>NC_045772.1:91833949-92458949 GCF_008692025.1 Phocoena sinus
AAATGAAATGAACTGATTCCCACAACAGAGAATAAAAGGACCACACTGAGACAGGTAGGAGAGGTAGAGACATGGTCTTGCAAAAGACCCCACTTTATTGTGTGCAGCAACACGCGATAAGGAGGGATCTCATGAGACAGGTGCTTCTCCAGGAGGAGCAAGGGATTGGTGACGCCCACCAGGCACCCCAGCCCCTGCGATCCACACCAGAATGATGAGCTCCCAAAACGTTTGGCTTAGGAACCCAACAGGGCTGATGTCCAAGGGTACCAAAGTGCTATAGGAAACTGAGATTCCCCTAGTAAAGGATTTGCATGTGGTCTTACACACCCCAAGACCCAGAAAAATAACAACAGTTTGGAAAGTGCCATATGTGAGGAAGATTCATTTGCCAGTCTAAAGGCTGGAGAGGCAGGGGACAACCAAAATGGTCCTGCAGGCAGAGGCGCTGGCGGAAGCCATTGGTGCATTCTCCACCTAGCGTGCTAGCACAGGTGGGTGAGCCTGGATGCAACACCCTCCCACTGCCTAGCGAAGCAGGCAGGGGTGAGTGGTCGTTGCAGTGTCCTACTTCCTTGCTGAAGTCTGCACATGCAGTGGTTGCAACACTCCCCTGCCCCCTGGCTGGGGCTGAAGAACTGCCTTTCTGAAGCCAGTGAGCAGGCCCCATCCCCTCCACTCGCCAGCTGCCCTGCTAAAGCCAGTGAACATATTCAGTCCACATAGGGGACACCTCTTGATCCCCCGGCCTTGCTGGCCAGGGGCCCTGGCGTTCCTGAGCTCCACAAGACGGTAACGATCAGAAAGACAGCTCTTGGCAGGCTACCACGCCCAGGGCACTGCACAGACAGCAAGCTGAAATAAAACCCAAGTATCCCTGTGAAAAAGACCTGTTTACTTAGCCTGGTGCTTCAGCTTCAGACAGACTTCATGTTTCCCACGCATCTAGAGGCTAAGGAGACATTGCCAGGAGACATAAGCTGGGAGACACCATCCTTGTACATCCCCTTGGCCTCACTACAGCTCGGCAACACTTCCCAGGTAAAAAGCTTATTCACTTGTCTGGAGCCCCAGTTTTTGCAACTGTCACTAGGCCCAAGGCTGCCAAAGGTCACGCTTACCCTTGGGCTTAAGCATCTGCTTTCACCCGTGTTCTCACTGCAGTGCTGCTTCCTTTCTACCCAAGGGCAGCAGGGGAGGTGACAAGTGAGCTTTACTCTGTAGCTCCCCCACTGGGCCCTGTGGCAGTCACGGCTCCCCCTGCAGGCTCAGCACCACATGTTCAGCAGTGCTGTGGGGAGGGCTGGCCCTGGCCCCTGAAAGGGCTTTAAAAACCTTGCTTTTGGGCTTCCCTGGTGGCGCAGTGGCTGAGAGTCCGCCTGCCGATGCAGGGGACACGGGTTCGTGCCCCGGTCCGGGAAGATCCCACATGCCGCGGAGCGGCTGGGCCCGTGAGCCATGGCCGCTGAGCCTGCGCGTCCGGAGCCTGTGCCCCGCAACGGGAGAGGCTGCAACAGTGAGAGGCCCGCGTACCTTGCTTTCTGACACAACCAGGCCTTTGTAACAGATCTCATGCCTCCAGCTGATGAGGTGACATCCTGCTCGCACGAGTCGGTTACAAGTTGGATGGATATTCTGTGGAGCAGCTGAGACTGCTCTTCTGCCTCCTGCCTCAGGCTTCTCACCTCTCCTACCCACGGTGGGAGTGTATCAAAGGTAGGGGTGTAGGCAGCATGGATAGAGATCAAATTCTAGGAGAGCACTGATTATAGCATAAGAAGTCTGAGAGAAGACAGACAAAAGTTGGAAATACGCTGATGTATGTTTACTCTATAAAATTCTGAATGTAATTAATAACCAGGAAAAGAACTATCATTCACATTTTTCTTAATACTGTGGGTAAGACTTGCCATTGTGGTCATGATTAACAAAGCACAGTAATGGTTTCTGAGACAGTCATTAGAATTCAGTATTCACAGGTGACATGATAAACGTTGCAGAGTCATTAAGTAAATGGTGTTAAGGAACTGCAGAGGCAAAGAAATCTATGTTGTTTCAGTGCAAACAGGTTACAAAGAGTCATGGCTTTGAGAGTAATAATAGTATTGCTGCTTTTTTCTCATGAAGGGAGATATAAAATTTTCCAGAAATAATGCATCGCACTATAAAGAACCTGGACATTACAAAGCATCTTCACATACACTGATTGGACGATAGACAGATACATTAGTGTGTTTCTCTACTCACTATTCTAAATCTTCATTAATAAATCACTACACTTCACATGGGCCCTTGAATTTTGTCATATATTTCTTAATCAAATTGTTTATTTAGGCAGGGGCCCTGCAAAAATTACTTGCCTGAAGCTCTGAATACTCTTAAGAAAGGTGGCCCTGTATTATTGAAGCAAAAAAAGAAGGTTTTGAATAACCATGGTCTGTTTTACCTAAGAGGTGATAGGGCAAAGCAAGATAAAAGCCCTGGCTAGTCCTCCGCCAGGATACTGTATACAGACAACTCTTGATTTTGGCTATGCAGTCAAGAATCCCATAGGGAATGACGGCATTGAAAAGGTAGGCATTACCACTGCATGAACACTGCAGTGCAGAGGTCTACTTACCATCAAAAAGAACACAAATAACAAATGTTGGCAAGGATGTCGAGAAAGGGAACCCTCGTACACTGTCGGTGGGAATGTAAATTGCTGCAGCCACTGTGGAAAACATCATGGAAGCTTCTCAGAAAACTAAAAATACAACTACCATATGACCCAGGAATTCCACTCCTGGGTATATATCTGAAAAGAACAATAACACTAACTTGAAAAGATACATGCACCCCAATGTCCATAGCAGCATTATTTACAATAGCCAAGACATGGAAGCACCCTACATGTCCATCAACAGATGAACGGATAAAGAAGATGTGGTACATATACACAATGGAATATTAGCCATAATAAAGAATGAAATCTTGCCATTTGCAGCAACATGGATGGACTTAGAGGGCGTTACACTAAGTTAATTATTTCACTTATGTCAGACAGAGAAAGACAAATACTATGTGATATCACTTATGTGGAATCTAAAAAATACAACAAACTAGTGAATTTAACAAAAAAGAAGCAGACTCACAGATACAGAGAACAAACTAGTGGTTACCAGTGGAGAGGTGGGGGAGGGGTTTATAGGGTAGGAGGAGTGGGAGGTACAAACTATTGGGTGTAAGATAGGCTACAAGGATGTATCGTACAACATGGGGAATATAGCCAATATTTTGTAATAACTGTAAGTGGAATGTGACCTTTAGAAATTGTATTAAAAAATAAATAAAATTTGTTCATGTCAAGAAAAAGATCTACTGATTTCCATTGCATTGAAGGTTTAAGTCAATCAGAGATAATCAACCTGTCAGTAATACTGAGTCTTCCAACCCACGAATATTGTTTATTTATTTAGATCTTCTTTAATTTGAGCGATGTTTTGTAGTTTTTAGTATATGGGTCTTACATACCTTAAATTAATTTGAATCCTAAATGATTTTTGATGCTACTGTAGTCAGAATCAATTTTTTATTCCTTTTTCCAATTGTTCATTGCTTGTATATATGCATTAGTTATCTATCGCTACATAACAAATCACCCCCAAAATCAGTGACTTGAAATGACAATAACCATTTAGTATCTCATAGTCTCTATGGATAAGGAACTTAGATAGGGCCCAGTGAGGAGAGCTTGTCTCTACTTCACTGTATCTGGAGTTTTTTAGCTGAAGACTCAGAGACTGAGGGGCTGAAATCTCTGGTAACTTAACTAAAGCTAAAGGATGTACTTCCAAGGTGACTCAATTCCATGGTCAAGAAGATGGTGCTGGGAAATTGATTCCCCTCCATGGGCCTCTTCACAGGACTGCTCAAGTATCCTCAGGACAGGATTCCTGGTTTCCCCCAGACCAAGTGATCTGAAAGAACACGGCAGAGACAGCAATACCTGTTAGGACCTAGTCTCAGACGTCATATACTGTCACTTCCACCACATTCTGTTTATTAGAAGGAAGCTATTATGATCAGCCCACATTCAAGAAAAGGAAATTAGAATCTATCTTTTAAAGGGAAAATTGTCAAGGAATTTGTGGAAAGTTAAACACCACCACCACAATATAGAAATATTATTTTTTTGTATATTTACTTTTTCTCTTGAGAACTTTCTAAGTTAATGTATCAATCTAATAGCTTTTTTGTAGATTTCTTGGGATTTTTCTAGATACATAATCAGGCCATCTTTGCATAAAGACAGTTTTACTTCTCTCTTACCTTGTATGTCTTTGTTTTCTTTCATGAATGTACTGGGTAAGACCTCCAGGACACCGTAGACTAGAAGTGGCATGGAAATCTTTGCCTTGTTCCTGATCTTAAAGGGACAAGTATTCAGTCATTCACCATTAAGTATGATGTTAATTGTAGGCTTTCTGGATACCCTTTATAAGGTTAAAGAAGATCCCATCTCTTCCTACTTTGCTTAATGTTTTTATCATGAATGAGTGCTGCATTTTGTGCAGTTCTCAGCTTCTATCTATGATCATATGATATTCATCCTGTATTAATATGGTGAGTTCCACTGATTAATTTTCAGATTTTAAATCAACTTGGCATTCCTGGGATAAACCCCACTTAATCATAATATATTATTCTTTTTTATTTATTTTTTATTCAACGTACTAATATTTTGTTAAGGATTTTTTCATCTAGTATTCATGAAACATTGGACTGTGGCTTCCTTTTCTTTTAATAGTTTTGGTATTGGGGTAAGCTTGTTCTTATAAACTGAGTTTGGAATTATTTTTTCCCTCTATATTTTCTGAAAGAGTTTGTGTAGGACTGCAATTAGTTTTTTCTTTAAATGTTTTAAAGAATTCATTGACTAAGCCATCTAGACATAGAATTTTATCTGTTGGAAAGTTTTTAACTGTGAGTTCAATTTCTTTCATTAATATAGGTCTATTCAGGTTTTCTAATTCTTTTTGAATCAGTTTTGAAATTTTGTGTCTTTCAAGGAATTTGCCCATTGACTCTAATTTATCATGTTTATTGATATAAAGTTATTTATAATATTTTTATTTACTTTTTAATGTCTGTAGGATCTGTAGCTAAGTACCTTTAATCATTCATGATATTATGTCTTTTTTCTTTATTTGTCTAGCTAGAGGTATATAAATTTTATTGATATTTTCCAATAACCAGATTTTCTTTTCATTGATTTGTTTCCTATTGTCTATTTTTCTTCCTCATTGATTTTCATTCTTATCTTTATGATTTTCTTTTTCTCTACTTACTTTGTGTTTAATCAGTGTAGTTTAATAGAGAGCCAAAGGTTTTGGCAGGGACTAGCTGAGATTTTAGAGCTAACTCTCTCTGTGGTTTTCTTGTTTCTAAGGTTTTCTCTAAATTTCCATTTGTTCTTCCAGCTCTGGATCTTGCCCTTTGATAGCTGGAGCAGTCTGAGCTGTATATGAGCTCAGAGCAGAGCACCCTCTGTCAAAGTTGCAGCAGATTTGTATATCTCACCAGTAAGAATTCAGTCTTACAAGGGTAAATCTCTCAATTCTTTCTGGTTTTATCCCAAGCTCTTTGGCATCTCTCACATTCTTGCATAGTTAGTGGTCAGCCAGGAAACTAGGCAGAATTGATTTTCAGATTTTGGATCTCTGCTCTTCTATACTTCTCTCTTGCTTTCAAAATTTCCCTCTTTGGGACTTCCCTGGTGGTCCAGTGCTTAAGACTCTCTGCTACCACTGCAGGGGGCATGGGTTCGATCCCTGGTCCGGGAACTAAGATCCCGTATGCTGTGTGATGCAGCCAAAAAAAAAAAAAAAAAAATTCCCTGTTAAATTCTCAGATATCTACAGCACTGAACTTTGAATACCCTCTCAAGTCACTATGGCTGCAGTTTCCCACCACCAGAGCTGGCTGGGGGATTGAGGAATGCACTCAAACAATGAGGTCACATACTCATATGCTTTTTTAAAAAAACTTTTGTTTGTTTGTTTGCTTTGCCGCACTGTGCAGCATGCGGGATCTTAGTTCCCCCACCAGGATTGAACCTGTGGCCCCTGCAGTGGAAGCGTGGAGTCTCAGCCACTGGACAACCAAGGAAGTCCCCATACTCATATTCTTAACTAATGGGATCAGTGCTCAGTTTTTCCCTGCCTTTGGGCATCTTCTAGTACCTTCAACTAGTTATTTTACATAATTTTATACAGTGTTTATCATTTTTACTTGTGGGAGAGATCATCAAATTTCTTGGTGCTGCCATTGGAAAACTCACCCTTGGTATGAGCATTTTTATTGCCTTTTAAATGCGTTTTGCCCAAATGTTTTCCATATTAACAAAAGTATCACAAGAGCTCCTGGTCGAAACCTTCGCTAATTTTCAGGCTGAGTCAGCTACCCCTCCTTTCAGCCTCCTCGGTGCCTTGTGCGCAGTTTCTTCAGAGCCCACGTTCTGTATTCATGTCTGCATCCTCAGGGCCAGCAGAGAGCCTTGCACGTTGTAATCACTGAACAAATATTTATGCAAGGAAGGAGGAAAGGAGAAAAGGAAGGAAGGAGGAAAAGATAATGGGAAGAAAAAAGAAAGGAAACAGGTTACAGATAATCCCTTCTGATGTGGACAGGTAGAAACTGGAGAAAGACGGGAAATGCAGTGAGAGGTGAGGAGGGGCTGCCTGAGAGAGCGTCATCTATGAATATATCACAAGCTCATTGTTTTCTCTTCATCCTGCCCTCCCTTTTATACCCTTGATTTGAAAAGAAGAGTCCGAGATGTTCATGAATTGGTATCAAGGCATCTCAGATGCAAACCTGTATGTTCAGCGCAGGGATTGGACCTTGAAGCTAATCCTTTGCAGCCACCCTGATTATGAATGACATGAATAGGACCCAACTAGTTTTATGGGCATTGGGCAGCGCCCAAGATTTAAGTAAGTTACCTTAAAATCGTTTGTGCTTAACTTGTTATTGAAATAAAAAGAAAAGAAGTAATGTTTGTTTAGCTTCTATTTATGTGCCTGGCATTATAACTGACACTCTGTGTATGCATAATACACATTTGGTGTGTATCATGTCACTTAATTTTCATAAAAACCTCACAAGGAGGGTATTGTATCAGCATTTTTCAAATAAGGAAACAGGTTCAGAGAAGTTAAATACCCAGCTTAGAAGTTGGGCACTGGGGTTCAAACACAACATATCTGACTATAAAATGCCCAGTGTTTGTTTTCAGAAATGGTTCTGTTTTTATCTAAGTTAAATGGTTAAAACTAAAAGAGCCATGAACTCAAAGGACCTCCTGGGATGCCAGGTGGGTGGAGCTTTTGTGTGGGAACAAAAGCTGGAACCTATTCAAAGTGTTTTAATTGAGGGTTACAGTAAATAATGATGATGCCTATGAGGCTGAGGCTTCATGCTTAATTATCTGTAAGTGGAGCTCTCTGGAACACACTTAGTGTGTTTCACCAAGCATGCATGTGTTCCTACTTTGCATCACATCTGGGCATCCCATCACTTCCCACACACATGTACGTACCCCTTAAAATTTCCTCTGGAGCTTGCTAAAAATGCAGATTCTAAAGTGCCATCCATAAGAATTCTTATTTAGTTGATCTGGGCTCGTGCATTTGTAACAAGCACCCTAGGTGATTCTAACATATTGGGTCCAAGCCCATCCTTTCAGACTCTGGCAGCCTTTCTGGTCTGGGTAGCCATGACTTTGCTCAGCCTTCTCCTGTTTGAAGTTCAAATACTTGAAAGTAGATGCACAGGGAAATAAAAGAATAGTCTCAAAGCCCCAAGAAAATGTAGTCAAGTCTCCTTCATAATCCATAATGTTATTACTTTCATGTGTTATTAAATTGCCTCTGTAGTTGTAAACATTTTTAATGTAATTGTATAATTACTTTTATTAATTTCATGTTACCTCTTTTATCTTAGATCCTTTGATCATAAGGCTGAAATATATACAAACAATCTGTGATTTAACACACGCCAAGATTCATATCTTCTGCCTTTAAAAAGTAGAACCAAAGGAGGAGAAGAAATAAAAGTAGAACTAGGGCACCCATTCCAAAGGACCATAGATAGATTTTGTAGCACTTCATTTTTGCTTTCCTACGTATCAATACCTTCCTTTTGTTTTGTATTCCTCTTTGGCACCATCCCAGGATATTGATGACTTCTGCCAGGCCACAGCTGTCTTGAACATCTTTCCCCACCTAGCTAAGGAAGCTTCCTCCCTTCTATCTTTCCAGAAATCCCACCTTATTTTCCACACTTTTCTTGACTGACTGGTCATAAGGTGATTTTCCCCAACTCCACCCTGTCTAAACATGCAACCCCCATGAGTCAGTCTCTTCCCAATTGCTTTGAATGCATTTGCTCTACTGTGTATAAGTGTTGTCACTGTTTGCCATGACTACCTATCTGTTTCCCTCACATCTGTCAGGCGAATGTTGTAGTGGAAAAGGCATGTGTTGAGGTTCAGTCCTAAATTTATTCCTGACAATGCTGTTTATTAGCTTTAAATAGCTAAATATTTTTTAAATTAGCTCATCTAAGTGCTCTTTTTGTGAAGATCAAATGATAGTATCCATCCTTCTAAAGAAAGGTTTCTGCTGTGTCGTGGGTACACAGTAAATGTTAGTGACCACCATCTTCTCTTTCTTCCTTGGATTTAACATTTATTGAGCACCTACTATGTGTCAAATCCTTTTCTGGTGCTAGAGTGAACAAGACAGGAAAAGTTCCTGCCCTGGTGGAACTTACATGCTATGGGATAGATGGAAAAGGAAACAGTAAACAAGCAAATAATATAACCTAAAATAAATTATTATTGAAGAAAAACAATTTTATGTGGATAATAACAGAATATTGGTTAAATGTAAGCCACCTCTTCATAATTACTTTCTGTAATCTTTAAGAGATTATTATTATTATGTTAGAATTAGAATTATACTAATTCTTTTATTTGGACCACTGCAGGATATTCAAACTCCCGAATATGGCTTCACGTGCTTGAATATCTAATAGTATGAATCCTTCATTGATCACCTTCCTATTGCAGGATTAAGCAGAAATCTGCTAAAAAAAAAATACGTACTTGATAGAAGAATAATTACTGGAAAGTGAAGGGGAAATTGATTGGTTCCAGTTAGGATCTTGGCAGGAAGAGAAGTAAATGAATGCCATTCTGGAAGGTAGGAAGACTGAGTCCATTGCAGAGTAGACAGAATAAACGGCTGGAGGATTTCATGTCCTGGGATAACAAGGAGAGCACGGGCTGCCTTTTCTTAGGCAGGAAGCGGAAGACTTTTCCAGCTGTAGACAGTAACCTTACATAGGAGTTCTGGTGGAGACTCAGAGGGGAGCAGAGGTGGCCAGAGAGGGCAGTCTGGGCATATGCCTTTTGAAGAAGGTCCTGAGAGAATTCTGATACAGTCTCTGGGCTGAGACCCATTACACAGTGCTTGAGATACAGTAAGTGTTTAATAAAAATTTATTGACTATCAGACTGGCTTAGAGGAGTCAGACAGCCCAGCATAGGTGGGTGCCTTTCACAGGTCTGAGAAGTGATACAGTTCCTCTTCAACTGTGGGGAAAAGCTGAGCAGAAAGGCTGAGTATGGCACCAAGATGTTATTTTGTTTTTTCTCTTTTTAAAAAAAAAGAAAGAAAAGAGTTCCCAAAGTGTCACATCCATCTGTGTTAAAATCAAATGGCAGGGCTTCCCTGGTGGCGCAGTGGTTAAGAATCCGCCTGCCAATGCAGGAGACATGGGTTTGAGCCCTGGTCCGGGAAGATCTCACATGCCGTGGAGCGACTAAGCCCATGCGCCACAACTACTGAGCCTGTGCTCTAGAGCCTGCGAGCCACAGCTGTGGAGCCTGCATGCCACAACTACTGAGCCCGCGCACCTAGAGCCCGTGCTCCGCAACAAGAGAAGCCGCCGCAGTGAGAAGACCGTGCACCGCAACGAAGAGTAGCTCCCGCTCTCTGCAACTGGAGAAAGCCCGAGGCAGCAGTGAGGACCCAGCGCAGCCAGAAATAAATAATTTTTTTTAAAAAAGAGAGAAAAGAATCAAAATAAAATAAAAAATTTTTAAAAATCAAATGGCAGTAAGACATTTCAAAACAAAATATGTTGTATAATTGGATTACTATTATTATATTAGCTACTGCTGAACCTCCAAATTTTGTGCTGGAAACGTGATTATCATTGCTTTTGAGTCCACACGTCAGCTAAATGGTTCTTTCTGGTGTCTCCGCTGGGCACTTCGTGCGTCTGAGGTTGGCTGGGGTTGGGTGTGCAGCTCTGCTGACCTTGGATGAACTCTGTAGCACTTTGGGGGACTGGCCAGCTAGAGGCTGGCCCTCCTGCATGTGGTCTCCCATCCCAGAGACTAAATTAGACTGGGCTGGTTTACACTGCTGTAACAGGGTTACAAGAGGTGAGAAGAAGTATGCAAGGTCTCCTGAAGCCTAGACTCAGAACTGGCGCATTTTGTTAGCCGAAGCGAGTTCCGGATCCAGCTCAGATTTAAGAGATGGGGAAACAGACAATGCCTCTTTCTGGGAGATGTTGCAGAATCCCGTTGCTGAGTATGGATA
This sequence comes from Phocoena sinus, assembly GCF_008692025.1. NCBI lineage: Eukaryota > Metazoa > Chordata > Mammalia > Artiodactyla > Phocoenidae > Phocoena > Phocoena sinus. The sequence goes on from NC_045772.1 coordinate 91,844,608, forward strand.
GAGGGAGGGGTGAGGAAATGCAGCACAGCTATTTTTACAATCATGATCCACACTCCTGACCCTGAGTTGTATGTCATTTGTGTCCTTGGTCAACACTGAATCTACTCTTTTGGAAGGAAGGAATGTGTGTGGTCTTCAGAGGTTTGGAGCAGCTAATGCATGTGATATGCAAATAAGCACATTTAAAATTTTTTATTTTACTTTTAATGGTTTATAACATTACATACGTTTTTTCTGTACCTACATATTATGTTTCGACTTCTGCATATACTACAGCGCGCTCATTCCCAAAGGTTTAGCTTCCATTCATCACCGTGCAGTTGACCCCCTTTATCCATTTTGCCATCCCCCTGCCACCCTTCCCCTCTGGTAACTGCTGCTCTGTTCACTGTATCTATGTGTTTGTTTTTGTTTGGTTTGTTCATTTATTTTTGTATTCCACATATGAGTGAAATCATATGATATTTGTCTTTCTCCATCTGACTTACTTCACTTAGCATAATACATTCTACGTCCATCCATGCTGTCACAAATGGCAAGATTTCATCTTTTTATGGCTTAGTAGTATTCCATCATACACACACACACACACACACACACACACACACACACACACCCACCACATCTTCTTTATCCATTCATGTGTCTATGGGCACTTAAGTTGTTTCCATATGTTAGCTTTTTTTTTTTTTTTTTTTTTTGCTGGTATGCGGGCCTCTCACTGTTGTGGCCTCTCCCGTTGCGGAGCACAGGCTCCGGACGCGCAGGTTCAGCAGCCGTGGCTCACGGGCCCAGCCGCTCCGCAGCATGTGGGATCCTCCCAGACCGGGGCACGAACCCACATCCCCTGCATCAGCAGGCAGACTCTCAACCACTGCACCACCAAGGAAGCCCCATATGTTAGCTATTTGTAAAGAATGCTGCAGTGAGCATAGGGCCGCATATATCTTTTTCCAATTAGTGTTTTCATATTCTTTCAATAAATACCCAGAAGTGGAATAGCTGGGTCATATGTTAGTTCTACTCTTAATTTTTTGAGGAACTTCCATATTGTTTTCCACTGTGGCTGCACCACTTTACCTTCCCACCAACAGTGTATGAGGGTTCCCTTTTTTCCACGTTCTCTCCATCGCTCTGGAAGGAGAGAACCATTCTGACAGGCATGAGGTGATACCTCATTGTGATTTTGACAGGCATGAGGTGATACCTGAAAGGCATGAGGTGATATCTCATTGTGATTTTGATTTGCATTTCCCTAATAAGAGTGATGTTGAACTTCTTTGTATGTGCCTGTTGGCCATCTGTATGTCTTTGGAAAAATGTCTTTTTTAGCTTCTCTGCCCATTTTTAAATTGGGTTGTTTGTTTTTCTGTTAAGTTGTATGAGTTCTTTATATATTTTGGACATTAACCTGTCATTGGATATATGATTTGCAAATATCTTCCCTCATTTGGTAGGTTGTCTTTTCAATTTGTTAATGGTTTCTTTTGCTCTGAAGAACCTTTTTAGTTTGATGAGGTCCCATGTGTTTATTTTTGCTTTTGTTCCTCTTTCCTGAGGAGACATATTCAGAAAGATATTGCTAAAACCAATATCAAAGAGCATCTTGCCTATGTTTTCTTCTAGGAGTTTTATGGTTTCAGATCTTACTTTCAACTCCTTATCCATTGTGAGTTGATTTTTGTGTATAATGTAAGACAGTGGTCTAGTTTCATTCTTTTGCATGTGGCTGTCCAGTTTTCCCAACACCATTTGTTAAACAGACTATACTTTCTCCATTGTATGTTGTTTGTTCCTTTGTCATAAATTGATTATCCATGTATATGTGAGTTTATTTCTGGGCTCTCGATTCTCTTCCATTGATCTCTGTATTTTTCTGCCAATATCATGGGAAATCAAGGAGTGTGACACCCCCCAGTTTTGTTCTTTTTTCTCAGGATTGTTTTGGCTATCTGGGGTCTTTTGTAGTTCCATATAAATTTTAGGATTTTTGTTCCATTTCTGTGAAAAATGTCATTGGAATTTTGATAAGGAGTGTACTGAATCCATAGATTGCTTTAAGTAATATGGACATTTTAATAATGTTAATTCTTTCAGTCAATGAGCACAGAATATCTTTCCATTTGTGTCATCTTCAACTTCTTTCAACAATGTCTTATAGTTTTCAGTGTACACGTCTTTCATCTCCATGCTTGAATTTATTCTTAGGAATTTTATTCTTTTTGATGCAATTATAAATGGAATTGATTTCTTAATTTCTCTTTCTGCACAACAGATTTTTGTATACTGATTTAGTACCCTGAAACTTGACTGTATTCATTTATTATTTCTAATCGTTTTTAGGTGATGTCTTTAGGGTTTTCTATACATAGTATCATGTCATCTGCAAACAGTGACAGTTTTACTTCTTCCTTTCCATTTTGGATGCCTTTTATTTCTTTTTCTTGCTTAATTGATCTGGCTAGGGCTTGCAATATTATGTTGAATAAGAGTGGCAAGAGTGGATGCAGAAAAAGCTTTTGACAAAATTCAACATCCATTATGATAAAAACCCTCCAGAAAGTGGGCATAGAGGGAACATACCTCAACATAATAAGGGCCATATATGACAAACCCACAGCTAACATCATATTCAATGGTGAAAAGCTGAAAGCATGTCCTCTAAGATCAGGAACAAGACAAGGATGCCCACTCTTACCACTTTTATTCAACATAATATTGGAAGTCCTAGACACAGCAATCAGACAAGAAAAATAAATAAAAGGAATCCAAATTGGAAAGGAAGAAGTAAAATTGTCACTGTTTGCAGATGGCATGATATTATACACAGAAAATTATAAAGATGCTACTAAAAAACTACTAGAGCTCAACAGTGAATTTGATAAAGTTGCAGGATGCAAAATTCATATACAGAAATCTGTTGTATTTCTATACACTAACAACAAACTGTCAGAAAGAGAAATTAAAGGAACAATTCCATGTACAATAGCATCAAAAAGAATAAAATACCTAGGAATAAACCTATCTAAGGAGATAAAAAGACCTGTACTCAGAAAACTATGACACTGATGAAAGAAATTGAAGACCACACAAACACATGGAAAGATATACCATGTTCATGGATTGGAAGAATTAATATTGAAATGACCATACTACCCAAGGCAATCTATAGATTGAGTGTAATCCCTATCAAAATACCAAAGGTATTTTTCACAGAACCAGAACAAATAATTCAAAAATTTGTATGGAAACACACAAGACCCTGAATAGCCAAAATAATCTTGAGAAAGAAGAACAGGGCTGGAGGAATCATGTGCCCTGAGTTCGGACTATACTACAAAGCTACAGTTATCAAAACAGTATGGTATTGGCACACCAAAAAAACAGATACATGAATCAGTGATACAGAATAGAGAGTCCAGAAATAAACCCACACACTGATGGTCAGTTAATCCACAACAAAGGAGGCAAGAATATACAATGGAGAAAAGACAATCTCTTTAATAAGTGGTGCTGGAAAAACTTGACAGCTACATGCAAAAGAATGAAATTAGAACTTCTAACACCGTATAGAAAAATAAACTCAAAATGGATTAAAGACCTAAATGTAACACTGTAAACCATAAAAGTACTAGGAAAAAACATAGGCAGGACACTCTTTGACATAAACTGTAGCAATATTTTTTGGATCTGTCTCCTCAGGGAAGGGAAACAAAAGCAAAAATAAACAAATGGAACCGCATTAAACTTTTGCACAGCAAAGGAAACCACTGACAAAACAAAAAGACAACCTACTGAATGGGAGAAAATATTTGCAAATGATATGACTGATAAGGAGTTAATATCCAAAATATATAAACAGCTCATATAACTCAACATTAAAAAAAACCCAACTTGATTAAAAATGGGCAGAAGACTTGAATAGATGTTTTTCCAACAAGACATACAGATGGCCAACAGGCAGATGAAAAGATGCTCAAAATCATCAATCATCAGAGAAATGCAATTAAAACCACAATGAGATATTACCTCACGCCTGTCAGAATGGCATCATCAAAAAGAACACAAATGACAAATGTTGGTGAGGATGTGGAGAAAGGGAACCCTTGTACATTGTTGGTGGGAATGTAATTGGTGCAGCCACTGTGGAAAACAGTATGGAGGTTTCTTAAAAACTTAGAAATAGAACTACTATATGACCCAGCAATTCCATTCCTGGGTATATATCAAAAGAACCAAAAACACTAACTTGAAAATATACATGCACTCCAATGTTCATAGCAGCATTATTTACAATTGTCAAGATATGGAAGCAACCTAAGTGTCCATAAACAGATACATGGATAAAGAAGATGTGGGATATATATATATATATATATATATATATATATATATATATATACACACACACACACACACACACACATACACACATATATGATGGAATGTTACTCAGCCATAAAAAAGAAATATTGCCATTTACAGTATTACTAGAATCTTCCGTCTTGATACTGCTTTTGCTTCATCCCATAGATTTTGGTAAGCCATATTTCCATTTTCGTTTGTGTCTAATTTTTAAAAATTTCTCCTTTGACATCTTTGTTGACCCAATAATTGTTCAGTAGCATGTTGCCTAGTTGCCACATATTTGTGATATTTCTGGCTTTCTTCTTGTAGTTGATCTCTAGTTTCACACCATTTTGATTGGAAAAGATGCTTGATATGATTTTAATCTTCCTAAATTTATTGAGACTTGTTTTGTATCCCAACATATGGTCTGTCCCTGAGAATGTTCCATGTGCACTTGAGAATAATGTGTATTCGGCTGCATTTGGATAGAATGTTTTATATATGTCTATCAAATCAATCTGGTCTAAGGTTCATTTAAGGCTGCTGTTTCCTTGTTGACTTTCTGTCTAGATGATCTATTCACTGATGTAAGTTGGGTATTAAAATCACCTACTATTATTTTGTTGTCTCCCTTTAGGTATGTTAATAATTGCTTTATATATTTTGGTGCTCCTATGTTAGGTCAGTATATAGTAATAACTGTTCTGTCTTCTTGACGAATTGTCTGCTTTACCATTACTTAATGTCCATCTTTGTCTCTTGCTACCATTTTTGCCCTGAAGTCTATTTTTCTCATGTGAGAATGGCTACACCCACTTTCTTTTGGCTGTCATTTGCTTGGAGTATCAACTTCCATTCCTTCACTTTGAGCCTATGTTTCTCTTTAAAGCTGAGATATGTCTCCTGGAGGCAGCATATAGTTGGGTCTTATTTTCTAATCCATCCAGTTATTCTGTGTCTTTTGATTGGTAAAGTCAATCCATTCACATTTAAGGTGATCGTTGATAGATGAGGACTTAGAACTGCCATTTTATCTTTTATTTTCTGGTTGCTCTGTATCTCCATTGTTCCTTTTTTTTTTTTTTTTAAGATCTTTATTGGAGTATAATTGCTTTACAGTGGTGTGTTAGTTTCTGCTGTATAACAAAGTGAATCAGCTATACGTATACATATATCCCCATATCTCCTCCCTCTTGCATCTCCCTCCCACCCTCCCTATCCCACCCCTCTAGGTGGTCACAAAGCCCTGAGCTGATCTCCCTGTGCTATGCAGCTGCTTCCCTCCATTGTTCCTTTTTCCTTGTGTTTCTGTCTGCCATTTTAGTATGGTGGTTTTCTATGATGTTTTTCCCTATTTCCCCTTGTTTTTACGTTTCCTCTCTCTGCTCTAGATTTATGTTTTGTGATTACCATGAGATTTGTATGAAACCTATCATGGATAAAATTGTTCTTTTTCTGCTGATAGTATCTTATCCTCATTTGCCTACATGGGTTTCCTCCTTTTCCTCTCCCCTTTTTACATTTTTGTTGTCTTAAATTATTCCCTTTTGTGTTGTTTGTTACTAAATTAAAGTAGCTAGAGTTATTTTTACTGCTTTTTTCCCTTTAATCTTTATGCTGTAATTAAGTTTTTAACAACCTATTCTGATATAGAATAAGTTGCAATTTTTTTATTCTGTCTGTCCATTTACCATTTTACTCAAAGTTTTGTGTACAGTACTTCTCCCTTTTCATTTCAGGTAGAAGAGCTTCTTTCAACGTTTCTTTTAAGGCACATCTAATGTTGATGAGCTCAGTCAGCTTTTGTTCGTCTGGGAACGTCTTTATTTCTCCTTCATATCTGAAGGATAACTTTGCTAAATAGAGTATTCTTGGGTGATGGTTTTTATCTTTCAGTATTTCGAGTATGTCCTTCCACTCTCTCCTGGCCTGCAGAGTTTCTGCTGAGAAGTCTGCTGATAGACTGGTGGGGATTCTTTTGTAGGTTACCATCCTTTTTTCCCTGGCTGCCTTTAAAATATTCTTTCTTTGTCATTGACTTTTGACAGTTTTAATATACCGTGTCTTGAAGAAGGTCTTTTTGTATTGAAAAAGAAGGTCTCTTGGCTTTGTGGACTTGTCCATCCAGTTCCCTCCCCAGGTTTGGGAAGTCCTCAGCTATTATTTCTTTAAATAAACCCTCTGCACTCTTCACTCTCCCTTTTCCTTCTGGGATACCCATTACCCTGATGATGCCCTTCCTAAAAGAGTCAGATGGTTCTATAGGATTTCTTTACTTTTTAGATCTTAATTCACTCTCCTCTTCTCCCTGTATCATTTCTAGATTTCAATCTTTAAGCTCACTGATTCTCTCTTCCATGTGGTCTGCTCTATTTCCAGTGCTTTCTAATGCATCCTTCATCTCATTTATTGAGTTCTTCAGCTCCAGAATTCTTATTTGGTGCTTTTTTTGAATTTCAATCTCTTTGGTAAAGTATTCCTTCTGTTCATTCATTTCATTCCTGAGGTCATTGAACTGCCTTTCAAAGTTTTCTTGTAGCTGGTTGAGTATCTTCATGACAGCTATTTTGAATTCTCTATCAGATCACAACATTCCGTGACTTTAAATTTGGTTTCTGGAGGACTGTCATTTTCTTTTTCTGGTACTGTGTTACCATGGTTCTTTATGGGGCTTGATGAGTGCTCCTCTGCCAGTGCATTTGAAGTGGTGAACATGTTTCTTCTTTAGGTAAAGCTTTTTTTTTTTTTTCCTCACTTGATTGTAGCTATTAAATAGGTTAGTAATTAGATGCCTTTCTTTTGTTTCCCAGTAGGTGGCGCTATAGCACGAGTTTTTGGTTTCTCTTACCCGCGCTGGTTATTTTTGAGAGCTAGCACTTTCCACCCTCCACTGTCCGTGTTAGAGGTGTCGCCTGGTGCCCTCCTTGTCACTATTTCTGTCTCCAGGGTTGTCGGTTCCTTGCTGCTGCCGGTGTTGCTGACAGTGCCATCTGGGGGCACGGAGATGGCCGGCACTGCCTTCACCGTCTCTCTGGTTCCACCTACTTTATGTGTTCCAGTCCACCCACCCTTAGATGACAGAGGTGTGGAACTCTCCAGCATGCTGCTGTGTTGGGCCGAGGAACCTTTGTTGAGTTATGGAAGTTTTACTGGTTTTACTGGTCGTAGATTGAAGGGGAGAGACAAAGGGAGTGTCTCACACCCCCCATGATGTTGATGTCACTCTTCCAAATGGGCACATTTTAAATACATTTGATAGGATCATAAGGGTAAACTTTTCTGTGTTTTACTAAGCAATGGGTCTAAATGGAATCAGAGGAAAGTGGTCCTTGTTCATGTTTACAATTCAAGCGGTTACATATTTTTTAAGTCCTGAAAGATGCTTTATTAACTGTAAGGGTTCTCTTATTTCTTGATTAAATTTAGCAAGAAGCTTACTATGAAATCTTATTTGCTGGCTGGCTTTCATACTGAAGTGTTTCACTTTACCCTGATCTAAAATAGTGTGCCTTCCAAAGCTACTAGTGACAGATAAGAGCAGGAATACAACTTCACATAGTCAAGGAACATTTGTTTCTCTTATAATGCACTGTTTCAGGACTTTGTCCCCTCTCTGGGCCTTTTCCTTTTTTAAATCTTAAACTCTAAACTATAGAATTAAACTCCTTGACTAAAGTTTTCTGTAAGACAATTTATCTTCTTTGTTCCAGAACTCTGGGTGGCCTACATTTCTTTTGTCTTCAACAAACAGTCTTGCTCTTGAATGAAAGACTGCTCCTTTCATGTTAGTATTAGTCACTCACACATATGAAAGAACGCCTGCCCTCTTGTGTCCACAGAGACTGCTACAATAAGGAGTGAATTAGCAAGTTTATCATGCCAGAAATACAGAGTTCTCTCCTGTGGAGATTTGTTACCAGAGTTTGCTCAAGGCTGCCAAGTATGGCTGTACAGTTCAAACACTGCAGAACAACCTCAGCCCAAGAGCTGAATGAACAGTCATTGAGGGGCTTCCCTGGTGGCGCAGTGGTTAACAATCCGCCTGCCAATGCTGGGGACACTGGTTCGAGCCCTGGTCCGGGGAGATCGCACATGCCACGGAGCAACTAAGCCCGTGCACTGCAACTACTGAGCCCGCACTCTAGAGCCCGCGAGCCTCAAGTACTGAAGCCCTGGCACCTAGAGCCCTTGCTCCCCAGCAAGAGAAGCCACCGCAGTGAGAAGCCTGGGCACCGCAACGAAGAGTAGCCCCTGCTCACCGCAATTAGAGAAAGCCCGCGCACAGCAGTGAAACCCAACGCAGTCTAAATAAATAAATAAAATTTTAAAAAAAAGCTGTCATTGAAATTCATCTCATACTTTGCTTGTCAATCATGCCTCCTATGTCTAGACTGTGTCTTCTCAGAGGGGTTGCCCATTAAAATTTCATTCAAGGCTGCCATCCCCTCATAGAGCTTTGCACCACCTGAAGTGTGCATCCTTCTGTCGTTTATGCAGATCTCCGTATTGGCTAATGACAGCCTCGTGGAGGCTCATTGTGAATTAGTTGTACGCTGCTCTCATCATGTAACTTTCCTACTCAGAAATTTCCAGGAATTAAAATTCAAAATCGGAGGTGAATGACATCACATAGTCCCAGGTTATCAGAGGAAGGGAATAAGGAACAGAGAGGCAAGAGGAGAAGTGCTAAATTTGTTGGTGGCGATGCAGGGAACTAAAATGCCGGCCTTCTGACTCCCAGCATGTACGCTCTGAAGTCTTAGGCGGTCCCGTTATTTTACCCCACCCCACCTATCCCTGTCAGGCCTAGAGTAAATGCACAATAGCTTGTTTGTTGAGTGAATGAATGAATGACTGTCTTTGCCTGGCTTCCCAGAACACACGCTCTCCTGTGCTACATCCTGCTATGCACCTTCACTCAGTGTTGTCCCCACCTGTGATGCTCGCTGCTCTCTACCTGGTCAGCACTTACACAAGCTTCAAGACTCAGATCCACTTCCTCCATGAAGCTCTCCTCTTCCAGCCTTCACTAAGCCAGAAGAGGGAGTGCCGTGGAGGCTGAGCATAGGTGTTCAGACTTAGCGGAAGAGCCCTGGACTGGATCAAGGACCTGCATTCCAGGCCCAGGTCTGCCAGGAGCTGGCCCTGTGATCCTGGATAGATCCCATCGCCTCTCCTCTCGGAGCGTCATTGGTGTTGCTCAGTGCATGACATGCATAGTTCTAGTGAGGTGACATTAGGGACTTCCTGAAAATGTATTTTCTTGCATGTTAATAGAAATGTATTTGCTTAAATGTACTGGTTTTGGGGGGAAAAGCCCCCAAAACATTAGACCCATGGTTCCTTGGATATTATTTTATGTGATAAGGCTAAGTATTTTAAGTTTAAAAAGAGAGCTCATGTAAGGAAAAATATTAAGTAAAGCATAATACAAGTAGTAATCAGACATGGCAAAAATAATAAAGTAGTATAAAAATGGTGGGAGTTTGTGAAGCTCTGGAGGAGCTTACCACCCTGGTTCCTTTTAACTCTCCCTGGGCTCTTCTCTGACCTTAATGTAGCACCGCCAGTTTGTCCATCACTGTTAGTTACTGATGACAATACAGCCTCTCTCGTTGTTACAGCTGTGTCTGATATTCCTTGATCTCTACCACACTCATCACAAAATAAATCACACAATAGGCCTTTAAAAAAGACTTGTGGGCTTCCCTGGTGGCACAGTGGTTAAAGAATCCGCCTGCCAGTGCAGGGGACACAGGTTCAAGCCCTGGTCTGGGAAGATCCCACATGCTGCGGAGCAACTAAGCCCGTGCACCACAACTACTGAGCCTGCGCTCTAGAGCCTGCGAGCCACAGCTACTGAGCCCGCATGCCATAACTACTGAGGCCCACGTGCCTAGAGCCTGTGCTCCGCAACGAGAAGTCACGGCAATGAGAAGCCTGCGCACCACAACAAAGAGTAGCCCCCGCTCGCCGCAACTAGAGAAAGCCCGCGCACGGCAACAGAGACCCAACACAGCCAAAAATAAAAACAAACAAATAAAATAAATTTATTTAAAAAGAAGACTTGTGGCTCTGCTGATTTTCCAACATTTGTAAAACACATTGACCCAGAGTGTCAAAACCATGTTCACTTTTATAAATGTAGATACTTTTTCTACTTAAAAAAATTACGTAGACTCATTACATAAAATTTGGAAAATACAGAAAAGGAGAAAGAAAGAAGGCATCCGTATTCTTACTATCCAACAATGAATCCTGCTAATATCTCCCCCTAATTAAAAGTTCTCCTGGAAAATCCTAGCAAGTGAGGATCTACTCTGTTCGTCATTTTGGAAACTTGGAATAGTCCTGAGTTAATGTATTCTTGTCATCCCAAATCATAAAATCAAAATTTTTCAATGGCAAATCCAGGGATGGAGGTCCACTGGCACCTTTAGAAACGGCAGTTGAGTAACTCCCACAGAGGGGAACCAAAGCTGGGAGAGGATAATAGTAACGGACACTGCAAAATGCACTGTGTACACAAAGCTCTGTGCTAACACTGATGGCTCAGTGTTTTGCATATGTGTTATGCTGGTCTGTATATTCGTGTTTCCTGCAGGGTTTTTGGAGTCTCTGGACGACTTTTACCTTCTCAGCAGTGGTTTGGTATTGCTGCAGACCACAAACAGCGTGTATAATAAAACCCTACTGCAGCACGTGGTACCCAAGTCTCTCCTGGCCTGGCAAAGAGTCCGGGTGGCCAATATGATGGCAAACGGAGGCAAGCAGTGGGCAGAGGTCTTTTCAAAATACAACTCTGGTAAGTGGCCCTGCAGAATAACTTTTAGGCGTGTACGTACGTTTAGATCTGGAGTTAACCAGTAAAGCCATACCCATGCCCTGTCTTCATGTCTCCCGATATTTCAGGCACGTATAACAATCAGTACATGGTCCTGGACCTGAAGAAGGTAAATCTGAACTACAGCCTTGGTAAAGGCACTCTGTACATCGTGGAGCAAATTCCTGCATATGTAGAATATTCTGAACAAACCGATGTTCTGCGGACAGGTATTTTCTTCATGCTAGAAGTCCGGAAGTCTGATGTGTGTGTGTGTGAGATGGGTAATATGTGCTGTGTGAATGTATGATGCGGGGAGTATATATGGTGGGGAAGGAAGGAGGGGAATGCCGTTGCTAGTCACACAGGGAAAGAATGACCAGGTTCAGCACAACATGTAAAACCTGCGCCTCAGACTCTTACGTGACAGCATGATCTACCCTTATGCGTAGACTGGGACAAAGCCAGGCATTCACAATCTTAGGACTACTTATGGTTCCAGTATTACCTTCTCTGCTGGGTTCCCAAGTAAAATTTTAGTTCAGCGACTATTTATGGGAGTGCTACTCTGGCCCAGGGACTGGAAAAGCGTGGATGTACAATCCCCAACACACAGTCTGATCGGGAAGCAAGGCACCTAAAGAAGCTATTAGAACCCAGAAAGCAAACAGCAGTGATACGCTCTGGTGTAGCAAACCTGGTGGTGACGCTGTCAGTGGGAGGGATGAGAGAAGGCGGTTATGGAGGGCAGGGTCACAGCCCAGACGTTGGAAGTGCTGGTTTTGGAGTCACATTGCCTTGATTTGACTATCTGTTCCTCAAAATCTTATCCACTCTGTCCAAGCCTTACCTTCTTCACCTGTAAAACCTGACAGTCATGGTGCAGGTCCCTAGTCCCTTACTCGTAATTACAAAATCCCCAAACTCTAAAAGTTCTTTGTTCCTTTGTCTTTTGTCCTAGCTCACTTGTGGTAGCCAAGTATGACCTGATCTGAACTCACTCAGCAGCAAAAACTAACTTGAACTATTTATGGCCTCTATTTATTTCCTCTCCTCTGGAGAGAATTTATACATCAGGCTACAGAGTTATCAATGTCTTTGATTATGAGGGGCTCCCCACAGAGAGACTGCAACATCATCTGTAATTTACACATTGCTGTTCTACAATCTGGAAAACCCTGAATTCTGAAACACATCTGGCCCCCAGGAGCTTTGCGATGTGGGAGTGTAGACCCTTGCGGTTTCACAGGGTCGTCCTGGTAATTCACTGAGATCAGTTTTGTCGATTCTCGAGCACATTGCCGACACTTAGAAGTCCTAGCATCTTGCATTGAACATAGTGCTCAGCACACATAAGAAGTCCTCACTGAATATTGGTTAAATAAATGAAAGAGAAGATGATGTCTGCCTGGAGGTTTACAGGCTAGAAAGGAGCTCAGCAATTTGACAAGGGGACAAGGTCAAACAGAGGCATGAAGACCGTGGTGTGAAGGAGAAACTATTAGCCCAAGACAGCTAGAGAGAAGGCTGTGACACGGAAGATAGGTAGTCAGAGGAAAATACAGCCTTTGGATCCTGATGAGCAGTCAGTTTAGCCTTTATACAAAGTCCAGAGATAAACCCATGAACGTATGGTCACCTAATCTACGGCAAAGGAGGCAAGAATATAAAATGGAGAAAAGACACTCTCTTCAATAAGTGGTGCTGGGAAAACTGGACAGCTACTTGTAAAAGAATGAAATTAGAACACTCCCTAACACCACACACAAAAATAAATTCAAAATGGATTAAAGACCTAAATGTAAGACTGGACACTCTAAAACTCTTAGAGGAAAACATAGGCAGAACACTCTTTGACATAAATCGCAGCAAGATCTTTTTTGACCCACCTCCTAGAGTAACGGAAATAAAAACAAAAATAAACAAATGAGACCTAATTAAACTTAAAAGCTTTTGCACAGCAAAGGAAACCATAAGCAAAACAAAAAAATCAACTCTCAGAATGGGAGAAAATATTTGCAAACGAAGCAACCGACAAGGGATTAATTTCCAAAATATACAAACAGCTCATGCAGCTCAGTATCAAAAAAACAAACAACCCAATCCAAAAATGGGCAGAAGACCTAAATAGATATTTCTCCAAAGAAGACATACAGATGGCCAAAAAAAGCACATGAAAAGATGCTGAACATCATTAATCATTAGAGAAATGCAAATCAAAACCACAATGAGGTATCAGCTCACACCAGTCAGAATGTCCAACATCAAAAAATCTACAAACAATAAATGCTGGAGAGGCTGTGGGGAAAAGGGAACCCTCTTGCACTGTTGGTGGGAATGTAAATTGGTACAGCCACTATGGGGAACAGTATGGAGGTTCCTCAAAAAACTAAAAATTAGCCTTTATCCTTTAGAAAACTGGAGTCTTTGAAAAGGAAGAACACACAGGTCAGAGAGAAGACAGGAGGAGAGTTAGGAAACTGTTGAAATAGATCAGCTGAGAGATGAGAAGGAACAGAACCAAGACACGGTATGGATCCTGGGGATCAGGGCCGGTCCTTCATTTCCCAGGTCCTCGAATCCATTTTGTAACGACACCCAGAGGGAACCGCCTCACTCCAGGGTGGCTCCTGCCAGCTAAAGGCATATAATGTGCATAAAACAGAATTAATTAAGGTGGAAACTTCAAGAAGATCAGATGCCACCAAGTAGCGGACCTACCTCTCTTCTTGCTGGAAAATGCACCTGAGAAGTCAGATCATTAGGTGGCTACTTGGTTGGCATGGCAGTTCAAAACTGAGAACCTAGCTGTCTGACTTGGTTCTAAGAGCCTGATAATAATAGGAAGCCGCTGATTATATGCTGGTAGATTCAGGTTCTTTGCAATCCCATTCCTAGATCCCATGAAGAAATCTACCCTGGGACTAAAACAAGCTGATGCTGATCTTTCTGTAGTTTTGTTTTGTTTTCCCCCAGAGGCAAGAAGAACACAGAGTTAAATTCATTGAGTGTCTCCTATATACTTGACATACCTTTTACTTACATTCCTTTGTTTGACCTTCATAACATATTTCCAGATAAGTAGTTTTGTTACCATCTTACTGTGAGGGAAGAAAGGCTCAGAAAGAAACATGGGATTTTCCTAAATAATTAAGCAATATCATATAGCCATTTAAAAAAAAAAAAAAAAGTCCCGCAAACCTCCTAGTATTTGGAAGCAGCTGTGATACGCCGATAGAAGCCCTGGGTGATTTTAGTCAGCAGGAAGGCATTCGACCTCTCTGAACCTCTGTTTCTTCCTTTAGAAGGAGGGATGTAATATTTATACATCAGCAGGTATTGTGTTGTTATATAAGATACTCTATTTTAAATCTTTTTTTAGTCATGAAGCTTTATGAAAATGTGAAGTATAAAGCGGCCATTTTTATTATTCATTTGAGCTATTCACATAGAGAACTATAATTATAAAAGTTAATATTCATCTAGTGCTTACCAAGTACCAGACCCTGTTGTAAGCTACTCCATCTGTTTGAACTCATTTAACACTCACAATGATCCTTATAAGGTAAGTACTATCATTGTTCACATTTTATAGACTGAGGCACAAAGAGGTTAAAAAAGTCGTGTAAGGTCACATACCTAATAATGGCAGGACCAGGCTGAAGGTCCAGGCACTCTAACTCCCAAGTTGTATAACCTAGGTACACTGCAATAATAAATGTGACTTTTAGCCTGCACTTTCAATGTTGTCTTTATCTCACTTCTTCCTGATGCTGGCTCTGTGCCCCAGAATCAGCAAGGTTGAATGTCTTGTCATTTGTTTTCTCTTAATAAGTTCACCCCCGAGTAGGGGATCCTATAAAACAGTAAGAAGGGAAAAAGGCAGACAAGGGCTAAGAGAATATGGGAGTGGGAATTAATCCCCGAATGCTGAAGGTTGACTGTCCTATAGGCAATACCCTAGGCCACTGTAATCTGAGCTATTCCCGAAATGTTGATTTTACTAAAGGTGTGTCACATGTTTGACACCTAGTGTCGTTGGCACACTGAAGCTCTGAATGAAGCTGAGCCTTTATGAATGTCGAGCGTCAGAGGAGTTAAATGCCTACTGGAACCGTAAAGACCATCTCCATTCCCCTCACATTATGAACTCTTCCTTTCCCCCCTCCTGCTAAAAAAAAGGGGGTTGGGGGAATGAGGTTAACTGCCTAAGGTCTAGTTATTCAACCCTGAGCCTAGAATTCAGATAATCTTCTGCTTAACAGACTGCTTTAAGAATTTGGGGTGAAAACCCAAAGAACCCTGATGCTTTTCTTCCCCTCATGGAATAATCTAGAGGTCTACCGAGTCTGTAAATGTCAAAGGATCTGTTTGATTGCCAGGGTTCACAGTCATTATTTTCTATGTAGTATCATTTTGTAATTACACAGCTGTGCCAATTTTCAAAAGAAAGTACCACGAATAACATTTCTTTGGTTTCCTCTCTCTTCTGTCTTCCTCCCTGTCCATCCCACCCTTCCCTCCCTTCCATTCCAAATTAGGCTACTGGCCCTCCTACAACATTCCTTTCCATGAAAAAATCTACAACTGGAGCGGCTATCCAATGTTGGTGAAGAAGCTGGGTTTGGACTACTCTTACGATCTGGCTTCACGAGCCAAAATCTTCCGGCGTGACCAAGGGAAAGTGACTGATATGGAATCCATGAAGTATATCATGCGCTACAACAGTACGTAGCACATTTCTCAGGAATCATTCTTCAGAACTCCTTTTCTTCCCCATGGATAAAGAATCCATGTCATTTTATCATCTCTGTACTAGAAGGAATTATAAGAAGTTATTGAATTATTTAGTATTCAGTTGATACTATGCATATTATATACACAACAAATAGAATTTTGTCCTCTTTTATAAAAATGGTAGGGAAGAAGATTCTACATTTCTTTTTTACTGAAAAAGTTATATGTAAAACACAGAAGAAAAAACCCATGTAGGGTACTTTTTTTTACCCTACCGTCGCAAACACAGATTTCCTTCCAAGGAGAAAAGCAGCTACTAAAACAGCAATTATTCATAAATACTTTATTTTTGATGAACAGTATCGAGTCAGATTTGTATTTATTTTGTTAAAAAAAATGTAGGTATATTTGTCCTCTGTTACCTTTCTTCCATCCAATTCTTCACTGTGCAAGGTCCTTGAGACCAGGCTGAGCCTGGAGCAGGGGACTTGGCGGTTGCCTCTTCCCAGGACAAGTCGGAGGTGACTTCTGTATATGGGAGCAGGCTGGGCCGAGGAGGTCTCTGGGGTATACGCTCTGATCATCTAGGCTTTAACAGGTCCAGTTTACTGTGGATAAGTGGATCTCAGAATGGTCGGTGCTCACGCTTTTCCCCATCACTGTTTCCTAGATTACAAGAACGATACTTACAGTAACGGCGATCCCTGCAATACCATCTGCTGCCGACAGGACCTGAACTCACTTAATCCAAGTCCTGGAGGTTGCTATGACACCAAGGTAACACGCCATTGGTGGTTTGGTTTTTTTTTTTTAACTTTTTGTTTTATACTGGAGTCCAGCCAGTTAACAGTGCTGCAGTAGTTTCAGGCGTACAGCAACGTGACTCGGCCATACGTAACATGTATCCGTTCTCCCCCAAACTCCCCTCCCATCCAGTCGTTACTGGTTTGGGGATTTAATTTCTACCAGTACCTAGGCCTTTTCAAAGGCAGAGCTGCAGAGGTTTTTGTGGCATAAAACACAATAATGTCTCTAGACACAAACTCAATTCAGGAATCAGCTTTTTCAGAGATTCTGGTGGTAGGTCCTATTGCCTAACTTCCAGTTCCTGCTCGGCCACTCAGCTGTAAACCACATAATCTTTTATGCTTCTGTTTCCTCATCCGAAAAATGGAAATAAGAGTACTTGCCTCAAGGGTTGTTGTGAAGAATCCACACTTAATAGCTATAAACTGTTCACAACAGTACTGAGTGCGTTGTTTGTAAATGTACACAGTCATGACGATGATGATGGTGATATTGTGGAGGTTTTAAGGTTTACCAGACCGGCCCAAAGTCCAAAGAACATACTGAGAGCAGTGTGATTTCACGTTACACAGGAATTGAATGTAGCTGAAGGAACAAGTATTGGACCAGATGCTCAAGCAGTAAAGACTTTTCACTATGCTAGAATTGTTAAGTGCCGTAATGTGTCTCACAGTATAGGTAATAAGAAGTTTGCAGTGGGGCTGAAGCCCACTCATATAGGCTTGTGAGAACCAGCTGTTAAAATAGTTGACACCAAGTCGATAGCTTGAAGTGGTGGAATATTTACATCATGGAAATCAGCAAACACTACAAATAGGGGTCTTTTTCCCTCAGAGAGCTAGTTAGTTAAAAATTTACCAGGATTTGGGATGTCCAGGGTTGTGAGTTAGCCATTCAGTTGGTGGAAGGAATCATTCTACCACATCCTTTTGCACTTTTGGCTTGGGCATATGTCTTTTCATTTGCATCTCCAGTCCTAAATTCTAGAAGAAATCTGTTACAAGCGGAGTTAACTGTTCTATCTGAAGCTCTGATAACTGTAAGAATGCCAACCCCCCCATACATTATTTTTTCTATCAGCTTAATGTCTAAACAGAAGATGCCTTAGAATAGTTTGAGCCAAGCTTTAGCCTTAATGACTCTCAAAATGTTGTGTAAGAAAAATGTAGTGGATGTAGCGAGCCTGGCACACGTGAAGCCCCAGTGAATGCTTTTGCATTTATTTCTTTTTAATGGCATTTGCAAACATTCAGTAAAGTGTGTGAAAAGCGTTATATCCATTCCAGAACACACAAAGAGAATTACTTGAACTGGGGAGAGCCCAAGTCAAGCTTCCATCTGCCAAATTTTACTTTCTTCAGGAGACAAGAGCCTGCCAATTTTTCATCAAAAAAGTCTCTGTTGAAGCATATACTTTAAAAATATCATTTCTCTTGAGCCATTTTGAATATGAGGAAAACCAGAAGTTATGAGACGTTTCCTGCTTTCCCCTCTAGGCTTAAGATCTGCTGCTACCCAATGTTCAAGTGTTTTTAAGAACCACGGACCTCACTTTTCATCAAGTTCCTTCTACTTTAATGCTCGTTAGTGCCCTGATTCATAACAACTTTTCCTGAGGAATTAATCTAGTCTAGGCACTGCTTCAAGTATTTGCTCTCATTAATCCTTATGACAACTCTTCTATGAAGCAGAGTTTTTTACAAATGAGAAAACGGAGTCAAAATACGTTTTGGAGCTAGAATTCCAAACGTGAGTAACCTGATTCCAGGTCTCACACTTTTGGCGGTTCGCTTAACACGCTTCTACTGGTCAGCGCACATTTGAATGCCGGATGGATGCAGAAGAACGTTCCTGTGGAAGCCTGTAAGATTCCACTTTAAGGGGAGCTAATATTGTGCCTTTGGACGAGGAGCAGGAGCGACAAGTACAGCAGGGATGTCGTCTAGCTTTTGCCCAGCGGTTTCCTAAAATGTCCCCCTCTCCTCTCTTTGCAGGTGGCAGATATCCACCTGGCGTCCGCGTACACAGCCTATGCCATTAGTGGGCCCACAGTACAAGGTGGCCTCCCTGTTTTTCACTGGAGCCGTTTCAACAAAACTCTCCATGAGGGCATGCCAGAGGCCTACAACTTTGATTTTATTACCATGAAACCAATTCTGTAACTTGACATGAAATGGAGGGAGATGAGATACAAAGGGCACTATTTTAACTACGTTTTCCCATTCAGACTTAGTCTTAAAATATATTCAATCCAGTCTATCATCAATTTCATTTTTCACTGCCAATTTTGTCATGTTTAAAACAAGCATTTACCATAGGGTAGAGCACTGTAGAAGAAAACATTACATACGGTGAACGACAAGACCGTTTTAGCACACAAGCTTATACACAAGAAAGTATGGTAGCAGCTACTCCCTTGCTCACCAAAATCCATCCTCTGCTTTTAAGCCTGGCCCCACAGACCGCACCTCCCAGGCTGCCTTGGGCAGCTGTGCCACGTGGCGGAGTTCTCGCGAGTGGACTCTTTCCAGGCCTGGCCCCTAACAGCCTGTACTGCTCATGCTCTTTCCCCTTCTCCCAGCTGGATGTGCTTGATGACAGAGCTCTAGGGGGTGCTGGGACCTGCAATAGGAATACTCCAATAGTGTTCTTTTTCTGGTCATTAGGAAGCAACAGCTGGGTCTTTTTCTGGCGCAGGATAGGCACATAATACAGCAAACGTTAATGTTGTCTCCCGTTAGTTAAAAGCAGCATAGCTAATCTGGGAGCAACTCTGCATAACAAACTTTTCTTTCAAAGCTGGAGAACTATATGTGGTTTGAGTGCCGTGGTGCTGGCAAGTTAAGTTAAACGAGCCATGCTGAACAGTGTAACAGTGACTCTCAACAAGGTGAAAGACTCCCAAAAGAAAAAACAAAGACACACAAGGGCTGAGAACAATCAGAATGAATCAGAGTACACAGGATGTGAAAAACCCAGCAGTTTATTTCAAAGTATAAATTTCAGGCTTGCTGAACAAAATCCCACTACAGTTAACACTTATACAGACAACACTCTACTGTACATTTAAAAAAGAAAAACCCCCACAAAAACCTTCAAAGCCTAATAAAAATAGGGCAACTTGCTATAGCCCAGTTGCTATTAGACATTAGGAAGGTCTTACATTGTCTTATTATTTACACTTTCAACTGCAATAAAGAAAAATCAGGATGCAAGTTTACTACAAAGGAATTATTTTTATATTTAAATTTGAAATGGTTGATAAAACACTAAAGCCAGGATTTCCCAAAAGGTGTTTGATTGCCCAGTTACCTTATTTACAAACAAAATGTTTTTAAAAGATGGCAATTAAATATAAATGATGGGTATTAACTGACTCTACAAATAAAAAAAAAAATGAAAAACTTATTTAGCATGATAAAATAATTTGACCAGAAGACAAAGCATGTATTTGTATCATCCTGTCCCTCCCCACTGGCTGGCTCAAGGGGAATAAGTTTTAGGAATTGGGTAAACCTGCCGCACTAACAAAACACCTTATAGGAATTGTTCTAATCTTTTTCTTTTTTTTGTCCCAGAATTTTTAAAAAGGGGAGGGAGCTTCATTTGCCCAGTAAATAGTAAGGCAGGCAGAATCATACAGTGGTTTTAGATAGAGTTATTTTCAATAATCTAATACTGGGACATGGTATTTCTGGAAATTAAAATAAAACAGGCCAATGATAAAGCTAAAGTAATGAATAAATCATAGGATACTGAAATAGCCCAAGAAGGAAAGTCCCGGAGAACACTTGGAAGTGTCTGCCGTAACCTACTGTGCTAAGATCACAGTGTATAAAAGTGAGAGAGGAGGATACCACAGGCATTATTTTCTTAATCTTGTACAGTACTGGAAAATTCGCAGAATAAGACAAAAGTGTATGCAGTATTAACACCTTGCTGCGTAAATGATCATTTTGAAAGTGTAAGCAAATGAGCAAACAAAAAAAACTACGTCAACACTTAATCCAATACAGCAAGAGAACTGTGTGGTGCGGCCCACCTAAGGAGTTCTGCCGACAGATGGTCCTAAGATTCCAAGCTCCTTGCTTTAGGTCATTTTTTTCAATTAAACCTTTCATTTACTATCTGGCAATGGGGGTCAGGAGAGTGGGGAACACCTCTCTGTGAGGCAAATGGTATCCCAATAAACACTCACTTCTCAAGGAAGAAAGCGCTCTACTCTTCACTTCTCTCATAAACTTCTACTGTGTTAAACAGCACACAGTTTTCTGCATATTTTAAAAAGTGAGTCCAGAGAAATAGAGGGATATAGTTACCTCATAAAGTTACCTGTTAACAACAGATGTCTTTGTATGTAATTTATAAATTTACTGGCAAGAACATAATTTTAAAATGTGAGGCTTACACTTAAAACAGGGTGAAGATTACTCTGACAAAGTGCAAAGTAGAGAGTAACAAACATCACAGTTACCTTTAAATGTCATATAAACATCCTATATTTCAGGCTGAAGTATCAGAAGTTTCCAGGATTTCCAATAAGGCAATACTTACACAAGTATTGTCAGGCTAAAAAGGTAGCAAACTTGCATTCCCAAAATGGGATTATCAAGTTTATTTATAACACTCTGTGAAAAGATAGATACTGTGAAATAAAAAAAGGTACCATGGAGTGTGAACTGCTATTAAAAAAATCTGTAACCAGTAGCTATTTCTAGTTGAGTCCTCCATTCTCTGTCCCCAAAGAAACAAACCAAACAAAAAGAAAGTACTCCTCAACATGAAAACCTGCCCCAAATAAAAGCCTAGAGTTCTACCCTAGCACCCATAAGTAACTCCAATACAGCTGCTGCCTATAAATCCCATGGCAGGCTAACTGAAGGAGACCATCTCATAATATCTTTTCCCTCAAATAATCACAATTTCTCTTTGTACCTTCCCTCCACCACCTGTAATAAAGTTTTATTTTACTGTAGAAAATTTATTTTTAGGGTTACTATTTAAGTATTTTTTTTCTCTGACAGAAATGACACAATATAGGCTAAAATAATATTCTCATTCTACTGGGCTTTCTTCACCTGATTATATAATGCTATGAAAGCTTTAAAAAAAAAAAAAAAGGATTAGTAAATATAAATAAAAAACGTTCACCAAGGGCACCTTTCTAGGCTAGGTAAGCAAATTATCATCAAGTGACCACAAAACCGGTCAATAAAGAACAATTTTGAACGTGGGCTTTCTATTCTGTAGACAGGAATGATCTTGAACACATAATCAACACTGCAACCATTGCAGGTAAAAACATATATACATGCAGATATAAGATAGGTGCTCACACACATCTAGAAGATCATCAATTTCTCCCTTTAAAGTTTCATTGGCATGACATTGGCAACTTCTTTACCATCATCATTAGTACTAGAATGAGTAACGTCTGCATAGTTGGTTGGCAAATACAATTAGTGGAAACTTTAATTCTTATTGTGGTCTCATTTTCTGAAAGCAAAAGGAAGATTTTGGATTTACTTTTGGCAATCTGTAGGCTTTCTTCAGCATCAATCAGACTTCACACCCAACATGACAGTACACTGACCGGTAAAAGTCTCTAAAGAGTTTCTTTACAACTAGAATGTTTCCTTATTACAAGCCACTGAAGTTGCAAACAAAGCAGCATTAATATTGAAGCCATAGCTCCTGCTTATAATTCCAGGAAAAATTAATGACTAACTTATTTGAGAAGGTAGGAGTATGAATTCAAATATGGTATGGGAAGATGACTTGAAAATTTGTTTCACAAACTCCACAAATTCCTTTCCACGTATGGCCAACCACGCTCTCACCCCCCAAATTACACCACCTCTCCTGTCTTAAGCTATCTACACTCAAACATGTACCTGATACCACGTATAGCTGGCACTCATAATGAAAATCCATGACCTAAGCTGAACTTGATTAAAACTTTGAAGAAGAACAGAGATGCACAGAAGTTATATCTAATTGTTACATAAAATGACTCCAAAGGATATACTTTAAAAAATCCTATCCAAAGCTGACATACAGTAAATCAGACAAAACTTAGCACCATCAAAACAAAGTTAAAAGATTAAGACAGGAAGAATGACAGGAGAATAAAGAAGAAATGGAGCTTTCCCTTTGATAGTTTACTCACTGTATTTTGTGAATTTTACTATTTACTTCCTTTGAAAGAATACTATGCTTTGGGTGATAAGGTAAACTAGAATTGCTTTCATCATCTCTAAAACCTTGTGCAACACAGATACCAAAATATATTTGAAGGAAAATTTTCTTACACAACGTGGTGCAAAAATAAAAAGCATTTATATTCTTGGAAGAAAAGAGCAAGTCAAATTTTTGGAGTTAAATGTAGTGACGTCACTGATGAGACTATTTATAAAAGGCTTGGTCTAAAATTTACTTGAGGGAGATGTGCTACGTTTGGTGGAGATAAAGGAGAAATGAGGGTGAAAGGCTGTCAGGGAAGAGTAAATAATAATGGACAAATGGCCCTGTTTACTTTTGTCGTTAATCTTTAAGGCACAAAATAAATGGAAAAACCAGATTAGAAAAGGGAGGGCCCATTGCAGATCTTTTTCATCTAACTGACAACCCAGAAGAGACAAGAGAAAAGATGAACAGATCCTTTCCTGTGTTCAAATTAAACTATTTAACCATTTTGCTTTTTATTTTTTCTTTGGGTTCCATTTAGATTCAGTTTAAATCATTTATCTATGAACCTACAGATCTCTGAGAAGCAGAATCATGCCAGATACATACGTCAAATCCTTTGATCTACTTACTTCACACTGGAAGAGAGGTAAATTTGAGAATGAAAATGGGAGATTCCACTGCAATAAACATATAAATACAGAAAAGCACAAACACCCACACATATACCCCAGCCTCAAAACTAAAGCAAGGTGCACATTTACATTTCAAACCCTTGAAGCGTGAATTGTTCAGGAAAAGGTTCTGCTTTATGGGCTGAGTTTATTCTGATTATAAACAAATGTAATGTATATACACATCTGTCCAAGAAATCCTGCACAGTGTGGATTTTACAGTGGGTATCATGCACAAGATTAAAGCGAGACCCAAATGTGGAACTTTTGAAGAAGGAGGAAGAGATAAAGGCCCCAAGGTTTAACTGCTCTGGGAAGAAGAGATCACATCCGTTGACTGAGGATCACAGAAAGGTCCAAAACGTCCATAAATGTCCTTGGCTCGTACTGCAAAGTAGTATTTGCTTCCAGATACAAACTGGGTGAGAGTGCATGCCATGGGCAAGGGAAGCGCCTTTACTTCTCCAATCTTCTTCCACTGGGAGGGCACAGTGGCACTGGGCTCCTCGTGGTAAGCATACAGATGGTAGCTGTCGACGGCGGCACAGCTCCTGTCCACCTCGAGGACGCTCCAGGACAGCACAATGCCGTTTTGACTCTGCACCCGGGCTAACTTCAAGTGCGGCTTCTGAGGCGGAGATGTGCTGGCAGCCTCTGGGGGCAGGCGCTGCGGCTGCGGGGCTTCTGGTAAGGGCGCCGGGTGCACAGGGCGTGAGGGGGGCTCCTGGAGGAGGAAGAGGCACGCCAGTTTATAATGGCCACGAAGAGGGCCGCTGCTGAAGGGAGAGCACAGCATCCTAGAGAACATTTAGAGGGGCTTCACCTTACACCAAGGACCCTGGGAGACACCAGACCCCATGCCATTTCTGGCAAGTTCTAGTTGATTTGTAACCAGTAACGCCCCGCACGATGAGAGCTAAGGTTCCTCCCACTCTACGTTTGAGGTCTAAAATACTGAGTTTTCCTTGGGAAACAAAAGCCCTTGCTGATGGAACATCATCTTGATAAAAACTGAAATAAGCATCTACTTCTAACAAGATAATTTATGATTTGATGATCTGTACTACAGATACTTATTTTAATATAACATAACATTTTTAAATAACATGTGTGGCAGTCTATCATGTAAAATTTGAATATCAACTCTACTTTCATTTTCAAACTGCTTTCCCATATAAGGACAGCAGCGTATTCTTTTTTTTTTTTTTTTATAAATTTATTTATTCATTTATTTATTTTTGGCTGTGTTGGGTCTTCGTTTCTGTGCGAGGGCCCTCTCCAGTTGTGGCAAGCGGGGGCCACTCCTCATCGCGGTGCGCGGGCCTCTCACTGTCGCGGCCTCTCTTGCTGCGGAGCACAGGCTCCAGACGCGCAGAGCTCAGTATTTGTAGCTCACGGGCCCAGCCGCTCCGTGGCACGTGGGATCCTCCCAGACCAGGGCCCGAACCCGTGTCCCCTGCATCGGCAGGCAGACTCTCAACCACTGCGCCACCAGGGAAGCCCAGCAGCGTATTCTTATAAGTAAGCACATTTAACACTGAATGTATGTTCTTTTTCCCTTGGTCAGCACGAAAAAGGTGACATTTATATTGGACTGTGAAAGATAGAATTTAGAAATGTAGAAATAGTCACAGACCTTTCTGCCAGTAGGTAAAAGCATGAGCGAGGGCATGGGGATAGGCAAGTGAGGGGATTTATGGGCAAAAATAAGTATTAACTTTTATTTAGATATCGGGTATGTGAAGAAGAACATACACATTTGGAAAGGTAAGTTAAGGCCAGATGACGAAAATGTATGACGTATGACCTTGGGCTGGTTACTCAACCCCTCTGTACATTAGCGGCCATACCTATAATACAGGTATTAAATAAAAACTAAAGTTAGAACATGAAAAGATACTTTTTAAAATATCCTTTTTAATACTCCAAAATGCTCTTTTTAATTTAACCATGAGTTTAAAATGGTCTATTTCACTTTGCATGCCCCAGATGTGGACTCTTTTTATACACTGTTCACCACCACAAGCAAACTCAGTAATCCTCAACCATCATTCCCTACAAACATTTGCTCACAATGGTAAGGTCTATTTTCTTCAATAAACTTCTGCTGGAGACACAGAAGACCTGTCATTTCCTTTTGATGTAACCAGTTTAAAGAAAAAGGTACCAACTGCAACGATATTTGACGGCTCTACAGGTGAGAATTTTGTGAAACCAAGCACCCACACTTACAGTATGCACCTGTGGTGGCCGGTGATGCACTGTGAGCTGAGGCCCTGTGGATCCCAGGGTTAATCCGTTGTTGACAACGTATGTAGTTGCTTGAGGCACTCGAAGTGTAACACCTATAAAAGAAAATTCAGTGACAAAATTAGAATTCCATGACACTGAATTAACCACTTAAAGTCAGTAAAGTGATGTTTTCACCATTCAAAGGGAAAAATATTTCTATTTTTCCATAAGTCTATACTCAGCTAAAGTATTATTTGGGCATGAGGATAAAGAAATTCTCACATATGCGAGCTACCAAAATAAAATCTACCTCTGTGAACTTTTCCTCAAGTAGCCACTGGAGGATATATGCTCCCCAAATGAGAGAGAAAATCAAGAAAGAGGAAAACAGGAGACTTAGTGAACAGGAGAGAAATAAATGCCGTCCCTACCAAAAGGACTATAACCGAAAATCCTAGAACGCTGAAACACTGGAGCTGTAGACATGTACAAGGCAAACAGGTCAGAATGGAGCAGTGTGACTCTAAAGAGAGAAAACTTGAAGCTATCTTCACAAGGATCGCCGCCGCCTCCAGGACAGGGAGGTTACCCTTGCCTTGCGTTAATGAGGTTCCTCTTTCTTTCCATGCCCTGCTGATCAGCTGAGGATACTCATTTCATCCAACAGAAAACTCTTCTGACATACATCAGGGCAACAAAAGCAGAAAATTTAGAAGCCACCCATGCCTCAACCATATTCCTGCCATATATTCAGTACCACCATGTACCCTGACTGGGGTGAGCCCAGTTTCCCAGGATTCATTCATGACACAGTTGACTGATTTCCCCAGAGAAAGCTCTTGTAAACTTGAGAAAGCTGAAGGCAGAATGTGAACCAAAGACTCTGCTTAGTTTATTTTCTCCTAGGAGCCATCACCTAATAATGGCATTACTGAAGTTTCTTTAAACAGCTGGATTTGCCCTTGCTATTAAATTTTGCAAAACTAAATATTTTTAGTGATACATATATAGATTGCAAAACCATACAGAAAAACAGAAAGTAAGTAAGGATGATGGTTATCTCTGATAGAAAGGGAGAGGGATGCAATTAAAGGCGGGCATATAGTAGACTTTTGGATACTGATAAAGCTCTATTTCTTAGGCTGGTGGGGAGTTCATACGTGGTTCGTTTTGCCATTTTTCTTTAAATTTTAAATATACCTTTTACAGAAACTTGTTTGTATGATATATTTTACTACTAAAAATATATATATGTACTTTTTCCATTTATATACACATACATATACATATGGAAATTACAAGTTACCTTTAACATTTTCCCATCTTTTATTTCTCAGCCACTTTCCATACCTTTAAGACTCTCTCATTGGAGGCTATCTTTTACCATTATCTCCATCTGGGCTAAGTCACAATTGATCATTCCCACTTTAACTAGGCAAGGTATCTCTTAATAGAGTACAGACCAACATCAAATAGGGTACTGTGATAGTACAGGCCACAAGTAATTAAATTGAAGACAACACCCAGAACACATATCAGATAATATACAAGTCCAATTTTTCTGGTTAACTCTCCTAAGGGAAGAAAAATGAATTAATAATAGTTTTAATATGATATTTAGCACTTTTTGCTAAATCTAATGTCAATATAAGCTACTCCAGCTAAGTGCTAAAGAACTACATGTAACTTGGAGCCATATACAGGAAAAGAGTCTCTTACTATTTTGGGGATTGACCTGCCGAACAGCAGGAGCCTGCATAACAGTTCCTCGCAGGGAAGCCTGAGCTGGTGGTGCGGGGAGAGCTGTATAAACCACTTGATGGTTTGCAGGAGCTCTTGGTACAGGGAGCCTCGTGGTCACCTGAGTTACTGGACGATGTGTTACATTCACGGTGGTTGGAGCTAATGAAAAGCAGAAAAATATATTTAAAATGCAGTAAATGTTATGCTAAGTAAACAGTATTAAATGATAATTAACTTTATACAAAATCTGATTTACTATAATAAAGAGAACTAGAGACAAGCGACTCCTTTTGTAATCGTGAAAGGTAAGAATGACAGGGCCAATCAAAATTAATACTACTACAATCCAAGCTTCAGAAGAAAAGAGTACCTCAACCAGGTCCAATGCCCTTCCTACGCTAGTTTAACTAGATTAAATAAGCAAGTGAAGATGAAGAAAGGGTTTAGACCTTGAGAGTATGATCTTATAGGAGTGATTTAAAAGAGTAAATTTTCCCTTCCTCAGTGTTAAATTATTCTTAGCAGAGTGGAACTTTCGGCCCTCCAGGCCTTCTACCGATGGGTATAAATCCAAGAGGGTAACTCTGTGTTCCCACAGTTTAAAAAAACTGGCTATTATAATTGACATTTTCTTCAGATTAGCCAAACCATTTCTTACTCAAAACAATAAAACACCCATTAAAATACAGGCTTCTTCCTTCTCTACTGTGGCATTCCTCCTAATTTATGTCCCAGAGAGCATTAATGCCTTGAGTGATATTAACACATATTTATCAAAATATGAGTCCTAGATGTTCACTGACAGCATAGAAATACAGTAATGATTTCAGGAGTTAACAGTTTCTTGTTGATAACTCTCTAAATTAGAATTTACTTTTATAAATGACCACATATTAACTATACAATAAAAATCAATAATAAATATACTTTCATATGGAAAAATGGGCTCTATAATAAAATAAATTTGGAGGTAAACACTGGATATAATAAAGAGACTGCTTAGTCTTTACATATCCTAACTTTCAACGTGAGTCTTTCAAAAGCGGAAAAAAGTAAAGTATACAAGGAGGAATACTTATCTCTTCATCTCCTTATTCCCCATTTTACTATCTGTATTGTTCATGGGTTTGCATAATGACATTTCCTTCTAAATTATCTAAATTAGGTGACTCTCATTTTAATTTATCTCACTGGATCAAATTCCATGTGAGCTCAATGTATACCTTAATGAGAAGAGTGCTTATATAAGCATTTTGCAGATAAATCTCTTAAGCAATAGGCTATTTTTTGAAGAAGACAACCTGTCTTGATTGGCTTCCAAACAGATTAGGAGATACAGGCGACATCTTGAAAATGTCTGATTTATAGTTTCTTGAGAGGTAGCAGGTAAAATATCAGTGGTTCTGACAGTAGTGTTAGGCCAGTTAAAACTATTTCTAGTTAAGAATCATTTAAAAATTCTTGTTTGATCAGTCAATTATAACTTCTTGGTTATAATCAGAATGAATCATTACACTCATCCCTTCCAGAGAAACTATATTCATTTCTGCTGTTTACAGTGGCAAAGACATATATAATTGAACTCTTCTTTATAACTATTCTGTATCAGTGCTGCTACTTGAGACTGTCCACGAAATTAAGTCATACTGCATTCAAAAACATACATTGCCTTCAAAGTAACAATGAGGACTATTCTTAATTTTCTGTCTAATCTTTTTTTAAAATACTTTATAGTTTTTATAACTTATTACTAACATAATTAGGGTTAAAATCCAATTCATCTCAAGGGAATGAGAAGACAAGCCACAGACTGGGACAAAATATCTGCAAAAGACATATTTGATAAAGGACTATTATCCAAAACATACAAAGAACTCCTAAAAATCAACAATAAGAAAATGAACAACACGATTAAAAAGTGGACAAAGAATCTGAACAGACACCTCACTAAAGAAGATAACAGATGGCAAACAAGCACAAGAAAAGATACTCAACATAACATGTCATTAGGGAGATGCAAATGAAATACCAATGAGATTCCACTAAACCTATTAGAATGGTGAAAATCTAAAACACTGACAATACCAAATGCTGGATGTGGAGCAACAGTTCCTCACACTCATTGCTGGCAGAAATGCAAAATGGTACAGCCACTCTGGAAGACACTTTGGCAGTGTCTCACAAAACCAAACATATTCTTCCCGTATGATCCAGCAATCACGCTCATTGGTATTTATCTAAATGAGCTAATTTTCTGTCTAATCTTTCCATTCAATTTCATAGTCATATTTCACTGCAGGCAAAACTAAAGTTTCAGCTTAGTGATTCAGCATATTTACCTGTAGGTAGTAAGTGTATGGTTGTCTGAGATGGTCCACTTGTTGGCACCCCAGATGGCTGAAGAGGTGGTGCTGGCTGGATGGGTTGCAGTGGTCGAGATATAGGCTGAGAAGAGCTCATGGTTGACCCAGGAGTGTGATTTATCTTTTTAAGGTCTGTTAATTAAAAGTGAGACAATATGATTATTGATAGAAAAAAATTAGAAATACAAGTTTATCCTTGCCATTCAGTCACATTTACCCCTAAGAGAACAATTTCTTTATTTTAATTAAGTGTACTTTTGCCAATTTGAAAACCAAGTCAGGACCTTAAACAATTCACTGTTGGCTCTATCACAGATTCTAATTCACATTTAAAGAAAACACAGTTTTACTTTTTTTTTTTAACGAAAGAATCCTACTTCTAACTCAATACAACAAATTTAAGGCTTTAGCAACTGCTACTTTAATACTTGAGTGTTGATGAAGAACAATGCACTGTAGATGGGAGAATTTAAGTCACACTCAGTGGTGGGGCAATGGAAAGAGACTCCAAGAGGCAGGGGTGATAGAAAGGGAACTGACAAGAGCACTGATAACAAACTTTGCTTACTTTACTTTTTTATCTACAACCAGCCTTACCTGTGTCTTCTCAAAAATAACCTGTATTTATTTTTGTGCTCTAGGAAATTCCTTCCATTAAGATTTCTCTATTAAAAAAAATAGTAAAAGCAATACAGAAAATCTGAAACTTTTAAACAATAATCAGACGGGCATGAATTCAACCCTGACACATGATGGCACAAATCTTCCAATTTTACATCAGTTTTATACAAAAAAAAAAAATTGATTTTAATGTCACATAATGAATTTTATAGCTAATTAATTTTGTTTTCCTAAAACCAACTTAACTATCTTATCCCTAAAACGTAATTTTTAAAAATCTTTAGTTTTAAAAAAAATTTAATGTCTTTAAGGTAAAATAATTAGCACCTGATCCTATTAGATTTTCCACATGTATTATATAATTACCACCACAAAGTTTTAAAAATATGTCTGTGAACAGTTATTCTCAAATAAGTTTGAGAAATACTTTATAGCTTGAATCATTCTTGGAGATTTACACTGTAAATTAGCATAGCAAAGACTCGGAGAAATCTGTATTAAGGAAAAAATCCATATAATTTTAACTCAGCATTTTCCAAGCATATTTAACCATGAACTTTTATCACAGAACACCTATTAACACTGTGGAAGAATAACTGGGAATATTGGTTAATATCTAACCAATATAATTTCTAAATATTATAACTCAGAATAATATTGAGAATTCTGGGTGTGCATGGTTTTTAACATTACTTTCATTTAACATCTACATTAAAACACACACACACGGAAAAAACATTTAATTTAAAGTCAAAAGACTTGGGTTTAATTTGCACTCTGAATCTATCCTCAACTCTAAAATGAGCAGTATAGGGTTATTGTAAGGATCAAGTGAAATAACAGATATAAAAGGAGAGGTGTTCCACAAGTCAAATATTCTCCTAGTTGCTCTGTTTTCCTTTATGCCTTGTTCATATACATTCAAGATTTGATTTCTATTTTTTTTTTTTTTTTTTTTTTTTTTTTTTTTTTTTTTTTGGTGGTACGCGGGCCTCTCACTGCTGCGGCCTCTCCCGCTGCGGAGCACAGGCTCCGGACGCGCAGGCCCAGTGGCCATGGCTCACGGGCCCAGCCGCTCCACAGCATGTGGGATCTTCCCGGACTGGGCCACGAACCCGTGTCCCCTGCATCGGCAGGCGGACTCTCAACCACTGTGCCACCAGGGAAGCCCTGATTTCTATTTTTTAATTCTAATCTTAAAAACCCTCTTTCTAAAAAGGACACAAATAATGGGGTAGAGATCTGTATTCAGTGAACATAATGGATTAAGAGAGAAAAATGGTATCAAAGCATTCCTTAGTATGATTACTTATATTTAAGTACCTTGTGAAGCTCCACTCTCTTCATCATCCATTGTCAGATCAATGACCCCACCTGAATCGTTGCCTGTGGCTTTTCCACTCTGAAAAAAACAAAACATTTGCATTTTGCAAAGAAAACTCTGGCAGACATAAGGAAAATAAAATAATACTGAGGGGAAACAAGGATAATGCACAGACTGTTTCAATTTGGACACCTAAATGGCTTTACCTGAAGAAAGAGTGTTTGTCAGATAAATGACCCAAGGATACTCATGAGCTAAATATGTGCCACATAAAAATAATTTTGAAATCCTTTCACTATAAATTTTTTTAAAAATTACACTGTCAATTGCATAGAGCTATTAAAGTGATGATCAAGTGTGTTAAGTGATTAAATGTAAACAATTCATTTTCTTTTTTTTTTAATTTTTTCTTTTTTTTTTTAACTTTTTCTCTTTTTTTTTTTGATGTGGACCATTTTTAAAGTCTTTGCTGAGTCTGTTACAATATTGCCTCTGTTTTACGCCTTGGGTTTTGGCCCCGAGGCATGTGGGATCCCATTACCCCGACGAGGGATTGAACCCACACCCCCAACATTGGAAGGTGAAGTCTCAACCACTGGACTGTCAGGGAAGTCCCACACAATCCATTTTCTAACATTTAAATGTTGACCAATCCTACACTAAATTATCAACGTTAATTCACAAAAACACCAAAGGCAACTTTAAAGCCAGAATTAGGTTACATAAAATAATATATTTTTTCCCTGAAGAATGCTGTCGTACGATAGGATGTGATGTGCTATAATCAACTGCCATCTAATTTGACTGAAGTCCACCCACTGCCCAAAATCATTAGAAATGTAATTTAAAAAAATTTTAACTATATAATAACAAAAAAGGAAAGCAGTACAAAACAGACCTAAAGAGCCAAGATCTTCAAGTCAAAAAGACTGAGTGCATCTTTTAGTTCCAACACATACAAGCTATGTGAATTTATGTTAAAAGCGCATTTCCTCGATTTCCAAAATTTGGATATGAAGTCTATTATAAGGATTAATGTAAATATGCATACAAAGAGCTTAACACCAGGCATGATACACGGTAACTGCTTAATAAATGCTAATCATAATTACTTTATGATATATTATATCAACTCCAAATGATTAAGGCTTTCATCTATAAAACTCCCATTTTGCGAAATTAAAGAAAATAATTCTTTGATGTTAGCTATTCAGGCCAAATCCAAACACAATGGTGTAATTCTAAATCTTACACTTATAAACCTTTCTTTGATAATGACTTCATAGAAAATGACTTGTTTACAAACATCACAAATCTGAAAAATCCAAAATGAAAAGTTCT
The DNA here is from genome assembly GCF_008692025.1 of Phocoena sinus. Classification (NCBI taxonomy): domain Eukaryota; kingdom Metazoa; phylum Chordata; class Mammalia; order Artiodactyla; family Phocoenidae; genus Phocoena; species Phocoena sinus. The sequence continues at coordinate 91,877,809 of NC_045772.1, forward strand.
TAACAAGCCCTTGAAGAATATAACAGAATCCACTTGCTACAACAGATCTATATGGTCCACTTTTCAAACTAAGCTCCACTTTTAAAATTAAGTTTTAAATTCATCAAAAATTACTAGACAAACATGCAAACACCAGTAAAGTAGAACCCAACTAAAGACAAAAAGATAGTCAATAAAAATAACTCCAAGTGGAGCCAGACGTTGAATTCAGCAGAATTCAAAGCAGCTGTTAAAAAATATGCTCAAAGAATTACTAGAACAAATAATCCTAAAATTTATATGGAATCACAAAAAACCCAGAATTGCCAAAGCAATCTTGAGGGAAAAAAACAAAGCTGGAGACCTAATACTCCCAACTTCAGACAATAAACAAAGCTACAGTAATCAAAACAGCATAGTATTGGCATAAAAACAGACATATGGATCAATGGGTCAGAATAGAGAGCCCAGAAATAAACCCACACACCTACAATCAATTAATCTTTGACAAAGGAGACAAGAATGATACAATGGAGAAAAGACAGTCTCTTCAGTAAGTGATGTTGGGAAAGCTGGACGGCCACATGTAAATCAATGAAGATAGAACACTCCCTCACACCATACACAAAAATAAACTAAAAATAGCTTAAAGACTTAAATATAAGACATGATACCGTAAAACTCCTAGACAAGAACATGGGCAAAACATTCTCTGACATAAATCATAGCAATGTTTTCTTAGGTCAGTCTCCCAAGGCAACAGAAATAAAAGCAAAAATAAACAAATAGGATCTAAATAAACTCATAAGCTTTTGCACAGCAAAGGAAACCATAAACAAAACGAAAAGACAACCTTTGGACTGGGAGAAAATACCTGCAAACGATATGACTGACAAGGGCTTAATTTCCAAAATATACAAACAGCTTATACAACTCAATAACTAAAAATCCAACAACCCAATCAAATGATGGGTAGAAGACTTAAATAGACATTTCTCCAAAGAAGACGTACAGATGGCCAATAGGCACATGAAAAGATGCTCAACATTGTTAATTACCAGAGAAATGCAAATCAAAACTACAATGAGGTATCACCTCAAACTGGTAAGAATGGCCATCATTGAAAAGTCTACAAACAGTAAATGCTAGAGAGGGTATGGAGAAAAGGGAATTCTCCTACACTGTTGGTGGGAATGTAAATTGGTTCAACTGCTATGGAGAAAAATAAAGAGGCTCCTTAAAAAACTGAAAACAGAGCTGCCACATAATCCGGCCATCCCATTCCTGGGCATATATCTGGAGAAAACTCTAATTCAAAAAGATACATGCACCCCAATGTTCACAGCAGCACTATTTACAATAGCCAAGACATGGAAGCAACCTAAATGTCCAGTGACAGATAAATGGATAAAAAAGATGTGGGATTATATATACACACACACACACACACACACACACACACACTCATATATACATATACATACATACATATATACATATAATTGAATACTACTCAGCCATAAAAAAGAATGAAATATTGCCATTTGCAGCAACTTGGATGGACCTAGAGATTATTGTACTAAGGGAAGTAAGTGAGACAGAAAGACAAATATATGATAACACTTATACGTGGAATCTAAAATATGATACAAATTGACTTATTTACGAAACAGAAACGACTCACAGGCATAGAAAACAAACTTATGGTTACCAAAGGGGAAAAGTGGGGGAGGGATAAATTAGGAGTTTGGGATTAGCAGATACAAACTACTATATATAAAACAGATAACAAGGTCCTACTGTATAGCACAGGACACTATATTCAATATCTTGCAATAATCTATAATGAAAAAGAATATATACATATGTATAACTGAATCACTTTGCTATACACCAGAATCTAACACAACATTGTAAATCAACTATACTTCCATTTTTAAAAAATGAAAAAAATATGTCAAAGAATTAAAGGAAAATACAATATTAACAGATGTGCAAATAAGAAATCTCAAAAGTAGAAAACGAGAAAAACATGAAGACAACAGAAAAATTAAGATAGAATATTAAAAAATCAACACAAAATAAAAGTAGGGAAACAGTACTCAGAAACAAAAAAATAGATGACATATTTTTTAAATTACAGAACAGCAGACCTAAATTCAACCATATCAACGACTATACTAACTAAATGGAATGAAATTTCCTATCAAAATTAGGGATTGTCAGATGAAATAATATATCAAGAAATCAAGAAATAACTAGTTTTCTTCTAGATACTCACTTTAAATACAAATACACAAACACACTAAAAAAAGCAAGCATAAAAAAACTGCTGTAATCACATTAATGTTAGACAACATATAAAGAGGTAAACCTTATAACGATAAAACAGTCAATTTGTCTATTTCTTTTATTGTTTTCACTCATGTTTTGATGCTCTATTATAAGGTGCATATTTTTCTATAATGTATAATATAATAGGAAGAGAAGATCTATAATCAATGATCTAACCTACATTATATTTTTATTTACCATAACCTGACTGATAAAATTCATCTATTATCACATACTACAGGTAGTTTCCTGGTTATATTTTCTTCTTGAGAAATAAAACTGAATTATTTCAATAACTATTAACAGCAATTATAAGACAGTCATGATAGCTGGCACTATTCCCATCAGGCTCTGTGCTAAGTGTTTTATCAATACATTCATTAACAAATTTAATCTTTACAATAATCCTGAGGTTGAGACCAGCATTAGCCATATTTTATAAGTAAGAAATCAAGGTGTTAGATAACTTATTCAAGGCTTACACATTATTAAGTGACAGGAGGCACTGTCTGACTCTAGAGCTTATTATTTCTATGCCACTAGGTGCACATTTATATATTTTCGCATTTTTTCTGCCATCAATTCTAAGAAAACTTATGTAATCAGAGACATTACATGCCTATATCTGCATTTACACACATTACAGAATTACTCAATTTGAAACTATTAAAAAACATCTTAGTTGTATCAAATAGCTTTTAATACTAAGAATCTATTTTATTAAAAAGTTACTTAATCATGTGTCCTTCCCGCAAAATGAGACCACTCTCATTAAGTGAACACTAAGAAAATTTCAAGAAAGCAAAGATACTGGCTTTGTAGGTTTTTGGGGGGTTTTTTGGTTTTTTTTTTTTACTGAAACAAATAACAAGAACATATTTGAAAGGCAATAACTAGAACATATTTGAAAGGCTAGAGTAGGGCACTTCAACAATTGCAAGGGAAGTTATAAATACAGAAGACCTGGTTGTTCACTCCACACACTCTCCAAGGGGACTTGGGAACTACAGGCAGGCTTGGTTGGCTACCAGGAATGTGACCCTTAGAAAGTTTACATTAATAAATGATAATTTTCTTATGTACTCCTTAAACAGTGTCATACTGGCTTATCAGGATTGATTTGCACAGACATCAAGTCTGACGATGCACACCTGGTTTCATTGTTGAGGTCCTGAGTTTTGACTGCCATGGCTGGTTACAAAGAAAGAGGCAGCTGTATAGTCAGCTCAGACCCTGATAGTCAGTCTTCTCTGGGCAAAGACTATTGGCACATGTCCCTGCAGTTAATAACCAGAGAGACAGCACATCCTGTGCAGTGCTGGATAGGAGAGAATATGGAGGCCTCAGCCTGACCGCACTTAATCCCACTTGATGCATATATTTTTCCTGCTGTTTTTGCTCTCTACCTTTTGCTGTGATAAACCATAACCATGAGTATAACCTGTCACAGGTCTTATAAGTCCTTATAGCAAATAAACAAAATTGAGGCTGATCTTGAGTCCCTCAAAAAAGTAGTATAAAACTACAGATGCGGCAGAAAAAGATTTCTATACTGTTTTACAACATACGATGTTACTTCGAATAAATAATGTTTTTCACCATATGAAATATATTAGTAATGTACTGTATGAAATGAGATCTATGAATAAAATATGTAGTAATAACTCATTATATGGAATATGTTAATAAATACTTATTTGGAGGACATTAGAGAAATCTTCAAGGACTACAAAGAGAATATTTTACATATTTAATTATTTTCAAATTAGCTATGTCTGAACAACGATCATTTCCATACAAGCCATCCAGATTCCTTCTAATTTATAATAGCCTTAAAGAGTTCAGAAGTACAACTAAGTAAGATTTGGCAGAGAAAAAAGAAGTTGGCAGAGTATACTTAGAAAGTTAACAGTCTAAAGAATCACAAGCTACCTGTTTCATACCAGATTCTACTTGCTACTAAGCAACATACAGGGGAAAAACCTAATGATAATTTCTTAATATATCCTCAAAAAACAATAGTGTTGGGGCTTCCTTGGTGGCGCAGTGGTTGGGAGTCCGCCTGCCAATGTAGGGGACGCGGGTTCGAGCCCTAGTCCCGGAGGATCCCACGTGCTGTGGAGCGGCTGAGCCCGTGCACCACAACTACTGAGCCCGCGTGCCACAACTACTGAGGCCTGCACGCCTAGGGCCCGTGCTCTGCAACGGGAGAGGCCACGGCAATGAGAAGCCCATGCAAGGGAGAGTAGCCCCGGCTCACCGCAACTAGAGAAGGCCTGTGCGCAGCAACGAAGACCCAACGCAGCCAAAAATAAATAAACAAAATGAATAAATTTATTTAAAAATAAATAAATAAATAAATAATAAATTATTTATAAAAAAATAAATAATCAAGGTATTCAGCACAACAACAAAAATTTTATTTGTAACCCAAAAGAGCCAGTAAAGCATCAATTTATAACTGGCAGCACATATATATTTCTAAAATGGTTTCTTATCATATAATAAAGCTTGCATATTATATTTATTATTTAAATCCATAACTGGTACTCATTCAAAGCTGAAAATCTTTTTTTGACCAGGCATGACTTTGGCAGGTTAGCTCCCTAGTCATGCTACTTGTATGTGTTTTTCATACAATGGTATTGAATTACTCTTCCTGTAAGCCAAATAAAATAACCACTGAGAACTTAATATTTGGTTGCACTGTCTCTTTGCTACCTGATGCAGTCACTTACTATTTCAGGCGTCTTTTGGATCGACTGGTTCATCAAAATGTAAGTTATACAATACAATGTAAAGTAAAACATTTTAGATTCTAAAACCTGTGAAGTGGGGAGTAACACATGATGTTTTAGAATTCCTAGAATATAATAAGCAGCAGGGTGTTACTGGATTTTATATTATTTTGCTTTGTTGTTTTTCTTTAATTTAAAAAGGATATTTTTAAGTAAACAATTTTAAAAGTATAGCAAACTTTTATATCAATTTTAATTTCACCTAGATGTTTATAATATTACATACACTTTATTTCAGCAATCCAGTATAACTTTTTGCAATGATGAAAATGTTCTGTATCTTTGTTTTCCAATATGGTAGTTACTACCTATATTTGGCTATTGAGCCTTGAAATGGGGCTACTGTGATATAAGAAGTAAATTTTTAATTTAAGCTTAAATTAAATTTTAATTTAAATGGCGAACATGTGATTAGTGGCTACCACATTAGACAGTACAACTTTAGAAGAATCATCAATTTTTTTTTTGCCGTACACGGGCCTCTCCTTGTTGAGGCCTCTCCTGTTGTGGAGCACAGGCTCCGGACGCGCAGGCTCATGGGCCCAGCCGCTCTGCGGCATGTGGCATCCTCCCAGACCGGGGCACAAACCCGTGTCCCCTGCATCAGCAGGCGGACTCTCAACCACTGCGCTACCAGGGAAGCCCAAGAATCATCATTTTTAATAAGATAAAAACACAGCCATTACAATGTCCATTTTCGTGTCTTGAAACATTACCTAGTATGTCCAGACAAACAAGAAAAAAAACTACTGAGGGAAATAAAGTTGTTTGTAATTTCTTTGTTTAGTTTTAGGTTTACTTTATAAAGTAAGGCTAGACTTCCTATAAATGTTACATAGAAGTCACTGAATATATCAACATTTCCTATACCATGTGTCTTCCAGAAAGTACTCCATATACTTTTAATTAAAAACACAGCTACTACAAGACATCCTCAGAAGCAATCAAAACTCTGATCTTGAATATCATATAAAAAGACTGCTAAAATTTGTAAGAAATAAAATATTTCTAATAGCTTTCTATAAAGCATGGTGTACACCTATCTTTGGTTTAAAATCCATCATTTTAAAGGAAAACAGTCAAAATGAAAGATTATGCCCTTGTTTTAAAATTCATGTCATTTATTCATGCCTGACTTATTCAAGATTTTTTATTTTTCTAGGAAAAATATATGCATTTCTTGATATGATTAAGAGGAAGGGAAGAAAATAAAATTAGACTATCAACAACCTAATGGCTTCCCTATAAATCTATTACACCTAAAGCAATATAGTAGAAGAAGTATGATGAACATTGTTAATTTACAGGAAAAAAGTAGTTACTCCATTCCTGAGTGACTTAAATTTAACATGAAAAAGTACCAGGACTGGCAAAGTGCTAATAAGCTATCAGAAAGACCAAGATTTCCTTTCCATAAAAGCTATCTCTGCTCAGCTTTGAAGAAACTAAAATGATGTCTCCGTGTGTGTTGGCAATGGCAGGACAGAGGACTGGGTGGGGGGACCCCCGTGGGGGAGGTAAACCAGTGAGACCTTCTTAAAAAGATGGGCCAGGAAGAAATTACACATGGAGACTTAAAACTTCACAATATATGAAGAAAAACAACTAGACTGCCAATTATATATAATCCAAGCAGTTAGTTAATTTAATAAACATATTATTTCTAAGAGAACTACTAAGCAAAAAAACTCAATTCTTGTCAAACAACACAGAGACACTAAAAATTTCTGAACAGTTGTAAAAAGCAGACTTAGAATAATTTTCATTTTACCAAAGAATATTGATAGAAATTCATTCTCTTATGGACTGTAATTAGAATTTTACTTTGAAACAGTAGGAAAAATCTTACCTGTGATGTGCTATCAGCTGCTTTCTTATTAACAGAAGCATCTATTGTTTTGTTTGTCTGGTTTTCTGAGGAGCCAAAAAACAAAACAAAGCAAAACTCAGAGCTATTCTTAAAGGCACGTACAAAATGTGAAAGGATGGGTTGCTTTACATACAACAATTCATGTTAATTTTCTCCAATTGTTTTTGTCTGTCAACATGTTACATATGTAAATAGATCCTCTCATAGACCACCACTACAAAACCTTTCAGAAGGACAAATTCGTAATAGAGATCAAAACACTTCACATACTCATTAACCAGAAATTTTAACTCTAACCTAAGGAATATTGCAGGGAAACAATTTAAGACGTCTGTAACTTAAATGCTGAAACATGAATAGTTAAATAAAATATAATCCTTCCATACTATATACCTTTGGAGAAAAAAAATTTAATAGCATGGCAAAAATGTAATAAATTCACTAGAAAAATAGTTACAGTGATTCTGATGAAATATACATGGATAATCTCAGTAGGTCAATCACAGATGATTTTTCTTTATTCAGTTTTCAATTAACTTGTGTTGAGTTTGTGGCATATGTATGTATGTGCATGCATGTATGTACACACAAACACACACACACATGAAAGTTGTATGTATAGAACTACAACTATATAGTTGTAAAAAAGATAGCTGAATGAAAAAACAGCACAGAAAAGAAACCAAATAGGTTTTTCTGCCTCAATTTCTAAAGAGAAGGTATTAAATTTTATCAAATGTCTTGAGCATCTACTGAGGTGAGTAATCAGTTTTGCTCTTTGGTAAAATGTGGTCAATTATATTAATAGGAATTTTCTAGTGTTGAAACATTCCATCCTTGCTTTTTTGTCAAAAAAAAGTTGGTCAAAATATGGCACTCCTTTCATCTGTAAATCTTCATAACACACATATAAAGTAAACCATTTATATTAAAAAAACAAAACAGAAACAGGAGACAGAACCATGTATTTCTACATATAAATCTGTATGTCAAAAAAATCAGGATAAATCTCTACCTATTAAAAAAGAGGGTTTTCTAGGCTAGGCACATAAAAGGAGGCCCTTACAATTTCTCCCTACCCTATCTGAATTATCTTAGTTCCTTTCGTAGGAAGAATATATGTAATATATATATATATATATATATATATATATAACTCTAACCTAGGGAATATCGCAGGGAAATAATTTAAGATGTGTATAACTTAAAAAAGATATATACATATCTTTAATACCTTAAAATTACTTCATTTACAATGAATCAGCTTCTCTTCTGGACTGTGAAGTTCTTGAAATACTACTTAATAAAAAATAAATTCCAGGGTACTGATCCTACATGGCTGAGTATTAAATTACACTTATGATATTACCAAAACATCATCAATTTACTACCCATTATTTAATACATATATACAATGTCAATACATTCATTTGGATTTAAAAGACATTTTCATTTTCAAATGAAAATAAAAGGTAAATTCAGAAGCAAAGTAGGTGAGGGAGCTTCATTTTTATTTTTTGTTGAAATATCCTCATACAATTATCCTCAAGACTCAGAGAAGATTTAGACTGCTTAATAAAATGTTTTACTTCTTTACACACACACACACAAACACACACACACACACAAATACTAATAACTATGAGAGTTCTGTTATCCAGAGTGATTCTTTGACTAACTATCTCAGGAAAAAGAGTTAATTATTCACAAAGCTGTAATAATATTCCTTATTCTAGATTTTCAGTTAACTTCCCCTACCCCTTTATTACAGATTGTTTTCTTGATTCTTAATCATTTTTTAGTCTCACTGCATCTTTTGTTTTCTTTTACTATAATATCTACTTTAGATAAATTCTGGTTTTGTTTTTGTTTTCTTTTTTTGGCGGTACGCGGGCCTCTCACTGTTGTGGCCTCTCCCGTTGCGGAGCACAGGCTCCAGACGCGCGGGCTCAGCGGCCATGGCTCACGGGCCCAGCCGCTCCGCAGCATGTGGCATCCTCCCGGACCGGAGCACGAACCCGTGTCCCCTGCATCGGCAGGCGGACTCTCAACCACCGCGCCACCAGGGAAGCCCCACTCTGCCAATTTTATTGCTTGATAGATTGATTTGTAACTTTTTACTTTCAGAATTAGCTAAAGTTGGGGCGCCTGCCGATGCAGGGGACACGGGTTCGTGCTCCGGTCCGGGAGGATGCCACATGCTGCGGAGCGGCTGGGCCCGTGAGCCATGGCCGCTGAGCCCGCGCGTCTGGAGCCTGTGCTCCGCAACGGGAGAGGCCACAACAGTGAGAGGCCCGCGTACCGCAAAAAAAAAAAAAAACTGGCAGGGTGTAAAGTCAAAAATTGTACCTCGGGCTTCCCTGGTGGCGCAGTGGTTGAGAGTCCGCCTGCCGATGCAGGGGACACGGGTTCGTGCCCCGGTCCAGGAAGATCCCACATGCCGCGGAGCGGCTGGGCCCGTGAGCCATGGCCGCTGAACCTGCGCGTCCGGAGCCTGTGCTCCGCAACAGGAGAGGCCACAACAGTGAGAGGCCCGCGTACCGCAAAAAAAAAAAAAAAAAAAAAAAAATGTACCTCAAATTCTTTCTGTCATATGGGAAACATCTCTATCTTTTTATGTTGAAAAGATATTGTCACTTTTTACCAACACTGAATTTTTACCAGAATAATAAAAAGGTTTTACAGGAGTGCCAATTAGTAGTATACCCCAGTAGGTGCTGGATAATGGTATGAAAATGAATGCAATGCAAGACCTTTAAATCATTTTTACAACACCATCTCTCATTCAGATCACTCCAAGAGCCTCCTAACTGGTCTCTCTAACTCTGTTTTTCCCCCTCTAATCCATTCCCCTCACTGCAGCCAGTGTTCATGGATGTCACACTCCTTCCTCTCTGTAAAAATCCTTTAAAACCTTATTTCCCACCATCTTTCCATTCACTCCATTCTCATACCATCCCAGATCTCCCATATCCTCTCACAGAAACCTTCATATCTTTACACTCATCACATTGATAATTAATTATTTATTTAATATCCAAGTTCCGTATTTGATTATGAGCTTGGTTAGAATAGGGACTATTTTGTACATTTCTGTGTATCTGCAGGATTTTAGAATACAAGCATTTGATATTTTATGAATAAATGATATAAGCTATCATTTGGTCTCTAAATTTCCAAGTAGTCCTTAGAACAATTTTTACTTTACATTTTACAAAAAATATTGACTTACTCTATGGGGATATATGTATATAAAATACATACAAATGCATATCTAGTTATACAGTATATGTTCTCATTAAGTAAATAAAACCTACATAAGCATAGGATTTAAAACTAATTACTTTATCACATTAGGGATGTATTAAAGTTTGGTTCAACCTTCATATTTAGCCAAAATTTGCTATTTGGCTTCAGCTTAGGCTTTGGCAAGCCTCAATAGCTAAATGCCTACTTTAATGCCATTTATGGCACCCCTAAAATTATGCATGATCAAAGAACATATCATCTCATAGGATCTCATTCTAATTAACATTATGAAAAACAAAGCTTATCATTAACATTTTTGGTTAATATCTAATAATTTACTTTCAAAAGTAGGTAAGCATTCTAAATAGAACTCAAAATGAAGATTTCCTTAATATAATTTATGTATTAAAGTACATATAAATGTGTTAAATATATGTTAAAATATAAAATTCTAAGTGTAAGTATAAATGTATATATCACAAAAGTAGAGTGATGTTCTAATTAATAATAATGGGGAAAACTATTAATTTTATATACAAAAATAATCAAGGACAGTCAAGTAATTAAATAGATACAAAACAGACTAACACTCATTACAACTAATAAAGCGCACTAAGCTAGATAACTTTGGGAAAAACGTACCTTTTGTGTCAACAGATGTTCATACAATGTTAACAGGATAATGAAACTGAATTACAATTCTGATATTGTAGAAGTATTTAGGGTACTTGCATTCATAACATTAAACAAAATAATCTTTTAAGTTATTTATTTCTTTTCAGGCCATGGTCTTTCAGGGAAAGTTCTATATTTAAGAATATATCTTATCTTGTGACCATGAATTAGAAACAATGTCAACTAGGCTAAAAATTTCATAAAGAAAAAAAACTCCAGAATCTCATAAAAGAATGTCCATGATAATCATCTTCCACCTGACATATTAAAAAACAGTAATGACTGGAAGAAAAATAAATTAGAGAAATATGAAGTAACCCCCAAAATCTTGCTCATCACTGACCTCTATTAAAAGTAAGCATCTTTAGCATATAAGGATGTGATAGCAGATAATGCTAAAAAAATATGGTTACTGTACCATGCAAATATTTAATTTTAAATACTAATAATTCTATTTGAAATTTCAGATTTACTCTTATATCCCAGATGTTAATTATATGAGGATGATATTCAGGTTCAGTCCAATATTAATTTTTAGCTGCCATTCATTTACTCTCAATAACTCTATGAAACACCATCACTATTTTATGAGAAAATATACTCAGAGGGCAAGTACACTACTGAAGACTACATGAGAAATTAAAAAAAACAAGGCTTGTATATCTCACTTGTAAGAGTAATTTTGTACTTTATAATCTGTTTCTTATATTCCACGGTCACTTCCTACATCAGTAAGACAGATACTATTGGCAATTTCATTATATACATGATGACTAGGCTCTCTTTCCTGTCTTTCCAAAAGCAGTGGGGATAAATGTGAAATCAGAAATAAAGAATAAACAAGTTCAAGAATGCATAAAAAATGTATGCTTTTGAAGAACAAGGAAGACATAGAGTTTTACAGATTTGAAAAACAGGAGCAATCAAGTTCTCCTTTTTGCAATACTTCAAAGTATATATACATATGCAAACATAATCATATGTCATAACGGAAAAATATATAAAAGAGAAAACAAAAAGCAAGCAAACATTCTGTAGTAAATTAAAGAGGGAAGACCTAGTTTTAAACCTCTCAAATTTGCAAGATATGAGTGATTGCACAGAGGATTTTTCCAAATGGGTAGGGAAGATATGTGGTTTTTATTTTCTTCTTATTAGCATATATTATGTCAATTAGATCCTTTAAAATATACTTGCTCTATTCAGATATATCTGAAAAATGTATTAGAAAAGTAATTCATAATGCTTGCTACAAAGCCTAAATTAAAAATTCGCACAGATTAGGAAAATTAGTAAAAGATAAATTACAAATGCTAACTTCTCACTCAAAATAAACTCTCTCTCAAATCCCACTGTAACAACATCATTTCTCTTAGGTAACAAAAAACTTACTAAAAATAATCTCTGTGGAAATTCTATTTACTCTGTTCTTCCAGTAATGCTAGTCACTTACACACACACACACACATGTTCAATTACCTATAGACTATTAACATGCTTGCATTTCTATTATTAAACCTCCATATTGACTTACCAATTCTTGTGGTGGCCATGCTGCTCTGTTCTGCAGGAGATGAAGTACTAAAAGCAGAAATTGGGATTTTCATCTGTATAGGGCCTCGATTATTTGATGGACTATAGAGTCCTGATGGGCCTACTGTGGGTAAAGAAGTCCTTGTGGCTTGTACAATAGAGTGCGCTGTTGGAACAGCCTGTACAGCAAGTGTTGTTCCTAATGGTGCAGCACCGGCAGGAGAATTCCTTTGAATACTAGGACTGGGCACAGAAGGAACGTTGTTTGGTTTAGTGGGGTTTGGCAAGGATGGCAAAGATACTGGATTTTTGGTTAGACCACTCATTGTAGGTGGGCTTTGTACAGAAATGAATTCAACGTTGCCAGATGGTTGATTGGTCACTAAAGTCCCTGGATGGCTCTGTAGGAGCTGAGGTTGGGAGGATACAGCAACAGGTACATGCAAAATCACTGGCAAAGACTGTAAAGAGATTGTAGGTTGGGGATTTCCACTAGGCACCTGAGTAGAAGCAACTACTGTAGCTGTGTTGGGTGCAGGAAGAACTGACGTTGCTGTCAGAGAACCCGACGTCACTGGAGGCTGCAATTTAGGTTGACTACTGACAACTGTTGGAGGAGTGACAAGATTGGTTGAAGATACTATAAAAAGAAAAAAGAAGTCTCAGTTTAAATAGCTATCTATCAGCTAAGATAATATAATACAAATTTGATGTATTGCAATATATACAGGAAAGTCTCTCATAATTAAATTTTTAATTCAAGATTTAAATCCTTGAACTCTTAGATTATCTGTAGAAGCATTTTTGCATCTGTATCTGGTACATTATGAAAACAGCACATGTTTTATGATTAAGGCAGAGGACTGCTATCTCTATAAAAGGAGTCTCTGAAAATTATTTTACTTACTTCAGAGTAACTAGTTGGAAAAACAACTAAAAAACATTGAAAACTAGGTAAAATTGTATAGACAATTTTGAAAGTACATTAAATATATTATAAATGCCTTAGAACACTGGCAATACATAAACTCAAATAGAAAATCTAGAAAGAGTACCATTAATGAATAACAGGTAAACCTGGTGATGGTATTTTGTCATTTGGACAATGTGAAACCTCTATCTGTGGATCAAAAATTTTACTGGATTCCCTGGGGAGGAACTGGTGAGGAGAGGCTGTCTCTATTAACACTCTATTGACATTATGTGATATGGAAAATAGCACAGTGAAGATGGGAGATGAATTAAGGAGCAGATGACAAAGAGCAGAGAAAATCAAAATGCTTGTCACTATAGTTTTATAGTCATTTTAGTTCAACCATCTGTGTTTATTCTCATTTGAACAGGTTTAAAATCAATGACCAAGTTTCTTCTCAATGATTTGTAGTCTTTCCAAAATCATAGGCATGCTAGAGCAGCAATTCTCAAGGTGCAGTCTAGGGAGACACCTGGGGATTACTGAGACCCTTTCAGGAAGTTTGAAATGTCCAAACAATTTCCATAACAATAAGAAAACATTATTTGACTTTTTCACTGTGTAGATATTTACAATGATGGAGCAAAAGCAATGGTGAGTAAAACTTTTGATGTCTCAGTATAAAAATCAAGGTAGTCGTACCAAACCATCACTGAACTCTTTAACACCACATGTGCACAGTAAAAGCCAAACAAAATCAGTTTCATTTAAGAATGTTCATTATGGGGCTTCCCTGGTGGCACAGTAGTTGAGAGTCCGCCTGCCGATGCAGGGGACACGGGTTCGTGCCCCAGTCCGGGAAGATCCCACATGCCACAGAGCGGCTAGGCCCGTGAGCCATGGCCACTGAGCCTGTGCGTCTGGAGCCTGTGCTCCGCAACGGGAGAGGCCACAACAGTGAGAGGCCTGCATACCACACAAAATAAATAAATAAAACAATGTTCATTATGAAGTAGTAAAAACTACTAATTCTATTAAATCTCAATTCTTGAGTATAGTCCGTCTTAATATTTTATGTGAAGAAATGGGAAGTACACATAGGGCATTACTGCTGCATGCCAAATAAGGATGGTCAGCTCAAGGAAAAGTGCTTGTAAGACTGGCTGAGTTGTAAGCTGAGCTAACAGGATTTTTTAATGGAAAACCACTTTTACTTGAAAGAATTACAAGCATACTGTGGTTATTCACACTTGGGTACCTGGCAAATATTTTCTTGAAAATAAACCAAATATGGCAGTCACTTCAAAGAAAATGACCAACAGTATTTATTGGCAATAATAAAATTTGAGTTTTAAAAAACAAAAATTAGGGGCTTTCCTGGTGTCACAGTGGTTGAGAGTCCACCTGCCGGTGCAGGGGGACATGGGTTCGTGCCCCGGTCCGGGAAGATCCCACATGCCGCGGAGCGGCTGGGCCCATGAGCCATGGCCGCTGAGCCTGCGCGTCTGGAGCCTGTGCTCCGCAACGGGAGAGGCCACAACAGTGAGAGACCCGCATACCGCAAAAAAAAAAGAAAAAAAAAATTAGAACTTTGGAAAACACGTCTACCTGCCACTGAGGGCATGACAGCTTCCCAAATCTTTAAAGACTTGTCTGAGAAGAACTGATAGTGAAATAAATAAATATGATTTTTTAAAAAAATTTATTAATGAAATGTGTCAACATTTGGAAGACTCAGAAAACTCAGTGAATATTTTCCAAATGATCAATGATATTAGTGAAAGAGCCATCCAAGCACAAGATAGACAAATGAATTTTAATGAAAAATTTAGAAAAGTTTATTGGTGTCGTTTCTGATTCCACTTTGCAACTAACCTGTAAGAAACTACTACTTGCTGTATCAAAGAAGAATATCCACAACTCACTAAAAGGGCTATAGGCCTTTTCCAACTACATATTGGTATGAGGCTGAATTTTCTTCACATATTTCAACCATAACAACAAATTGCAACAGATTGAATGCAGAGGCAGATATGAGAATCCAGGTATCTTCAGCCATCTTAATGTTTTAAGTGAGGTATAAACGAGATTTATAAAAACTTAACACAATAACACTCTTTTTGCTAATTTTTTTAAAGCTTGGAAAAGAGCTACTTTTCATCAAAACATGTTACTTATGGTTCATAATATAGGTTTGTAATCATTTTAAAGTGAATAAATAAACATTAAAAATTTTTATGTTTTAATTTTTACCATAGTAAATATCAATTAGTACACCCGCATAAACAAAGCTCTTTGGATTCTTAATAATTTTTAAGATTATAAGGGGATGTGAAGACCCAAAGGTTTGAGAACCACTACAGTAGAGGTCTGAATTTCTGTATTTTCATGCATATCTGCGATCCTGATTTTTAAATAAACTTTGTGCTTAGCACTCAGTTTTACATAACTGTGCTCCGTTTCTTAGTCCATTTCAACCTCAAAAGAACATAAGAAAAGAGAACCAAAACCTTCAATTCCTAAGAAAATGTATTTCAGTGTTAAGAATATTACCTGTATTCACAGGGGTTTGAAAGGAGGGCGGTGTGCTCTCGCTTATATTTCTTTTGGACTCCAACATCTGTCTCACTGTGTTTGCATTTCTATGAAATATATATACATACAAATGGTCACTTGATATGCCATTCTAGGGAATATCTATTTATGTATAGAGAAAGCAGTGGCCCCTTGGAAAAAAGGGTGGCTAGACTTGGATATTAAAGCATTAAACTGAGAGTGAAGGCAGTGAAGCAAAGCTGGCACAAAGACTTTGGAATGCTGGGGTCTACAGCATTAGGGGAGAGTCTTCCTTCTATATTCTATGTCTTCAATACTTGAACCTGAGAACCAAATGTAGGTCCGAATATCTGCACACATTAGATTTTATCACCCCTGATGAAAGCATTTCTCAATTACTTAAGATAATACTATTTAACACAAGTGGTTAAAGCCTTATAATAAATTAGCAAAATCAATATCCATAGGTGAACAATTACAACAAAGCAAAAAGGAAGCAAATATACTTAATCCAGTGTACCAAACACTTATCTCTACATAAATACACAGAATCACGTTCCAAGATTTTTCTGCAAAGAAAATCAGAACCTTGTTCTCTTAATTAAAAACTTGATAAATAGACTGTTTACAATTCTCACCTGTAGGGCACACTGTTATTGCTGCCGCCATCAACCACAGACTTTCCTGGTGATACAGGTGGGTTTGGTGGATTCTGGGGGAGAAAAATACCAAGGTAAAATAAAACCCAATTCACAAGGGATCTTTTAAAATAAGACCTTTAAATGCCTTGTCAATATGTTATCTGTTATTTCTCTAATATAGTGGAAAATCTTACTGAGAAACAAATTTAAATCTTGGCATTGCCACTTGTTAAACCCCTTACACAAATTACTTAGTCTATTGACACAATTGCTTATCATATGAAAAGTGAATAGAATAATTCTTAAACCTCAGTTTTTGATATGAGTAAATAAAATAGAGAATATGAAAGTAGCTTATATGTTCTAACAGTTCAGTAAACATTAATATGAATCTAAAGAATAATTAGACACTCATTCAATAAATATCTAGTGAATGCCTACTATATATCAGGCAGTTCAGGCACGATTACAGGCAGAAACTCAACAAACAAGGTAAGTATTTATTTTTCCCCAGAAGTAACTGATTGCCAATTAAGTGGTATCCTAGGTCACAAATCAAAATTATTTTTACAATTTTCGCTTAAAAAATAAATACTTGCCACTATGTGATTTACAATTTCATAAAAAGATGTCCCAATTCTAAACTTCAGAACAAACTAATTTAACCCTTTTCTGCTCCCCAAAACAGGGAATATAGAAAGAGAATTCTAATATTTATATGCTAATTACCATTATTTGGGCCTCCATCATTAATGACACTATCATCATTTATTTCTTAAATTGAGAAAAATAAATAATTCCACTCAAGAGTTAATTAAGTATAATAATACATATAATACTAAACAAAAGGTGGTAAGTGCTTAGGATCACATCAAGCAGATGCCACTAATCACTCTTCTCAACAACAAATATATCTTGCTGCTTTTTATAGGATAAAAGGATGATTTTAACCAAACAGTATAGTGTTGTACTAGTTATCTGTGTAGAGGAGACAAAAGATAAAGAATTAAGATAAACTGTTCTAACCTGGCTGTGGATGCAAAAACATTTGAAATAAATAGAAAAGCAAATGAAAGTAACACTGTAGTATTACTCGAAAAAGTTTAAAAACTTTAGGGGAAAGAAATGCATCTTCTAATAAGTCTTTGAGTAATTAGTACACTCAAAATAGTTAAAATGAAGGTAAACAACATTTCAGGGAAAACGAAAAAGGAGAAGTATAAGCATAATAAATAAGTATAACAGGGCTTAGAGTCATCAGAGGGAGGACCTTAAACACTACCGTGTGGTAACATCAGCAAGATGGCAGAATTGGAACTCCTATACCCTCCTTACCTCATGAAGACAATGATTTAGCAATATAAGAAACAAATTTCACTTGTAAGAAGTCCAGAAACCTGTCGAGACATTATAGAACCCCAAGCGAAAGCAAGCCCCAAGAGACATATGGTAGTGGGTAGGAAAGTCTGCTGCTCTTACCCACCATACTCCATCCCCTTCCTCGCACAGTGTGGTGCAATCAAGAAAAAATTCCCAACAACTGTCCTCTCCTTTGGGAAGGAAAGAGAAGAGTGGAATTTGCATGCAATATTCTGGCTTTTTGGGGTACTGATAAGGCACTGGCTTCAGTCTCACCTGACTTGGATAAAGCAGCACAAGCTGGATGTCTGGGGACTAGATGAGAACAAACGTGAACCCCTTGGCTTGGTACCAAACCAGAAAAATGGCAGTAACACAGACAGACAACAGGGGTAACTCCAATCATGGCTTGCTAAAGCAGCACAAGACTGCAATATGGAAAGTAGATAACAGGTGAGGGATGGGAAGTTCCCAAGTAGAAAGAGATAAACCTCTTCAGATGCGAGATACATGCACAAGCTCCAAGAAAACGCATCTTTAAAAATAGGTTTGAGAGGACACCAGAGTATCTACCCAGACTGACTAGTAAAAGTCTTCATCTATATACAGGTATTCCAAAAAGATGGGGAGGTTATTTTTTCAAATGCCCTAATTTCAACAAAAGAGAACCAGACATACAAAAAAAACAGGGAAATATGGATCAATCAAAGAAATAAAATTCCAGAAACTGAAGAAACAAATCTATGAATTACCCAACAGAGAATTTAAAATGACTAGCACTAAGATGCTCAATGAGATAAGAAAGAACAGGCAGAAAATGAAATGAAATCAGGAAAACAATGCAAGAAGAAAAAGAAACTTTATAATAGAACCAATAGAAATTCTGAAGCTGAAGAGTACAATAACTAAATCGAAACCTTTACTAGAGGGGATCAAAACCAGATTGTAGCGCTTCCCTGGTGGCGCAGTGGTTGAGAGTCCGCCTGCCGATGCAGAGGACACAGGTTTCTGCCCCCGTCCAGGAAGATCCCACATGCCGCGGAGCGGCTGGGCCCGTGAGCCATGGCCGCTAAGCCTGCGCATCCGGAGCCTGTGCTCTGCAACGGGAGAGGCCACAACAATGAGAGGCCCGCATACCACAAAACAAAACAAACAAACAAAAAAAACAGACTATCAAGTAGAATAAAGAATCAGCAAACCTGAAGACAAGTCACTTGAAATTCCTGAGTTAGACCACCAAATAGAAAAAAGAACGAAAAATATAAAGACAGAATAAGGGATTTATTAGACACCATCAAATGGACCAATATACAAATTTGGGAGACCAAGAATGAGAAGCCTACTTAAAAAATGGCCAGAAACTTCCCAAATTTGAGGGAAAAAACTGACAAATTCAAGAAGGTGAAAAACTTCCAACTGGAATTAACTCAGAGACCTACACTAAGAAACATTATAGTCAAGCTGTCAAAAGTCACAAAGATTTTAAAAGTAGCAAGAGAAAAACAACCCATCACATTTAAGGCAGCTCCCATAAGATTATCAATGGTTTTCTCAGCAGAAACCTAGCAGGCCACAAGGGAGTGGAATGACATATTCAAAGTGCTGAAAGAAAAAAACTGCCAAGCAAGAATACCATAACCAGCAAAACTATCATTCAAAAATGAAGGCAAAATTAAGATTTTCCCAGTAAATAAAAACCTGATGGCATTCATTACCACTAAACCCACCATACAAGAAACACTAAAAGGAGTCCTTCAAGTAGAAATGAAAGGACACTTGGAGGCTTCCGGGAAGATGGTGGAAGAGTAAGACGTGGAGATCACCTTCCTCGCCACAGATACACCAGAAATACATCTACACGTGGAACAACTCCTACTATCCATACCCCCTTTCCGGGGAGCCTGTGCAGCCCGCTACTGCCAAGGTCCGAGGATCCAGGGTCAATTCCTCCGGGAGAACGCACGGCGCGCCTCAGGCTGCTGCAACGTCAAGCTGGCCTCTGCTGCCGCACGCTCACCCCGCATCCGTGCCCTTCCCTCCCCCCGGCCTGAGTGAGCCACAGCCCCCGAATCAGTGGCTCCTTTAACCCCATCCTGTCTGAGTGAAGAACAGATGCCCTCTGGAGACCTACATGCAGAGGTGGGGCAAATCCAAAGCCGAGCCCCTGGGAGCTGTGAGAACAAAGAAGAGAAAGGGAAATCTCTCCCAGCAGCCTCAGAAGCAGCA
The DNA here is from genome assembly GCF_008692025.1 of Phocoena sinus. Classification (NCBI taxonomy): domain Eukaryota; kingdom Metazoa; phylum Chordata; class Mammalia; order Artiodactyla; family Phocoenidae; genus Phocoena; species Phocoena sinus. Next base: position 91,897,942 of record NC_045772.1, read on the forward strand.
GATTAAAGCTCCACAATCAACATGATGTACCCTGCATCTGTGGAATACATGAATAGACAACGAATCATCCCAAATTAAGGAGGTGGACTTGAGAGCAAGATTTATGATTTTTTCCCCTTTTTCTCTTTTTGTGAGTGTGTATGTATATGCTTCTGGGTGACATTTTGTCTGTATAGCTTTGTTTCCACCATTTGTCCTAGGGTTATATTCGTCCATTTAAAAAAAATTATTTTTCTTAATAATTATTTTTTCTTTCTTTCTTTCTTTCCTTCCTTCCCTCCTTTAGACAACGAATCATCACAAATTGAGGAGGTTGAGAGCAAGATTTATGATTTTTTTCCCCTTTTCCTCTTTTTGTGAGTGTGTATGTGTATGCTTCTATGTGAGATTTTGTCTGTATAGCTTTGCTTCCACCATTTGTCCTAGGGTTCTATCCATCCGGTTTTTTTGTTTGTTTTTTAAATTTTTTTTCTCTTAATAGTTTTTTATTTTAAAAACTTTATTATATTTTATCTTATTTTATTTTACTTTATCTCCTTTTTTTTTCCTTCCTTCCCTCCTTCCTTCCTTCCTTCCTCCCTTGCACCCTCCATTTTTCCTTTCTTTCTTTCTCTCTTTCTACTTCTACTAATTCTTTCTTTCTACTTTTTCTCCCTTTTATTCTGAGCCATGTGGATGAAAGGCTCTTGGTGCAGCAGCCAGGAGTCAGTGCTGTGCCTCTGAGGTGGGAGAGCCAACTTCAGGACACTGGTCCACAAGAGACCTCCCAACTCCACATAATATCAAACGGTGAAAATCTCCGAGAGATCTCCATCTCAACACCAGCACCCAGCTTCACTCAACGACCAGCAAGCTACAGTGCTGGACATCCTATGCCAAACAACTAGCAAGACAAGAACACAACCATTAGCAACCCATTAGCAAGAACACAACCATTAGCAGAGAGGCTGCCTAAAATCATAATAAGTCCACAGACACCCCAAAGCACACCACCAGACGTGGACCTGCTCACCAGAAAGACAAGATCCAGCCTCATCCAGCATGACACAGGCACTAGTCCCCTCCCCCAGGAAGCCTACACAACCCACTGAACCAACCTTAGCCACTGGGGTCAGACACCAAAAACAACGGGAACTACGAACCTGCAGCCTGCAAAAAGGAGACCCCAAACACAGTAAGATAAGCAAAATGAGAAGACAGAAAAACACACTGCAGATGAAGGAGCAACATAAAAACCCAGCAGACCTAACAAATGAAGAGGAAATAGACAGTCTACCAGAAAAAGAATTCAGAATAATGATAGTAAAGATGATACAATATCTTGGAAACAGAATAGACAAAATGCAAGAAACATTTAACAAGGACCTAGAAGAACTAAAGATGAAACAGACAACGATGAACAACACAATAAATGAAATGAAAAATACTCCAGTTGGGATCAATAGCAGAATAACAGAGGCAGAAGAATGGATAAGTCACCTGGAAGATAAAACAGTGGAAATAACTACTGCAGAGCAGAATAAAGAAAAAAGAATGAAAAGAACTGAGGACAGTCTCAGAGACCTCTGGGACAACATTAAATGCACCAACATTCGAATTATAGGAGTTCCAGAAGAAGAAGAGAAAAAGAAAGGGACTGAGAAAATATTTGAAGAGATTATAGATGAAAACTTCCCTAATATGGGAAAGGAAATAGTTAATCAAGTCCAGGAAGCACAGAGAGTCCCATACAGGATACATCCAAGGAGAAATACGCCAAGACACATATTAATCAAACTGTCAAAAATTAAATACAAAGAAAACATATTAAAAGCAGCAAGGGAAAAACAAAAAATGACACACAAGGGAATCCCCATAAGGTTAACAGCTGATCTCTCAGCAGAAACTCTGCAAGCCAGAAGGGACTCGCAGGACATATTTAAAGTGATGAAGGAGAAAAACCTGCAACCAAGATTACTCTACCCAGCAAGGATCTCATTCAGATTTGATGGAGAAATTAAAACCTTTACAGACAAGCAAAAGCTGAGAGAGTTCAGCACCACCAAACCAGCTTTACAACAACTGCTAAAGGAACTGCTCTAGGCAAGAAACACAAGAGAAGGAAAAGACCTACAATAACGAACCCAAAACAATTAAGAAAGTGGGAATAGGAACATACATATCGATAATTACCTTAAATATAAATGGACTAAATGCTCCCACCAAAAGACACAGATTGGCTGAATGGATACAAAAACAAGACCCATATATTTGCTGTCTACAAGAGACCCACTTCAGACCTAGAGACATATACAGACTGAAAGTGAGGGGATGGAAAAAGATATTTCATGCAAATGGAAACCAAAAGAAAGCTGGAGTAGCAATTCTCATATCAGACAAAATAGACTTTAAAATAAAGACTATTAGAAGAGACAAAGAAGGACACTACATAATGTTCAAGGGATCGATCTAAGAAGAAGATATAACAATTGTAAATATTTATGCACCCATCTTAGGAGCTCCTCAATACATAAGGCAAATATTAACAGCCATAAAAGGGGAAATCGACAGTAACACATTAATAGTAGGGGACTTCAACACCCCACTTTCACCAATGGACAGTTCATCCAAAATGAAAATAAATAAGGAAACACAAGCTTTAAATGATACATTAAACAAGATGGACTTAATTGATATTTACAGGACACTCCATCCAAACACAACAGAATACACATTTTTCTCAAGTGCTCATGGAACATTCTCCAGGATAGATCATATCTTGGGTCACAAATCAAGCCTTGGTAAATTTAAGAAAATTGAAATTGTATCAAGTATCTTTTCCGACCACAACGCTATGAGACTAGATATCAATTACAGGAAAAGATCTGTAAAAAATACAAACAGATGGAGGCTAAACAATACAGTACTTAATAATGACATGATCAATGAAGAAATGAAAGAGGAGATCAAAAAATACCTAGAAACAAATGACAATGGAGACGCGACGACCCAAAATCTATGGGATGCAGCAAAAGCAGTTCTAAGAGGGAAGTTTATAGCAATACAATCCTACCTTACGAAACAGGAAACATCTCGAATAAACAACCTAACCTTGCACCTAAAGCAGTTAGAGAAAGAAGAACAAAAAAACCCCAAAGTTAGCAGAAGGAAAGAAATCATAAAAATCAGATCAGAAATCAGATCAGAAATCAGATCAGAAATAAATGAAAAAGAAATGAAGGAAACAATAGCAAAGATCAATAAAACTAAAAGTTGCTTCTTTGAGAAGATAAACAAAATTGATAAACCATTAGCCAGACTCATCAAGAAAAAAAGGGAGAAGACTCAAATCAATAGAATTAGAAATGAAAAAGAAGAAGTAACAACTGACACTGCAGAAATACAAAAGATCATGAGAGATTACTACAAGCAACTCTATGCCAATAAAATGGACAACCTGGAAGAAATGGACAAATTCTTAGAAATGCACAACCTGCCAAGACTGAATCAGAAATAGAAATAGAAAATATGAACAGACCAATTACAAACACTGAAATTGAAACTGTGATTAAAACTCTTCCAACAAACAAAAGCCCAGGACCAGATGGCTTTACAGGCGAATTCTATCAAACATTTAGAGAAGAGCTAACACCTATCCTTCTCAAAGTCTTCCAAAATATAGCAGAGGGAGGAACACTCCCAAACCCATTCTATGAGGCCACCATCGCCTTGATACCAAAACCAGACAAGGATGTCACAAAGAAAGAAAACTACAGGCCAATATCACTGATGAACATAGATGCAAAAATCCTCAACAAAATACTAGCAAACAGAATCCAACAGCACATTAAACAGATCATACACCATGATCAAGTGGGGTTTATTCCAGGAATGCAAGGATTCTTCAATATATGCAAATCAATCAACGTGATACATCATATTAACAAATTGAAGGAGAAAAACCATATGATCATCTCTACAGATGCAGAGAAAGCTTTTGACAAAATTCAACACCCATTTATGATAAAAACCCTGCAGAAAGTAGGCATTGAGGGAACTTTCCTCAACATAATAAAGGCATATATGACAAACCCACAGCTAACATCGTCCTCAATGGTGAAAAACTGAAAGCATTTCCACTAAGATCAGGAACAAGACAAGGTTGCCCACTCTCACCACTCGTATTCAACATAGTTTTGGAAGTTTTAGCCACAGCAATCAGAGAAGAAAAGGAAATAAAAGGAATCCAAATTGGAAAAGAAGAAGTAAAGCTGTCACTGTTTGCAGATGACATGATACTATACATAGAGAATCCTAAAGATGCTACCAGAAAACTACTAGAGCTAATCAATGAATTTGGTAAAATAGCAGGATACAAAATTAATGCACAGAAATCTCTGGCATTCCTATACACTAATGATGAAAAATCTGACAGTGTACTCAAGAAAACACTCCCATTTACCACTGCAACAAAAAGAATAAAATATCTGGGAACAAACCTACCTAAGGAGACGAAAGACCTGTATGCAGAAAATTATAAGACACTGATGAAAGAAATTAAAGATGATACAAATAGATGGAGAGATATACCATGTTCTTGGATTGGAAGAATGAACATTGTGAAAATGACTCTACTACCCTAAGCAATCTACAGATTCAATACAATCCCTATCAAACTACCACTGGCATTTTTCACAGAACTAGAACAAAAAATTTCACAATTTGTATGGAAACACAAAAGACCCCGAATAGCCAAAGCAATCTTGAGAACGAAAAACGGAGCTGGAGGAATCAGGCTCCCTGACTTCAGACTATACTACAAGGCTACAGTAATCAAAACAGTATGGTACTGGCACAAGAACAGAAACATAGATCAGTGGAACAGGATAGAAAGCCCAGAGATAAACCCATGCACATATGGTCACCTTATCTTTGATAAAGGAGGCAGGAATGTACAGTGGAGAAAGGACAGCCTCTTCAATAAATGGTGCTGGGAAAACTGGACAGGTACATGTAAAAGTATGAGATTAGATCACTCCCTAACACCATACACAAAAATAAGCTCAAAATGGATTAAAGACCAAAATGTAACGCCAGAAACTATCAAACTCTTAGAGGAAAACATAGGAAGAACACTCTATGACATAAATCACAGCGAGATTCTTTTTGACCTGCATCCTGGAGAAATGGAAACAAAAATAAACAAATGGGACCTACTGAAACTTTAAAGCTTTTGCACAGCAAAGGAAACCATAAACAAGACCAGAAGACAACCCTCACAATGGGAGAAAATATTTGCAAATGAAGCAACTGACAAAGGATTAATCTCCAAAATTTATAAGCAGCTCATGCAGCTCAATAACCAGAAACCAAACAATCCAATCCAAAAATGGGCAGAAGACCTAAATAGACATTTCTCCAAAGAAGATATACAGACTGCCAACAAACACATGAAAGAATGCTCAACATCATTAATCATTAGAGAAATGCAAATCAAAACTACAATGAGATATCATCTCACACCAGTCAGAATGGCCATATTCAGAAAATCTAGAAACGATAAATGCTGGAGAGGGTGTGGAGAAAAGGGAACCCTCTTGCACTGCTGGTGGGAATGTAAATTGATACAGCCACTGTGGAGAACCATATGGAGGTTCCTTAAAAAACTAGAAATAGAACTACCATATGACCGAGTAGTCCCATTACTGGGCATATACCCTGAGAAAACCATAATTCAAAGAGTCATGTACCAAAATATTCATTGCAGCTCTATTTACAATAGCCCAGAGATGGAAACAACCTAAGTGTCCATCATCGGATAAATGGATAAAGAAGATGTGGCACATATGTAAAATGGAATATTACTCAGCCATAAAAAGAAACGAAATTGAGCTATTTGTAATGAGGTGGATGGACCTAGAGTCTGTCATATAGAGTGAAGTAAGTCAGAAAGAGAAAGACAAATACCGTATGCTAACACATATGTATGGAATTTAAGAAAAAAAATGTTATGAAGAACCTAGGGGTAAGACAGGAATAAAGACACAGACCTACTAGAGAATGGACTTGAGGATATGGGGAGGGGGAAGGGTAAGCTGTGACAAGGCGAGAGAGAGGCATGGACACATATACATTACCAAACGTAGGGTGGATAGCTAGTGGGAAGCAGCCGCATAGCACAGGGAGATCAGTTCGGTGCTTTGTGACCGCCTGGAGAGCTGGGATGGGGAGGTTGGGAGGGAGGGAGTCGCAAGAGGGAGGAGATGTGGGAACATGTGTGTATGTGTGGCTGATTCACTTTGTTGTACAGCAGAGGCTAGCACACCATTGTGAAGCAATTATACTCCAATAAAGATGTAAAAAGAAAAGAAAAATGGAACGGAAGATGACACAGGTGACATAATGATACAGAAACCTAAAAGAATATATGTGATCTATTAGAATTAATAAGTGAATTTAGCAAAAGCATTGAGATACCAAAACAAATTGTATTTTTACATATCATTCAAAAAGAATTTGAAAATGAAACTTTTTAACATGACACTATTTTTAAATGATACTTATACCCAAAAAATGAATACAAAGAAATAAATCTAATGAAAGATGTTCAAAACTCAATATAGAAAGCAAAAAAGCATTACTGAGAGAAACTAAAGATGTAGAGAGAAATTTCCTAATTAAGTAATGAAAGACTCAGTGTTGCAAAGATGTCAATTTTCCTCCATATTGACCTATAGACCTCATACAATCCCATTCAAAGTTCTCCTGAAATTTTTTAATGGAAAATGACAAGGTGATTCTAAAATTGATATGAAAATTCAAGGGCTCTACAATAGTCACAGCAATCTTGAAGAACAATGACATTGGTAGAGTGATGGGAAAGTATGATCTTTACATTATTTCTTGGGTGAATGAGACATCCATATTTTAAAATATGAATCTTAATCTCTATCACATAGGATACACACACACACACACACACACACACACGCGCGCGCGCGTCAATTCCAGATAGATTAGATCCAAATGTGGAAGGTAAAACTATAAGGTGCCTAGATGATAGCATAAGACATATCTTTATAACCTTTCTTAAACAGAACACAAAGAGTAATAAGCATAGAAGGAAAGATCATAAAGACTACATTATTCTGTTTGTCAAAAGACAACTTTAGGAGTGAAAAGTAGAAGATGTTTGCAAGCCGTATATTAGACAAAGGACTTATATTTCAAATATATAAAGCACCACTGTAAATCAATAAGAAAAAAGAGCAACCAGTTTTATTTTTTTGTATCTTTGTTGGAGTGTGGTTGCTTTGCAGTGTTGTGTAGGTTTCTGCGGTGCGGCAAAGTGAGTCAGGTATGCGTATGCATTTGTCCCCATGTCCCCTCCCTCTTGCGTCTCCCTCCCACCCTCCCTGTCCCACCCCTCTAGGTCATCGCGGAGCATCAAGCTGATCTCCCTGTGCTATAGCTTCCCACTAGCCATCCATTTTACATTCAGCAACCAGTTTTAAATAATTGACAAAAGGCATAAAAGAGGACATCCAAATAACTGATAAACCTATGAAATACTGTTGAGCCCTATGTCAAGGACACCCTGTATCAAGGATACAGGACAAAAATTCCAGAATTAACCAAGCCCCCACTGCAACTGTTGCCATGGGCTCTCGTAATCTAAACCAGACAGCCCCCCAACTCCGTATTAAGCAAAATAATCACCATGTAGTAACCTCAGAGCATCCTGACAAGAATGACCTAATGCCATCTTGCCGGCAGGAATTTTCTTTGTCCTGAGGCTATAAAAGTTGGCTACTAGCTCACAAAGAGGATCGGCTCTCCCTGATCTATCAGGAAGTCGGCCCACTGTATTTGCAGCACCCCTCACTAACTTTGTTCTCAAGAAACTCACTCTTTTCTAAATTACTTCATTTCTGGAAATTCTTCTTCCAACCCACACTCAGACCACGATAAACACTATTCAACATCATTAGTGATTAGGAAAATTCACTTTAAAACCACAGTGGTATATCATTACACACCATTATATTGGCTATTTGTTGTTGCTGTTCCAAAACAGACAATAGCACGTATTTGTGGGGATACAGAATAATGAAAACTCTCCAGCATTGCTGGTATGGACGCAAACTGTGCGACCACTTTGGAAAAGTTTGTCATTATCCACTCAGTCTGAAGATATGCACATCCTTTGACCCAGCATTTCCACTTCAAGTTATACAGCTCACAGAAATACGTGCTTGTGAGCACCAGGCACTTGCACAGATGCTCATGGCACATTATGTGAAATAGCCAGAAACTGAAAACAGTACATATTCCCTCAACAGCAAACAGGATAAATAAACTGTGTTACATTCAGACTAAAAATGAATTAACTACAGCTATTCAAAACAACACATAAAAATCTGAAAAGCATAATGTTGAAAGACAGAATCCAGGCACAAAAGATTAAAAGCTCTATGAATCCACTGACATAAATCTTATATAAAGACAGAATAGGTTACCTTTCGGGAAAGGGTAATGACTGGGAGAGAGCAATGGGGAAGTTTATAGGGTTGTAATAATGTAGTTTTTAACCTGAGTGATAGTAATATTGGTATGTTTATTTGGTAAAATATCATCAAGCTAATATATATTATATATATCTATGTGTGTATACATATGTATATGTGTGTGTATATATGTTATAGTTCATAAATTATGTTCACAAATGCTGTAGGAAAGAAGATTAAATGTTTACTGAAGAAAAAAAAAGAAAGGACACTACAGCAACTTGAAAGCAAATGAAAATTTGAAATTCTCTGGTAAGAGTAAATACACAAATAAATGCAGAATGCTGCATTACTGTAAAGTTGGTGCAAAAATCATGTAATTCTGGTACAGAATTTAAGTATAAAATATAATTGTAAATCTATGTTAAAGTATACACAATACAGGGCTTCCCTGGTGGTGCAGTGGTTGAGAGTCCGCCTGCCGATGCGGGGGACACGGGTTCGTGTCCCGGTCCGGGAAGATCCCACATGCTGCAGAGCGGCTGGGCCCGTGAGCCATGGCCGCTGAGCCTGTGCGTCCGGAGCCTGTGCTCCGCGGTGGGAGAGGCCACAGCAGTGAGAGGCCCGCATACCGCAAAAAAAAAAAAGTATACACAATACAAAAAGATATTATGTATGATACCAATAACATAAAGTAGTGGGAGGAAAGATGTGACTGAAGTTGTTACTAGTTTAAAATAGGTGTAAACTTAAGATATTTTATGTAATCCCCATGGTAATGACAGAGAAAATACCTATAGAAGATACACAAAAAAATGAGAAATGAATTAAAGCACTGACAATACTAACTAAGAAAATAAACAAAACACACAGGAAGTAAGAAAAAACTGAAGACAGACAAAACAGCTCCAAGACAAACAGAAAATATTCAACAAAATGGCAATAATAAGTTTGTCCCTACAATAGTTACTTTAAATCCAAATGGATTAAATTCTCCATAGAAAGATATACCCTGGCTTAATGGATTCAATAAAACAACAACAAAACAAAAACAAAAAAAACCAAGGTCCTGCTATATGCTGTCAACAAGAGGAACACTTTAGGTCTAAAGACACAAACAGGCTGAAAGTAAAAGTAAGGAAAAAGATATTCCATTCAAATGATAAGCAAAACAAAGTAGAGGTGACCATACATATTTAAGACAAAATGCATTTGAAATCAAAAACTATTACAAGAGACAAAGAAGGACACTACATAATGAAAAGTCAACTGACCAGGTATAACATTTATAAATATATATGGACATATCATCTATCTCCCCAAATATAGGATGTAAAAATTGGTTTTTTTTACAGAAAACCAGAAACACCATAATAGTAGGAGTCTTCAGAACATCATTTTATATAATGGATAGATGTTCCAGACAGAAAATCAGTAAGGAATCCCTAGAAATGAACAAGACTAAAGATCAAACAGACAAATGTAGAAATTGTCACCCAACACACATTCTTCTCAAGCACACACAGAACTTTCTCCAGTATAGATCATATATTAGGTCACAAAACAAGCCCGAACACATTTAAAACAATGAAAACCATACCAAATATCTTTGTGAATCACAATGGAATAAAACTTGAAATCAACATCATAAGGAAAATGGAAAAAAGTCACAAATATGTGGAAAACTTTTAAAAATCCAGTGAGTAAAATAAGAAATCACAACGGATACTAGAGAATATCTGAGATATATGTAAACAAAAACACAACATACTAAATTTATGGGAAAATTGATGCAGCATAGTACTAAGAGAAAAGTTTGTGGTGGTAAATGCTTACCAAAAAAAAAAAAAAAAAAAAACCCTCAAATCAACGGCCTAACTTTACACCTCAAGGAACTAGAAAAGAAAAAAAACAAACTAAACTCCAAGTTATAAGAAGGAAGGAAACAATAAAGATTACAGCAGAAATAAATGACATAGACAATACAAAATCAATAGAAAAAAAATTTTTAATTGGTAAAACCTTATCTAGATTACCTAAGAAAAAAGAAAGAAGGCATAGATAAACAAAATCATATATGAAACAGGAGGCATTATAACTGATGTCACGGAAAGAGAAGGATCATAAGACACCACTGTGGCAACAAATTGGATAATCTAGAAGAAATGGATAACTTCCTAGAAATATGCAACCTACTAAGACCGAATCAAGAAGAAATTAACTTGAACAGACCTAAACAAGTACAGATTGAATCAGTAATCAAAAACATCCTAGCAACCAAAAAAGTCAAGTACCAGATGGCTTCACTGGAGAATTTACCAGACATTTAAAGAAAATCAACAACAGCCCTTCTCAACTCTTCCAAAAAACTGAAGTGGAGGGAACACTCCCAAACTCAGTTTATGAAGCCCACATCATCCAGATACCAAAGCCAAAGACACCAAAATAAAAGAAAATTACAGGCTAATATCCCTGATAAACATATATACAAAAATTCTCAACAAAATGCTAGCATATAAAATTCATCAGCCCATTAAAAAGAATTACACAACATGGCAAAGTAGGATTTATCCCTGGAATAAAAGGATAGCTCAACATATGAAAAACAATCAACGTAATACTCCACATTAAAAGAATAAAGGGGAAAAACCCCACACGATCTTCTCAATTGTTGCAGAAAAAGCATTTGACAAAATTCAACACCTTCTCATGATAAAAACACTCGACAAGTTAGGAAACTACCTCAATATTAAAAAGACCATATGTCAAAAGCCCATAGCTAATATCATACTCAATGGTGAATAACTGAAAGCTTTCCCTCTAAGATAAAGGAACAAGGTAAGTTTGCCCGCTCTCACCAATTTCTTCAACATGGCACTGGAAGGGCCTCACAAGAGCAATTAAGCAAGAAAAATAAATAAAAGGCAGCCAAATCAAAAGGAGTAAAAGTATCACTGTTCACTGATGACATCTTATATTTAGATAACCCTAAAGAGGCCACACACACACGAAAAAGTCTGAACTAATAAATGAATTCAGCAATGCTACAGGATAGAAAATCAACACGAAATATCACTTACATGTGGAATCTAAAAACTAAGACAAATTAGTGAATATAACAAAAAAGAAACAGACTCATAGATATAGAGAACAAACTAGTGGATACCAGTGAGGAGAGGAAAGGGGAGAGGGGCAAGATAGGGATAGGAGATTAAAAGGCACAAACTATTATGTATAAAATAAATAAGCTACAAGGATATATTGTACAGCTCAGGGAATATAGCCAATATTTCATAACAACTATAAAGGGAGTATAACTTTTAAAAATTGTGACTCACTATGTTGTACACCTGAGATTTATATAATATTGTAAATCAACTATACCTCAACAACAAAAAAGAAATCCGAAGTACGTCTATATACCAACAATGAGCAATCTGAGAACGAAATTAAGACAATAATCCCATTACAATATCACTAGAAAGAATAAAATATTTAGGAGCAAACTTAACCAAGACAGCAAAAGACCTTTACACTGAAAACTACAAAACCTTGTTGAAAGAAATAAAAGACACAAATAAACGGAAAGACATATTCATGGGGATTGAAAGACTTAATATTGTTAAAATGCCCATCCTATCCAAAGCGGTCAAAAGTTTCAATGCAACGCCAACCAAAATCCCTGTCATTTTTTGAAGAAGTAGGAAAAAGCATCCTAAAATTCATATGGAATCTCAAGAAACCCTGAATTGCCAAAACAATCTGAAAAAAGAACAACGCTGAAGGCTTCATACCTTCTGATTTTAAAAGCTACAGTAATCAAAGCAGTTCAGTGCTGGAATATAGACAGACACATAAACCTGTGAAACAGAATAGAGATCCCAGAAATAAACTCTTATGTATACACTCAAGTGATGTTCTACAAGGGTGCCAAGGCTACACAATGGGGAAATGACAGTCTTTTAACAAATGGTGTGAAAACTGGATATCCAAATGCAAAAGAATGAAGTTAGACCATTAAACCATATACAAGAATTTATTCCAAATGGATTAAAGACCTAAATGTAAAACCTAAAACTATGAAATTCCTAACAGAAAGCATAGGGGGAAGCTTCATGACAGTGCACTTGGCAACGATTTCTTGGATCAAAGCAAAGGCAACAAAAGCATAAAAAGACAAAGAAGATTACATCAAACAAAATTTTCTGCACATGAAAGGAAACAATCAACAGAGTGAAAAGGAAACCTATGGAATGGGAGAAAATGACAGCAAATCATGTATCTGGTAAGGTGTTAATGTCCAGAACATGTAAAGAACTCCTACAACTTAACAACTAAAATACAAGTAACCAGATTTTAAAATGGCCAAAGGCCCTGAATAAACATTTCTCCAAAGAAAATATGCAAAATGACCAACAAGCATATGAAAAGATGCTCAGCATCACTAATCAGAGAAATACAAATCAAAACCACATTGAGATACAGTCTCACATCCATTAGGGTGGTCACTAACACAAAACAGAAAAAAACAAGTGTTGACAAGAATGTACAGAAATTGGAACCCTTGTGTCCAGCTGATAGGAATGTAAAATGGTGTGGCTGCTAAAGAAGAGTCTGGAGGCTCCTCAAAAAAAGAATCACAGAATTACCATATGACCCAGCAATTTCACTTCTGGGTATATATATCCAAGACTTTGATCTCAAAGAGGTCAAAGAGGTCACACCAATGTTCATTGCAGCATTATTCATAAGAGCCAGGAGTTGAAAGCAGCCCAAATATCCATCAATAAATAAATGGATAAAGAATATGTGGTATATACATCCAATGGAGTATTATTCAGCCTTAAAAAAAGGAAATCCTGTCACATGCTGTAACACAGACGAACCTTGAGGACATAATGTTTTGTGAAATAAGGTAGTCACAAAACAACAAATACTGTATGACTGCACTTATGAGATATCTAGGGTAGTCAAAATCATGGAAACAAAGTAGAACAATAGTTCCCAGGGGTTAAAGGGGAGGGGAAATGGGAGTTGTTCTATGGGTACAGTTTCAGTTTTGCAAGATGAAAAATTTCTAGAGATCGGTTACACAACAATGTTAACACAGGTAACACTACTGAGTTGTAGAATTAAAAATGGTAAATTTTGGGCTTCCCAGGTGGCGCAGTGGTTGAGAGTCCGCCTGCCGATGCAGGGGACGCGGGTTCGTGCCCCGGTCCGGGAGGATCCCACGTGCTGCTGAGCGGCTAGGCCCACGAGCCATGGCCGCTGAGCCTGCACATCTGGAGCCTGTGCTCCGCAACGGGAGAGGCCACAGCAGTGAGGGGCCCGCGTACCACAAAAATTAAAAAAAAAAGAACAACAACCACCAAAAAAAGGGTAAATTTTATGTTAACTATTTCTATATTAAAGTAAGAAGAATTTAAAATATTTTTTAATAAAAAATTGAAATGTAGGATTTAGATTCAATCTAAAATTTGTTTGAGAATCAATTATGTCATTGATTTTCATAGATAAAAGATGAGAAATATCTTGATATTTATTTTGCAGTAAAAAACTAGAAAGGATGAAAGTTAAAGATATCAGTCATAGAGGAGTAAAATAGATTAGATTATGTGTGTGGTCTTAATAGCAAACTGCCTATGAGGATTTTCTATTCTTTCCGAAATTAATAGAAAATGTTTTAAGACAAACCTCAATAGTGGGGTTCACTATTAACTGGTTAATATCAAAGGACCAAGGAACAAATCTAAATAGAAGAAAAGCATCTGAAGTGCCATTGTTTGTTTAGTTATTTTCATAAGGGGGATAAAGTTCTAAACATTCTTTCTATATGTCTTATTTTTAAAACAGCAAGACACAGATGTAAAAGTACAGTGGATACCATAATTAAAGGGAATTAAACATGAAAGAACAAAATCTTTGAAATTTCTACAAATCTCTCTCACAAGAAGAAAACATTAACAAGAATGAGTTAGAAAGATGTCCAAGTTTTGAAATTTAAAATTGGCCTTGTTCACAAACTAAAGAAGGAAGGAACAAAATTTGAAAAATTGAATACTACACCTTAACATTTCCTTCAAGTGCCACATACACTAACTGTCCAAATTAATCTTTTCCAATCTTTAGGAATTACACAGTATTTGTCCTTGTTTCCATACCAGTTGTAGCCCTTCAAGACAAACTTTTCATGGATTGTAATATTTTCATTTTTATTCCTTAAGGTCTCTGCCTGTCTTCTTTAACTAAACAAACAAGACTTGGAAAGCAGATTTGAGAACAAATTTGATATGCATAAACACTGGAAAAGTACATGGTGGGCAGCACTGCTTAGTTCAGACACAGGATGAAAGGAAAAAATGGAAATTCATATTGCACAAAACAATGGAAAAATTTCAAACTCCTATATTTGGTTGATGCATAGCAAATAAAGGTTAAACAAAGATTTATACCAATTTTCTAATATAAGAAATAAAACACCTTAGTTTTTATACTGTGACAAAAAAACAAAGCTGAGAAAGTAGAGTTTAAAATCAGAGAATTAATTACATCATCGAAGAGGAACATAATTAAAAAATCTTTGGCTGTGGCCAAATGAGGGTTTGATGAGAATAGCCTGTGTAAACAAAGATAAAAACTATCAGTTGGGCTTCCCTGGTGGCGCAGTGGTTGAGTGTCCGCCTGCCGATGCAGGGGACACGGGTTCGTGCCCAGGTCCGGGAAGATCCCACATGCCGCGGAGCGGCTGGGCCCGTGAGCCATGGCGGCTGAGCCTGCGTGTCCGGAGCCTGTGCTCCGCAACTGGAGAGACCACAGCAGTGAGAGGCCCGTGTACCGCAAAAAAAAAAAAAGCCAATAGAATAGAGATAAACCCATGCACATATGGTCACCTTATCTTTGATAAAGGAGGCAAGAATATACAATGGAGAAGAGACAGCCTCTTCAATAAGTGGTGCTGGGGGAAAAAAAAAAAGAATACAGAGATGCAGAACAGATTAGTAGTTGCCAGGGTACAGGGAGTGAGGGTAGGGTTAAAGCAAGGTTGAAACTATAAAAGAACAGCATGAGGGAGTCCCTTTATGGTGAGGGAACGGTTCTGTATCTTGACGGTGGTGGCAGGTTATATAAATCTATACATGAGATCAAACTGCGTAGAAACACACACACACACACACAATTAATTCGTGTAAAAACTGGTGGAAACTGGTATGGTCTACAGAACTATTTAATAGAATTGTAACAATTTCTTGGTTTTGATATTGTACTACAATTATAGAAGATTTCACCATTGGGGAAGCTGAGTGAAGGGTTCATAGGAGTCTATGTATTATTGCTGCAACTTCCTATGTATCTATCATTATTTCAAAGTAAATTTTGTTTTAAAAAGTCAAGTAAAGAAGATATGAAAATGATTCAAGACAGAAAAATCCTACAGTAATAATGACTACTACTGAAATAATTATTATTGGCAATTACTATGTCCCAGGCAATGAAGATACCAAGACACAAAGAAATGTAACTTGCTCAAATGATTAAAAAAAAAGAAAAGGAAGAGGAGGAAAAGAAAGAAATTCAACTAAAAACAATAGTGCAATGTACAAGTGCTATACTAAAAATACATATTACTGAATAACTAAGGAAACAACAAAAGCAAAAGTGTGACTACAGACTAGTTTGTGTGCTATGCTATGACACTTGGACTAAACTACATGGGGGAAAAAAGAAAGAGGAGAACCAGGCTACTTGAGGCAGTGTATACTAAAACATTTTGGAGGAAGTAATAGTCTAGACTAGGACACTGGCAAATACAGGCATACCTTGTTTCATTGCACTTCGCAGATACTGCATTTTTTACAAATTGAAGGTTTATGCCAACATGCATCAAGCAAGTCTATAGGTACCATTTTTCCAACAGTATTTCCTCACTTTGCATCTCTGTGTCACGTTTTTTGGTAATTCTTGCAATATTTCAATATTTTATATTATTATTATATCGCTGTGGTGAGCTGTGATCAGTGATCTTTGACATTACTCTCATTGTTTTTTGTTTTGTATTTCTTAATTAGGTATGTACATTGAATTTTTAGACACAATGCCATTGCTCACTTAATAGACTATAGTGTAGCGTAAACATAACTTTTACTTTTTTTATAACGGAAAAATTTTTTACAAATTTGTGACTCGCTTTATTGCAATAATCGCTTTACTGCAGTGATCTGGAACTGAACCTGCAATATCTCCAAGGCATGCCTGTATGTAAAAAGAGACACAAGGTAAGGCAAATCCCCAAAACACAATTTTAAAGATGGATAGAAAATACAATTTCAAGAATGCCTTATATAAATAGATTAATATGTACTGATGTATGAAAACAGTGAGGATTAGAAACGGTTAATAATTAGTTCTAGAGTAGCAGCTCCGGAAACAACATGCAGGAAGTGCACAGTATGAAAGCAAATTTCCGACCTGTAATAAAGAGTTTCCTCCTAAATCAGCACTGCCTAATATTACCACTTAAGGCTAAATATTAATTATGCAAGAATAGAAATTCTTACTTCTTGTCTTTTCTTAAGATCTTCTTTGGCTGCTCCAAAGCGTTTGGTTAACCTGGCTATCTTGGCCTAAAAAGAGCAAAAATGAGACGGAAATCAAATGGCATTATAGTATTAAAAAGAAACCCATGCATATATAACAAGAAACCCACAGGTAATAGGATCCTCAGAAGATAGCTAACAGCAAAGGAAATAAGGCAAGTTGACTGTAAAACATATATTTGAAAAATACAGAAAATCATAACAAAAACGTAAACACTCTTAATTTTGTAAGATTGGCTTTTTTCCTCCTTGAACTGTGGTTGTTTGCTCACAAACCAGTATATTTCTGAATATGTGTGCTTGCGTTTGTTATTTTTTAACACAGTTGTAACCACACTTAATTTTCTCACTGAGAAGTGTATAGTAAGCATATCTATAAATCCCTTACTGATGGTACATATGAGTATATGTATGATATATTGAATCATTAGTTATACAGTCTCTTTCCTACTGGATGTGTTCAATTGTTTCTTAACTAACTGCTGTAGTCAAATAACATGCAATTAATAATTTTGTTCTTTCAGATTACTTACTTAAGCTACATTCACAGAGGTGGAATTCCTGAGACAGAGTATATTTTTAAGGCTCCTATCTAAATGCTTTTCCGACAGGCTTTGTTAATTTACACTTTCAATAGCAATGTATATAAATGTTCACCTGATATTACTCTTTGAAGTATTTAATTTCATATTGTGTTAACCTTTAAAAAACTGACAAAAATGTTACCTTCTTGGTGTTAACATTTGTCAGTGAGATTATTTTATTAATCATTTGTACTGCTTATTAAACACTGCCTGATCACATATTTTGCCCACATACATATTCATAAAAATTTAATACCAGAGGCAGAAAGGAAAAAAATAGAAAAATTACCCCATCACCACGTGAATATTTTCTTTGTATTTATTTCCTTTAAGTCTTTTACTAAGGCATTGCTATGATACTCAATTGTTTTTCTTGTGGCTGTTGCTGTCATTTTATGATAAATATATTTTTAAGAATTTTAAACTTCTGAGTGCGTTCATGAGGCCTGCCTAAGGAAGTGCTCTTCCAGATAATTTCAATTAGCCAATACAATCATATCATAAAAAGAAAATATTATTTACTTTTAAACCCTTTGTTCCCAAAACAGTCACTTCTAAAGAAGACCCCAAAACTTAAGAAGTATTCAAGTCCACCGATATGGGCTAGGCAATCAATTACCTGTGACTCCCAAGGTGAAGATTTTCCTCAGGACTTAATTATTTATGCATATTATTAACACCCAAGGACATGTACAGCACAATTTTTTAAATTCTTAATATGGATTTACCTTCCTGTAACTAAAATATTTCAAGTAATTTTTTTTGTTTGTTTGTTTTGTTTTTTTTGCGGTACGCGGGCCTCTCACTGTTGTGGCCTCTCCCGTTGCGGAGCACAGGCTCCGGACGTGCAGGCTCAGCGGCCATGGCTCACAGGCTCAACTGCTCCATGGCATGTGGGATCTTCCCAGACCGGGGCACGAACCCGCGTCCCCTGCATCGGCAGGCAGACTCTCAACCACTGCGCCACCAGGGAAGCCCCCTCAAGTAATTTTTTCAAGAAAGGTATATGAGAAAGTGTTTTCTGTACTCCAACTTATACAAGAATGTCTTTCATTTTTTCTTTTGGCAGGCTATCTAGTAGGTAGTCTATAAATTGCATAAAATGTATACTATTATTATTTGCCCTTAAAAATGAAAGCAAATTTAAAACATTATTTTGTATATGTTATATATGGGGAAAGGTCTAGAAGAATAAACACCAAAGCTAACGGTGGTTACCTCTAGAGGCTATGATTGGCAGGCAGTGTAAAGAGAGCTTCAATTTCATGTCATATACATCTATAGTATATTCAAATATTTCTTAAAAAAATATTTTTATCACTTCAAAATTTAAACTACTGGCAGAGGAAAAAAATAACAAAATTTAGACACAGACATGCTTTCTTCTGCCATTTAATATCATAAAAAAGAAATCAAAGAGCAGACTTTTTGTGTTGTTTTAATCTAGGGAAACTACAATTTTTTAATTATAATTCAAAATATCTGTCATAATATGTCTAAGACTGGGTCTCTTTTTCTGGCAAGCATTCTGTGAAATCTTTTAAAAAACTCTATAAAAAAGTCATTTTTTTAGTGAAGGAGGTAATATTCTATTACTATATCTTTGATTACTACTACTATTTCATTTGCTCTTGGTTTCTTAGGCATATCTATCATTTCTTGTATAATGGCACAATGGTACCTGTTTAAATAAAAGTTGCATAAATTGTTGGGATTCAGACACACTGGGGCCTTGTTTAGCAAACTATGCAAACCAAGAATTTCTTTGTTATATTTACCAAGAAATATCTCAGGAAATAATTCTGTGTGGGGAAAAAAAAAAAAGTAATCGTATATCGTTTGCCTAATAACAAATGTTAGCACTCAAAAACGCTAGTGAATAAACAGACACATGGTATTCATTATTCAAAATTCTCTCGTGGATTAGGCAGCCACAGATTTACTCATTGAGGGAGGCGAGTGGGAGGAGAGACTGAAAGAAAAAACTGAAAAAGCTATTTTCAGTTAAAACTACTTAAAATGGCATTTTATAAATCATAACCAATGGAACATTGGATTCCAGAGTGTGTTGACAGTTTTTCCATAAAAAATCCAGTTGAAATATTGAGTATCCTGAATTTGCATAGTGATTTGAGAGGAATCAAGTCTTCCTATCCAGGAACATGGCAGATCACTGTTGACTCATGTTTTCTTTTTCCATCCGTTTTCTTCATAATGGTCTTGAAATTTTGTTTTTCGGTTTATTCCGTAGTATTTTCTTATTTTTAAATGTCTACCATATGTGAAACCGTTTTCTCATTACAATTTCCCACTGGTTGTTGCTGATGTACAGCAAGGCTACTAGAATAGGTTTTCCTTTTATCAGTTAGTTGCTAAGCATTACAGTTTATCATTTACCATTATTACTCCTCATGCCTTTTTCCTGTTTTATTTTATTGCCCTGTCACCAAAGTTCTAAATAGCAGCACAGATAAGGCATCCTTGTCCTATTCTCAACTCTAGTGGAAATATTTCCAAAGATCCACTATTAAATATGATATTTATAACAGGTTTCTGATAATCTTTATGAGATTTAAGGTACTTCCCTCCTATTTTTTGCAACACCTGGTCAGTTTTAGCAAATCCTCCTTGTTTGGTATCTACTGAGATGATCACACAATTTACATCCTTCTTCTGTTAGTACAGTGAAATATAATGGTTAATATTGAACCAGCCTTACATTCATGAGAGAAACCAATGCTGTAAAATAAAACTGGCCTATATTTGTTCTTTTCTAATGCCACAGAATTCCACAGTTGGGTGTGCTTCATAAAATGAGGCCTCATCTTTTCCTATACTCTGGAAGTGTTCATATGAGAAGTGAATTAACTGTTCCTCAAATGTTTGTCAGAATTTTCTGGCAAGGCTTTTGGGGCCTAATGATTTCTTCAGAAACAGATCTTTCACTACAAGTGACTACAATTTTAACAGAGTTCCTCATAATTTTCAGCTTTCTACTTTCTTCTTAGATAAAATGGACTTCATAGGTATAAGGTTGTATATAATAATGTTCTCTTAACTTAAAGAATCTCCTCTAGATCTTTATTTCTTGCCTTTTTGAATCCTTATACAGTTTATTTGTACTTTTATTTGTAGATCAAAAATGTATCTACTTTTAAGGCTTTTCAATAAGCTTTTGTCTTTATTGCTCAATCTTCAAAAGGGGTCGGCTTTTTTGCTATTTCTATTAACTCCTTCCTCCTTCTCTGGGTTTTAGTTTGTTATTGCTATTTTTCCCTAGCAAAGGAGATGCACATATAATGCTTTTTTATTTTTCTGTTTGTTAGTAATAAATTAAAGTTATAAATTTCCCTTTGAATACTGCATCAGCTTTAACTTACAAGTTTTAATATGCAATGTATTATTATAGTTCTGACCTAAAGAGTTGAGAATGTCCATTTTTAAATTTCTCTTTGTAATTACCTGGAAGTATGTTTTGGGGAAGGTACCATCTGGGAGAGGAGAAAAGCTAAATATCTGTCGATAATTTCTAATTTTACTACATAGTTACCACTGAATCCACAACAAATGATGGTGGTTAGCATTTTAAGATGCTCTTAGGAATCACTACATTTCTAATGTGACAATGCATTAAAGATATATAAACCTAAAAATTATATGTTTTCCTACTTAAAAAATAATGAAACTCGTGGACATAACTGTTTGGATTTACCTTACAATTTGACATCTCTGAAAAAGTGAAAATACATAAAACTTTTTCAAGATTCAGAAAGCAACAATCCCTAAACTAACACAGAAAATAATTATATAATGAATTCTCCATATATTCCAATGTTGGCGATTTTTTCAGCTCTTATAAAATATGTTTAATACACAGAAAATAAGCTAATAATTACAAACAGGCTTTATGGACAAAAGTCATAACACACAGTGAACTATTATTTAAAACTTAAAAATGACTTTAATCAAGAACTAGTCCATTGAAAAAATACATAAGAATGGCAACTAATTTGAAAATCCATAAAAATCTAACTTCCTTTATCTACAGAGAAATTTATACATTAAAAATTATAGCAGAATAGAGACCTTCATGAGTTCCTTCTAGAGGTAAAGTCCACATTACTCAATTCTATCCTCTTACCACAGTTTTTAATGTATGGTAAATTTTTATACTTATGGCAAAGGATCACAAGTCCTTTAAAAGTCTATTTTTTTGTAACTGCAGAGTTAAAAAAAAGAAGAAGCCACTAATACTAAAATTAATAATATTAAATTATGTATTCCTTAAAGCAAAATACCTCCTACTAAGCCACTGGTGATTAATTATTTGCTTTCAATTGTGTTTTGACTTTGAATGCTACAAAACTCATACTGGATTCTGCCAAAGGAAGTCAGGTATAATAAACGAATATATATGCATATCAGGAAGATGTACTCATCTACTGCTATGATATGAGATACAGAAGTACTATATACACACTGCAATATTTTCAAACAGTTTACTGTCAGCTCTACCTAAAAATAGTAAATTATTTAATAAAATACATAGTTATCTGCTGAAGCATATGATAAAGTAGGCTTTAAGTTGAAGAACTTGAAAACAATAACTATTAAAATATTGAAAGAGTAAGTGACATCACCAAAAATGCCTGAGTGAGGAAATTCAGGGTTGTCTCTTCCCCAAAGCAACTAATTAGCTTGCAAGCATTGTTAGAATCAACTTTTGGAATCTATTCAAAAACTTACAATAGCTAAGGGAAGACTTAGGGAATAATAAAGCTGCACTTTGCAGTATGACAGCACTGGGGTCTTTTAAAATTGTCCTTTATGATTCCCCACACCCAGATCAGCAGCAGCTATAAGGATGACAGCTGGGATACGTGAAGCAAGTTATGAGTGCCACAGGAAGCAATATGCACCTTATTTTCTCTAGTAACTCCCTCAAGAACCAGCACAAAGGCTGGCCTTTGATTTACCCAAGTCTGAGTAATTCCCAAGGCTGGGGCAACATTCCAGACAGATTTTCCCAAAAATATTTAAAGGTGCTGGTATTGGCACAGCAGCTTGAGGCATAGAACAATTTGGACAAAGAATATAAAGAAAAGCCTGAGATAGAAAAGGGCAGAAAAAAGACACACAGCAAAAGGGGGCTTTAAAAGCTCTCACCCATGTCAGGAAATTGAGAAGAATATCTGAATGCCCAGGGCAGAAAGCATGCTCAGAAATGGGCTGAAAAGACCCTAAGCTTTCACCTCTGACTGGCTTTCAGAGTCTGTGCAAGCAGGAAGAGAAGGATAAGGCAAGTCTGATAAAGCAGGTTGTAAATGGCCTAGATTAAGTGTGGAAGGAGTGCTCCAGCACAGGCAATCTGCTAAGACCTGGGAGAGTAATTTTTTTCCTTCTTTAAGCTCCAGGCATTTAAGGTAACTGTCAAAACACAAGCTGACCACTAAGCTAATAAAACACAGACTTTAGTGGTCACACACAATAATGAATACATACTTTCCAAAAACAGTTGAGAAAACTCACTAAGCAAGCAAACAACAAACCACAACAAGCAGCAACAACAAACCCTGGACAGGACAGGAAAACCTGATTTTCTGAACTGCCACATTACAATATTCAAAATATCCAGTTTTCAACAGTAACAACAAAAAAAATTAGGAGGTATACAAAGAAATAAGTATGGTTTATTCACAGAAAAAAAAAGAATTAACAGAAATATAGCTCAGGCATAGGACTTACTAGACAAAGACTTTAAACAGATGGTTTTAAATGTATTCAAAGAGCTAGAAGACACAACAGAAAAAGAACTTTAAAAAAAAAAAAAGGAAAATAATGTCTCACCAAATAGAGAATATCAATAAAGAGACAGACATTACATAAAGAAAACAAATATAAATTCTAGAGCTGAAAGTACAATAACTGAAATTAAGAAATTCACCAGAGAGGTTCAACAGATTTGAGCAGGACAGGGCTGTAAAGGATCAGCTTTGTATACTATTGAAGATAAGTAGGTATTAATTCAAGATGTTAAGTGTAATCCCCAGAGTAATCACTAAGGAAAAAGCTAAAAAATTTACAGAAAGAGAAAGACAAAAAGAATCAAAATGGTTCACTAGAGAAAAATCAATCACAGAAGAAGGCAGTAATGTAGGAATTAAGGGAAAAAAGGGTGGAAGACAAATAAAATGGCAGGAGTAAGTCTTTCCTTATCAGTAACTAATTTAAATGTAAACAGACGAAAACTCTCCAATTAAAAGGCAGAGACTGGCAAAGTGGGTAATAAATCACGACCCAACTCTATGCTGTCTACAAGATTTCATCAAAATTTGAAACTTTTGTGCATTGAAGGACATTATCAAAAAAGGAAAGTGAAAAGAAAACTTACACAGTGCGTAAGAATATCAATAGTTATAAATCGTGTATTTCTAAGTGTTCAGTATCCAAAATATGTAAAGAACTCTTACAGCTCAACAACGGAAGGGCAAAACAAACAAAACAAAAAGAACTTGAATACATATTTCTCTAAAGAAGATATGCACATGTTCAACAAACACAGGAAAAGATGTTCAACATCATTAGCCATTAGGAAAATGCAAACCAAAACCACAGTAAAATATCACTTCACACCATTAGGATGCTATAATAATAATTTTTAAGATACACAGTAACAAGTGTTGGCAAGGATGTGGAGAAATGGAACCCTCACATTGCTGGTGGGGAGTAAAATATAAAATGGATTAGCTGATCTGGGAAAAAGTTGAATGTTCTTCAATAAATTAAACAAAGAATTACCATATGACCCACAATTCCATTCCTAGGTATATGCCCAAAAGATTTGAAAACAGGTATTCAAACAAATACTTGTATATGAATGTGCATAGCAGCATTATTTACAATATCCAGAAGGTGGAAACAACCCAAATGCCCATCAAATGTTCATCAGCCAAATGTCCATCAAATGTTCATCAGCCAAAGAATACATAAACAAAATGTGTGTGCGTGTGTGTACACACACAAGTTAACATCTTGAATTAATTCCTACTTATTTTCAATAGTACAGAAATATTAATATTACTTAGCTATGAAAAGGAATGTAGTATTGATACATGCTTCAACATATATGAACCTTAAAAACATTATGCTAAGAAAAACAGGCCAGACACCAAAAGTCACATATTGTATAATTCTGTTCATATGAAATATGCAGCACAGGTAACTCAGTAGAGACAGAGAGCAGATTCATGCTTCCCGAGGGTTAGGGGGAGGGGGAAATGAGAAGTGACTGTTCAATGGGTACAAGGTCTTCTCCTGGATTGATGAAAATGTTTTGGAACCAGATAGAGATGATGATCATACAACAGTGTGTATGTACTAAATGCCACTGAAGTGTAAACTTTAAAATGATTGTTATCTGAATTTTACTTCCTTAAACAAAGAAGGAGATGGGAACTAAATTGGGCTGAGTAAAATTTAAATAAATGGCATGGTAAGGGCAGATCATAAATGAATGGGAGAAGCAATATGAAGTCAGAGGCCTGAAATAAAAATACTATGGACATTAATACTCTGTAGGACAGTGAAGCAACTGGTGGGTATCAGGAAAAGTGGATCAAAATCTAGGAGTTCCAAATTACAAATCGAAGAATGAATACAGGTTTAAACTGGTACACAGTTGAGCAAACTGGACTATACAGAAGAGAATGAACAAGAAGTATTTTAGAAAGATGAGTAGAATGCTTGAGAAGGACCAGCAAAGACTTAAAAAGCAGTACCAAAGTGGTCATGTAAAAGGCTGTTACTATAATCAAGAAATTGGGTAATGATGGCCTTGCAGATAGAAGAAGCAAAAGATAGACTTTTATAAGAAACAAAAAAAGTTGTAATTTGGCAACCCACTGTGTATATGTGAAGTGATACAGAGGAATCAGTTTCCAAGAACTAAAAAATTGTGAATAACAGGAACAATGGGAAGATATTCCTTGAAGATTTTTCTAAGAATTCAAGAATTGTGAGTAAGAGGAACAATTGTGAAGGGGGACTTATTTGTGCAGAAGATGATTGGTTTGATGTTGGAAAGATTCAGATTCTGAGGCTACAAAGAAATATCCAAGTGCAAAGGATTATTAAATGTTAGATGCAGACTTGCATCTTAAGTAACACTATAAGAGTCAAAATCTCAGGTTCTAGAAACACAAAACCATAGATGCAGCCACGGGAGTGATAACAAACAACGAATGAAATTACTTTCTTAAATCTTCAGACATTTTCAATTTCTCATTCAAAATTCTTAACAGTACTAGTAAAATAAAGTTTAATGATGAGACAATGCTATCACTATACAAGGACCTGCTAAAGGTAAGAAACAGGACTAGTGGTGTCCTAAATGATACATTACGAAATTATTAATAATAAAGTCTTTGCAGTAAAGTCTCACTGTAAACAAAACTAACAATATGAAACCAAAAAAGTAACTTGTAGGCTGCCAAATATAATACCTAAATTCTAGTCACATTTGGTTGCAATTTGCTTTTAACTGTGAAGAAGCGACTTTATTTTCACTGACCACTTCTCTCTCATTTGTAAAAAAGGCTCTATAAGTGGTTTGCAAGTCAGCGTCTGAGACTATGCTTATATAGAATGAATGTAGTGATAAAATTTTCCAGTTTCTTAGTCTTGGAATAAAATGAATTACTGCACCATGGTACTGTGTGCTCATTTCAACTGATTAGAAGCTCTAGCAGTACATGTTAACATACAGGTGTATTTAATAAAAAATTAAAAGTAATTATTAATAAATATAGATTAACAAGCTAATATCTTTAAAAACTATGATTCATGGGAGAAGTAGATTAAAAAGAATCACAGCAAATATTATTTAGTACTCATGACATTTTAGATGATGCCAGCCTTTCTTCACTGAATGAAGAAATATTCAAGATGCACTAAGTTAGATTATTTCTGAAGCTCTGCTATGGGTTGAACTATATATCTCAAAAGTATATGAAAGTCTGAACCCCAAGTATCTCAGAACATGACCTTATTTGGAAAGAGGGTCATCACAGAGGTAATTACAGCTGACTCTTGAACAACATAGATTTGAACTGTGTGGGTCCAATTATACATGGATTTTTTTTCAATCAATATAGGTAATTACAGCTGACTCTTGAACAACATAGATTTGAACTGTGTGGGTCCAATTATACATGGATTTTTTTTCAATCAATATAGTACCTATATTTTCACTTTACAGATCTTTAAATTAAGTGTGGGGAAAAGATTGTGTTCAATTACAGATCACCAGATGTGAAATCAAAAGAATTAGGGCTTGAGTTCCGATTCTATCTGAAGTGTTTCAGCTACTGCCTTGGGTGAGTCATTTATCAACTCCTTCATTTTTTTTTTTTTTTGCGGTATGCGGGCCTCTCACTGTTGTGGCCTCTCCCGTTGCGGAGCACAGGCTCTGGATGCGCAGGCTCAGCGGCCATGGCTCACGGACCCAGCCGCTGCACAGCATGTGGGATCTTCCCGGACCGGGACACGAACCCGCGTCCCCTGCATCGGCAGGCGGACTCTCAACCACTGCGCCACCAGGGAAGCCCAACTCCTTCATTTTTTGAAGCAGATACCAGTGTACAGATTTTCAACTGCAGGGGGTGGGGACAGCACCTCTAACCTTCACATTGTTCAAGAGTCAACTGTAGTTAAGATGAGGTCATACTGGAATAGCATGGGTCCTAATCCAATATGACTAGTACCCTTGTAAAAAGGGAAAATTTGGAAACAAACATACAGAGAGAGCACCATGTGAAGATGAAGCCAGAAATCAGGGTGATACTTCTACAAGACAAGGAATGCCAAAGACTGTCAGTAAACCATCTATAGCTAGAGTAGACATAAGGAACAGATTCTTCCTCACAGCCCTCAGAACCAATCCTGACGACAGCTTAATCTTGGACTTTCAGCCTCCAAAACTATGAGACAATACATTTCTGTTGTTTAAGGCATCCAGTTTATGGTACTTTTTGTTAATGGTAGCCCTAGCAAACTAATAGAGGCTCCTTTTATTTCTAATACTTAAAAGTTAAATATACTTTATTGTCAACTTCAAAAACATATCCCAGAAAGTAAGTTATAAAAATGATGACACACGGATATGCAATTCAAGTCAGTGTACAAACCTGTAGTTCAGTTAAAACTGTTTTATGCCTCTTGTTACACTCAATCTTTTCCACTCGTGTTTTCAATTCTGCCAATGTCTTATCAAATACACCACACTGTAGCGCACACAATTTTTCTTCCAGCAACCACTGTACAACCTAAAAAAATACATAGTCCTTTGTTATAGCAAAAAAGGAATTTCAAGCAAGCAGCAAACAGTAAATATTCTGAAGTACTAATAAGATAGTACTAATATATTAATTTTAAAAAACATACTGGCATCCGTAACACAATGCTATCTGCTGAAATCCTCCACTTCTACATATATAATATCTACTATAATACAATAAAATGTACTAAAAATAGAAAATTTCCAGAGGGTGAAATTTTTAAAACATTTTGAAATTGAAGTTTTAGTATTTTCTTCCCACACCCTCTACTGTGATTTAAAAGAAACCAGTTGAAGGTAAGGAGCAGGTTTTAAATTTTCTAATCTGTTACAGATGATATTTTTGTGAGACACCAAGAATGTCACTGCACTATGAAATTCCTATAAAACATTTCTAAATGCCTACTCGCAATTTCCATATTTATCTCATTATGGACCCATAACAAACAGGACACATGGTGCAGCCCACAGACCATCCCCAAATTACACTGCTCTAGAGGAGTAAACCCTCAGTATACACAGAAGTATATTTCAAAATGCTTTCTCATAGCTATCTTCATATTTCTAATAGCTCTATAAGAAAGACTAAACAAGCATTATTATCACCATATGGTTAAAAGAAAAAAGACACTGGGAGGAAAAAAAAGCTACTTTTGTACTGCCTCTCTGTTCCTTTCTCTAATGGGGATATTTATACTTTATCTGGGTAGAGGAACACTGGCCCAGATTATTTATAATTTCACCATTAAATCTATAAGACCTTGAAAAATTTTCACCTGAGTCTTCTATTCTTCTCTTAAAAAGGCATTTGTCACCAATATTTGTGAACACATCTTAAAACATATACTAAATACTTTATATTTTCATTATTTCTATCTCTAATCTAACATATATAGGGGGAAGTTTCCAAAGTCTGTACTTTAAATAGTCCCTTTCCCTAGTCATTCGAAAGCCTTGTCCATACCATTTTTAATACTAAGCCTAAGGTACATAACAAAGATTTTAGAACATAGGGACTTACAGCCATGAAACCAGCTTATGACAAAACTTATAAAAACGAAAATGTTAACATATAAGACTCTAATGTTTCCATTAGAATAAAGTTCAATATAGAAGAAAAAATAAAAGCTGAAAACTGGTATTCAGTTTTGTTACTAAAGCAAATAAGAAAAGAAGCCACGGGCTTCCCTGGTGGCGCAGTGGTTGAGAGTCCGCCTGCCGATGCAGGGGACACAGGTTCGTGCCCCGGTCCGGGAAGATCCCACATGCCGCGGAGCGGCTGGGCCCGTGAGCCATGGTCGCTGAGCCTGTGCGTCTGGAGCCTGTGCTCCGCAATGGAAGCGGCCACAGCAGTGGGAGGCCCGCGTACCGCAAAAAAAAAAAAGAAAAAAGAAAAGAAAAGAAGCCATAATTTCTCTCCCATTTTGAAAATTACTACCATATCTAAAAAAACAAAACAAAAAAACTATTTAGCTTCAAAAGAGTCATAAGGAATTTTAGAATTAAATTATTAAGGGTAATAAGCTTAACCAATTTCTTCAAGTTCTTTCTTTCTATGAAAAAGCTGAATATTTCAGTAAAATACAGAGTAATGTCAAAAATCTAGTAGAATAAAGATGGTGGTGTTTTTTGTTTAATATGGTTTTAACTTATAATCTCTAACACCTTTTGTAGCTTCTGGTTTATATCTCCTTTGGCTGTAATCTTTACTTGAAACTCTGCCTCATATTCTTCTTCCATATATCGACGGCGTTTGGACTGTACATTGTCCATGTCCTCTGACTTAGAACGTTTTCTTCTAAAAAATTCACCTGAGAAGAAAAAGCATAATGACCAGTCAGCTGTTTTTATTACACGTAGACCTTAATGCCTCTTCTCCATCCTCAGGAAGATATTATTTCTAGCTATCAAAATAGCACTCTCAATAAATTATTTTATGAATTGTTTTTGTGATCAGAAAAGTAAATAGATAGCTTTTACCTTAAACTTGAAATGATTTTCAATATGCTAAATAAGAACCTCCCAACACTAAATAAGTAAATGTACAAACAACATGAACAAAGAACATTTTTTCCTTGAAATCTTCGTATTAAGATGGAAGCTCAACTAACAATATGGGATGAGAAGAAATCATCTCAAATTCATTCCTTTCAGTAAATTCTCTAGTGTATTTGAATTCTCTGATAAAATACAGTATTCATTCACAAGTCACAGATTTCTCAGTATTTATTCTCACATCACATGCTTCTACTAACTGTGCATAGCTTTAATTATTTAATTCTTCATCCTCAGTAAGTTTTCTTCCTCAGTAAGTTTAGGAAAAATTCTTTCTTAATCACCAGCCTTAGGAAAATAGTATTAGTTATTCTTAACATATCCTAATAAATTTCAAATATATAAAAATAATAAAATTAATGTCATTATAAAGGTAAATGTGGTAAAGAACAGACATTCAAAGACCTTCACTTAGAAAATTTGTTTCAAATACTGGTAACACTCATGAGATCATAACATATTTTATATGGTTTCTTTTCAATATAGAAACAGGGAAATATTAAAATATTAAAATCTCCACACTATCTATGAGCCTATTACTGAAATCCAATTCTATTCTATGATTTCCCTTGTATCAAAACTTACATAGTCACAGAGAGATAAGGTCAAGATGGCGGAGTAGAAGGAGGTATGCTCATCCCTTCTTACAAGAACACTGGAATCACAACTAACTGCAGAGCAACCATTGACAAACACTTGAACCTACCAGAAAAAGATACCCTACATCCAAAGACAAAGGGAAACCATGGCGAGACAACAGGAGGGACACAATCGTGATAGAATCAAGTCCCATACCCACCAGGTGGGTGACCCACACACTGGAGAACAACCGTACCACAGTTCTCCCACTGGAGTGAAAGTTCTGAGCCCCATGTCAAGCTTCCCAAGCTGGGGGTCTGGCAACGGGAAGAGGAGGCCCCAGAGGGTCTGGCTTTGAGGGCCAGCGGGATTTAATTGCAGGACCTCCACAGGACTGGGGGAACCAGAAACTCCACTCTTGGAGGGCACACAGAGGGCCTTGTGCACATCAGGACCCAAGAGAAAAGAGCAGTGATCCCACAGGAGACTGGGCCAGACCTGCCTGCTAGCACTGGAGGGTCTCCTGCAGAGGTGGGGAATGGCAGTGGCTCACTGCAGCGACAAAGACACTGGCAACAGCAGTTTGGGGAAGCACTCATTGGCACGAGCCCTCCCAGAGGCACCATTAGCCCCACCAAACTGCCTGTAGGCTCGAGTGCTGGGTCACCTCAGGCCAAACAACCAAAAGGAAAGGAACACAGCCCCACCCATCAGCAGACAAGCAGATTAAAGTTTTACTGAACTCTGCCCACCAGAGAGACACAACCCAGCCCTACCCACCACCAGCCCCTCCCATCAGGAAGCCTGCACAAGCCTCTTAGATAGCCTCATCTACCAGAGAGCAGACAGCAGAAGCAAGAAGAACTACAGTCCTGCAGCCTGTGGAATGAAAACCACAATCACAGAAAGGTAGACAAGATGAAATGGCAGAGGATTATGTCCCAGATGAAGGAACAAGATAAAGCCCCAGAAAAACAACTAACTGAAGTGGAGATAGGCAACCTTCTGGAAAAAGAATTCAGAATAATGATAGTGAAGATGATCAAGGACTTCAGGAAGAGAATGGAGGCAAGGATTGAGAAGATGCAAGAAATGTTTAACAAAGACCTATAAGAACTAAAGAAGAAACAGAGATGAATACAATAACTGAAATGAAAAATACACTAGAAGGAATCAAAGCAGAATAACTGAGGCAGAAGAACAGATAAGTGACCTGGAAGACAGAATGGTGGAAATCACTGCTGTGGAACATAAAAAAGAAAAAAGAATAAAGAGAAATGAAGACAATCTAAGAGACCTCTAGGACAACATTAAATGCACCAACATTCTCAATATAGGGATTCCAGGAGGAGAAGAGAGACAGAAAGGACCTGAGAAAATATTTGAAGAGATTATAATTGAAAACTTCCCCTAACATGGTAAACAGTCACCCAAGTCCAAGAAGCACAGAGAGTCCAAGGCAGGATAAACCCAAAGAGGAACACACCAAGACACATAGTAATCAAATTGGAAAAAATTAAAGGAAAAATATTAAAAGTAACAAGGGAAAAACAACAAATAACATACAAGGGAATTCCCATAAGGTTATCAGCTGATTTCACAGCAGAAACTCTGCAGGCCAGAAGTGAGTGACACGATATATTTAAAGTGATGAAAGGGAAGAATCTACAATCAAGAATACTCTACCCAGCAAGGATCTCATTCAGATTTGACAGAGAAATCAAAAGCTTTACAGAAAAGCAAAAGCTAAGAGAACTCCTCTAGGCGGGTAAGAGACCAGCAACATAAAACAACCTTCTACATATATAGACTACTATATCAAAACCTCATGGGAACAGCAAACCTAAAAACTACAATAGGTACGCACTCAAAAAAGAAAAAGCAACCCAGACACAACACAAAGGATGGTCATCACACCACAAGAGAAGAGGACAAAAGAGGAAGGGAAGAAAAAAGACCTACAAAAACAAACCCAAAACAATTAAGAAAATGGTAATAGGAACACACATATTGAGAATTACCTTAAATGTAAATGGATTAAATGGTCCAACCAAAAGACACAGACTGACTGAATGGATACAAAAACAAGATCTGTATATATGCTGTCTACAAGAGACCCACTTCAGACCTAGTGACACATACAGACTGAAAGTAAGAGGATGGAAGAAGGCATTCCATGCAAATGGAAATCGAAAGAAAGCTGGAGTAGCAATACTAATTTCAGACAAAACAAACTTTAAAACAAAGACTCTTATAAGAGACAAAGAAGGACACTACATAATGATCAAGGGATCAATCTAAGAAGACATACCAATTGTACATATATATGCACCCAACATAGGAGCACCTCAATATATAAGGCAAATACTAACAGCTATAAAGGGAGAAATCAACAGTAGCACAATAATACTGGGGAACTTTAACACCTCAGTTTCATCAATGGACAGATCATCCAGGCAGAAAATCAATAAGGAAACACAGGCCTTAAAAGGCACATTAGACCCGATGGACTTAACTGATATTTATAGAGTTTTCCATCCCAAAGCAGCAGAATACACATTCTCAAGTGCACATGGAACATTCTCCAGGACTGACCACACACTGGGCCACAAAGGGAGCCTCAGTAAATTTAAGAAAATTGAAATCATATCAAGCATCTTTTCTGATGACAATGCTATGAGATTAGAAATAAACTACAAGAAAAAAACTGTAAAAAGCACAAGCGTGTGGAGGCTAAACAATATGCTACTAAACAACCACTGGATCACTGAAGAAATCAGAGAGGAAATCAAGAAGTACCTAGAGACAAGTGAAAATGAAAGCACAACGACCCAAAACCTGTGCAATATGGCAAAGGCATTTCTAAGAGGGAAGTTTACAGAAATATAATCTTACCTCAGGAAACAAGAAAAATCTCAAATAAACAACCTAACCCTACACCTAAAGCAACCAGACAAAGAACAAACAAAACCTAAAGTTAGTAGAAGAAAAGAAATCATAATGATCAGAGCAGAAATATAGAGACAAGCAAAGATAAATGAAACTAAAAGCTGGTTCTTTGAAAAGATAAACAAAATTGATAAACCTTTAGCCAGACTCATTAAGAAAAAAAGAGAGATCACTCAAATCAATAAAATTAGAAATGAAAAAGGAGAAGTTAAACTGACACCACAGGAATACAAAGGATCATAAGAGACTACTACAAGCAACTGTACGCCAATAAAATGGACAACCTGGAAGAAATGCACAAATTCTTAGGAAGATACAGTCTCCCAAGACTGAACCAGGAAGAAACAGAAAATATGGACAGGCCAATCACAAGCACTGAAACTGAAATTGTGATTTAAAAACTCCCAACAAACCAAAGTCCAGGAACTGATGGCTTCACAGGCGAATTCCATCAAACATTTAGAGAAGAGCTAACTGCTACCCTTCTGAAAATGTTCCAAAATATTGCAGAGGAAAGAGAACTCCCAAACTCATACTATGAGGCCACCATCGCCCTGATACCAAAACCAGACAAAGATACCACAAGAAAGGAAAATTATAGGTCAATATCACTGATGAATATAGATGCAAAAATCCCAAACCAAATATTAGCAATCAGAATCCAACAATACATTAAAAGGACCATACACCATGATCAAGTGGGGTTTACCCAAGGATGCAAGGATTTTTCAATATCCGCAAATCAATCAGTGTGATACATCACATCAACAAACTGAAGAATAAAAACCATATGATCACCTCAATAGATGCAGAAAAAGCTTTTGACAAAATTCAACACCAATTTATGATAAAAACTCTCTAGGGCTTCCCTGGTGGAGCAGTGGTTGGGAGTCTGCCTGCCGATGCAGGGGATACGGGTTCGTGCCCCAGTCTGGGAGGATCCCATATGCCACGGAGCGGCTGGGCCCGCGGGCTGTGGCTGCTGGGCCTGCGCTCCACAGCGGGAGAGGCCACAGCAGTGAGAAGCCCGCGTTTCACAAAACAAACAAACAAACAAACTCTCCATAAAGTGGGCATACAGAGAATATACCTCAACATAATAAAGCCCATATACGACAAACCTACAGCTAACATCTTACCCGACGGTGAAAAGCTAAAAATATTTCCTCTAAGATCAGGAACAAGACAAGGATGTCCACTCTCACCACTTTTATTCAACATAGTTTTGGAAGTCCTAGCCGCAGCAATCAGAGAAGAAAAAGAAATAAAAGGAATCCAAATTGGAAAAGAAGAAGTTAAACTGCCACTGTTTGCAGATGACACTATACATAGAAAATCCCAAAGATGCTACCAGAAAACTATTAGAACTCATCAATGAATTTGGTAAAGTTGCAGTTTACAAAATTAATACACAGATATCTGTTGCATTTCTATACACTAACAACAAAAGACAGAAAGAGGAATTCAAGAAACAATCCCATTTACCATCACTTCAAAAAGAATAAAATACCTAGGAATAAACCTATCTAAGGAGACAGAAGACCTGTACTCCAAAAACTGTAAGACGCTGATGAACGAAATTGAAGACGATATAAACAGATGGGAAGATATACCATGTTCTTGGATTGGAAGAGTCAATATTGTCAAAATGACTATAGTACCCAAGGCAATCTAGAGATTCAGTGCAATCCCTATCAAATTACCAATGACATTTTTCACAGAACTAGAACAAAAAAATCTTAAAATTTGTATGGAGACACAAAAGACCCCAATAGCCAAAGCAATCTTGACAAAGAAAAACAGAGCTGGAGGAATCAGGCTCCCTGACTTCAGACTACACTACAAAGCTATAGCAATCAAAACAGTATGGTACTGGCACAAAAAACAGAAACATAGATCAATGGAACAGGATAGAAAGCCCAGAAATAAACCCACACACCTATGGTCAATTAAATCTATGACAAAGGAGGTAAGACTATACAACAGAGGAAAGACAGTCTCTTCAAGTGCTAGGAAAACTGGACAGCTGCATGTATAAATATGAAATTAGAACATTCTTTAACACCATACACAAAAATAAGCTCAAAATGGATTAAAGACCTAAATGTGAGACCGGACACTATAAAACTCCTAGAGGAGAACATAGGCAGAACACTCTGACGTAAATCATAGCAATATCTTTTTCAATCTGTCTCCCAGAGTAATGGAAATAAAACCAAAAATAAACAAATGGGACCTAATTAAACTCAAAAGCTTTTGCACAGCAAAGGAAACCATAAACACAATGAAAAGACAACCCATAGAAGGGGAGAAAATATTTGCAAATGATGTGACTGACAAGGGATTAGTCTCCAAAATATACAAACAGCTCATGCGGCTTAATATCATCAAAACAAACAACCCAATCAAAAAATGGGCAGGAGACCTAAATAGACATTTCTCCAAAGAAGACATACAGATGGCCAAGAAGCACATGAAAAGATGTTCAACACTGCTAATTATTAGAGAAATGTAAATCAAAACTACAATGAGATATCACCTCACACCAGTCAAAATGGCTATCACCAAAAAAATCCACAAACAACAAATGCTGGAGAGGGTGCGCAGAGAAGGGAAACCTTCTACACTGTTCGTGGGAATGTAAATTGGTACAGCCACTATGGAGAACAGTATGGAGTTTCGTTAGAAAACTAAAACTAGGGCCACCATATGATCCTTCAATCCCACTCCTGGGCATATATCTGGAGAAGAACATAGTCCAAAAGGATACATGTACCTCAATGTTCATTGCAGCACTGTTTACAATAGCCAAGACATGGAAGCCACCTAAATTTCCATCGACAGAGGAATGGATAATTAAGCTGAGGTACATATATACAATGGAATATTACTCAGCCATTAAAAAGAATGAAGTAACGCCATTTGCAGCAACATGGGTGGACCTAGAGATGGTCATACTGAGTGAAGTAAGTCACGACAGAGAAAGAGAAATATCGTACGATATCACTTATATACATAATCTAAAAAGAAATGACACAAATGAACTTATTTACAAAACAGAAACAGACTCACATTCTTAGAGAATGAACTTATTGTTACCGGGGGGTGGGGGAAGCGTGAAGGGAAGGAATAGTTAGGGAGTGTGGGATTGACATGTACACACTGCTATAATTAAAATGGATAGCCAACAAGGACCTACTGTATAACACAGGGAACTCTGCTCAATATTATGTAACAATCTAAATGGGAAAAAAATTTGAAAAAGAACTGATACGTGTATATGTATAACTGAATCACTTTACTGTACACCTGAAACTACCATGACATTGTTAATAAATACTCCAATATAAAATAAAAAGTTAAAAAAAAAGAAGATGGAAAAAATTTAGAACTGTGTCTGGTACATAAAGTGTTATCAACACAGTTGCTTTTATTATTATTAAATAGTAGTAGTATTGAAAGTTTTAAAAAATAATAACTTACATAGTCACAGATGGAGAGCAGTATGACAGAGAGAGTTACAGAACCAAACCTAATGACATTCAGTAACATCGTTTCCCCTTCTCTTATAGCTTAAGAACTTTAAGTAGATTGAGACACATACTTCCATTTGCCTATATCATCCCAGACAAAATTCCTATGGTCCAATGCTCTAAAAGCAAATCTAAAACAATTTCTCTCAAGACATTCAGATAGCAACTTACTAAATAGTAAGCTTAAATCTTTCTATGGAGCAATGGAAAGAATAAATAAACAATAAAATACATGAAATAATTAATACTTTCAAAGATCCTTGAGTTAGCCATCAACAAAACGATTTAACTGTGGCTTACTTAAACTGAAAAATTTTACAAGCATCTCATGGACAGAAAAGTATTTTCCACAGCCTTAAAAGCAGAAACAATTTTTAAAACTATTTCAGGTTTGTTTGTACATGCTTACTTTTCTCAGGTCTTTCATCTTCATGTATTACTTGCTCTTCTTCCTCAGGTTTGCTATCCTTTTCATTACTTTCTACTTCTTCTGTAACAAAAATAGAAAAGGAAATTTTCTTCCATCAGAATTTGTAACAGTTCATTATAATTTACACTTTTGGTGTAATTATCCAGTTGATAATATTTTAGGAAATCAGAGTCTCAAAATGTAAAATATTGGGAATAAAAAGGGAGCATGAACTGGTGGAAATAAGTGGACAAGTCTAGTTTTAAATGTTTCTGCAAGTTCATAATAAACTCTTAACATGGAAAAAAATTAAATAATATAGATTTTAAAACAAAGAATCTTAGTGATTTACTGTCATCAATAGATTAATAAAATGTGAAAACAACTACTATAAAGCATTCAGACTCCTTTACATTCAATTATTAAAACTAAAACAGTGGTTGTGGCAATTACAAAAAAAATTATAAATTACTGGTGAACTCAGAACACCTAATATTTTGACCAGACAGGTTGAATCATTAGGTTATTTTAACGGTTACGGATAGGGAAAAGCTATCCTAAAGATAATAAAAGTTTTACTTAAAAGTAATAGCTACTTTGATACCAGTGCCAACAACTAACTTAGCTCGGTGCTTGCCATTTATTAGTTCATATCCCCCAAAAAATCCTACACTATAAACAGTATTTTTGCCATCATATATATAGATGAGGAAAGTAACGTTCAGAAAGGTTAAGTAATTTTCACAAAAGGCACATAAAATCTAACTAAAGGGTGTTACCAAAAAATATTGCTAAAAATAGCCATACAGTTGCATTGTTACAACAAATAAAATCCCAGAGGCACCGTAAATGGTCTTTGGTCAATCAAACTATAGCTCCTCAACTAACTTAATCATTTAGGGGAGAAGAACAAGTCACTAACATGTTTGGGTTTCTATTTTTCCCCCTTACATCCCTGCAAGTGGCTCCCCTGCAGCTTCAATAAAGCATGCTGTATTTCATCATATTCTACAACCACAATTAAATAAATAATCATGGGTATATAGAACTATATAAAGATTTTGATATGGCATCTCTGCTCCAAACACCAGGGTTTTAATTTCAACAGCCCTGATGGTAGAAGCCAAGGTTAAAAAAACTTAAAAGAATTTTTAGGTGAAAATAGGCAGAGACTAGGATCATTGATGAACCTATTACAATGTTTTTCACATTAAGATAAACAATAAAGCTGTAAAACGTGAACACAGTAATACAAAAGAAGGACGTTTACACAGTACATACAGAGATTACTGAGACTATTTTTAAACTTTAACATAAATGAATATTTAAAAATTAACTTTCCATTTACTACCCTATGCTCATTAAGAAATTTTTTTAAGATCTCATCCCTCAACACCAGTTCAATGAAATGAAAGCTTGTTTTGCTCCCCTGTAGACTGCACACTCATTACATAGCATTTTTTCCTATATATACTTTTCCAAGTTTTCCTGCCTTTAATACTGAGGATGGTGACTCCTATAGTTTCCTAGTTTCCAGAAACACAGAGAAATTGGGTTGCTTAAGATGAAGGTTTACTTAGTCTTTATTTAGCAAACCATCCTTCCACCCAAAGAACAAAATTAGCCCTGGCTCCAATCAGGGTTACTTCAAGCCAGATCAGAAAACAGCAAAGCAAACTGGCCTGGTTTGGTCTGCTCTTTTATGCATACGTTAGATCCCTCTCCGCCCACAGACATGTCAAGCTTAGCTCCCAATTCGTTCATTTTATTCAAACAACTCCTCTTATCATCAAATTCCCATTTTCCAGGTATGTTTAGAAGATATGACTGGATTCTCAATACTTAAAACACTTATTAGGAGTTTGAAATAGACAAACAGAATTAAAATTTAGGCTCGAGTTTTATATAATAAAGAAGTTGGGATTTTAAAAAATGGTACTAACAGAGTCTACAGAAGGGAGTAAGGCCCTATATTTCTTTAATTTTTTTTTGTTGTTGTTCACAAAGCCTGTAGAGAATCTAAGTGAACCTCCATCAACTCAGAATAATAATCAGAGGCTCAGGTACACAGTGTTTTTATATATATATATAATTTCAAATAGTTTCTGGGACTCCTAAAACTCATCCAAATACTTGGGTTAAGACTGTCTTTTTTAGAATCTGTCTTCATTCACAGTTTCTGCTATAATTCCTACCATCTTGAGTATAGCCTCATATGTTGGCATACATTCACAAACCGTTCTATCTGTGGTATTCTTTCCTTTCAACCAGACTAGACAGTAAGCTCCTTAAGAGCAGGTACCGAACCTTGTAATTTTGGTAACCCTAAAAACTTTGGGGAAGAGCTGAGACAAAGTAGATATTTAATATCTTTCTAATGACTGCTATCTTTAATAAAATTCATTAAATGAAGGTGGAAAAACTGTATTGTAGAGGATTAGAAAACAGAATTTACATTAGGGGTTAGTTTCCCATTTTCAGAATTACATAGAACTTTATTCCAAGAAAATACGGACAAAACCGTTGCCCTGGATCAGGGGTTGGCGAACATTTTCTGTAAATGGCCAAAACGAAGTATTTTCCATCTTGTAGGCTCTATGGTCTCTGACACACTACTCAATTCTGTCCTTATGGTGGGAATTGATGATAAACAATATGTAATATGTAAACAAATAGATGTGGCTATGTTCCAACAAACCTTTATTGACCAAAAACAGTTAAGGCCTATTGGTCACAGTTTGCCAATCCCCTGTCTTAGATTAATGGCTCTACGAGAATACTTAAAACAAAATATTCCTACAGACTAACTGAAGATAATATATCCATCAGAAAAAATGGGCAAAGAAGAGGAACAAGCAATTTATAGATAAGGAATACAAATGTAAGATTCTCAGCCTCACAAGAGGAATCAGAATTAAATGTGGCATTACTGGCAATGTGACTTTTCCAGAAAATGTTTAAAAGCTTTATTTAACTAATACAAATCTCTAAATAGTATCTTCCACAGTAAGTTTCTGTGCTCCCTTTTAAAGCAAAATTTGGGGGGTAATTTACATTTTATTATCTCCAATTCTTCTCCTCCCCTTCTCTCTGAAACTCAATTATCAACTAGGCTTTCAACTGCACTGCCCCCTGTAAAGGTCATAAATGGTCTCCA
This sequence comes from Phocoena sinus, assembly GCF_008692025.1. NCBI lineage: Eukaryota > Metazoa > Chordata > Mammalia > Artiodactyla > Phocoenidae > Phocoena > Phocoena sinus. The sequence continues at coordinate 91,938,624 of NC_045772.1, forward strand.
GGTCATTAAATATTTCTCTTCCATCTTAACTGAACAAACAGCTGCATTTGATACACAAATAGAGTTACTCCTTCCTCCTCAAAACATTCTTTACTTGACTTCTAAGACAACAAAATCTCCTAATTTTCTTTCTAGCTGAAGATTTTTCTTGGTCTCCTTTGCTGGTTCTTCCTCATATCTTCAACCTCTAAATACAGGACTGCCAAAGACCTCAGTTCTCAGATCTCCTCTCACTGAATTATACTCACTTTGAGGTGATTTCACCTCGTCACTCAACTTCGACTAATGTCTATATGGTATCTACCCCTAATTTTTTCTAGACAGTCTAAGCCTCTGCTCTAAAATCCAGACATATATCTAACTCAGGCAACAATCGTCAGTTGAAAGTGATCTTCCTCCCACACTCCCCTTTCCAAAACTTGCTTCATCTTTGATCTCACTCAACTCTGAAAAGAAAAATCTGCAACTTCTACAACAATGTACAGGAATACAAGATTCCATAAAGAAAATCCAAGTACGTAAGACACAGTTGAATATAAATAGGCTGAGATAATAAAGAATTTTAGCTGAACACATTAAATAGTGAAAACAAAATATCAATAAATTTTAAGTATGTAAACCATGGCAATTCTACCACTATTGACCTAAAGCAAAATTAGACAGAAACCTTAAATTCTATTCCCATGCAATTATCCTCATTAGCATTTACGTTCATCTCATTTATCTTAAGGATCCAATGAAAGGGAAAAACAACCAGATATTTTTAAAATCTGAAATAATATTTGGAAGGAAATTATGTCAGAGCTTAGGGTAAAATCTTATTTACTTTGAAACAGATTTTTCTCCTCAAAAATATTAAGAAAAAACAATGTTTAAAAAATTTAAAAAGCCGAGTAGAAAAGAGCTCTCCCTCTCATTTCTACATAAGAAACAAAATGAGAAGGGCCAAAAGGGAAGAAAATAGAGAATGCGGTAGCCTGAAAGCTAAGGAGAATCTCAAGAGGGAGGAATTGTTATTAAGAGGTCATCTAAATATGAGAGAATAAAGACAAATAAAGGATGCCCCTGGATTTAACAACATGAGCATCAATGTCACTCCACTGAGAACAATTAGGAAAGAGGCTGGGAATGTGTAAATCACAATTCAATTAAGTTAAAGAGCAAACAGGAGGAGATGAAACTGTGCTAGCTTTGTTAACATAACTTGAAGAATGGCACTGAAAGAGAGGAAAGATGGAACAGTAGTAGAGGAGAGTATATGGTATGGAGAATACATGGAAGGTAACTAATACGTGTACCTCCTCTGGTGTTGTTTGAATGTTCCCAAAGAGAAACTTTTATTTTCCTAGACTTCTTAAACAGACTATGATTGCAAACACTTAATGAGTATCTGGCATTATACAGTATTAAGCAACCATATGACAGCGTCCTCAGGCCTACTAAGGAATATCTGCAATAGGTTTTTAGGTCTTTCATCTATCTTTGTAAACCTGAAATCGCTTTTCCATTTGTTTTCAGATACCTTTCATTATTTTTTGCTGCTGCTCATATCCATAACTGCTATATTTAAGACAAATTTGCTAAAGTGTCTGAAATAATAGAGGTTTATGTTTTCCTACTAGTGCAGCACATAAATGTTAGTACTTAGAGGGAAAAGCCAGACTTATAATCCTGTGTTCTGAAAACATTAAAAATTAGTCAAGAATAAAGAATCTGAAGAAAGTAATACCTCAACAGATGAACAACAGCAAATATGACATGTAACAGATTCTACTACCATATAAACAGAACAGAGAACCGTTGAAGAAACCATACTTCAACTTACAATACACAAAATCTCCTTTGGGTCAGGGGACAGAAAATAAAAGTTCAGTTACCAGCTAAGAAATTAAATCTATCACTAAACCTACTCTAACAGCATACAATCAAATAAAAGTCTAAAAGTAACCAAAAATAAACCGAACCCTGAATTTTCAAAGTATACAGTAGGGATGGCTTAATATTCATCTTTCTGCATTTAACCACTGGGTGGGAGGGATGGTCTCCAATCTCCAAGATTCTGACATAAAGGTAAAATGTATAAACTCATTAAATAATTAAGCTTCAATTTGCCATGACTTTCTTATACACACTACCAAAAGATTTTAAGGACTTACCCCAATATTACTCTCTATATTCTTACTGAAAAATGAGTGAAGTTGTCCTTAAAAATTGTTATTTATTATCTTTCCAAAATGTAAATTTCATCGTGTCATCCTTCTCTGCTTGAAATCATTCAATGGCTCCCCGGTGTTAGTATGTTTTAGCATTGTAAGCAAGGTCCTCCATAACATCCTTCTATTACCAATTAATTAGTTCTACAAACATTTACTGAGCACTAACTGTGACCCAAGCATTTTTTTGGCCTGATTATGATGGCTCAAAGCAGGGGTGATAGCAGTGAAGATGGTATGAAGAGACTGCATTCTAGATCTATTCTGAAAGTAGCACCAACAGGATTTCCTGACAGATTGGATATGAATGAAAAAAATAAGAATGGCTCCAAGATTTGGGGCCTGAGCAAGTAGTATGGAGCTGCAATTAAGAGGGATTATCTTCCTTAAAACCCTATGTTACACAGAGAGTGAAAGGAAAGTGCTTCCCTGAAAACATCTATATTCTCAAAGTTACTCTCCTCTAAACTCCCAGCATACCAATTTAACATTACTACTGTATTCACAACCATGTATTTAATGGCTTGCAATTTAATTCTTGTCAGAATCCTCAGGGCAAGTAATGAACTTTATCTTTAAATCCCCAAGCCAAGAAGAGCTTGGCCTTTCTATATATACAGGTTTAATAAATGAATGAATGCTCTTTGGAAATGAAGTCATTTTTTAATAAGAAAAAGTTTCTATCTCCAATAGTAGGTATGATATATTGGGGGTGGGGGTGGGTGGGAGGGAATCCTCTGTGTCTTCTAGGCTTTTTTTTTTCTTTGAACAAACTAAAAACCAGATGTTGTTTTTCTTATTACAAGGTCACTCCACTCACAGGGCTCTAAGGCTAAGAGAATGTGACACGATGGGAACATAAAGGTATTCACACCAGTCTGAAAGTAACTGAGAAAGTTTCACAAAGTTTCAAACAGTTTTACACATGTTTGAGTTTGGCCATGAAAGCAAAGTAGGATTTTTCTCATTCGCTCTTTTTTCTCTAGTAATAATAAAAGAGATGGAAAAGACAGGCATTGACCAAATCATGAAGTTTATATAGCTTTTATATAAGGAGTTTGAAATTACCCTAAAAGTATTGGGTTGGCCAAAAAGTTTGTTCAATTCTAACTAAAAATAAAGGACAAATTTTTCATTTTCACCAAGAATTTTATTGAACAGTGTATTCACTAACCAAACTAACTTTTTGGCCAACCAATAATAGTGATCTAATGAAAGAGAGGAACACAATCAAATAAAAGAGATTTAAGTTATTGAGAGATCATTCAGAAAATGAGGGGAGTACATTAGGTAGAATCAAGAAGGCTTAGGAAGCAAATGGATAAAGTCTTTATCAAACATATAATTAGACCTCTAGGTTTTTGGCTTCCAGCAATGGTGGTGCTATTCCCTGGACAAAGAATATTAAAAGAATCAGATTTCAACTGGAAAATTAATTGTAAAATGGAATTTGTTACACTTGAAGCAAATAAATTAAACTAGTAGGCTTTTAGATTCAGAGTTATTTGGTTGCTGAGTGATAGCATGAACAATTGCTAGGATTTTGATCAATTATGTACTGGAAATTGTTATATCATGGTGTTAAACTGGTCCATCTTATCTCTATTCCCAGTCTATAAGTCCCTTATGGGCAAGTGCAAAATTTTCTACTTATTTTATCTCCCTCCTCAGCACTTCACACAATGCTGCTCTCAGAGTGGTTCTCTGTAATTCTAAATTCTGTGAAGTTAAGAACCTATGAAGTTAAGAGATCATTCTAGTCACCATCATTCTCAACTTTCTCTGTAACTAAAAGAAATTTAAACTTTAAGAGAATGTTTTACTAAGCAGTTTATCAAAGCTAATCAAAATCTTTAGAATTTAAATAATATGCTAACCTGGAGAGCATGTCTCATTTTGTGATACAACTTCAGACTCATCCTTTTCACCCGAAATATCCTCTTCATCAGAGAGGACCAAAAAGGCTTCTTTTGGCAAACTCTCACTACTTTCTTGTTTAGATGGTGAACCAAAAGAACCTTCCATCTTTTCTTCCAAATCTGGATTTGTCTCATCAATTGGAAGGAGAGAAGCTTTAGAAAAGCAAGTAAGTTCATCTTCAGCAGGTGCAAGCTTTTCCAAAATAGGAATGATTTCATCTGTCTCCATAGAATCTGTATTTTCTAAGACATTCTCATTTTTGTCATCTTTTATAACATTTTCACTAATGGTTTCTGCAAGGTCTGCAGAAATTTCTTCTTCAGTCTTTTCACTTTGGTCAATCTCAATACTGCTAGATATAGCTTCCTCTCCAAGAGCAGATTCTGTGATAGCATCTTCTTCTATCTTCTTTTCAGGAGACACATCTGAACAAATAATTGTATCATCTGTTTCTAGAGCTTCTGCATCAACATCAACATTACTATCAGCTTTATTTTTCTCATCAAATGGGAAAATTTGATCTAACTTCTCATCACCTCCATTTTTTTCAAGAAAATCATCACCTTTATTGCTACTAGGCTCTGTACTATCAGTTTCAGGAACTGGTTCACAAACTGGTACAGAATTTGGTTCAAAGGTGGGATCAAAGACTGACTCAGAAGTTGGTTCATCAGAAATTGGTTCATCGGAGGCTGGATCACCAGAGGCCGGATCACCAGAAGTTGGATCACCAGAAGCCAGATCACCAGAGCCTGGATCATCAGAGGCCAGTGATTCAAAAGCATGATCACCAGAGGCTGGATCATCAGATGCTGAATCACTGGAGACCAGTTCAGTGGAGACCGATTCACCAGGGACTGGCTCAACAGGGACTGGTTCATTGGAGACCAGTTCATCAGAGACTGGCTCACTGGAGACCGGTTCACTGGAGACCATTTCACTGGAGACCAGTTCACCAGAGGCAAGATCACCGGAGACAGGATCAACAGAAGCAGGATCACCAGAGGTGGGATCACCAGACGTTACTGCTTCAGAGGCCAAGTCTCCAGAGGCAGAATCTCCAGATACCAGACCTCTAGCAGCTAGTGCACCAGAGGCTGTGTCAGCGGAAGATGGTTCAGCAGTCAGTTTAGAGGCTAGTTCAGGAGTTATATTATTAGAAGACACAGGTTCACACTTTAAATCATCATCCTGCTTGTTTTTTACATTAACGTTTAAGGTAGACGGTGTTTCTTTCCATTCTGATTTACTTTTTTCGGGGTCAAAACAAAGCTCTTCAATGCCATTCACCTCGTCCTTGTCACTAATATAATCCATATTTTCCAAAGGCGAGGTTGGGTCCAAGTCTCCATTTTCATGGTTGCCATTTAACAGCTTGACATCAGTTTTCAACAGTTCTTCTTTGACCTTGTACACTGCTTCAAGTTGTTGACGATCACTCACTCGCATTGTTTTTCGAGCCTTAAAGACTTTTTTCTGAGGTTCTTCTATACTATCCATTTTGAATCTGTAAAAAGAGAAAGAGAAAGACAGAGTTTAACAATTGAAACCGAAGCCACCTAATTACAGACTTACTGCAAACTGATCTTATAAGCAAGCAGCCCTTTATGTAATTTTGAAATAATTACATATAGAAAGCATAATGATCCTTGCTGTGTGTCATTTTTCACATTTACTGAATTTATATAATATAAAATTGATAGCAGATACAGTTCACAGGAGATCAATTACTAGGCAGTATTAGGAAAAAAGTGACTAATTTCTAGTTTTCATTCTCAGTAAGCTAATGGATTCACAGAGTCCGGAGGAGATAGCATTAAAAAAAATACATGAAGTAAAAAAGTAGCTGTCAAAGGAAAGATAAAATTATAAGAGAATGAAAGCCGTAGGGGAATGGGAGAGAGGTATAGAGATAAGGGGAAAAAAAGAAGGGAGAATTAAGGAACGTAAGGAAAGATTACATTTGCAACCAGGAATATCTAAATTAACAACTGTAAACACATTAATAAGAGATTACTATCAAGAAAGTGAAAAGACACAATAGAAGGAAATACAGTCAACCCTTGAACAACAGAGGTTTGAACTTCATGGGTCCTCTTAAACTTGGAATTTTTTCAATAAATACATACTACAGTACTACCTGAACCACAGTTGGTTTAATCTGTGGATGCCAAGGGACAACTATAAAGTTATACGAGGATTTTCAACTGTGTGGAAGGTCGGCCCCCCCTTAACCCCCACATTTTTCAAGGGTCAACTGTATTTACAAATCATACATTTGCAAATAATGTATCTGATAAGAGACTTGCATCTGGAAAATATAGAATATAAAATATTGTTGCAGTTGAAAAGTAACAACAAAAAAACCAATTTAAAAATGGGCAAAGGACTTGAACAGACATTTCTCTAAAAGATACACACACAAAAAAAAAAAGATACACAAATAGCCAATAAGCAGGAAACATGAAAAGATGCTTAACATCATTTAGTCACCAGAGAAATGTAAATCAAAACCAAAATGAGACAACAGCTCACACACACCAGGATGGCTATATCAAAGAAAATAATGAATGTTGGCAAGAATGTGGGCAAATTGAAACTCTCCTGCAATGGCAATGGGATTGTAAAATGGTGCAACTGCTTTGGGAAAACAGTCTGGCAGGTCCTCAACATGCTAAACATTAATCATTCATTTTTAATCTTTCCCTTTTTTTGTAAGTGTATGCATGTAAAGCTATAAATTTCCCTCTAAGTGCTGTTTTAGCTGCATCTTACATTTTAATGTGTCATATTTTTCATTGTTATTCTATTAAAATATTTCCTAATTTCCATTGTGATTTCTTCTTTCATCTGTGAGTTACTTAAAAGTATGTTTCTTTAAAAGGTAATACACTATGACCATGTGAAGCTCATTAAAAAAAATACAAGGTCAATTTCATATTAAAAAATTAAGCAACATAGATTTACGAGTGAGACACGAAGCATTATAGCTTAATATTATAGGCCCAACCAAGATGTCCACTTGATAAAAATACATTAGAGCCCTAAGCCCTAATTCCTCAAATTGTGACCTTATTTGAATAGGGTCTTTGCAGAGATAATCAAGTTATTAGGGTGGGCCCTAATTCTGCATGATCAGTGGCCTTATAAAAAGGGGAAAATCTGGACACACACACACACACACACACACACACACACGGGAGAACGCTGTGTGAAAAATGGAGTTAGCCACAAGCCACAGCTGGGAGAGAGGTGTGGAACAGACCCTTCCTTAGCTTCCTCAGTGGGGGCATGGCCCTGTCAACACCTTGATTTCAGACTTCTAACTTCCAGAAATGTAAGACAATACATTTCTGTTATTTAAGAAAAAACATTTTTTTCAAGCAGTGTGATTTACCACAAAAACAGAATATAGGATGAAAATAAACAACAGATCACCTCAACAGACACATAATATTCATTCATTTGACAAAATTCAACACTGACTCATAGTTAACTCATTTCTGAGTTAAACTCTCAGAAATCTAACAGAAGGAAATAACGCAAATCTAATAAAGATTATCTACAAAGAAAACTGCAGATATCATACTTAATGGTAAAATAAGATCAGAACTAAGATAAGGATACTCTCTATCATTGTTTCTGTGTTAACATCTGGTCAGTGCAGTAAGGCAAACAAAAGACTTGGTCCTAGAGAAAGACAATGTTCCCAGTCTATAGTGGAATAAAACAAACGTCCTGTAAGGACTAAGATATACAGAATCAAGAATATTAATTTTACATTGGATATTCACTTAACATCACCATTACCAGTAGGAATGATGTTAGGACATACTTGCTTTGGTTGGAGCAGGGAAAAAAGCAGCCTCGGAAGTCTGGGAACTTATCTAAGGCTCAAAGCTCAGTGTTGTTATAAACTGATTTGATGCTTATAGCTAAATCATGTTGGACATAAAGCGACTTCACCATTCAAATTAGACAACGTCACTGTGCAACCCAGCATCCCGTAAAGTACTAAACATCTCCCTCTCTGACATCTCTCACTTTTTTATCAATTGCAGCTTTATCCTCGCTGTAGTTTGTCCTCCCTATAGATAACAGTTGCTGAGATACACAAGCATAGAATTGCCCCTGCTTTCTGATAGCACCTAATACAGAGTAAGGCTCTACTGCCTCAACCCCCACCCCCAAAACCCCAACTATACTATAACTGAATCTTTTACCAGGTTTTTTTCTAACATCCTCCTACTGATATGCCTCGCTGTTTCCCCATGGTGAACATTCTCTCTCACTGCAACAAATAATAAACCCAACTTGTTCAATTACAGGTGTGTTCTTGGTGTTCCACTGTTCCTCTAGCTGAAAGGCAAAAAACTATGGCCCAGCCTATTTGCTGGAGGCCAATAAAGCCCGAGAACCAACCATTTTGTCACAGTACTTCTAGACTGTGGCATAAAATCTGCATTCATTCTCTTACTTTAAGCCAATTACTTATATTTCTTGGTCTTTCTAGGTTTTTAATTTAAATTATGGAGCTGAGTGAAACAATTTACAGAAATTACCTTAAAATTGAGAAGAAACGTCAACGCAAAATTATCATAGGCACTATTTTAAGGGTTATTAACTGCAGCTAAAATTTAAACTTAAAAATTTTTCCCATCTACCATCCATTTGAAACTCACACTAACTGAAAAATTTTCTGCAAAGATAAAATGCAAATTTTTTAGTCACTTTTCCTTGCTGACTCCAAACATACAAAAGGATTAAATTTACAGTACAAGGAGTATGGTTACCCTTTAAATATTTTCAAATACTAAACTGCAATTCTTTTGGACTTTGACCTCATAACAGCCACATTTCTCAACCATTATGCATAAGTGGCAGTTATTGCCAGTCGCAGTAAAAGCAAACACTCCTCTTTTTTAAAAAAAGTATATTTTCATAATTTTTAGTAATCCCATTAAGAACACGAACTCTGCAAACAGAAACATGGATTTGAATTCTAGCTCTCCGATATACTATGTGACAGACGACAAGTTACCTAGCCTTTCAATGTTTAGTTTCAGCCACCTTAAAAAGGGAATATCAGTACCTGACACAGAGGTTGTAATAATGATTAAATGAGATTCTATACATTAAGCACCTAGAAGGTAGTAAGCACTCAATACATGTTATTATCATAATTGTCTATGTATATTCACAATGGCTTTAGGCATAAACTAGAGAATCTGAAACAAATTTCTCTTAAATACTTCTGGGATTTTTTGTATATGAATTAGAAAATCCAACACGCAAACACCACGTTCAATGTTAATAGCCACCACCAAGTAACATTTAATAAAAATAAATGTTATCGAAGCAAGCTGGTTTTATCAACAAAACTGCCATTCAATTCAGTACACTAAAGGACTACCTATACAAAGAATTACAGAATAACTACCACCTATACCCACAAGGGTGCACACTACAGCCATTTACAAGATTTTTTATGGGTTCTACGTATAATGAATAACAGACAAAGCAATAAGGAAGTAGCATGAACAACCGTAGCATGAACAACCAGTTCAAACTAGTTCAGCCATATCTATGCAAACCAATCAGCAGTTAAGTTTTTAAAAATCTATTTTGCATGAGCAATGTATATTTAAGAAAGACACACATTAGAGAAGGGTGTGTTTACCTGAAAACAAGTCTCCATGACTGTACTACCGGAACAAAACATTTCTAAAGATCATTTTAAATACTATCATCTGGAACTGAGACGCCATTCACAAAACTATTTGACAAAAGAAATACTACTTTTTTAGGTGGCAACACTAGAATCATGAAGCTCTCACAAGACTGTAATTTATTTTCACAGGAAAAAGCATTTATATTTTACAGCAGAAAATGTCTGCCATATCTAGAAGTAAATGTGTAAAACGTGATGAACTACTTTCTCCTGAAAACATTTTTTCATGAGAAAGACAGTAAGAAAAAAGTGCTTTTAGGTCCTTACTCTACATATTCAGATTCAAGAACTCTAGGGAAATACTATCACTATAAAAAAAAAAAGAATCTTTTTCTACAGCATTAACAAGGATTTCACCTTTACTTAAGGAATTTACATTTAAATAACCAAGAAGGATGTGTTATCTGCAAATAAGTCTCTATGGCTTGGAATTTTTTTTTTGAAATTTGTGTAAATTATTTTTAAGTAAAGCCCAATGAGCCTCTTCTTCTTTAAGTGAAACCACTATTTTCTTCTCTGCTTCATCCCCCTCCACCCACTCCCTTCACACTCTTCTTTCTAGCAAAGAGATTATAGCTATGAAACAACAAAGAGAAGTATTACCAAAAGCTGCAATGTCTTAGCCTAGTCTGCCTGCTCAAAACGCTCAAGAATTTAAGTGGCTATTCAAGAGCTGGTCACAAACTCAGCCAATCAGTAGCCAGCATTCTGATTCCTGCCCAGCAACAGGAGACAGACAATAAGGTCAGAAAAACATAGTTAAAACCTGGATTCACAACACTTCAGAGAGGTTCTTTGTCTGATAAAAGTAACCTAGAACATAATTGCAAAGAATTCTAAGTGCATAATATACATTAAATATATCATATAAATAAATTAAAATAAGATAAAAGGTATAAATCTTATTTATTTTCATTTAAAGAATGTTTCCAGAAATATAAATCCATTCCCCACCTGGGGAATCAGTCAAACATGGACAATGCATAACACGAACATACTTTTCTACATAACGGGTTAGAATCTGCAAAATTCAAATGTAAATTTCTTTTTAAAATTCCATAGTCCTTAATGTTTATAAAACATTTATACGAAAAATCCAGCAAAACCTTAAATCCAAACAACTAACAAGATTATTTTCACACTCACCTACCTCTATTGTTACAGATTTCCAATTCCAAAAATTAATTGTGTTCTGGACCCAAAAAAGGTTTACTATGGATAGCATTATAAAGTGTTTTGTTGTCTACTGCACTGAACTGATTTAGTTTGATTCATCTAATGAAATTAAAATATGATTCTTGATAACCTGTATTAAGTGTTGTAAGTACAATTACTACATTATTTTCTCCTTAACTGCCCTTGGCAGCAGGTTACAAAAAGGTTATGAGCTCTCCCCTTTTGAAGAAATAAAGCAAATGTGTATATTACATAGTAAATACTCATGTAAACTAAAGGCAAATTTTTCCTATATTACATCATTCTACAGTCCTTTAAATGTAAAATTATAAAATAAAAATAGGAAATCTGTCATCAGAATTTTTTTTCTCAAATTTACTACCTATAAAATTTTCTTAGTAATAAACAAGTTTTTTAAATAAACGTCATGTTTTTCTCCTTCAATTACAGATAAACCCTGTAATTTTTCAAACACACCCAAGAGGGAGCTTGCTGCAGCAATACTCTTAGTTTATATAGTCTCCCCATAGGAAAAATAAATCAGCAGCTGCTTGAATGCTTCAGTCCTGTGAGAGAACTGAAATTCACTGTTTGATTGGCTCAAAGCCGTAGTTGCCTAAACCAATCAGACATCAGCATCACGTACCTTGCCCGGCAACAAGGGAAGCAGATGAGGGCAAGTGCTCTACCAAGAATCCAAACGGTGTGAAATTAAAGGTGAATGATGAAATTGACACATATTCGTAATATACCCCCAGATTCTTTGCTTCAATAACAGGTCTATGGTGGGGTTTTTCTGAGTAAATAAACAAGGATCTATACTACTGCTTTCCAAGAACTGCCTTAACTAACAAAACAATAGTACGTACCAGGACTGTTGGGTCAAAACACGCGCACACACATAAACACTGTGTTAACTCAAAGTATGGATACTTGATGAAGTGTATTTAAAAATAAAACTTTAGCAAAAATTTGCAAAATGTTAAGCAAAGCTACTTAAGTGGACTTGACACTTCTATCTTTGACACAGTTACTCCAATTAAATTCATGCTGTTAACTGACATTAGTATAACATTATTCTGAATAATGGGATGCTGAAAATAATTTTTATTCAGATCTGAGTTTGTTAAATGGCTTAAATAAATATTAGTCAATAGGCTTGACTAATAATGGCTTACTCCTAAAGAATCACTTTATGCTGAGGATTCCTAGCCTCTGTAGAGGCTCTGCTACTGAGTTCTTTAAGAATCCCATTGTCAGTTGAGAACTGTGTGATTTTACTTTGCACTCCTAAATTTTACTTGAGAATTCTGCAATAGTCCTGGCAATAAAACCATAAAGAATAATCAGTGTGTTGCACGGTAAATGTTAATAGTCTGCGTATGTTTACTGCCCATTAATGAAGACTGGTGAAACTGCTAGTGCAGTGATTCATCCTCTTGATACTTATCTGCTCAAATTTAGTATACAGACTTGCTAAATTTTTCTCTTAAATACTGGATATCTTGTCATCTCTGTCAATAATTATTTTTCTAAAACTGTAGTAAAACAAAATCACTACTTCTGTTAAAAATCCCACAAAGATTTTCATCTTGTTTCCAAACTTCTCTCTCCCAGCCACTCACAAAGCACTGGCAATATTTACTTGAGGATCCAGAGTCCCTTATAGTTCACAATTCTTCATTTCTACTATGCTATGGTTCTTCTCTCACATGCATAAAAACACTGTCAATAGCTATCCTACCACACTTTAAAAAACATTAATTGGTGAAATCTGTTCCTTACCTAATACTCACAAATTCAGTAAAGTATTGAATGTTCATAATATTTGACACAACAAATAACCCCTTCTGCCTGTCATCAAGCTAATGATATAAAAATATGTAATGGAATATCCCCTAGGAAACGGAGTTTGCTTTACCAACAATTCCTTGGACAAAGCAGGAGCAAATCAATATTGGTTATGCACATCAAACCAGAATGGTCACTACTGTCTAACTTGTTGCATTCACTGATATTGATCTTTTGAGAAATTCTAAGGTAGTCTACATGAAAAAATGCAAGATACCTTAAAATCACTTCTCCAAGTGCATTCTGGGGATCATTCTGTTATACAGGCAAAGTCAAATTAATTGACCTGATCCAACAAATGCAATTTTAGAACACACTTACCAAATTACACCCCCTGAGAAAATTAGCCAGTTATCCATCAGAGCCCTACCCACTAGCTTATCTCACTCACCAAATCCCACCAGCAATGAGTAAAGTTACAGAAGGCCATGTATTTTATTTCCTCAGGAATTTAAGAACCACTTGTCCAAAATTTTTCACACTTTACCTGGGTGAATTACAACACCCAGAATGATTTAAGGACAAGTTGAAAGATGTAAATCCTTCAAATGCCGGGAAATAGCTTTTACTTTCCTTATTGACCCAACCTAAGTTGAAAGAACGGAGAGCTTACTTTCTGTGTCAGTCAGCTTTCACTAGGTGATAATGCAGTATGAAAAAAAAATTTCATTGGCTAATAACTAAGATTCTTCTTCATTCTAAGTCATAGGCTGAAGGAGCAGCAACTGTTCCCCCACCCCCTGCAATTCTAGGTCTTGTGGCAGAGAGAAAATCCACAATGACAGAACCATACAGTATACAATGGTTTTAAAGCTTTTTCTTAGACATAGTACTTACTTTCTTAGACATAGCACTACTTTCACTCACATTCCATTGGCTAAAGCCAAGTTAGACATTAAGAGGGTAGAGAAGAAAAAAGCTCTCATGGGGAAAGACTTCACGTCACATGGCAAAAGGCAGGGATATATAATCTTACCAGAACAAGAATAACAGTGAGCTATATAATCTACCACACCTCAAAAATACATAATTATAAAAGCTTAGCACAACAAAGATTTCTAAACTAACAAAACTGAATCTACTCCATGTTCCAGCATTACCATAACAGTTGTCATAGGATAAATCACCCAAACTCTCTAGATTTCACATCACTCAACTGTAAAACTGAGGTTAGACCAGATGGTGGCTAAGTTTGATTCTAGCTCAAACTTTGTATTATTCTACTAATGTCTAGCTATACTGATGCTCTTTTATAATTAATTTTTCATTATGAAATACAGTGAACATGCAAGATATAAAGCCTGATATAATGAACACATGTGTACACATTATCCAGATAAATTAAAAACAAAGCCCTCTGTGTAACACTACCAGATAGCACGCTCCTCCTTCCCCATCCCCAGCTCCTTAACACAAAGATAAGCATACTCTTGCATTTGATGTTTATTATTCCCAGGCATACCTTATACTTTTTCTATAAATTCCCTTTTTCATTAATGAAACAACACACCTTAAAGGGATAAAAGGAACTGACATTTATCACGGGGTAATTATATGTCAGGCCCTAAACCAAGGCATATTCTTTTCCCATTTATTTAAGTGACAAGTTATACAAATTCAACTTTACATCTGAATTAATACATCAATAACCATGCTGCTATCATTCATCTCATTACACAGATAATAATTAACTTAGTAAGGTCAACAGACACCCAATTTCAGCATGGAGTTGTCTCCACTGCATATGAACATTTCTTATGCATTTCATCCTTTAAATTTTGCAACCAGGGAGTGTTCTAGCGTTCAAAATGCTAAGCGATAAACTATACTGTATTTGCCACAATTTTCTTCTCTATCTCTTTGAAAATGGAAGAGTCATTTAATATAATTGCTAAGGCCCATCCACACGGTAAATGAGTTCTGACAGTACACACTCAATTTTACCACCCTGCAGACTGGTTCATATATTAGCTCCAACAGTATTACCAAGAGGTTCTTAAACATTCAAGTATTTTTTAAAAGTAACTTTTCATTAAGTCATCCAAGCAAATAACAACAGAACTCACTCAACAAACCACAGAGTTTCCTCAATCTGATACAGAGCATCTAAGAAAAACCCACAGCTAACATCATACTTGATAGTGAAAGACAGAAAGCCTTCACCCTAAGATCAAAAACAAGACAAAATGTCTGCTCATACCACTTCTATTTGGCACTGACTAGAGGTTCTAGCCAGGACAATTAGGCAAGAAAACGAAATAAAGGTCATGCACCTTGAAAACAAAAAAGTGAAACTACCTCAACTTGCAGATGATAAAATCCTGTACATAGAAAATCCTAAGGAATCCACTAAAAATTGTATTAGAACCAGTAAATGAGTCTAGAAGGTTGCAAGATATAAGATCAAGATATTAAAAAATCTGTTGTAGGGCTTCCCTGGTGGCGCAGTGGTTGAGAGTCCACCTGCCGATGCAAGGGACACGGGTTCGTGCCCCGGTCCAGGAAGATCCCACATGCCACGGAGCGGCTGGGCCCATGAGCCATGGCCGCTGAGCCTGCGCGTCCGGAGCCTGTGCTCCGCAACAGGAGAGGCCACAGAAGTGAGAGGCCCGCGTACCACAAAAAAAATAAAATAAAAAATAAAAATCTGTTGTATTTGTATATACTTGCAATGAACAATTTAAGAATGAAATTAAGAAAACAATTCCATTTACAATAGCATCAAAAATAATAAATTTAATAAAATGTACAAAACTTAATACTCTGAAAAACTACAAAACATTGAAGAAATTAAAGAAGACCTAAATAAGCAGAAAGATAACTTAACCTCTTGAATCAAAAGTCTTAATATTAACATGTCACTACTCTCGAAACTGATCTACTGATTCAAGGCAAAGCCTTGGCTAGGGTTGAGGGTTGGGGAAGAAATGAGGAATGGCTGCTAAAGCGTACAGGATTTCTTTATAATGTAATAAAAATGTTCTAAAATTAATTGTGGTGATGGTTGCACAAGTGTGTGAATATTTCAAAAACCACTGAGTTATATACTTTAAACGGGTGAATTGTATGGTATGTGAATTACATCTCAATAAAGCTGTTTTTTTTAAATAGCAAACTAGAGTTGAGTATTTTTTCATTTATTTTTAACCTATGACTTTTACTGAGTCACACTTTCATGATGGACAAAACAACTATACCAAAAGAACTGAGTACCGGTTCCTACTTTAGGGAATTTACATTTCTAGGCCAACAAGTATACATGTAATTATACTAGTGATAAAGGGCAATATACAGAAAATAACAGCAATCTTGTTCTCCATGTGTTCATCTTAGATAAGCCAATTACTTTTTTCCCCTTTCCTAAATGGGACATAATTCTATGATGTTTATCTCACAGGATGGTAATAATGGGCATGAGATAATCATATGAGATAAACGAACAGAACAAATTTTATCAACAAAAACAGTACCGAGCACGGTGCAAATGAACACTCCAGGTACATATACGAATAAAGTCTTCCACACACGGAAAATGCAATTAACCATCTTTACCAAAAGGACTAGGAAGTCTTAAGTGAAGCAGGAGCATTTCCTTTTATTATAAACTGGCACTATAATCAAAAGGCCTTACACGTAATTAATGATAATATTTATAAATGAGGTATACTTACTGAGCTTTCTGGAGTTACATAAAGCTTTGTCACATTTTATTAATACTGTCTTTATTCAATATGAAGTGTCTTGCCACTGTATTTACCAGTACTTTACATGTATCTTTCTAGAAATAATTATTAGGGGAGGTAATGGGGGGATGGGTAAAACAGGTGAAAGGGATCAAGAGGTACAAACTACAAGTTATAAAATAAATAAGTCACAGGGAAGTAATGTCACAGCACAGAGAATACAGTCAATAATATTTTAATAACTTTGGTGTGTAACATATAATATCGAATCATGTTTTATACCTGAAATATATAAAATTGTAAGTCAACTATACTTCAATTTTTTAAAAAAAGAAATAATTAGTATAAATTGACTGAAATACCTATGTTTAATGATACACTTTGGCACATCTCATCATGTATTTAGTATAAGATTAATACATTTTAAGTGCCCAAGCTTCGTCGTCAGAAAACATCTTAAAATATGCTGGTATCATTATGACGTACTTCAGAGGTCATTTAACAAAAGAACAAAAAATAAAGTAAGTAACCTGGAATAATATTTATGAGCTACACAGTGTCTGGCATATAGTATACACTTAGTAAATACTGACTAAAAGAATAATAGGCTATATACATACAACTAAAATCAAAAATAATTCTTAAGCGAAAAAACTAAATTATTCTTTATAAAGCAAAGGTAGTAATCTAGAATATTTCTGACAGAATTGCAAACTAACATGCTGGCATGTTCAAATACAGCAGGTTTACATACAAAGGTCAACCTTCCTTTGAGGAGTCAAAATGCTTATTTACTAACAAAAAGTAACATATGCCTACTTACACAAAATGCTGCCTCTGACAGGCTGCAATACAGAGCACCATTAAAATTAATCTAATCTGACATGAGAGACATTTTTCAAGGCTCATAAATCTTGTTTAGATAGTTGATTTTACATTTCAAAAACTAAAATACCGTTTTGAAAGAAATCTACTTTTGCTTATTACTACATAATGATGAAAATCCTCTAAAATAATAAACATACCCCAAAGGAAAACCCCTGCAGCCATCTTATCAGTTCTCTCACTGCAACAGAAACTGAAATACAATTTGCATAGTCACTGTGGTTGGCTAAAGAAAGCAGGTTCATGTAACCAATCAGAAAGCTAGAAATTGGGCAATCATAAGGGGAGAAATTTTTAATCTGCCCGGCAACAGCCTAAAAATAGAAACAATATGCTAGTATGAATCCCAGAATAGATGTGACTAAAAGAACAAAACCACCAGCAAAAACCCTTTACTTTCTTGGGGAAAAAAGATGCACCTTGCATTTCATCATCTAGAATATTAAACTTGCAACTTTTTCTTACTAAGTGGCAGTTAAAGAAAAATGGATGCTAAGCTAAATTAATGGGCCACTTTCAAGTTACATGCCATTATCCATATTATTTTACTTATATACATATGTGTGTGCATGTACATGTATATTTAAGCATTCTTTTGTCAGGAGAAAAATTAAGCACTTTAATCATAGTTCTTACATCTCTAAACCTCTAAAAATCTCTCAAATCTGAACACCACTGCATTTTTTCTTATCACTTTTCCCCTGCAATCATTTGAGAATCTTACTTAAGGGTAAAAGACTATTTACTGTGTATTAAAAATACAAAGATTAAATAATTTATCAGAGCAGATCTCTAAATAGGGTGGGGATTATGCCTTATTTATTTTTGACACAAACTTGTTCCAACATACAGTAGTGTCTTCCATATGGTAGACATTCAATAATCGTTTCCTCAATCAAACTAAAACAATTCCTGTCAGTGAGGAAAACAAACCATCTTATTGTATATGTCAAGTAAAAGTTAAACATGTAAATACATAATCTGTAAAATACTGCTATCTTTGGTTTTTCAATTTTGTCAATTTGTGGGATAATATTAAAGTTGACAACACTTGACTTTTCTTATTCTGTCACTCAAATAAAAGAATGTTTTTCATCATTCTAACTTTCCAACCTAAGTATGCTTAGTATGCATGTTTCCTTGTACATAACAAATTTACTTTGGATAAATTTTAATTCCTAAAGATGGCAAACAATGTGCAGTCTAATGTAATAACTATGAAGATTATGGGCTACTGAGGAATGACCAAATTTAAAAATAAATAAATAAAAAGAAAGTAAAGAGAAAAGGAAAAAGAACTTTTTAATTCCAAAAATTTAAATTATAGCTGCTGAAATGAAAGGCTGGTTAGACAATCAAACCATATTAAAACAAATGCTATTTATCAAATTTCATGTTCTATACATTTCTTACATCAAACCCTCCATCAGTATGTTTTAGTGATGTAGTAAATTAACTTGAAAATGTTTTCTTTGGTCAAAAAATGAATTCATATATTTGATACTAGGAAAGTCTTAAAAAGTTCTTATGAAAATTACATGTAAAGGACTTATTTTAATAAAGCTTAGAAACAATGTCTCTAAAACATATAAGAACGCAGAACAGCTTTAAGTAACAAAAAGAGCTCCTGTGAAGGATGAAGAAACATCAAATGAGCAATCTATTGAGTAGTATATCCTTTTAATCTACACATTTAAAGATAGCTAGATTTTAAAATTAAGCTTAACCATGCCTTTTTTTTTAACCATGCCTTTTTAAAAACATAAATACTATTATTTTAAACATTCGTCTGAATGAAAAGTAACAGCTTATTGTCTTCACTTTTCTTAACGTTGTATTCACGTGACTTCGATATACAGATCTAACTACAACTGTATTCACATCTTTAAGATAACTTAAATACTATATGTACATAGATCTTGTTTACTTATTTGAACAAATAAACTATGATCCTCATCACAAAGGAAAGCAGTATGAATTAACCTATGAGTTACAATTAGTGGGGAGAATATAACAAATGGGTCAAAATTTGATAACAAGGCACAAAAAGTGGGAAAAAGTATTTTATAATTCCAGATATGTAAGTCAAATATCCCTTTAGATATACATCTCAGCACTTCATATTTTCTTAGGTATTATTTAAAGCAGTTATAATACTTTTTAGTTTTACTTACACTAGCCAGTTTCATTTCAAGAGAACAGAAAAAGCATGAGGTTTGCAGAATATTATTCAAAGTAAACATTTTATCACACACCAATAGGAATTTTGGGGGGATTGAATAATCAATGGCACCTTAGTGTTAAAAATTAGTACAGCAACTAAAATGCCCTGGACAAGTTTAGATGCATTCCAGAAACATCACCCTCCATCTCTCCATTCTCTGCCCCATCTGTAGACCCTCCCCTCCAACAACCCACAGGAATTTAAAATGTCAGCTGAGAACCAGATGTTCTTGTGGCCCTAGCCTATGGGTACAGAAGTCTAACTTTAATAACAAATATAACTAAACTAAAAGAAGAAACCTAATCTTCTTTCATATCCCAGAGGAAACTCAAATTCTTCTTTGTACCTATAATTTTTCTCTTCTGTAGCAAAGCAATATTGCTAGTATGTTATCCCTTTGCAGCTCTAACTAAAATTCTATTTACCACAACTTTTTGAGCTGATCTTATCTGCAAATCTGTATCTTTCTTCAGTTAGAATTTCAGAAAAAAAAAGTTATGCTTTTGATAACAAGATCTCTCCTGGGCATACAACTCAGAATGGACCAGCACCCCCCGCCCCCCAGGGAGCAAAAAAAGAAAAATTACGTTCCCAGTCTGAAATCTTTCTGGCAAACTATACGTGAGAATATAATCTACTTGCTTCAGGCAAATGTTCCTAAAAAGTTAATACAGGTTGGGCTATCAGAAGCTACTATCAAAAGTTTGTGATGTATTTTAAGAAAATACAGAGTTCCTTTACCCAAAACCAAGGATTATCACTTTGTTTCCTCTTTCAGAACCTAATAAAATCTGCAGATCTCACCAAAAAACACTATACTTTGGAAACTCTCTTAGCTTCTCTCCTCTTAACCATCAGACCAAATGAGCTGATGTTTTCCACACATTCTATGAACATACAATTGATAACCACAAACATACTGAGATCTCATGTTCTTCTACTCTCATCTAAATCAGTTCATATTAGTTGTGCTTATTACTGAATTCAGTTGTATGTTTCTACTTTAAATTACAGAATACAATTAAACTTCGTATAAACTGATGAAACATGAATGCAAAAAAAAAAAAAGCTGTTAGATCTGTATCGGTAAGAGAATAATGCAGAAAAAACACAGATTGGAGAGATTTGGGTTAGGCAAATCATTTAAAATCTTCAGGTCTAAAGTTTTCCATCTGGAATAAATGGAAAACAAATTAGAAGACCTGCGAGAATACTTATATTTTGATTCTTAAATAAAATTTTAATAAATTCCACTCTGAAGTCCACTGCTCTACTGAGAAATGGCGAAGATAGCTTGGTGTATTCATGCATTTATCAAATGTCTACATGGTCACTATTAAAGGACAATTTTTAAGACACTAAAGAAACAATGTGATTAAAAGTATAAAAATATAGCCAAAATTTAAGTGTTACAACATGTAGATTTTAACATAAATGTGGGAAAAAAATATAGGCAGTAATACTATGTGTGGTCATCTTTCCACATGAATGACCATGAAACTTAGGAGAAGTACTCTATTTTCCATTAACTACCATCTCTCCAGTATAGACTATTCAATCCTAATAATCAAAAAAAGGCTTTCAGATGTGTGATTACAAATAGGACCTCTACAGAGCCCTTACTGTCTTCCTGATAGGGTTAGTACACCCAAGTTTTATGAGCCAGATTTCTAAAAACTGACCCTGCATAAAGAATAACTCAAATTTAAATGGGAGGGAAAAAAAGAGTATGCCTTTCTTACCAATCTCAATTTCAATTGCACTTCTGCTCATAACCCTATTTATAATTCAGTTAGTTACATCCACAAGACTTCACAAGTAGTTGCTTAGAAACAGCAACACGCTGAGTTCAGGGCTACTGGAGATCTGGCTGGCTGCCACATAAAAACATTTAACTGAGCCTAGAGCCTCCAGAATTTAAAAAAGAAGAAAGGAAAGAAAGGGGGAAAAAAAGGAGGTGGGGGATAAAAAAAGCCCAAAGAAATACAATGATAAATGCAAGCTCTTTTCAAGGGTTCACAAATTCAGAATCAAAGACCTTATTTTGGTATTTTCAAATATTTGTTATATTTCTCTAGGAAATTTTTTATCATCTTTTAAATGTTGGAATAAAGAGTCTGAAGCTATTCTACTGGAGAACAGAAGAAATGTGATTAGCCACCTCACTGTTAATGGCATAACAACTGACTCAATAATATACTGTGCAAAGAATAGCCCCAGTCTGTAGGAAAATGACTGAGACTTCCTACGCTAGATCTTGAAGGCCCAGAGACAAAAAACTATAGATTCTCATCAAAGCACTCTATCCCTGTAGGCCTGGTTAAATACTAAATGAGAAATGTTCTACCCCAAACTGCACTGTTTTTCCATTTTAAACACTTCTAATAATTAAAAACTTAAGCATATTCAGAAATGTATTAACAACCTAAAAATTAACTGTCATTTTTCAACAGAACCTAAAAAGGCACTGAATATGTTTCAAGACTCATTTACTGATAAAAATGAAAATTAAGAACATAAAGACTGCTCCTTTAGCTGACAGTGGCTACTTCAAACCAACAGGAAACTTCACATTTAGTAGTAAAACACCATAGGCATTTCCACTAAAGGCAAAAACAAAAGTGTAATACTATATTCACACATTTATTGTTCTAGAAATCCTGACCAAAGCAGTAAGAGTTCAAACAAAAAAGATATAAAGAAGAAAACATTTAATTCAGAACAGCAAGAAAAAAAGGTATCTAGAAACATTAACATATAAGAAAAAGATTCGTGAAGCTATGAAAATATGTGAAATATTAGAACTATGTTGGGTATATGACTCAATGTAGAAAAATATCAAAGGCACAGAAAAGTACTACAAGTAACCACACGTTTTGAGAAATACGCGAAAGATAAAAAACATAGTGGGGTTGCACTCCGGCCCTTCCCAGCTGGACCTTCCTTCCCTCCTCTGCTCGCCCTGTCTTCTGGGAGTGCTGATCTGCCGATCTTCAGATCTTCCGTGCACACCAGGCACTGCACTCAGTCAGGGTGCCTCGCACGTGCTGGTGGGCTGCAGGTGGCCAGCTCCAGGCTGCGCCACCGAATAGCTGGGGCTCGCGGCCCGGGGTTGGGAGGCAGGTCTACTGCACAGCGCAGTGGTAGAGGAGCCGCTCCCAGTTTAAAAAAAAAAAAAATAGCGTAGTGGTATGGAATTAGTTCCCAGAATAAAAAAGAACATCTACTAGTGAATAAAAAGGACAAAAAATTCAAAAGAAAAGTAAAACAAGAATCAAACAAGTAACTCATTAAAATAAGTTAGAAAAAATGTTCAACTTCAAAATAATCAGGGAAAGACAAAACAAAGAGAAAATACATTTTTTCTTTTACATCAGATTGGCAATTACTTATTGTTAGCAATAATGTACAGCAATGAGTAGCACCATACACTGCTGGTAGAAGACTTCACTGTCATAACTATTTTCAGGGGCAAATAAGCAGGAACTGTGCATCACTTTGACACACCAAAGACACTTTGAGATGTATCTTAAATACACTAATAATATGTTTTAAAAAGGTAATGTATCAGAATACCTACTGCTGCACTGTGCTAGCAAACAATCAAATTTAACAGCCATCGCTAATAGTTAAAAAAAAAAAAACTTCAGCATCCACAGTAAAGAATAAAGAACACTGGGCTTCCCTGGTGGCGCAGTGGTTTAGAGTCCACTTGCCGACGCAGGGGACACGGGTTCGTGCCCCGGTCCGGGAAGGTCCCACATGCCGCGGAGTGGCTGGGCCCGTGAGCCATGGCCGCTGGGCCTGCGCATCCGGAGCCTGTGCTCCGCGGCGGGAGAGGCCACAACAGTGAGAGGCCCACGTACCACAAAAAAAAAAAAAAAAAAAAGAACACTAAGAAAAGTAAAGAATGCGGTAGATCTCTTTTAAAGGCATGAATATTAAGTGTACAAGCAGCTACAGAATTCACAGTACTTAACAGTACAAACACTGAAACCAGATATACCTCTTTGAATATGTTATGATCACTTCCTTGTTAAGTTACCTGTCCAAGATACTTATTCTCTCCTTGCCTCAGTATCCTCATCTACGAAATTGAGACTATTATAATGCCTGTCCTCATAAAAATGTTAGGTGGATTAAATGAGAACGTAAGTAGAAAGTTCTCAGACATATAAGTAGTCAATAAGTGTTTCCAGTTTTTATGCAATTATGTTTTAAAATGCAAAATAATATACTTCTAAACATTTATATATCTCAATATATAATCTCTGAAATATCTCAAGTGATATTTCAAAGTCTGGAAGGATAAATGCCAAACTAGTTACAGCAGTTCATTTAGGGAGAAGACAGTAGAATATATAGACTTTCACTTAGACTTGCTATATCAGTTTCAATTTTAAAATGAAAACACATTCATGTGATTTTTATCTTAACAGTTAAGCTCATTCCACTTCCCCCAATCTCTTTAATGCTAATGCTAAACCAGGGCAGCAGTGACATTTATGAATGTGGAAAGGGTAGTGACCCACACAAACCCAGAAGAGACAGGGAAGGAAGGCTACCATTCAAAACACAAATTCCCAGCACATGCCATGAGCAGCAAGTACCACCTCCTTCACAATCACTTGGGTCAGCATCTACCCAACATAAAATAGGAAAACTCAAACACAAAAATGAGTACAATCAATTAAAAATTCAGCGTGGGGGGGTGGGTAAGGATTATACAAAGGAAAAACAGAAAGAAAGGAGGCATAGGGGATACACCCAGAAGCAACAACTTTCACCAAAGAGGATTTATAGAAAAAAAGAACTGAGAAAAAAAGGAGAGAAGAAAAAAATTCACAGATTCCCCCTCCCAAAAAAAAGTTTTCCATAGAAAAGGCCTACTAATTACCAAAATAGACTAAATTAAAGTAAGAAAAAAAAAAGTTTTTAACACTCAGACATACTGTGTTAAGATTTCAGAAAACCAATATGAATAAATACTAATATCTTAGAGTTTTTTAAAAAATCATTTTTAACTACAAAGGAATAAGAATTAAACTGACATCAGACTTGTCATCAGCAATACTGAATGCTAAAAGAAACAACAATATCCTCAAAGTTCAGGGGAAAAGTTATTTTTAGCCTAGAATCCTATTGCCAGAAAATCAACAAGGATAGAAAAACTAAAGGTATTACTTCTGAGCAAAGTCTGAGGAAACAGATTATTGCTAACATAATTATATAAAGATATACTACAGACTCAAGACAGCAAAAGGCCCTAGGAAGAAACTCAGATAAGGGAAACAGCAATGCTCCATAAAACAAGTAAAACTCATGGGCAGACCGAAATAACTGAGGACCCACCATCTTTAAAACAAATATTCTGGAATCAAAATCCAAGATAATTACAAAATGGGAGTTAATGGACTTAGAGATTGTGGAATATGGAACAAAAATAAAAAAAAACTATCATCTAAAAATAACTTAGGTTTCAAGCTGGGTTTTAAAATATAAATATCATCAAATATGTGCTATAAAAAAGAGACATACCTTAAAAGAGCATAAAACGTTGAGAACTAAGAGGTGAAAAATGATACATGAGGCAAATGCTAACCAAAAATACAAAAAAAAAAGTTAAGTATACATATAAAGCCTATATGTAACATATTAAAAAAAAAGTTCAAATTGAAAATCAAGTAATGGGACAAAAAAGATATTTCTAATTAATAAATGGTACAATCCACTAGAAACATTATCTTTGATGTATCTAAATAATATCGCTTCGAATAACATAAAGAAAAAACACGTTTTTAAAAATTCAGGAAAAGACTAATAAATCCACAAAGACACACCTTTTTCTAAAATCTACAGATAAAAACAAAAGTAATATTTAAAAATGCATTTCTCAATTAACATGCTAGAAAAACAGAAAAATAAATAGAATTGTATATCAAAAAACCCAGAATATGAATTTTTTATGAACAAAACCAACATACATTAATATTGACTGTGCATGTGGTGACAAGGAAATCATAAATTCCAAGACCACCCCCCCCAAAAAAATTCCCACAAGGCCACATTCTCTGGCCATAACATAATACATTTAGATAATAATGAAATGAGAGGGCAAGTTATCTCCTTATAAATTAAAAAAAAAAGAAAAACAAAACAACTTTGGATTAAGGAGGAAATCAGTGGTAAAAATAATAAAAACGACAAAGTATTAACAAAATACAACCCAGGGAATTCAACTAAAATGATACTCTGGAGAAAACCTTAAATGCACGTATTAATAAAAAAGCACAAACTCAAAAATGCTAGTAAAAGTTATAAACCCAAAGCAAGTAATTACAATAAAAATGGAAAATTATCATGGGAAACTCAATAAAACAGCAAGCAATCAATGAAACCAAAAGCCAGTTCTTTGAAAAGACCACTAAAAGGGGGAAAATATACCAAGGAGAATCTAAAGAAAGCATAATAATACTAGAAATCATGAAGAAAATATAACTACAAATATAAGGTAATACTCTTGGTTCAAATATTTAAGTATATTAAATGTTATCAATGGAATACATGAAAAAGACTGAGGGATTTTAACTTACCGCAAACTCAGTAAAATTCAACAGTGGGAGGAGGCTGCCAAAAATTTCAATGCAAAGTTAAACTGCAGAACAGAAGTACACAGTCAGAGGAAAGGGATATTTTTTAGTAATACATTTACTTATGAGCATCACAGATAAAGAGAGACTTTTAAGAACAGCAGGATAAACAAGTGGATGACCAGGCTAAAGAAGGACCTAGAACAATGTAGTGTATGAGGAAACGTTAGAAAACAGGATATTTAGCCTAGAAAACACAAGGGAATTTTAATGACTTTCTTTAAATAGTGCAGATCTGTCATGTAAAAAAGATAGATACACAGAGAAAGAGACAGACACAAGGTAGAGGGCAGGAACAAAACAATGAAAGGCCAATTTTGTCTCAAAATCTGCAAATGTTAATTTTTTTTCAGATATCCAGCAAAAGAAGGAACTGCCTTAAGAAATCAGAGCCTCTCTCTTCTGTCATTAGAAAGGTTGACGCAGAAACTAGATAATTACCTGTCAGAAATACCAAACAGTAGACTCCCATGCAAAGTGTGATGTTAGAACTACTAGATCACTTAGGCCCATTTCACTTTGAAGATTTCATAAGTCTACCCTGCTTGCTAAATAAATTTTGTTGCCTAAGAGGAACACAAAAACTAAAAATTCAAATTTTATCCCCCAGATTTTTGGATCACGCACACCCAACCTCAGCAGTCTCAAAGATTACACATCTTTATGCTCATGGCCTTTATTTTTTTGTCTTACCTGCTTCCTTTTAGGTTTATTTCTCTATAGACAGAATACTCCTCTGTCTTACTTTCCATCATCTTTCTCTTCCATGACCCCCAACTCTAATACCAATCAATAAATTCCTCTGTTTTTTGGTCTAACAACTCCTTGCCTCTTTACCTATATATATAAACCAGTCAGTCTATTTCCACCATCTTCCCAGCCCAATATACTCCTAAACAATGGCTCAAGAAAAGTCTGAAAGTATTTCCCAACCATGCTGTCCACACCAGGAGAACACATCCAACCTCATTCTTCCATCCAACCTCAAGCACATTAATCGAAATTGCTATATTTCTACTATCAGCATTTCTCCAATCCTAGTAAATTTGTTTACTTAGAGGAAATACACCCATAAACATACACTTTTATACTTCAACAGAACATACATTAAAACAATCATTTTAAAAATCCCAAGCAATATTGTCAAAGGGCGACAGGAAATAGTTCATGCCCCTGAAACATGAGTGTGCCTTCTATCACAGCTGGCCTCTAGATTTTTTTAAGTACTCAACTACACAGTAGTAACAAATGACGAGCTACCTTTCAGAATCTAGAGAACTGAAGTCCCACCTAAAACTAACACTTTCAGTTTGCAGAAAGAACCTGCTATTTAACTCCCAGAGAAGGCAAAGGCAGAGAACTGCCTAATCTAATTCATTTCCTCCACTTCTCTAAACTAGCTTCTCTAAACTACCACTAGAGTGGTAGCCTCTAAACTACCACTAGAGTGGTAGCCTCTAAACTACCATCCTTCATTTCATCCAACTTCCTCACCTCCCCACTCTCATCCCCCTAAAATTATTATTAGATCAATCAGTAATATATTTTATCATTGGCCATACTGATATCAGTATGCATTTCTTTATAAACATAAATCTTCATATCTTTACAGTAACGATTATATATTCTTTATTTTATATAGTTTTTTATTTCAATGAGATTTTTTTGTATGCAATTTTTCAGACATACAAAAAAAAGAATATAACAAATGCCTATGTACCTTTCACCTACCTTAAGAAATAAAATATTAGATTCAATGGAATTTCTAATTAACACACTCATGTTAGTTTTAAATTCTTAAATTCACTTTGTAAAATGGTGATACATTTAAATATGTGGAAATGGAAACAATGAGGGTGGTAGAGAAAACTTGACCATGTTATATATATATATATATATATATATATATATATATATATATATATACATTATCTAATGTATGTCAATGAGCCCCTTGTAAAAACATAAGCATTCTGATTTTGATGAAGTCAAAGGGGTACATTTAAACTAAAACTTTATAGTTTAGTAAGGTTACAAAATGTCATCGCTCCGTATGTACCAGTTGGTGTCACTACAACGGAGAACACAGTAACAGGACTATAATGATGAGAGACCTAAAACTGATTTCTATGTAATGTGAATATATTGTATGCATGAGTAATGTTCACATATGACACCCACTGTTAATTTCAATTCGAACCCGAGGAAAATTAGAGAAGGTGAAAATAATAGTTTTTTAAAAATCAAATCCAAATATGACATTCAGAATCTCCTGAAAATTAACATTAAAC
Organism: Phocoena sinus; assembly: GCF_008692025.1. Classification (NCBI taxonomy): domain Eukaryota; kingdom Metazoa; phylum Chordata; class Mammalia; order Artiodactyla; family Phocoenidae; genus Phocoena; species Phocoena sinus. The sequence continues at coordinate 91,967,248 of NC_045772.1, forward strand.
AATCTAGTAATCCTGGTATTACTAAAACTAAAACAAAGAAAAACTTCCCAAAGGTGAGAGACAGATGTAAGGCCTGAGGAGGGAGGAGAGGCAGAAGGGTTATCACAGAAAAAGGACCTGAATCTCTTACCTGTGGGCAGCTTGATACTGTGAAAAAGATTTCCTCTTCTGTTAACCACTGCTACTCAGTTCATCTGTATAAGCATTAAAAGCTAATGCAGATTTCTAGATCAGCCTTTTTGAGCCTGAATTCCTCTTTTGGTACATATTCATTAAAAATAATAATAATAATAGGAATACAGTAGATTGGCTACATATTAAAATTCCTTTCAAACAGTGGTTCACATCTGTTATGTAGTTTGTGCAGCAAACATCCCATCAGCCACAAAAGCCAGAAGACATCAGACAGCGTGTCAATGAAGCTCACAGAACACTCAACATACACCTTCCAAAGGACTGTTGCAAGTGAAGATGCCTAGAATCAGAATTCTTTTGTATGGCTTTCTATGCTGCCAACTATTAGGTTTGCAGCAACTGTGTGCAGTTAGGTACCTCCCACATATTACCCAATAGTATCAATAGGCATGAATCTGTAAAAGCAGAATAGAAACTTAAAAGGCTTATAGCTTCTTACTATTCCACATATTCACTGGCAATTGTTCAGGTCTCAGTATTCCTATTCTAATGCATCAACTCTGCTCTTTCAGTCCAAAAGGCTGCATTCTTATACATTCCAAACAGAAAATCCATGACACATATTATTTGCTGCCCTAGTACAGCCAGACTGCAGTTACAGCTAGCTGGCGCCAGAAAGAACAATTTACATAAAGCAGTCCTCATTTCATGACCAAACTAAAGAAGAATACTGCTGAGTAAACCCTCCCCCATTCGTTCCCCAACAGGCACTGACTGGTTCTAGAATATATCTAGTTATCTATTTATTAATATGATTAAAATCCAGGTAATAAGAAAAAATCAACTTGTAGTTCTTATATAACTGAAATCCCACCTCCACCCCACCAAAAATATTTTTAACCCCCAGAGATATTCAAAAGCCTTAGTTTATTTGTGGCATGGGCCACTATAATTACATAAATCCAATGACCGCTATTTTTAACAATCATTAAAAATATAAACTATAATTCATATTAGCTAAAAGCTGTCCTCATTCTACTCTACAGCTGCCTTTCAAATTTAACTAATCACTAAAATAGTAAATGATCATTAAATAGATGTGTTCTTAGAACCAAATTGCTTTATGTTTCACCAAATATAACAGGACAATACATCTTCAGGTATCACTGTTGTGATGTTTAAATAATTCAACATATTTACCACTAGTTAATACTACTAAAGCATGCACTGAATATCAAAACTCAGGCATGTTATATTACAAATGTCTACACAAGAACATATTTTGTGTGGTATATTCTTTTTTGAACCTAAATCATTTGTGTATTGTTTTAATTGGCCAGATCTGACTGGGCAAGAGTTGAATCATTATCTATGAAAGTCCTCTGTTTAAAATTTTTTTATAGTTACTTTATGACCTACTAATAAATAGTTCTATACCTCCACTTCTATTTTTCCACTACTTTATTGAGTTTAAATATATTAAATTTCATTTTCAAATAATAAATGCGAGACTAGTTTAGTGCCACATCTAAAATGGTAATAAAATGAAAAGTATTTAATACGCTAACTGGGGTTATCCAAAATATGTTCCTTATTTTTTAATCTTATTTTCAGCTGTCTTAAAACATAGGTCTTAAATTATCCCTATTACACAATAAGGATAATAAGGCCCTAGATAGGGGAATGATAAAGTTACATATCAACAGGAATTGGTGGACTTCTAATATGTGGATAATCTTAAATGTTACCCACATTATCTTTGATAAGCAGTAGTAGATTTCCTCAAACAACTATACTCTCTTCTTAGGATCTGTGCCCCCACCAGTGGCAGATGAAGGTACAGGGACAAATGCATAATAAGATGGTGTAACTTCACATAGTAGACCCTGTATAAGCAACACTTTGTGGGAGGAAAGGTCTTATACCAAAACAACAATTGATCATAAAATCTCAGAGTTGGAAATCATCTAAGTATTGTATTCCTTCCATTTTTAATTTTGCTTCCTCCTTCTCTCTTTCTACTTTATACACCCAACTATTTGAATAAAAGTACTTTAAAATCAAAGGACCTAAAATCCTTTAGTCCATCTGTTAATAACAAGTATTTAGATACTGTTTTTGAAAGTCAAATAAGTTAAACAATCCCCTCACAATGAATTAATCATAAGAAGCTCAAATTCTCTACAGCCTGCTTAAGTGCCAACAATGGAAGTTACCAATCTAGCTGAGCGTTTCTCAAACTAACAATGGTAAAGACCCAATGTTTTATTTCCAATCCATTACATACCAATATTCTTGTAAAATACAATGAAAATGAATTATTTGGGGAAAAAAGGCATATAAATTAAGCCTTTTTCTTATTTGATCTGATATAAAATTATTTTATTAGACTGATGTGAAATTTCTAGACACTTTTTCTTTTTCTAGACACTCTTAATTTCAGTTATCTAATGGAGAACCAGGAACAGATGAACTGATGAGAACTGACCTTGAACTGATCCACAGAACACATTCTGAGTAGGGCTCACCTAGGCACTACTTATCCCATCCTACCCCCGGCATTCTCAATCTCTCAGCATAAGCATCTCATATTTACTTCTCTCTTCCTTTTTTCCCTGCCCCAATGTAAACTCCTTGAGGGCAAGGGATATTGTATGCCTGCAATCAAAACAGTGTCTGGCAAATAACAGGGGCATAATAAATATTTGTTAAATTTGTTGAATCAATTGATCAATTCACAGTCCATTTTTGTTCTCACTCTATCATGCTGCCCTAGCACAAATAAGAATGCTTGTTTTGTCCCCTTTAGGTTCTTTAAAGTCTTCAATTTGAGATTTAAACACCTTGCTCTCGGGCATTTTTACTGTATTATCAGCCAGGTCCCTAACAATCCCCTCTCCCTAAAGATCCTTTTCTAAAGTATCCAGTACCTCAGATTTCCCCCCCCCAATTTCATAATGATTGAAAAAAGAAACAGAGAAAAAAAAAATCTGTGCTGGAGGAAACCTTGTGAGGAAAAATAACCAATCTTACTCACACTTAATTTGTATCACACATACACTAGGTACTTTGTTATGCCCATTTAAATCCCAGTATCAACTCTGTATGGTACTTTATTCCCATTTTAAAGATAAGAAAGCTAAAGTTCTGAAAATAAGCAACTAGCCTCATCCCATAAAAAATAATGCATAAGACCTATTGAGCACTTACTGTAAATAGCCATTATACTTTGGGCACTATTATACGCTTTTCATATAAACTTCTAACTAGTGAGTGGAAGGACATGAATTCACCTTGACTCCAAAGTTCGTGTTCTTCCCTGTAGTCTAACCACCTCCCTTGTTTAATGGTCACAGAATGGCAGTAAGAGCTTAACTAATTTATCCAAACTATACAACTACTCACTAGCAGCACCAGAACTATCACCTCTATACTAATACTTGCCACATTGCATGCGATGATACTTGTATGTCAGCAAAAGAAACACCAGTCAGATGACCCCACTGGGCAGCAGTGCCTGGTTTACTTCAGCAGGGAAAGTAGAAGCCCTCAGGAAGATGCAGAAGCAACTCTTTTCTCTGGTGTTAAACTCCCCCCTTCATTAAACTCAAAGAAAACTCCCTCCTTCATTAAACTCAAAGATTCGTTGAGTCAATAAGCACTATTTTCATCATCTCCATATTCACACATTCATGTCCAATAACAGACTGTTACAAATTACTAATGAGAACACTTAGTGAAAGTTCTAACCTGAGCAATTTATTAAAAATCCCTTCTTTGAATAAACTTTAAGCTTTCTCCCAAATCACTTTCTCTTTTGGGAGTGTAAGAAGTGGGAAACAGGGGAGCCCATCAGTGTTTCCTATGCATGTTAACCGGTTTTTCAATTTTCACTAAAGCTTTCTAATTTGAAAGCCATTTTCCAAAAATGAGTAAATTTCTTTTAGCACTTCCCTAGAGTTACCTATGTCATGGTATTACATGAATGCTAAGAAGCTGGCTTTTACTCTGGAAAATGTGGAATTCAAATTTAAATCAGATCATTATTATATACCGCCAACGTTTCACAGATCATGAAGGTAGTCTTCACATAGTTGAGATGGTCAATGTTTTGTAAACAGAAGTGCAATTTTAACAAAAATAACAGCCTCTGAAATTATCTAGTCTAGTGCAGTTAAGAACACTTTCTTCTAGGAACTTACTCATTTTAAGTGCTAAAATTTCTTAGCTCAATCAATTTAGGCAAAAATCTTTTATAAAGCTCATTTCATTTACCTGTTCAGGAAACTGCACATCTTGAATATAATTTAACATTTTTTTATTCAATATCATCACTAAGAACATCGAGTCAACAAACAGTGATGTCTTTAATAGTGATAACATGTAAAGAAATGAGAATTTATTATCACATTAAAAGACCTCAAGGAACTTGTATGTTTCTAGTTTGTATTTTTTTAATCGCCTCACTTTCAACCAATTGTCAGTTTTTCCTGATGTCACTGGATCTCCTTCAATCAGCCACCAATGGTACTCTAATACAAAAATCAGGACAAGAAAAACATTAGCAATGTGCCATACCCTCTAAAGAGTAAGCTGACTTTATATATGCTATCTCTCCTACCAAGTGAAGGAGGTTAGATTTTACTTATGTTTACTTTCTTCTGGATGAGAAGCTGTATTTTAGATATTAAAGGTTGCCAACAATCTGTCAAGTAAGTAGAATAGGGATTGAAAAGGAACAGCTCTCAGGGGCCCAGAATCAATGAAGAGGACCAGCTGTGTGGAGTAGGCCCTATCTGGAGGAGACAGTAGCTACTCAACTGTAGGTTATTTTTCTCAAGCAAAAATACATTTCTAGCACTGCCCAATATTCTATTTTCTGAAAGATGAGACATGCAGATTTTTGTGTAAAATCTGACAACTTTAAATGTTAACTAGAGAAATACGGCAGTGGTTAAAGGACCAAAGAAGTCTGCTGGCTGCCAGTTTGTGGCCAGTGAAAGAGAACTATACTGTAAAGATTCTCATTTGTACTGAAACATATAAAACTCTAGGCCCTGAATTCACATCATCCCTTTAGAGAAGCTATTTTCTCACTGCATATTTGGACTACTCAGCCAGACTAGAACTGAAACATTTCTCCTACTCTGATTCTGTAATGACAACATTCTATATTGGCTTTACTTAATAAACACATCTGCCACTACCCACATACAGCAAAGGATGGCTAATTTATTTAACAGAGTAGAACCCAGGAGTGCAAACATGAATATATCAATTACCAAGTGGATGCTTGGTAATTACTTCTTGCTTCTAAGCATGAGTTCTGCTTCTTGCTACTTCTTGCTTCTGAGCATGAGTTCTATGAGAAATTTCCCATTCTTTCTAAACATACCACATTCCCTGATCCAATCACATTTGATAAAGTATATGACATCTGAGAAGCAAAGAAACTGAAGAGCATTCAAATACTACTGGAAAATTAGCATGCCAGATATTTGTAGAGTATTTCCTGGTACTATTCAGAAACATTATATAAACTAATCATCAACATATCCTTGCCAAATAGATAGGATTTTTCTCCTCCATTTTGTACATAAGGAAATGAGAGTCAGAAAATGGAATGAGTTGGCCAATATAAGAAAAGGGTAGCAAAAACAGAATTCAAATTTTGATTTGAACTCTTGGTCAGTGTTCTTTTCACTACCTCAACATTTCTCTTAAAGGTTTATGCTAGTGAAATGGCTTGTGAAAAAGGGTAAACAAATGGGGAGGACAAGAAGTGACAAAATAATAACACCTCAATTACCCAGCACCCAGATTTATTATGCCCTCAATTATTCAGCATAATAGCTAACCTGGAATTCAGCATAGAAAATTTGAAAACTGTCACCAACCCCAAAAGTAATAATCCCAGTGAGGTCTAGTTTATGTTTATAGTTGCAAAAATGCAACATGGCACTGAAAGAATTAGCAATAACATCCTGAGTAACCACAGAGTGTTGGTGTTTCCCCATGTATAAGTAATAATCAGTGGATTCATCTTGTGGAGGGGAGGGTGGATGTAAATATTACAGTCCACAATAGAAGGCAAGAAGAATGGATCATTAAAATTTCCCTGAGGTCCTACTCTGAAGGTTAACATAAATTGATCAATAATTTCAACCTGGCCGGTTTCTCTACAGCAATAAAGAATATCAAACCAAGTAGCTGGTTTACATGGTATGCAATTTTTGAAATCCAGTGAGCTGTTCATACTACGAGAGGCAAAAAAAAATAAGAGTGATTAGAGTCACAGCACATTCACTTTCCTATGTCATACTCACTCTAGGGCACAACCTTACTGAAGTGAAATGCACGATGGATAGAACCTCTCACATATATTGGATTTGTCACGCATATTGGATTTGTTATTCTTTTTCCCTTTCAGGAGCAAGCTCCTATATACATTTACATGAAGAAATGTTCAGATTACGAGAATCCATTATATCACATAAAATAGTCCTAACAATGTCACAAAGTAATAAGTTAATGGAAGTAAAATAAGCATACTACAGCTGTTGATAAAACTGAGCTAATTATTCCAAAAACATTTTAGGCCACCGAACAAATAAATACTGATTAACTTAGGAAAAACAATAATGTTGCTAAAAGAATTTTAAAATAAGAACAAGTAAAAACACAATTTTGGGGCAAGGCAGCAATTTTAAACTGTTAAATCATGTAAATATAGAACTTATATACTACCTTCATGAAAATTTGTAAGTCAAAAAAGAACATGAAGAATATATGTTCTAGAATACTTCTCAAACTGAATTCCATAGTCCCTTAGCGCCTGGATGTCTACAATTAAGTGACCTAGATCCTGACACTAATAATAAGATCATAATTGTCATACATGATCTGGTTTCAAACCTTTATTTTCATCGTAACAGCCTAATTGTTCTCATTTTATTAAGAAAATTAATAAGTAAATGTTATAATTTTACATTATAAAATAATTACACAATAATAAAATACCATACATATATCCCTTTAATATTCTGGGGTCCTTCATAAGAATTTAAGGGGCAAAAAGTTGCTGTCTTTTAAAAGTTTCTGTATTTAGAAAGATCAAAACTTACTGTTCTATGTCATATTAGTCAGGGATATATTCATAATACTCTATTGACAAAGCTAGAGGAATGCACAATACTATTTAGAAAAAATTTTATTAAGTACTGCGATTCAAACATCAGTGCTTTAATTATAACTAACTGTTCTGCTATCTGAAATAATACGTGAATAAAAATTTTATTCTCCTACTTTCTGGGTCACTATGGACTTACAATATCTCAATAAACTTTTCTATTGATACTTCAGAACAATGTTAAGAAAGCTTTTTGAAAATTTTGAAACTAAATTTACAAAATTATTGAGTCATTACTTTTAAATATATCACAGATTTTAACTAAGATAAGGTGGACATCAACAGTTCATATCACTTAACCAAAAAACCGAGATTTACTTCAGCCCTGTTGTATAAGCATACATTAGATACAAAGAAAAAGGGTATCCAGACCTAGAAGATGTGAATTATTTCTAAATTCAAAATCTGAATCTGAATGCCAATTTAAGCAAAAAATAGTTAGGATGAAAAGTTAGCCCCATCAAAAATGTGAAAGAATTGGATGGCTGGGAGGAGGCAGCATAATGAGAAAGAACTGAAACCCAGTAAAAAAAAAAAAAAAAAAAAAAATCTAACAATGTTAAAAATTTGTTTATTTTTGTAACTGTGATTTACATCCAGAGAATTAACATTCTTCCCAAAAAGCTACCAAACAATACCTCCAAAACACACACACACACACACACACACACACACACACAGAAAAATCACAATCTTCATGCAAAACACGGCTTACTTATGGCTTCTTTTTAAAAAAATCTACTGAGATAATATATTGTTTTTAATTTCTACAAATAAATATCAAGCAAACTAAAATATCCAACATAAAAGGAACATTAAGTTAATCAGGGCCAGAAAAGCACTACTGTGGTGATCAATTGTTCTGGCAATGTCAGAACATAAGACGGTGAGAAATTACAGGAATTTAACCTTTGACCTCACCATCCTATGTACTGTTTCCGTAACAGAGGCTTCAATGTTCTATCAGCAAACATTTCAACTTCTCAGCAAGCAAGCTCTTAGTTCGCCTTCCTATATAAACTTAGTAAAATTCAAATGTTTTTTAATTAAAATGTTCAGAGATAAAGAGTAATGTGGTTCTTACCTCAGGTCCTGATGCATGTGACAAATCTCCTCAGTGGCATAGTAGCTGCCTAAGCAGCTACAAAGACTAGGTTAGCAGCCATTTTGAGACAACTGCACTGTCTCAGTTGCACTAAAGTGTAATTAAGATGGCTCCAGTGTGCACTCAAGAACTCACACAGTGGAAACTCAGCTATGTATCAAACAAAGCCCCTCCCACTTTGTCAGCCTGCAGGAAACTGAACACTGACAACAGCTAATGCATATACTGCAACAAACAATGCAGCTACTCACAACACAGCAAACAGAGAAGGCAGCAAGCCAGTTTTGTAACATAATGCCTGTGAATCCCGACTTGCAATACAGAGTTTGGGCACATCCTGATCCCAGACAGCTTGAAGTCCATGCCACATATTAGCAGTTACAGAGATAGAGCCAAATCACACACAGCAAACATCAGGGAATTTGCTTGAAAGAAAGCCTCCATTTCAGTCCAGAAAAAAAAAAAGTCAAACTATGCTCAAGGTCCTTTTTTTTTTTTTTTTTTTACTCTTTTATAGTACTTTTTACATGAAAAGAGTGCCAATTTTTATAATTTCTAGAAAGTTAAGTTGTTTAAATCCTGATAATCAATTTCTATTTATAGAAGGCTAATTAAAGGTTTTTCCCACAGAATCTAAGCCCCAAAGTGCTCAAATCTAGCCGAATGGTTAAAGCTTGCAATCAAATTATTGAATCTTGACAATAATTTTAAATAACTGCTGGGGAAGACTAGAGACATTAGAGCTACAGTGGCAACAAAGCTTATTTTGAGTAATCTGCCATAAAGATAAAAAACAATTTCTTCTCTTCTGTAGTCCAGATGGTCACAAAGACATCTCCAGGTGAGTGGTTGGTCCCAGGGCAAATTAAATTTCATGCCGTGGCTCAGACCTCCCAACATTCTGACATGGGTGAAAAGCAAATAAAATAAAGAATGTAGACACCCCCGGGAGAAAAAACAAATAGGAAGAACAAAAGGGTAAAATTCAGTATGAAAGTGGGTGTATTAAGAAGACAAATTTGTTTTAACAGTAACCAACCATCAAGAGAAGGATAAAAGCACAGAAAGAACCTGTTTGCTTGATAGCTCACATCAGCTAGGAAATCCATCTTTTCCTTTTGTCTTACTTGGTTCACCATCCTAAAATTTAGCTGCCTTGTGCTATTTTGTCTCTTTCCACCACTAGATGTAGGTCTTTATTAAAACACGTTAGGGTGTAAGGGGGTGGCAGGGGTATAGCAAAAAGGAGATGGCCCCATAAACTGATGATTGTTCAAGCTGAGTGATGGGCACATGGAACTCATTATTTCATTCTATTTCTGTATATATTTGAAATTTTTCCATAATAAAAGTTTAAAAAAATACTCAGCTTTTAAAAAGTCTTTATTTATTCTCCCTGAGGTAAACCAGATAACGTAAACTGCTTTAAGTACTGTATGAGGGGAAAAAAAGTTTATAGTTGATCTAAGCCACATTAATTCTTCAAAAATATAATGGATTCTCTGAGGGTGGCTCGAATCTATTTGTTAAAAGCAAGAGGTAAACTGGGAAAGATTCGAACAGGATAGACATTACTGGAGCACTAGAATGTGGCTAAGGTTAACGGAGAGACAACCAACCAAAACATTTAGAGCTGCCTGATGAAGAGCAGCTGATATTCAAAAAGCAGATTCTTTCGGAAGCCTGTTCCACAAAGGTTTAAATTATGTAATATACCTTCAAACGTGTGGTGCTCCCCACACCTTCCTCAGCCTCCCCCGTCTCGCCAGACACCTTCCAATGTAAATACTAAATACTTTTTTCTCAGTCTAAGCTTTCCCGGGCAAGCTAAGATGTTGGCTATTGGCTATGAGATCTACCTTTTCACTCAATTTAGACTTCAAAATAAGAGACAATCTAAGTTCCCTCCTTATACCAATCCTCCTTCAGCCACTACAATCATTTTACTACTAATTTACTATATCCTCTCTATTATCCCAAGGCACGTAAGTCAAATCAATATAATGATTGCCTATTTCATGCAAGGGGCTTTAGAAGACAAAGGAGTAGGGAAGTCCATTAATATAAATCAAGCCTTCATATAAGTTTTTATACACATTGTTTAAACTAATTCTCACATTAACCCTACAAGATAGGTTTTATCTCCAATTTGTGATCGAGGAAACATGCTCAGAAATTAAATAACTTCACGAAAGTGCTAATAGCTAAAATACATCCTAGACTACACTCAGCCCAAGCCTACTGGAGCTTTGTCTGTCCCTTCCCACACTGGTTCTGTTTCTGTGCATCACGGAAACAACTTAGGAAAGAATAACGGTTAGGCTGTTAGTCAGGTAAGTGGTGTCACTGCCAATGTTTCATTCACTCTTTATCCCAAAGAGACTATCCCGGTTCACCCAATAAACCCTACTCATGATTCAACCTAAATTATCTTATCACTGACAATCTCTTCCTTGCTCTCCTTTCCCCTTATTATGCCCAACCCACAAACCAGGTGTAATTGCTCTCTCAAGGTCTTTTATATATACCATCATTATGCTTAGCATATTTCATTATTTATATCTTTATATATGAGTTCTTAAAGGACAGAAACAACTTAATTCACTTTCCACTCACTTTCATAGTGTGAAATAGTATTTATTTGCTCAATAGATGGTGAGTTGAAAGTAATTCCCTGTGTTTGCATTTCTACCACAAAAATCTCCGAAAATTCTACATCCTTAGGAACCTTCATTTTTAGGATCTCAACTCTTACTTTCTAGCAAGAAGAAGAAGTCAGCTAAGTTTTTAGTCTTGACCTAAACAGCTCTGTACTTCAAAACCCAAGGTGGAAAAAAATACCTTTGCAGGGCACTTTTCAGTTTTTAAAGTGTTTTTAGAGGCACTACATAGGAGCTAATATGTGTTAGAATAAAGTCTGGAAAATGTCTATAAAAATTATAGAAATATATTATTTACTTTAAAAAGTTTTTAACATTACTAAGAAAGAGTACAGCTTGATTATATAATGTCATAGATTAAAAGAAATTTGTTTTTGGAAGGGTTAGTCAGTAAACCCAATCATTGCTTATTTGTGAAAGCAAACACATTTGGAAGGCATTTCTAATGTAAGGTAAACATCTCCATGATTACTCAATGTTTTACCTCTTCCTAAATAAAACTAGCCGTTTTCATATAATTTTTTCATTTCACTCTTACAATGACCATGTAAAATAATAGTGCTATAATCTCAAATTTTTCAATACCAGAGAATGTAATCATTTGCCAGGGGTCACACAAGTAGTAATGAAAAAGAACTATAGGAGAATTAAGTTTAGTCAACTACTACACTTTTTATATATCATATATCACACTATTAGAAAACTCTGGGGCTTCCCTGGTGGCACAGTGGTTAAGAACCCACCTGCCAATGCAGGGAACATGGGTTCGAGCCCTGGTCCGGGAAGATCCCACATGCCACAGAGCAACTAAGGCCAGGCACCACAACTACTGAGCCTATGCTCTAGAGCCCACAAGCCACAACTGCTGAAGTCCACGTGCCCTAGAGCCCGCGCTCCGCAAGGAGAGAAACCACCACAGTGAGAAGCCCGCACACAACAAAGAGTAGCCCCCACTTGGAGCAACTTGAGAAAGCATGCGCTCAGCAACAAAGACCCAATGCAACCAAAAATAAATAAATAAATTTATTTTTTTTTAAAAAGAGAAAAAAAACTTTGCACATGCAGAATATTGAAAATTCCATGGAACCTAAATAAATGGTTTCAGTGTATTAAGTAGAAAGTAAATATACTTTTCATTAGTTAATACACTTTAATTACACAAGTTATTATCAACATTTTATATATATATATGTATATAAAGAGAAAAGGAACATTAGAAGGTTACTAAGATGATAAACTGAAAACACCTAACTTCACTCCCTCAAATCCCACTAAAACTACAGTGGAGGTATTTTTTGAAGGCATAAATCCTCAAGAACAAAGAGAAAAGTAAAAGGGACAATAGCTACATGATTTGCAGAGCTGGAAAATAAGCAGAACCACTGGTAACTAAGTCAGCAGTTCCCAAAACACTATATTCTAAGCTGCATTGGGGATAAATTAAGAACCAGTTTGATTTACATGGCAGAAACTTCAAAAGACATAGAAACTAGAAGAACTAAGCACTTTGGAAATTGGGGTGAAGGGAGCAAATAGTAGGATTGTATGACTAAAAAAGAGAATACCAGTGAAAGCTGTTTGTGAAGCAGTAAGATACCCTAAATGTCCCTCATCACATTCCACTGAATGCCTGCTCTCCCCAATCCTAGCAGAGGTCTGAAAACAATATCCACAGTTAAAAATGAGAGTAGCATACCAAAAAGACGGACTGAGTGCTCACTGAAGAGAATCCAATCCTCTTCCTCCATTAATCTCCCAGAATGCTAGCAATCCGATCCTTACTATGTATGAAAATGTAAGACTACTCTCTGAGGGTAGTTAACAAGCACAAGACACAAGGCCTTAAGGTCTTGGGAGCTCTCCAAAAACAGCCCACCCAGATCAGCCTCTATAATGAAGTCCAAAACTGACAAATTTAGATATGCTAATCAACTTTTTACTCTTCCACAACATATTATATACAGTCAGGCAAGGAAGAGAAAGGCAACTAAGTAAAGTCTAAGAGTCTAAGATGGAAGACAGAAATAAAAAAAAAAACACAAAGCAACAGACTACACAGGGAGAAAACTTCAAAAATAAATTAAAATCTATATATATCAAAAGATGCTGCATTCATTTGTCAAGAATAGAATACTACAGGCAAGGATTACAAAACAGAAATTAGGAATATGATAGAAAAAAATGAAAAACTCAATAAATGGACCTGATGATAAGAAATCTACCTGAGGGCTTCCCTGGTGGCGCAGTGGTTGAGAGTCTGCCTGCCGATGCAGGGGACACGGGTTCGTGCCCCGGTCTGGGAAGATCCCACATGCTGCAGAGTGGCTAGGCCCATGAGCCATGGCCGCTGAGCCTGCACGTCCCGAGCCTGTGCTCCGCAACGGGAGAGGCCCGCGTACCGCGAAAAAAAAAAAAAAAAAAAACTACCTGAGCAAAACGACAAAGCTGTAAACAAGAGAGAGAAGAAAATTTGAGTATCCATCCAAAAATTCACATTGGAATGATAGAATGGCAGAAAATATCACCAATGAAATCATTTAAGAAAAATTCCAGGACTGAAAGGCAACAGCTGCTAAATTGAAAGGGCCTGATGAATTCCAGCAAACAATAATAAATAGATCCATATGAAGGAATTAAAGTGAAATTTCAGAACACCTGGAAACTAACAACAGATTCTACATGCTTCCATTGAGGGAAAAAATCAAAAATAAGCACGGCTTCAGATTTCTCACTAGTAACAGAAGCAAAAAGCTAATGGAGCAGTGCCTTTAAAATTCTAAAGAAAAATGATTTCCAACCTAGCTTTGTATACCTAGCCAAACTATCAATCAAGCATTAAAAATATAAAATGACAATTTTCAGACACACGTAAGTTTCAAAGAACATATCTCCTATATATTCTTTCTCAAAAAGCTACTAGAGAATGTGGTCCACTCCCCCTAATGACAGAATAAGTCAATAAAAAGACATAGCACATGGAAAACAAAGGTCCTACACAGAAGAGGGGTGAGAGAAATCCCCACAATGGTGAATAAAATTCTAAGGATGAAAGCGGTATACCAGATATAGAAAGCAAGCAGGCCAGCCTGGAAAGATGAAAATCAAGAAACAAAAATGAGTCATGATCCTTGCTGCCACTGTACCTGAGGGGGACAAAAAGTGTCTTCCAAATAAAAATTTTAAAAAATCCTTAGTAAAGGATTGTACCAAATCATCTCAACTATTACTATTACATGGATGAGATTCATGGATACAGGCATCCTGGTACAAAATTACCTTCACGGATGGACCTCTGTCATAACTGTATCAAGAGAATGAGTCATGATTTCCATAATTCTGTTATAGTTCAGGGCAGACAACTTTGTGTAAGTAGATTACTTAACTCTAGATCAGGAGGATAAGAATTATTTAGGACTAAATGAAATGATTTAATTGTGGTTAACATTTTCTTTTTAATGGTCATATAAGAAAAATACTTTCTTCTTAATCTACCTTTAACCCTCAATTTAAGATATATTTTGTATAAATAGTAATTTAAATAGTATCTTGATCCAATACCCTCAGAATTCTGGGGGGGGGGGGGGCAGAAAATCCTATGAAAGACCTTACTACAGGTTTTAAGTTAATAATCTATGAGAATATTTTAAGAACAATTCTATTAAAAAATACTGAATATATTGATTGGCCTTGTTTAAAAACTACTTAGAAGAATGATTAAATCTTGTATAAAGTATCATAACTGAGTCTCTCTACTTTTTATGAACCCACTTACATGAGAATCTGTTTTCCTTCCTTTCAGAATAAAATGGATAAATCAAATTTGTAACCATGACCACAGAAAAATGCAACGTTTAAAAACAAATCTCCTTTAATTAGCTATGACAGGGAACAAGGACTGCATCTCAAATGTAGAAATGATGCCTTCTAGGTCTTCACAGGAAATCAATACAGTATCTCTTTCATAACTTATGGATTCCCAGCTTTAAGAGGAATAAAGAATATCACTTCCTGACAGACAAGGAACACTGACAAATGTGGGACTCTTAGAGAACCATGATACCATACAGTTTTAAGTAATGCAGGCAAAATTTCATTGAGATAAATTAAATGGCTCTTGGTTCCTAATCTTGTAATCAAGCAAATAAATAAGTAAATTATTATGCTTTATAAAACTAGACAGAACTTAACTCACATATCAAATGGACATAGTTTTGTTAAACAGCCAAAGAGAAGCCTTTCTATACTTAACAATACGTCATTAGTTCAATAAATGAGTCAAACAAAACATCGAAATAAAGAATCAGAAAATTATTAAACAAACTTATATGATCAAATCTGTACCTTAAGGGGCAGAAACTTGGCCACGGGAAGGGTTATGGAAGAAAACTGACACTTTGTTTTGCCTCAATTTTAAGTGAGCATGCCCAGCAAGTTCCATAGCTGAAGGGTAAAAAAGGGGTGAGGGATCACCCTGCACCCTAAAATTACAAAAAGAAAACAGGATAATTCTATGTGGATCTAGCTCCCAAAATAAATGACTTCATCTCTAACTTTGGCAATAATGACAGTCTGAAGAATTATGACAAACCTTGCAGATAAATAATTAATGTGAGAAAATGGCTGCTTTTTCACCATGATGAGGTTCAGAGACTTAGTAATCTTTGAGGGGTTTTTATTCTGAAATACTCTGGTGGTGTTTTTTGTTTTTGTTTTAATTTAATGAATAAGTCCTAAAGCTGGACTCTCTCACAAACCTTTGCAAATAAACTACGTTTCTAAATTCATATTTTTCCTACTAGTAAGGGGCATGATTAAACTTTTCTAAGTTGCTTTTTAAATGTATATAAGTTCTAACTCCAGTAAGGAAGAATACTGTCATTTTCCATGTATCGCCTTGTACTGCAGGGCTCCCTAAAGCTTCACGTAGCTGCCTCTTAGTAAATATTCATGTCTTACTAATAGATTCATCAATTGGTTGAAGCCAGAGATGAAAAGTGTGTCAGGAACAAATGCTAACATTTTATATAATTAATCTCATTTAATCTCTCAAAATAAGCCTACCAGGTAGGTGGTATCACCATTTTATATGTAAGAAATACTGCTGGGAAACACAAATTGGCCAGGTTCCAATACAAAATTACTATACTTTCCACTTCATGATATTACTAACTGGTTTTAGGAAAATTCTTTGTCTTCTCTTTTGTTCTGTATTTTTCTTCTGTCAATTTGCTTGCATATTTTTAATCTGCCAACGATTATATCACTTAAAATATGTTTGATGGAGAAGAGAATTACACAACTCAAAATAATTATGTCATTCCATTTTTTCATCAAACCTTTATTAATTTCATACATATGTCCTTCAGAATTATATTTTAGAAACTTCTTATTAATAGGTAAGCAATGGTGTTTTTTAAATTTTTTCTATTTCTTAATGAATGGGATTGAAGAATTTTTTCCAAGTTATTTTACTATTTATAATTTTCCAGATGCAAAGTGCCTGTCAAATCTTTTGACAATTTACCCAGTGGATGCTTGCTTAAGTAAACTTCATGGTTAATTATTTAAAAACAACAACAACTAAAAGTTCTGACGTGTAGATTATCATGCATTAAATGAAAGGAGCTAGAACATCTTACCCTTTTTTTTTTTTTGCACCTAAAACAAAGGGGTTCTATTCTTTCAATAAGCAAATATTTATTGAATATTAAGGTAGGTATTGTGGAACGCAATTTTATACTTTTATTAGCAGTCTTATTATACCTAATTAGAAAGGGTTTGTCCTTAAAATGCGACATTTGCCAGATACTTCAGTAAGATAAAATTCCTAACTGCAGGAAGCTTATAAAGTACTACACAAATAACTATAAACATAAAACTTGAAAGGAATAAATGCCTTTAAAAGAGATACAAAGTAAAAAGAGAAATTAGAGAACTTCCAGCTGAGGATAACAATATCCTTTATTAGGTACATTATGTAGGCACCATGGCATCAATGATTTTTTATTTACAAAAATCAAGGATTTATATCAGAATATGTTCTCCTAAACGTAATACTTTCTTTCCCACCTCTGAGATTTTGAATACCCTCTTTATTCCCTTTACTAAGAATATCCTTGTAATTCTTCTTTTAAAATACAACTCTTCTGGGATTTCCCTGGTGGTCCAGTGGTAAGACTCTAAGCTCCCAATGCCGGGGGTCCAGGTTTGATCCCTGGTCAGGGAACTAGATCCCACATGCCGCAACTGAAGATCCCACATGCCGCAACAGAGACCCGGTGCAGCCAAATAAATAAATAAAATTTTTTTTTTTAATTTTTTAAATACAACTCTTCTAAGGTTTCCTTGACCTCCCCCCAACAGAGTCCCACTTTCTGTGCCTTACACAGATATCTATTGTGTTACACTTATCATCTACAAAGAGCTGTTTTTAATTAGTTACTTATTACTTACTTATCAGATAA
Organism: Phocoena sinus; assembly: GCF_008692025.1. Lineage (NCBI taxonomy): Eukaryota > Metazoa > Chordata > Mammalia > Artiodactyla > Phocoenidae > Phocoena > Phocoena sinus. The sequence continues at coordinate 91,984,801 of NC_045772.1, forward strand.
GTTTTACTTGTAAGCAAAGAATTTATGACCACAGTTATTTTTTACCTGTGTATATTACAAGGCCCTCAAAAATCACATTTTCCATCTTGAGAAATCATAAACTCAACTCTGAAACTAAAAGAAGCAGTTCAAACAATTGTCAGAGTTTACCTACAGTCCTTCATCCTTTTAAAGTAAGTTAACTGGCAAGATTCAAAGATAGTACACTGAATTCTTGCAAAACTAATCATGATTTAATGTTTTCAAAAGCAAGCAGAAAGGGCTTCCCTGGTGGCGCAGTGGTTGGGAGTCCGCCTGCTGATGCGGGGGACGTGGGTTCGTGCCCTGGTCCGGGAAGATCCCGCGTGCCGCGGAAGCGGCTGGGCCCGTGAGCCATGGCGGCTGGGCCTGCGCGTCCGGAGCCTCTGCTCCACAGCGGGAGAGGCCACAGTAGTGAGAGGCCCACGTACCGCAAAAAAAAAAAAAAAAAAAAAAAGCAAGCAGAAAGAGGAAAAACTCTGCCTAATAAGGTAAATATTTATAGTAACTACAATCTGTCAGGAATCATGATTACAAAGCTCTCAAAATTCCATTTCAAAGGAAGATATATAGTTACAACTGGATCTAATTCTTAAAACAGAAAACCAGTTTTCAATATCAAATTATGAATTAATTAGAGACCACTTCTCCAGCTACCTTTAGTAGCAGAAAAGGCTAACTGTTCTCTAATACCCATTTCTCTCCTTCTTTTATAAAATTTTCTAGTTTTAGCTGAACACATGGTTGTCCAGCCAGATACTACATTTCCCAGCTAAGTATGTTCCAGTGATTAAATTCTCACCCATAACACATGAATCTAAATGATAGTACTACTTCCAGATGAGGCTCTCAAAACAATGAGCGTGCACTCCCATTGTTCTTTCTCCCTTGCCCCTGGCTGGTGAAAGCAGCCATGTTCAACCCAGAAACCATGTTCAACATATGGAAACCATACATGAAGCCAAAGCCACTTACAAACCTGAAGAGTTTTCCTCTGTATTATTACACAAGAGAAATAAACATCATCCTTAACAGTAACAGAGTGTCTCAGAGCAGTTTAGCCTTTACTGTAATCCAATCAGCTCCTGACATTGACTACCTAAAAGGAAATAAAAGAAGTTCAAAAACAGTCTCTTTTCCATACTCTTCCCCATTTCTTCCTTCTCTTGAGACATTTAATCTAATAATGGTAACAGGGCAGGTACACTCCTAAGCCGGCAAGTCTTAGTTGAAAATGAGCTGAAGCAGTCAAGTCATTCGTTATTGTTTCACCAAAATCTCTTTTTCTTTTGCTCCTGGTCCTCAGAACAGCAGAAACTCTTCCTACCTTCTAAGTTTACCTTTCCACAAAATGGAAGACATCATCTTGGACAATTACTGGCTCAAGGAGAGACCCTTTTACAGCCGTCAGTTCTCAGAACCACTATTCCAACATACAATTCAAGTTCCTTATTAGAATGTAAAAGTGCCATACACATAATTCCTGGGTACCTACCAAGACAATAGTTCCCAAAGTAACACAGGGCTACACAAACAACAAAGAAAGGGAGAAAGGATTATACGGTTTGACATAATAACACTACTACCTCACATCATCATCATAAAAAGGGGTCTCTCTCCCAAACTAAAGGGAAGATATCTAGTTATTCCTAGTTACTAGAACTATAACTGATCATTGTTATCTTGTATAACAAAAAATAACACAAAATTCTTAATAATATTCTAAACAATGAAAAATTGCAGACATGAATAAGTGAATATTTCTGATGGTAAAGTTAATATTTCTGATGGTAAAGGTCATCTTCATTTCCCAGACATTCATGTTTACATAGGTCCAATTATAAAGACTCTCAGGAAGATAGTATCAACTGTACCCTTAGGCCTGCCACATTTTTTGGAAGGTGACCAAGGAGATGCCCGGGTCATTCTCTCAAAGACTCAAAAACCCAAAGATCAAAATTCAAAACTGAAAACGTTCACATTGTATAAATAAACACTAGCGCCCTGGTTTTCTCACTTTGCAGCACTTAAAAAACTGGAAATGCTGCCCAGCAATCATAGTGTCTCCAATACAAGATGGATTCCACCATACAACTTGAAGCATATATAAACAGTTTAATTTTGTGGAATTCACTTCTCTGTTTTGAAAAAAGTAAAATAACAGAAAAAAAACACTGATTTCCTCTGCAGATTGCATGACAATCTAAGAACACTGAGAAGTAATTTTTAGTCTTGGACTCTCTAAAGAACATAACAAGATCAAATGGGCAAGGATTTTAAAAAAAAGAAGCTCCACTAATGGATAGGTAGTTTCTAGATACTCTAAGAAACTAACAAGGACAATGCTCCCCAGAGCTACTTGATATTTTTTGTAATCTACTGTTAAAATGTCACCTTATTTTTATTTATAATGCCCTACAGCTGTTAGGAACTCAAAAGCAAGAACTTTACTCTCAAACTTCTTTCTACATGTGACTCCTTTGAAAAACTTGGTATGATAATGTATGAATTTTCCATATACCTCAAAACTTAAAAACAAAAAGTATAATAGAAATCTTTCTAAACCAAATCATACACCTCTTTGTTTTCTTGAACAAATTTAGCATAATTAAATATTCCTATAATTCAGAATCATAATAAGATCATCTATTACCGTAATGAACGTGCTATAAATAATGTGTCTTTAAGAATAACAATTCCCAAATTAAGTAACCTCAAAACTAAGTTTTTTAATTCTTGTTCTAACACTTGGAATCTGACAGCTCTTCTCTATCAAGATGCCAGCCATCTCTTCTTGCCCCTATCAATATGCATTTTTCTAGTAGCATTTCTCCTGTCCCTAATTATCTATTATAGTCTGAAAACACAGATACCACAATACATCAGAAGTATGAAAAGTTCTCAGGTAAGGGCAAAGGTCATACACAAAAAATGCAAACTGCTATAAGTGGATTTGCTTGAAAAATATCCAAAGACAAAATTTTTTCATTAGAAAGAAAATGCTGAAGAAAAGCCAATAATATCTTAACACAATTTCTACCTATTTCCTAGAGTTATTTTTATAAAGCCAATAATATTTTACCATTTGATTTCTATCTTTAACTTCCCTGATTTCTTCTTTACATGCAACCACCAATTTTTCAAGTTTAACTATATTCAACAAAAATATTTTTACAATAATCTGACATTCTTTCCTGTACCTAATATAAAAATAATTTTTAAAAAGTAGGATTACAACTAAAATACACTATCAATCAAGATTATACTTTTCACTGCAATCAGCACAAAGAATAGATTTAATAGAGAATTAATGTATACTAATACTTAGGGAAACATCCTTATGAGAGGAATATTTAATGTTACCTAAAGAGACTAAAATGAAAATTTTTTACCTTAATTATATATTATTTATTAGGCTCCACACTGGCCAAAAAATGAAACAGATAACTTTTCAAATTTTCTCTGTTTAAAAAAAAAAAACGTCGGGCTTCCCTAGTGGCACAGTGGTTAAGAATCCACCTGCCAGAAGACCTAAATACACATTTCTCCAAAGAAGATATACAGATTTCCAACAAACACATGAAAGAATGCTCAACATCACTAATCATTAGAGAAATGCAAATCAAAACTACAATGAGATATCATCTCACACCAGTCAGAATGGCCATCACCAAAAAATCTACAAATGATAAACACTGGAGAGGGTGTGGAGAAAAGGGAACCCTCTTGCACTGTTGGTGGGAATGTAAATTGATACAGCCACTATGGAGAACAGTATGGAGGTTCCTTAAAAAACTAAAAACAGAACTACCACACGACCCAGCAATCCCACTACTGGGCATATACCCTGAGAAAACCATAATTCAAAAAGAGTCATGTACCACAATGTTCACTGCAGCTCTATTTACAATTGTCAGGACATGGAAGCAACCTAAGTGTCCATCAACAGATGCATGGATAAAGAAAATGTGGCACAGATATACAATGGAATATTACTCAGCCATCAAAATAAATGCAATTGAGTTATCTGTAGTGAGGTGGATGGACCCAGAGACTGTCATACAGAGTGAAGTAAGTCAGAAAGAGAAAAACAAATACCGTATGCTAACACATATATATGGAGTCTAAAAAAAAATGGTTCTGAAGAACCTAGGGGCAGGACAGGAATAAAGACACAGACATAGAGAATGGACTTGAGGACATGGGGAGGGGGAAGGGTAAGCTGGGACAAAGTGAGAGAGTGGCATGGACTTCTGTATACTATCAAATGTAAAACAGATAGCTAGTGGGAAGCAGCCACATAGCACAGAGAGATCAACTCAGTGCTTTGTGACCACCTAGAGGGGTGGGATAGGGAGGGTGGGAGGGAGACGCAAGAGGGAGGAGATATGGGGATATATGTATATGTGTAGCTGATTCAATTTGTTATAAAGCAAAAACCAACACAACATTGTAAAGCAATTATACTCCAATCAAGATGTTAAAAAAAAAGAATCCACCTGCCAATGCAAGGGACACGGGTTCGAGCCCTGGTCCAGGAAGATCCCACATTCCACGAAGCAACTAAGCCCATGCACCACAACTACTGAGCCTGCACTCTAGAGCCAGCAAGCCACAACTACTGAGCCTGCATGCTACAGCTACTGAAGCCCATGCACCGAGCCCATACTACGCAAAAAGAGAAGCCACCACAACGAGAAGCCTGTGCACCACAATGAAGAGTAGCCCCCAATCGCCGCAACTAGAGAAAGCCCACACACAGCAACGAAGACCCAACACAGCCAAAAATAAATTAAATAAATAAACTTAGAAAAAAAAAAAAAGGCCTACGTTAAATACACAAGAAAAATTCTGTTTTCAAATACTGTAGAACACTATCTTGGTAACCTATTTTTCTCATTTCTAACTTCATACTTGCACTATTTTCAAGATGCTATATTCTAAAGCAGATTAAAACTGGAAATGTTGTCCTATATCCTCTACCATATCATCCCTATTAACATTATACCATTATAGGAAACCAGTAAGATAACATCTTAATAGAAAGTAACGGTACCACAATTTTTCTCAGAGTTCCTAAAAACAATACATTTTTGTGGGATCTACAGAAAATGCATCATATTCTTGAATTAAAGAAAAAAACTAACAGTATAAAGATGTAAACATACCCTAATTTAGGTTTTATGCAATTCTAAACAAAACTTCAAATAGTTGGTTTTTAAACTTTGCCAAATGTATGTACAAAAGGAGGGGAAATTAGCTTAGAAAATTGTGAAAAGGAATGATATCTACTGCCCCTTCATATATTTATATAGTCTATAGCACTACAGCAAATAAGACAATGCAGTACTGCTATATAAACAAGGCCCAGTTCCAGGGTTGTTAACCTGCTTTTAGATTTTACATTACATATTCTTGTGAGAAGCTGATAAAACTGTAACTCTTTCCCCAGAAAAAAAAAAGCACATATGTACACTCACACAAAATTGCGTATATCATGGAATCCATGGAAGTTTTTTAAGTATCTCTAGAACCCCCAAAGGTCAATGGACCTCAAGTTAAATATCCCTAGTAAATGAAGCAGAATTGATAGCTCAAACTTAGTAAGTTATGATCAAAAGAAGAAACGTATTATCAACATAAAATTCTAAGAAAATTAGGAAAAGATGGAAACTAGCAACCCATCTTTATGCAATGTCAAAATAAACTCCATATAGGCCAAAAGGTATTTTTTAAGATAATTAAAACATCTAGAAAAAATAAACAGAACAGACGAACATTTAGTTCATCTTACAGTATTTTTTATGCAGAGAAGTCCTGGAAGAAATAACACATGAAAAAGCAGTGCATTTGACTTCATAAAAATGTAACAATTCTAAATATGTAAAACCATAGCAATTAAAAAAAAAAATCTTAACTAAAAAAAAACTTCAGGGCTTCCCTGGTGGCGCAGTGGTTGAGAGTCCGCCTGCAGATGCAGGGGACACGAGTTTGTGCCCTGGTCCGGGAAGATCCCACATGCCACAGAGCGGCTGGGCCTGAGCCACGGCCGCTGGGCCTGCACGTCCAGAGCCTGTGCTCCACAACAGGAGAGGCCACAACAGTGAGAGGCCCGTGTACCAGAAAAAAAAAATCTTCAAAAAATATGAAAAGCAAAGGGCTAATATCCATAAATAACTTACACATAAGGAAGACATTAACATTTACCACAGAAAAAGATACACAAAATAACCTCAAACAGCAAAGTCACAAAAAATGAGAAAGTTGCATATATATTAAATATTTAAAAGTTCAATTTCACTAGTTATCAGAAAAAATGCTAACCACCAAATTGATGGTGGTATAGGAAATGCTTTTCAATAAAACTAAGTTTTTATCAGTTTTGTAAATTACTTTAAAAGTCCTTTGTAACAGTAATTTCAAAAAAATATTATGAGATGTAGATCATGACTCATGTACAAGGATGTTCACTGCAGCTTTATTTATAATAGAGAAATGGGCAACAAAATGTTCAATAAGGAAAGAAAGATTTAGTAAGTCACAGTACATTCTTATTAAAGACACCAATATTACATAGCCATTTAAAAATATATTTCAAGAACATTTGATTATTTGGGATATTTTCACAAAATAACTATTATGTAATCATTTTAAAAAAAATTTCAAAAGAATAATGAAATGGATAAATATCCACAATAAAATACTAAGTTAAAAGGGCAGGAATGAAATTATGATCCAAATGATAAACTAATTGATCAATCAATAAATGGAAATGTCATAAAAATCACCAAAAAAGTGTTTATTTCTAATTAATTTTCAATACTTTCCAAATGTGCTATAGTGAAAAAGATTTTAAATGGCTCCCAGTAACTTGGTATTCATTCGGTAACCTAGTCTTAATATTAACTGAAATTCCACAACATGCTTGTTATTGATAGAGTACCAATGAACAAAGAGTAGATGTTCAGACAATTCATTAATCTTAGTTTTAAATTTATAGAACTATATTTGCCTTTCTAACAAACGTAACAGCAAAACTGTCCTACCAATACATATTTACATAGTACATTATGTTCTTCAGTGTTTCAAGTGCCTCTTATGATCTTCCACATTAACCTAAGAGGCAATCATTTGTATATGCAAATGAAAACATAAGCTTAAATATATAAACCAAAATATTTCACTTTTTTGGAAGTGCAGAATGAACCATGCCCTATGATCAAAGTTCTTTTCTTAACCTAACACATACACACAGACATAGACATAGATACAGAAAATACAATGTATTTCCAACTCTACAACACCTGAAATAATGTCTGGAGGGTGGAGGCGGTGTGCTGGGTAATTACCCTGGAAGCATAAAAGGGAAAAGATTACACAACTGCCCTCTAAATATATTTCTCTGTAGAAGACTTCAGGGGTTCAAAAATTATATCAACAAATTTTCTGTTGAGAAAAAAAGAATTATTCCCATCACTTCATTCTATCTCCTTTGTGATGTCATTTTTTAAAACTCCACCAACCAAAAGTACTCCCTTCAATTACATCTATTTGATACTTAACCGTTCTTGTTGGCAATAAAGTCCCTAAACCAACCAAGATTATAAAGCAATAGCCACTTCTTCATCTGACAAGTGACTGACTTAAACTCAGTTACATAACCAACCAAGAAAACAATTGTTGTATATACAAACCACAGATGAAATTTATGACAACCATTTACAAGTTTTCAGCCCAGTAAGAAATAATTTACACAATGGTAGAATTATATCAAATCATATAAAACTTCTCCCAGTTTATATAAGATTTAAATATAGTGACACTACCATTTTAAAGTAAAATAATCAGTAACATACTTATAACTACTTTAAGAAACTAAAACCAGGAACATACAATTTTTAAAAATCTAACACAATTGTATCTTACACACATGTATATATGGCAGTTTGTTTTTTTTTAATCAACTGATTTATCAATGATTCACAATTTCTTCATAAAGGCCTCAGTGTAGTTGGGAGTTCTTTGTAGAATTCTTTATCAGAAAAATTTACCAAGTACTATACTTTATATATCATTACAAACAAAATGGTAAGGAAATGATTAATTTTAAAAGTCAAGGTACCAAAAATAATCTAACTGAAGCAGTAATGGACAAGTGATCAGAGACAGAAAAAATGTAAAACTCAAATGCAAGCAAGATCAGAGGCACACACTGATTAAATTAAAACTTCACCGACTGAGGATCAAATATTTTTTTTAAAAATAAATACCCAAGGAGATTGAGATTTCTTTTTAAATGACATTACACAGATTCTTCCAATGCCCCCTCCCCCTCATTTTTCCAAAACTCAAATTGTTTCTAGTTTGAAAACATTCCAACAGAACTGGTAAAGATAGGGTTAAAAATGTATTTGCAAATATGCAGTTCAAATAATTGCACTTCCCGTGAGAACACCACTAGGTGCTGATCTTCCGCTCCCTAAATATAAACTTGAATCCAGCAATACCCTTAAAGTGAAATAAAAATCGAGAACCACAAGGGGACAATCATTTTTACACAAAATTAAGTCCACAGCTTCTCAGAGAATCGGAGAAATACAAGAAAGGAGTTTGAGGTCGGTACGGGAATACAACATAATAGAAAAGTTTTCCATTTAAAATATAGGAATTCGAGCGTAACAAAACGAAACCCCTCAAGAATGAGTAAAATTAAATCTAGAACCCGAATGGCGTCCAACAAGAACATTAGATCTTGAAAATGAATATTGCGCTTGCGCAGCCACCGCCCCGCCAGCTGCACAACTGCAGCTAGAGCCCGACCCCGCAAGATCACGTGCTCCCATGCAGCGCCCGCCCGCAGCTCCGCAACCGCGCAGGCGCAAACACAGCTCCCGCAGTCGCCATAATGCGGTCTTGACTCTAAAGAAATACAATAATAATTTAACAAAATGTGGTTATAATAGACCCTGGGACTCACATATACCTTTCGAGGTGGGAGAGGAGGGAGGGGGAACCAAATTCCTTCCTACAGAGCCGTCCCGCGCCTCCGTCCCCTCCGCTGCAGCCTCAGTCTCGCGCGCTCCAGTCGCCGCGCCGCCGCCGCTGCCACCGCCGCCGCCGCCTCCGCAGATTCAAAAACAAACCCGCTTCTCCCTTGCACGCGCCGGGGCCGTTATGCAAATTATCGTAGGCGGGGCTCGGCGATCGTAATATTGGTCACGCCCACCATGCTTTTAGCCAATGGGCTCACGGACTGGCCGTTCCCCATGCAAATCTTCTGGTTTTTTATTTGAATGAGAAAAATTGGCCCCGCCTCCTGCCGTGGAAAAGAGAAGGAAGTCTGAGGTGGTGGCGCTGCGCCTTTCAGTTGCAGTGAGGTGTGTTTTTTCAGTGGAGCCTTGCCCAACCAGTGAGTAGCGCTTTGTGAGCGCCCTCTATGAGCCTCAGGAAGGAAGGAAGGGAGGAAGGGAGGAAGGAAGGAAGGAAGGAAGGAAGGAAGGAAGGAAATAGGTAGGTGAAAGTTAAAGAGCTGAGGTAAGGATTTTCGAAAAAGGCTGGAGTATGTTAGGTTGTTTATCGTTTATATTAAAAAGTCAGAAAATATACTTCAAACTGTGTAAGTCACGAGGGAGTGGCACAAACACATCTTTTCTTTCGGTCCTGTGCCAGAGCAAGCGCTTCCAGTCATATCCTTCCACCTGTTGTATCCCTGTTATTCAGTTTTATTTAGGGAGCCAACCCTTCATGAAGGCCACAGAGTGTAATGAAAAAGGTGCCTCTGTATTTGTTGGGATATCTGGGCTTACGTCCAAGGACTCCTGCTTACGTGCCTGTTCCTTGAAATAAGTGTGTTACTCAGTTTTCTCTTCTCTAAAATGGTGATAATGGCTATAATTCAAATCAGTTGAGAGGGCTAAATGATAGGATAAATATAAGTGTGTTTTGCAAAGCAAAAGCAGCCTAGCAAATATATGGTGAGGTTTGGTTGTCGTTTTTTAACATCATTTCTCCCTTAAATTAATCTATTCGTTCAATATTTATTTAGCAATGCCGGTGTTCCAGACCTATATTAGGTGCCTGTCCTCAAGAAATCTCTACTACAGTGAAGGAGACAGAAAAGTAAACAGGAAATTTTTGTAAGTAATAAGAAATTAGTGCAGGGTGGTTAATACTTATTTCTATAATTTGGGGCTTTCAACTTAGTTGAAATACTGCGTGGCTTTTAGGAGGATCACCTGATCTAGACTTGGAGAATCAGTAATGCCTTCCTAGAAGAAGTAATCTCTAACATGAGAACTGATTTAGTAGATTTCTTGCCTAAAAGCTGGACTTCATTGTAAAAGCAATGAGGAATCACTTAAAAGGTTTTAAGTTAGGAAATAACACAATTAGATTTGCATTGCTTAATTGCTAAGCTTTGTAAAGTCCTTAGCACAGAACATAGTACATGGGTGCTCAATAAATTACAAATAGAGGCTCAGTTATAACAAATTATGTATTGTAATTTATTTAGTACATAGTGCTCAATTATAAAATAGATGCTCAGCAAATTATAAGTAATATCAATATTTAAAGTTCCATTCTATAAAAAGAGAAATGGGATAGGAATAACAGAGTTCATTAGGTTTCTCTTTGTCTTCTATAAGCAAATAGAAAGGAATCATTTTTATAATAGTTCACTCTCAATTGTCTTGGCTAATGGCAAAGGGAAAGTAATTGAACATGAACTCCAACTGATCAATTTTCTTTCTTGCTCATATTCTAGACTTGCCTCCCTAAAACTCCAGTTAGACAGTTTTATTGTGTTTGAATCTCCTCAAATATCCTCAACCATGTGTTTACAGTCTCTTTAGTTGTCTACCTGCTGGTTAATCTAACCAATCATTCATTGTTTCATTCAACAAGTACAGCCTTTATTATTTATTCACACACTGTTCTAAACATTGGGGATGCCCAGAGAAAATGACACTGCCTCTGGTAGGGAAAGAGTCATATATACAGATATACATTATGAGATCATTACTATCATGGAGGTATATACTAAGTATATACTAAGTATAAAAGAAATGTAAAACAAAAGAACCTAAAACTTCCTCATGGAATATAGGAAAATTTCACAGAACAGGTGATGCTTGATCTGACTTATAATGTAGAACTTAAAGTGGCTGTCAGAATAGGTACAAAAGAAGGAGAATTCAAATTAGGTAAAACAGAAATGCAAAGACACTGAAAAAAGAAAAAGGCATGGCTTCAATTTATAGGTGGGATGATATTCAGAATGTTTATCAATCCTTGTGGTACCAGACACTGGTCCATTAGAATACAAGAAGGTTTGAAGACCCCCTATTTTCTCAAATGTTAATCCTCTAGTTGTAGGACTGTGGAGAACCCAGGGGTTCTTCAGCTGGGCACCAAGACAGACTGGCTGGTAGGAGGGGTATTCACGGTAGGGCGGCTACTTACCAATCAGTACTGAAGGATTTCCATATTTTACCCACCATTGTGGGCTTATTTATATATACAGGCTGAATAGACTTCTAGAAAAAAAGTGCTGGAGTAAAGCAGTATCACAAAAAAAAAATCCAAAAACAAAAAGCAAAAAATCCTAAAATAATAAACAGTTTTAAATGAATTTCAGTTGTAGCAATTGAGCAAGGAAAACTGAACTTTTGAAAAACAGTATAAACTTGAAAAAGGAACAACTGAAGTTTCTAAGCACTATAATATGAGACAGTCTAATTTAGTGATTACAAAAATGGGCTCTGAAGATTTACTACCTGAATTAAAATTTTTTTCTCTACTTCTTACTTACTGCCTGTTCTAAACTTCTCTAACCAAATGGTTCCAGAAATATCAAATGCACATGAAAAAAATAGCCCTTATCTGGTAAGGTTTTTACAAAGATTAAATTCTGGTAAAACACTTCGAGGAATACTGGGTATATAGTAATACTTTGATAAGTGTTAGCTAATAGTAATCATAGTAGTAATAGTAGTACTAGTACTAGTAGCACTTGTCAGAGTAGTAATGGTACAGGCATAGATCAGCTTGAGCAGTTTCTATCTGTACATCCTATACTACCATTAAGAAAGAAAATGAATTAACCATAACCTGATAATTCTTATTATTATCCTACATTTCTCAGAGAAGTTTACTGAGGTGTTAAGTAGGCAAACCTGGGAAAACTTAAGAAATAACTTTCTGGAATAGGAAGTGTGATAAATAGAATTCTAAGATGATCTCCATCCCTTTGCATTCACACCCTGTATAATCCTCTCCCCTTGACTGTGGACAGAACCCATGACTTACTTCTAACCAATAGAATATGGCAAAGGTGAATGAATTTTTCAGATGTAATTAAGGTCTCATAAAAATTGATTATGAATAACTAAAAGAGAGATTATCTTGGATGGGCCTGACTTAAACTGGAAAAAGCCCTTTAAAAAGGAACTGGGCCTTTCCTGAGGAGAGAGGTTCTCTTTAATGGTTTGATGAAGTAAGCAGCCATGTTGAAGAAGCCCACATGGAAAGTTACTACAAGTGGCCTATAGAATCTTTGGATAGCCTCTAGAACCTGAGGGTGGGCATTAGCCAACAGTGAGCAAAAAAGCCAAGACTCTCAATCATATAGCCATAAGGAAATGAATTCTACCAACAAACCAAATGAATTTGGAAGTAGATTCTTTACCAGTCAAGCTCTCAGATGAAAATTCAGCCCAAATAACACCTTGATTATAGCCTTAGACTCTGAGCAGAGGATCCATCTAAGTCAGACTCAAACTCCTGACCCACACAAACTGAGATAATAAATGCCATTATTTTAAGTTACTGAATTTGTGGTAATTTGTTACTTGGCAATAGAAAACGAATACAGGAAGTCATCAAAGAAGGGAAGGGATACCTTAAAATCTTCAAAGGTAGATAGGTGACCTAAATGGATAAAATGGGTCCTAAGTAAAAGATATTGCCTGGCATTTGTAGAAAGGCTAGAACTAGTACTGTAATTATAGCTGGGCAAGAGGGACCTGTGTTTGGGTCCTCATATTTTAGAAGGCCCCTACATATAATAAACATACACACACACATTTAAAAGAACACATGAATGCCTTTGTCACTCAGAATATGACAATCAGCAGTACCACATGGGGAACTGTGATCTTAAATATCTGCTCTCCTAATACTTTTCAAGGCCTCAGGGGAACGATTCCCCATATTTCTTGCTCTGTGTCCTCAAAAACAAAAGGAAACTATCAGAATGTTGTGCAGGTTAGGGAGTAGAGATACACACACAGCTTTAGAGTATGCAAATATTTGAGCAGCAAGATAGGTAAGAAAAAAACTTTAACTTCTCAGATGCTTCTCTGCTATTAGTGCAGACTTAATAGATTTTTGCACAGTGAATTCACTTGCCAATAGTGTCAAACCTCCATTTTCTTGCTTTTTTGAATGTTCCAGTTTGTGGTTCTGTAGATACTCAGAATTTATTGCAGTATTCCTAACATTTGGGGGAAAAATTTAATATTAACTAATCCATGTTATTCTTATAGTTGTATACCATACATGTAGATGTTGATGGAACATATATGAAACATGATATTCAGTTTTTAAATTAACAACTAAATTACACTAAGTTCTAGAATTATAAGTAATTCTGTTTTCATAAAAATACTTCATTCCTGAGCAATGGGTCAAAAAAGAAATCAAAGAGAAATCAAAAAATACATTGAGACAAATGAAAAAGGAAACAAAACATACCAAAACTTATGGAATGCAACAAAAGGATTTTCTAAGAGGCAAATTCATAGTTATAAATGCCTACATCAAGAAACTAACACAACATTGTAAAGCAATTATACTTCAATAAAGATGTTAAAAATAAATTAATTAATTAAAAGAAACAAGAAAAATTTCATACAACCTAACTTTATACCACAAGGAACTAGAAAAACAAGAACAAATGAAGCCCAAAGTTTGTAGAAGGGAGGGAATAACAGAGAACAGAGCAAAAATAATTAAAATAGAGGCTAAAAAAAAAAATTTTAAAGATCACTGAAACTAAGAGGTAGTTTTTTGAAAAGATAAAAAAATTGACAAACATTTAGCTAGACTCACCAAGAGAAAAGACTCAAACAAGTAAAATCAGAAATGAAAGAGGAGAAATTACAACCTACCAAGCCTGAAGCATGAAGAAATAGAAAATCTGAACACACCAATTAACTAGTAAGGAGGTTGAATTAGTAATCAAAAATTTTCCAACAACAAAAGTCCAGGACCAGATAGTTTCACTGGTGAATTCTACCAAACATATAAAGGCAAGCTAATTCCAATTCTCTTCAAAATCTTCCAAAAAAATAGAACAGGAAGGAACACTTTCAAATTCATTTTAGGAGGTCAGCATTACCCTGATACCAAAACCAGAAAAGGATGCCACCAGCAAAGAAAATAACAGACTAACATCCCTGATGAACATAGATGCAAAATCTTCAACAAAATATTAACAAACTGAATTCGATTAGCAAACAACACATTAAAAGAATCATAGACCATGATAAAGTGGAACTTATTTCAGGTATGTGAAGATGGTTCAACATCTGCAAATCAATCAGTGTGATACACCACATTAAAAAAATTAAGGATAAAAATCATATGGTCAGCTCAACAGATGCAGAAAAAATGTTTGACAAAATTCAACATCTATTTATGATAAAAACTCTCAACAAAGTGGGTGTAGAGGGAACATACCTCAACATAATAAAGGCCATATACGACAAGCCCACAATTACTATCACCCTCAAGGGTAAAAAGCTAAAAGCTTTTCCTCTAAGATCAAGAACAATACAAGAATGCCCACTCTGGCCTTTTTTATTAACACTGTATTGGAAGCCCTAACCAGAGCAATTAGACAAGAAAAAGAAATAAAAGTCGTACAGATCAGAAAGAAAACAGTAAAACTGTCATTAAGACAGTTTTATGTAGATGACATGATATGATATACAGAAAACCCTAAAGAGTCAGAATCACACACATACACACACACTCACACACCTGAATAGCCAAAGCAACCTTGAGAAAGAACAAATCTGGAAGCATCATTGTCCCTGATTTCAAACTATATTACAAAGCTATAGTAATCAAAATAGTATGGTACTGGCATAAAAACAGACATATAGGCTAGTGGAACAGAATAGAGATCCCAGAAATAAATCCATAAATATAGAGTAAATTAATTTACAACAAGGGAGCCAGGAATATACAATGGGGAAAGGAAAGTCTCTTCAGTACATGATGTTGGGAAATCTGGATAGCCACATGCAAAGGAATGAAGCTGGATCACTGTCTTACACCATATATAAAAATTAACTCAAAATAGATTAAAAACTTAAGTGTAAGAACTGAAATCACAAAACTCCTAGAAAAAAACATAGCCAATTCAAACTCATTGACATTAGTCTTAGTGATGATTTTTTTGGACTTGACACCAAAAGCAAAGGCAACAAAAGCAAAAATAAATAAGTGGGACTATATCAAACTAAAAAGCTTCTGCACAGCAAAGGAAACCATCAACCAAATGAAAAGGCAACCTACAGAATGGGAGAAAATATTTGCAATTTCATAATTGATAATGAGCTAATATTCAAAATATATAAAGAACTCATAGGGCTTCCCTGGTGGCGCAGTGGCTGAGAGTCCGCCTGCCGATGCAGGGGACACGGGTTCGTGCCCCGGTCCGGGAAGATCCCACATGCCGCGGAGCGGCTGGGCCCGTGAGCCATGGCCGCTGAGCCTGCGCGTCCGGAGCCTGTGCTCCGCAACGGGGGAGGCCGCGGTAGTGAGAGGCCCGCGTACCGCAAAAAAAAAAAAAAAAAAAAAGAACTCATACACTCGATAGCCAAAGAAAAAAAAAAAATCCAGTTGAAAAAAGGGCACCATATCTAAATAGACATTTTTCCATGAAGACGTACAAATGGCCAACGGTACATGAAAAGGTGATCAAATCACTAATCATCAGGGAAATGCAAATCAAGACCACAATGAGATATCATCTCACTCTTATTAGAATGACTATTACCAAAAGGACAAGAGATAACAAGTGTTGACGAGGTTGTGGAGAAAAAGGGAACCCATGTGCACTGTTGCTGGGAATGTAAATTGGTGCAGCCACCATGAAAAACAGTATGGAGATTTCTCAAAAAATTAAAAATAGAACTACCATATAATCCAGCAATTACACTTTTAGGTATTTATTCAAAGGAAATTCAAATACTAACTCAAGAAGATATATGCACCCCCATGTTCCTTATAACATTATTTACAATAGCCAAGATATGGAAGCAACCCTAAGTGCCCATCAATGGCTAAATGAATAAAGAAGATGTGGTATATATAGAGAGAACAAAATATTATTCAGCCATAAAAAAAAAAAAACGAATGAAATCCTGCCATTTGCAACAACATGGATGGATCCTGAGAGCATTTGGCTAAGTGAAATAAGTCAGAGAAAGACAAATACCATATGATCTCGCTTACATGTGTAATCTAAAAAACAACAAAAAAGCAAAGTAGGGTTTCCCTGGTGGCGCAGTGGTTGAGAGTCCACCTGCCGATGCAGGGGACACAGATTTGTGCCCCGGTCCGGGAAGATCCCACATGCCACGGAGCGGCTGGGCCCGTGAACCATGGCTGCTGAGCCTGCGCGTCCGGAGCCTGTGCTCCACAATGGGACAGGCCACGGCAGTGAGAGACCCGCATACCACAAAAAAAAAAAAAAAAAAAGTAGTTGCCAAAGGTATGGGGTAAGGAGGTGAGTGAAAGGGGTCAAAAGGTACAAACTTCCAGTTATAAATAAGTCATGTGTATGTAGTGTATGGCTTTGTGACTATGGTTTAAAACACTGTATTATGTATTTGAAAGTTGATAATAGAGAAATATTAAAAGTTCTCACCATAAGAAGATATTTGTAACTATGTGTAGTGATGGATGTTAACTAGACTTATTGTGGTGTTCATTTTGCAAGATATACAAATATTGAATTATGTTGTATATCTGAAACTAATGAAATATTATATGTCAATTATTTCTCAATGTTTTTAAATTAAAACTTGTTTGCATCAAAGGACAATATCAAGAGATTAGGAAGACAACCCACCTAATGGGACAAAATCTTTGAAAATCTGAATGAAAATCTAGAATTTATAAAGAATTCCTATAACTCACAACAATGACAACAACCATACCCAATTCAAAAATGGGCAAGGGACTTGAATAGACACATCTCCAAAAAAGATATACAAATAGCCAATGAGCACGTGAAAAGATGCTCAACACCATTAATCATTAGGAAAATGCAAATTAAAATCACAATGACATACCACATTATAGCAATTAGGAGGGCTATCACCAAAAACAAACAAATAATAATAACAAGGGTTGACAAGAATGTGAAGAAATTGGAACTCTCATGCATTGCTGGTGGGAATGTAAAATGGTATATCCTCTGTGGAAAACAGGTTGACATTTCCTCAAAAAGTTAAACGTAGAATTACCATAGGATCCAGCAATTCCATTCCTGGGATATAAACCCAAAAGAATGGATAGAGGGAATCAAAGAGATGTTTGTACACCCATGTTCATAGTAGCATTTGTCACAATAGATGAATGGTGGAGAAAAAAAAAGTGTCCATCAACAGGTTAACAGATAAACAAGACATGGTGTATACATACAGTGGAATAGTATTCACCCATAAAAAAGGAAGGAAACTCTGATACATGCTACAATATAGGTAAGCCTTGAAAACTTTATGCTAAGTCAAATAAGCCAGACACAAAAGGACAAATACTGTATAATTCCACCTATATGAAGTACCTAAACTTGGCAAATTCATGGAGATAGAAAGTAGAATAAAGGGTTACCAGGGACTTGGGGAAGTGGGGAATGGAGAGTTACTATTTAATGAGTTCAGAGTTTCTCTTTGGGGATGATGATAAATGTTCTGGAAATTGATAGTGGTGATGGTTGCACAAAATTGTGGATGTATTTAGTGCCACTGAATTGTATACTTAAAAATGGTTAAAATTGTAAATTTTATGTTATGTATATTTCCCATGATAGAAAAAATAAAAGAACAGAGGACAAGACACGATCTTGGATATTATAAATATCATCACCAAACTTTTAAAAATTAAAGTATTTTTGGAATAAGTTGTCAAGTTCAAGAAAGAAAAACAGTGGAAAATAGGAGAAAAAGAATTCTTTAAAAAAGGATTGCTCCAGAAGGTCCAGCATCTAACAAATAGTTCAAAAGAGAGAGAAAAGATCCAAGAGAGGGGAGGAAGTTTTCAAGATATATGAAGAAAGAATTTCCCAGAACTAAAGGATACAAGAGTCCTAATTCATAGTGTTCATTGCAATTCAGTACAAAACATAGAACATGTACCTAGGCCCTTCACTTTGAAAGTCAAGATCTTGGGAAGAGAGGAAAGATCGTAAAAGCTTATGTCAGGGTGGGTGTAGGGGGATAATAGGCCACATATTAAAATAAATAAAAGTGATATTAGTCTTCTTCTATATTGGAAGCCAGAGAAAATTTTGAAGTATTAAAATTTCTGAGTGAAACTGCTTCTCAACATTTAATTTTATAACTAAGCTATCAATCAAATATGAAGCTAGGATAGAGACATTTTCAGACATGCAAAATGTCAAAACTTTACCTCTCGTATGCAATTACACAGGAATCTTAATCAAGGATGCCATCTACCAAAAAGAGGACATTAACCAAAAAGAAGTGAGTAGGTTCCAGGAAAGAGATCCCAATATAGTAGAGAGACAAAGAAAATTCAGAGGATGAATTAAAAAGGAAAAGAAGTCATGATCGGAGCAGGACAGGAGAGTGCTTGAGAGAGGTCTTGAGAGAGAAATACTGGAAATATTAGATAATCTGATACATTGATCCATGTGAAAAATTATCTTTAGAGGATGTTTAAAGATGGGGTAAGAAAAAAAAAAGATGGGGTAAGATAATCCTCGATAAAAAACTGCTCACCAAAAAATGAAAAGCAGGGCAATTACCATTCATAAGAAAAATTAACTTAGACAAGGATATATAATCATAGGGTACTATTTGGTTCAACAACAAATAATATTTACCTGGTCTTGATAATGTAAATACTGGATGTTGAATTCATAATGCTTTAGCTATATTGAGAGAATAAAGGGAAGGGTAGTTTGGAGGAATGGGATATAAGTGAGGTTAATTCTGATCTACCATACCAGTAGGTTATAAGTCAATGGGTGAACAAAGAGATAGTGATATACGAATGTCACTTAGAAACATGTGGCCAAAAAAACAGAAGAATAGAGCATCAAAATTGTAAGTGGTTGTTTTTGGAGAAAGGGTTAGAGTAGGGAAAGGAGGAATAGTAGAGTGCTTTTTTTACTATAAGACTTTTAACACTATTTGATTTTTTAAACTATAGACCTGTATTTGGTAAAAATTAAAATGAATATGTTAATAAATAACTTCAGCAAATAAAAGGATAAATATGGTAATATGATAAAAAGATAGGATAGGATAGGATAAAAAAGATAGGATAGGATAGGATAAAAAAGATAGGATAGGATAGGATAAAAAGAATAAATAGGATAGAATAAAAAAGAATAAAACTATTAAATGTTCAGCTATCAACAAATATAGAGCTTCTACAATCACTAGTAAAATGACAGAACTGCAGTAAATTATGTATGCAGCAGTTACCCTTTGGTAGGAAGAATTTCTTAAAGCAGAATCTTTCTAGTTCTTTCCTTTTATACATGCTAAGCAGTATTCTTTTTTTTTTTTTTTTTTTTTTTTTTTCCCAGTATGCGGGCCTCTCACTGTTGTGGCCTCTCCCTGTTGTGGCCTCTCCCGTTGCGGAGCACAGGCTCCAGACGCGCAGGCTCAGCGGCCATGGCTCACGGGCCCAGCCGCTCTGCAGCATGTGGGATCTTCCCAGACCGGGGCACGAACCCGTGTCCCCTGCATCAGCAGGCGGACTCTCAACCACTGCGCCACCAGGGAAGCCCCTAAGCAGTATTCTTGATTAATTATATTGAGTTGAAGAATATGAATAATTATCAAAGTATCTTGTCCCTAATTTTCATATGCCAGGTCTCATTCAATCTGTACTGATAAAATCACTTTTAGAAAATTAATTCCTGAACTCAATCTCTCTAATCCCCCTTTGTAGAATTATAGTGTTTTCAGTCACAGTATAAATTTTAAAATGACAGTACTGCTTTTGTATGGAAGGAACACTGTGATAAATGAAAGAAGCTGCTTATGGTCTGTGAAGAACAAAGATAACTGGGGTTCCAGCTGCCCCAGACCCAAGCTGACTGTACTGATAGCTGAGAGGATCAGTGTATCTATACATCTGTAACCCACTCATGGCACGTCAATGAACCTTAGCATATCATTGTACTTTGGTACCTCAGTTAGGAAGCTCTAGTCTACAAGACCCCAATTAATATTTTTTTCTAAAAAGAGGAAGACCTGTATTTAAAGTTTGTTGGAGAAGAAAGGAAACTAGAGGGGGAAAAAGAAGGTTTTTGGGGATGTTAAAGAGGGTAATACATACATTCAGCAAGGAAGTATTTTTAATTTATTTCTTTTTAAATTTTTGTTTTATTTTTGTCTGCATTGGATCTTTGTTGCTGTGCACGGGCTTTCTCTAGCTGTGGGGAGCAAGGGCTACTCTTTGTTGCGGTGTGCGGGCTTCTCATTGCCATGGCTTCTCTTGTTGTGGAGCATGGGCTCTAGGCACGCAGGCTTCAGTAGTTGTGGCACACAGTCTCAGTAGTTGTAGCACACGGGCTTAGTTGCTCCATGGCATGTGGGATCTTCCCGAACCAGGGCTCGAACCCGTGTACCCCGCATTGGCAGGCAGATTCTTAACCACTGTGCCACCGCGGAAGCCCAAGGAAGTATTTTTAGAAAGGGGAAGCAATGAAGAAAATAATATGCTATATGCTGGGCCCTATATAGGGTGCTTTTAAAAATTATAACAAATTATACATAATAGATATTATCCTAATTTAAAAGAATAAACATTTAGTTTCCAAGGTAAAATAACATAAGCATTTATGTGGTAATTTGAATCTGTATGACTGTAAGGTTGAATTAGAGATATTAAGCACAAAGCCAGCCAGTCCATATCCCTTCTAATGAAAGTTCCTAAAGTTCACAATAGTTGTTTTTTTTTTTTGCCGTACATGGGCCTCTCACTGTTGTGGCCTCTCCCGTTGCGGAGCACAGGCTCTGGCCGCGCAGGCTCAGCGGCCATGACTCACGGGCCCAGCCGCTCCACGGCATATGGGATCCTCCTGGACCGGGGCACGAACCCGTGTCCCCTGCATCGGCAGGCGGACTCTCAACCACTGCACCACCAGGGAAGCCCCACAATAGTTGTTTTTGTATGTCCACAGGCATTTCTGCTCCTTCTGGTTAGAGAAGTACATCATTCTGGGTTCAGTGAAGGGAGAATAATCACTAATAAGTGTTAGAATAGGATAACAATTGGTCACATGCTTTCAAGTGATAACAGCTGATCACACGGCTGTAAGTGGTATTTATAACTGAATTCTTCTACTACTCATTACATGTTGCTATTCCCCTCAAATGGTTCTGTTTTCCTACCTGTGATGATCCAAACTTTTGTTTCTGAAGGGTTTGTTCCATTAATGGTCCTGATTTTACTGGTTTTTTGTAGTGTTCCCATTAATTTTATCACAGGATATGGGTGTACTAAGAGACACCCCCAGAGTATCTCCTGTGTTCCAGACATACTTCTCTTTATGTCCATTATGTAGCAACAACCTAATTTCTCCTTAATAGTATTAATTACCCCCAACCAGTACAGTATCATTCACTGGCATGAGTTGCCTAAAAACCAGGTAATTTCTAGTTTAATAAAATCAATATATTTGCTGGTGGAACAGTCTTCACTTGGGAACAAATACCTCCAGATCAGCAGAGCCTAAAGTTGTGGGATAGGAAGCAAAGAATTCACTAGTGGAACATTAAGTGTAATTGCAAAAGGAGGCACTCGCATATCCAGACTTTGATTTTGAGACTCATGAATCCTACTTCTGTCACTGAATCAGAGTATATGTCACAAACTGGAGAACATTATCTTGGCCCCACAAAGTGTTGCCACCCAGTTGACATCATAACTAAGCCTTCAAAAGGCCATTCTTGGCTTCCAGATTTAGCTCAGAAAGCTGAAAAGAGTGTCACCCTTACAGCAAAATAAATTATCTGTGCAAATTAATGACTTTTCTTGAACCCGTTTGAGAACTGCAGCTATGGGGCAAACAACTAACCTGAAATCTGGAGAGAGACAGAGAAAAACAAGGTCTGAGCACTTTTTTACCTTGGCAGATGCTTCCAGATATCATTTAAGCCAGTAAGAAGATGCAGCTAGCAATTTTTTACCAAATTGCTAAAGTCCAGGTATGGGCTAAAATGAGTGTGAGGGTCCTGAGGGACATAGACATGCAGGGCATTGCACACTCTTTCAGGCTTTTCCTCCAGGAATCCAACCACTCCCATGAGGAAGAGTGGGGGGAATCCTGAGAAAGATTTCTTCACAGTGCCGGCTGGGAGAGGGGAACACAGCCACTGCTGAAACCTGTCTCTCCTATCTCCTCTGTGGAACAAAAACCTTAATTTGCAGTGAAAAAAGCAACAAAAACTAACTGTAGGACAAAAAGAATGCTCTACCCCTATAGGAGGAGCAGGAAGACATGCTAGGCCTAGTATATATTTGCAAGAGACACAGAACACTTATGAAATCCATACCCCAAGACCCAAGTTTACAGTGCCTGCTTAAAGCTATGACTTAATCTCCACATTATATCCCCCACCCTTCCCCACCACCTCATGCTAAAATGATTTGACTTTTAAAATAACAGTACAATATGGCTGGGAGAGCTAAACAAAAAACACAGTAATGGAGATGAAGAATGCTGTAAATGAGCTTATCAGTAGACTCAACATAGGTAAGCAAAGAACCAATAAACTTGAAGATAAGCCAACAGAAATTACCCAAAGTAAAATGCAAAAAGAAAAACAAGAATGAATGAACAAATAGAACAGAATAACCAAGAGATGTGAGATAGTATCAAATGGTGTGATATATACATAATTACAATCCCAGAAGAAGAAAGAACAAGGCAGAATATTTGACTAAATAATGGGCAAAATTTTTCCAAAATTAATGACAGACAATAAGTCATATATCCAAAAACCTCAGAGAACCAAGTAGGATAAATACCAAAACCCCATAACTTAGACATATTGAAAGAGCTGCAAACCAGACAAACAAAAACCTTGAAGGCATCCAGAGAAAAAGATACATTACTTACAGAGGAGCAAGGCTTAGAATTATAACATATGTCTCATCAAAACCTATGCAAGTGGGCTTCCCTGGTGGCGCAGTGGTTAAGAATCTGCCTGCCAATGCAGGGGACACGGGTTCAAGCCCTGGGCCGGGAAGATCCCACATGCGGTGGAGCTACTGGGCCTGTGTGCCACGGCTACTGAGCCTGCGCTCTAGAGACCGTGTGCCACAACTACTGAAGCCCGTGTGCCTAGAGCCCATGCTCCACAACAAGAGAAGCCACCGCAACGAGAAGCCCACGCACCATGACACAGAGTAGCCCCCACTCGCGACAACTAGAGAAAGCCCACGCGCAGCAACGAAGACCCAATGCAGCCAAAAATAAATTAATTAATTAATTAAAAAAAAGACTATGCAAGCAAGAAGACAATAAAGTGACATCTTTCAAGTGCTGAAAGAAAAAAAAATCAACCCATAATTCTATACCTGGCAAAAGTTATCCTTAAAAATGAAGAGGAAATAAAAATGTTCTCAGACAAATCAGAACCGAGGGAATTCACTGTCAATAGAACTACTCTAAAAGAAATGTTAAAGAAGTTCTCAGGGAGAAAGAATATTAGATAGGTGAGAAACATGGATCAACATAAAGCAATAAAGAGTATCAGAAATCAATAAATGAAGGTAAAAGAAAATATTTTCAATTACTCTAAAAGACAACTTAGTCTTTAAAGCAAAAGGCCATTGTACCATTCTATTAGGACAGTTGTTTTAGGTGATGGGGACATGGTAAGACTAGTGAATTCTGAGATGAGCATATCACCATACTTCATTTGCTGTAAAATGAGTTCCTTGGTTGGAAATGCTATTCTTTGGAATATTACGATGAAGGCATTCTGTAAATCCACAGGTTGTAGTGATTTTGGCAGAAGTACTGTAGGCAGGGAAGGTAAATATGCTTCCAAATTATATTAGTCTGAAATAGTCTGTTTCAGTGAGAACAGTGTGTACCCTTTGAATGATGGAATTAATCTAATGTAATCATCCTCCTACCAAGGCTGGCTTATCCTCCAGGAATGGTTCTAAAGCAGGAGGGTCATTGTTGATCTCCACTGTTGTAGCTTGGGCTCACTGCAATGGTTTTAGTCAGTGGAAATTCATGTTGCTAAGTCTATGCATAACCTCCATCCCTGACCACATGACCACTTTGTGCAAAAGCCCATTTAACAAGGACAGGGATATCTGAGGAAAAATGATCCCTGACATCTGCAGAATGGGTCATCTTTTCTACCTTATTATAAATATCCTCTTTTGTTGAGGTTGCCCTTTGGTGATATTCACATGGGACGCAAATATCTCCATACCCTGTGCTCATTTGGAGAGGTCCATTCACATACCTCTACCCCAGACGCTGTGTCATCAGTCTTCCAATTCTGTATCATCTCTGACCATCCAGCCAGATGTCAGCAAATGCCCATGAATGTAGATCCATACTTCTGGCCAACTCTTTGGTCCAGATACAGTGGACAGCTAAATGTACCACTTGAAATCCTGCCCAATGAGGTTTTTCCTTCACCAGTATTCTTCAGGTCCACCCCCAGGGTGTGGCTGTGGGACTGCAGCCATCCAATTTCAGTTGGTGCCAGCATATAATTCAGAACCATCTTTAAACCAGGCCCAAATTTTTCTTAGTTATAGGAATTTTCAGTGCATTCACAGGGGCAAGAGAGAGAAGAGGCAATGTAGCAGGAGATGGAACCAGACTCATAAAACTTACTACTTTCTGTAGGAGTTTCTCAAGACCAACCTAGACTGATGATAGAGTGCTGCTGTGCATACTTAATTTTAGGGTTTTATGTGTCGTACAATACTCAGTTCACGAGGGGCAGCTGAGGCCACATGGTAACTTAGTGGCCATACAATACTCAGTTCATGAGGGGCAGCTGAGGCCACATGGTAACTTAGTGGCCATACAATACTCAGTTCACGAGGGGCAGCTGAGGCCACATGGTAACTTAGTGGCCATACAATACTCAGTTCACGAGGGGCAGCTGAGGCCACATGGTAACTTAGTGGCCATACAATACTCAGTTCACGAGGGACAGCTGAGGCCACATGGTAACTTAGTGGCTCGTGGTCCCGCTATCAGTCTGTATTAGGGCCAATAGCAGGACAGAGCTATTTCTCAAAGGACAGTGGTCATCTGCAGAAGATGGCATAACTCTGTTTCAAAGTCCTATAGGAGCCTGCCGAAGGCTGCATACAGTATCCCTATCCATACCAAAGAAAGCACAAGCACGATCACGTCTGCTGGGTTATGTGGCCCAAGTGACAGAGCAGGTTGTGCAGAAGCCTCAATCTGATGCTGAGCTTCTTTCAGGATCCGCACCAAACCAGCGGCCTTTTGGGTTATCCAGTAAGTGGATCAGAGTATGTTGTCTCTAAAATCCAAAGAGGCCCAATAGGCATCCTTACTGGTAGGAAGAATCAGATGAAAAAACTTGTACTTTATCTTGGAAGGGGTACCCTCCAAGTCCATACCCTGGATCACTGGACCCTATAAAGCAACCAATTCAGGAAAGGTCATTACTGGTTCTTCAGACAAGGGGAGGCTAATTTACAGAGACAGAATACAAAAGGCTATTTCTGATGCAAAAGATGCTTGACAAAATTTGGGTTCTTAGCCTAAGTTGAGTCTCCTCTATGTTCCCACCCCAATTCTCTCACTCCTTCCAATCAGTGTTCTAACATTAATATAAGAGACCATTTGGTGTTATAATTTTAATTTGCATTGTAACCTAGCCATCCACATGACTAGACTTTGGGCTTGGTCAGAAACCTTGCCACTCTGCAGCTAAAAGAAATAAAGGTTTATTTTAGGGCAGTCATAGAAGCCATCTTGTTCCTTACCTGGATCTAAAACTGGGAATTTAAAGTTCTGAACTCATCATTTTCTTCCTTCAAGTTCTATAGTGCATCTGGAAGCAATCAACCAATGCTATTGTTTTTCCCCTAAGATAATCTATGGTATCAGCTATTTCTATAGGCAGACCATGTGTTATAATTTAAGTAACTATTTTGCCACTTCATGCAATAGGCTACCATTTTATTACTGGCAACAGGGTCTTTAATCCCAAATTTAGGTAGATCAGAGAATCAATTCTAAAGTCCCATAATCATGTTTCTGTTCCCCTGGAACAATTTTCAGTACCAATAACAATATCAGCTGGGTTTAGTAAGAGAAGCAGAGATCTTAATAAGTCTTATGGAATAGGAGATTTACTATAGGATTTAAACCTTCTATACCTATAGTAGGAACTGGGGAAGTAACAGCCAGAGAAGGCTAGTTGAAGGAACAAAGAAGGAGTCACCAACTAACTAATCAGAAAAGTAAAGCATATATAGCTGCCTAAGTGGGACTGCAAAGGGAAAGCTATTGCCTCTGCATAGTTAGTTATTGCCTCTGTGTTTAACCCAAGTGTCTGTTGCTCATCAACAGGTTTGACAGATAGGAAGACAAGTTGGAGGTGAAGTGAAGGAGAGTGAGGACCATCTGGAACTTGTCAAGGTCAATATATGACCTCTTTGTCTGTTCATCACCACATTTGACTAAGATGACCTTCAGAGAACAATGGCCAGTGCTTCACTTCAGCTTGGTATGGGCTTAAGAGGGTATATATGCCATGGTGGGTATTTGGTGGGTGGATGAAAAATGGAGACACAATATGCTATATTCCAAAGAACAAAAATCAAATTAACATCAGACTTCTCCTCTGTTATATTAAATACCAAATACTTAATTGAGCAATACCGTAAGAGTTTTGGGAGGGAAAGGATGGGCCATTAGAAATTATGTTTAAATTGTCTTTCATGTAGAAAAGTAACAAATTTTATTCTTTGATATGCAAAGGTTCAGAAAATATATGACCTATCTACCCTTTTAGAAGAGCTACTGACAGTTATAGACCTATTTATCTAAGAGAGTCACCAAAATTAATAGCTCCAGAATTAGAAGGTTTGGGTATTAGTTAAAAAGATTTCTTTAAAAGAACTATTTATAGGCACAGCACACAACTCCCAACAAAAATTCTGAGAATAATAATTTAAGAAGCCACAATGAATTGACTTTACCATCCTAATGATCTTGCAAGAATGCAAAAGTGTGGATGCCTCCTTCTCAAAGAAAATTGGACAAAATTTTAAAGCAAGCAGTCTCATTATAAATATTATTTTCCTTTAGGATTTGACAAAAAAATATATTTTTTAGGTGACCTCACCTCAAACTTTTAGAATTTCAATTAAATAATGAAACAATTATAAACTATCTAGCCCCAGGATAAT
This sequence comes from Phocoena sinus, assembly GCF_008692025.1. Lineage (NCBI taxonomy): Eukaryota > Metazoa > Chordata > Mammalia > Artiodactyla > Phocoenidae > Phocoena > Phocoena sinus. The sequence goes on from NC_045772.1 coordinate 92,012,533, forward strand.
TTCTGTAAGAAAATACATCAAAATAATGATGTAGCTTTATTGAAGTGATGGCATTTTGATTGAGTTTTGTCTTTCTATTTGGAATTATTTTCCACATTGTCTTTCAAAGGCAATAATAAAGTTGTTAATTGCAGGAGTTATGCTTCCAGGTAAGATGTAGCCAGTCTCACAATGCCTAGTCTAAAAGTCCTGCCAGAGGAATGAATATGTTATACACACAGGAGAGAACTCCAAATTTCACCCTCAAGATGTTTGAAACCTGAGGTGAACTCAAACAAAATAAACTTGTAATCTAAACCCAACAGAGCATAATCCTGATTGGATCAAAGTAATGTTTCTCAGTCTAGCTTCCTGACAGTGGAAAAGACATGCACTCTCTGGGACAAAATAATATTTCAGTTCCCATAAATTTTTAGATATGTAATTTCTGCATACAATAAAAAAAAGAAATGAGACATGCAAATATGAAGGAAAGTGTGACTTGTCAACAGGGAAAACATAGCCATTAAAAGCAGAACCATAGATTACCCAGATGTTGGAATTGGCAAACAATAACTTTTAAATTAGTATTAGGAATGTGTTAAGGAAAACAGGGGAAAAGACGTATAAAACAGTTAAAATAGGGCTTCCCTGGTGGCGCAGTGGTTGAGAGTCTGCCTGCCGATGCAGGGAACATGGGTTCGTGCCCTGGTCTGGGAAGATCCCACATGCCGTGGAGTGGCTGGGGCCGTGAGCCATGGCCACTGAGCCTGAGCATACGGAGCCTGTGCTCCGCAATAGGAGAGGCCACAACAGTGAGGGGCCCACGTACCACAGGAAAAAAAAAAACAGTTAAAATATAGAGAACTTAATAAAAATAAATTTCTAAAAAACAAGCAAGTATATATTCTAGAACTGAAAGATACAACAATTGAAATTAAGAATTCATTGTATAGGCCTAACAGCATACTGGATGTAGGATAAAGGATCAGTGAACTTGAAGAAAATCAATATATATTATCCAAACTAAAACACAGGGAAAAGAAGAAGAAAAAAGAGATGAGAGGGCTTCCCTGGTGGCACAGTGGTTGAGAGTCTGCCTGCCGATGCAGGGGACACGGGTTTGTGCCCCGGTCCGGAAAGATCCCACATGCCACGAAGCGGCTGGGCCCATGAGCCCTGGCCACTGAGCCTGCGCGTCTGGAGCCTGTGCTCTGCAACGGGAGAGGCCACAACAGTGAGAGGCCCACGTACCACAAAAAAAAAAAAAAAAAAAGAGATGAGAGAGTGGGAAGAAGTAAAGGAGAAGAGAACAAATGGAAGAATTTTGGGAAATTCTCTGCTGTTATCTCTTCAAATATTTCTTCAGACACTTACTTCTTCTGAAACACCATTTAGATTCATATTAGACTTTTTCATTGTGCTAACATTTCTCTTATGCTCTTTTCTGTATTTTGCATTCTTTTTTTCTTTCTGTGCTTCAGAAAATTTTTCTGTTTTCAGTTCACTAATGATCTCTTTTGTGCCAATCTACTGTGGGACCCTTCCATTAAGTTGTTAAGTTCAGTTACCACTGAGGTGAGATTTTACAGTTTAGAATTAGAAATTCCATTTGATTCCCTTATATAGATTCCAGTTTTCTGATTAAATTCTCCATTCTTTCATCAGTTTTGTCCATCTCTACTGTGATTTTCTTGAACACATTAAAGTTCCTGTCTGCTGTTTTCAATATCTGGATCAGCTGTGGATCTATTTCTGTCCTCTATTTTGTCTTCACTTATCTATTTTATGTTCTTGTCTCTTGGCATACCTAGTAATTTTTGACTGGATGCTAGATATCATGTATAGAAGTTGTAAAATCTCCAGATGATATTGTTTCCTTCAGAGAAGATTTACCCTCCCTTTTTCTTTGAAGACAATAGGTGCTCCTTTAATCAAGGGGCCATCGTTTGGGTAAGGATTTTTGTCTGCCCTTGTTTTTTCCCCTATGCTTATGGTATACTTCTCCAGGGCTTTCAACGAAATGCCTGATATGTTACCCTGAGCCCTTCCCCAGAAAGTTCTAAATTCTAATCTTTACCTCCTTAGTACCTTGAGATTGCAAAACTCTCCACTCTAATTTTTGGAAGCACTCTACTTTGTTTCTTAGCTTAAGAATTGTACAACTTAAGAATTCAGCAAATGACAAGGGGAAACTCTGCATGTCAACCTCAATTCTCCATTCCTCTCTTCTTACTGGCATCTTAGCTCCTCATGCCTTCAATTGTGTTTCTCTAGCAAAAACTGTGAGAAAGCTCTGTTAATTTCTCTGTTCTCCAGTATTGGCTCTCTGGGTAAATCCTGGAATATCAATCTCTTGCTTTGTGTCCAGAAATAGAAACTTCCTCAGTGCAAAAGCACCAATAGACATCATCAATCTATAATAGGATACTCTATCATGTCCCTCAGATGTTTCACTTTAACTGAAGAACAAGCAGAAGAACTGATTTAAGCAGAAGAGGGAGAAGATCAGATTTACATTTTAATATTAATATTTTACAACCTCTAATGAAATAATAAATTCAGGGAATAATCATCAATGGCTACTAAATTCATAGGCTCTGTTGTTCTCCAACTTTTTCTCAGGGATGCCTCACACTTTTAAAAATTATTGGACACCACAAGGAGGTTTTCTTTTTGAAAGTTATATATCTCAATATTAATTACACTAGAAATTAAAACTGAGAAAAATTTAAAACACAAGAATGTCATGTAGTGTCTGAAAAACTGCTGTACACTTGTGAGAATATAAAGAGGAAAAGCAAATAATGTCTATTATTATTTTGAAATATTTTTGACCTTGCAGACTCCCTGGAAGAATTTCAGAGATCCCCAGAGTTTATGGACTACAATCTGAAAACTATGACATTAGCTGAAATATTGTTAGGAAACTTGATGATGAATGAATTCGGCTAACAATACCTGAACTCAAAGCCAATCTTGTCCACACAGAAAAGGACATATCTGACTCACGATGCAATACAATATGAAGTATACAGCATCATCTCTGACACATGCTTGCCAAAGAATATTGAACCCTAATCTAATAAAATTTCTAGATTTAACAAGTTTACAGGAAATACAAGGAATAGAAGAACATGTTTGCGATTAGCAAAGTCTATAAAATGGGAAATTCTACATGACAAATAAACCAGCTTTTTAAGCAAACAAATGGCAAAAGGAGGAAAAGGGAGGCAGGGATTATCGATTTTTTTTTTTTTAAACTGGAAGTTTGTACTTTTTGACTCCCTTCACCCATTTAGCCCACCCTCTCCACCCCCCTGTCTCTGGCACCCAGCAATCTGTTCCCTATATCTATAAGTTTCATTTTCTTTTTGTTTTTTAGCTTCCACATATAGGAGAGATCATATGGTATTTGTCTTTCTCTGTCTGACTTATTTCACTTAGCATAACGCCCTTGAGGTCCATTCATGTTGTCATAAATAGCTAGATTTCATTCTTATGGCCGAATAATTTTCTGTTGTTTGTACATACCAAATTTTCTTTATCGTTCATCTGTGGATGGACACTTAGGTTGTTTGCATATCTTGGCTATTGTAAATAATTCTACAGTGAACATGGGGTGCATATATCTTTTCAAGTGTTTTTGTTTTCTTCAGCTAAATACCCAGAAGTGGAATTGCTGGATCATATGGTAGTTCTATTTTTAATTTTTTGAGGAATCTCCATATTGTTTTCCATATTGGCTGTACCAACTCACATTCCCAGCAACAGTGCACTGTTGTTCTAGCAGGTATGAGGCTATAACTCATTGTAGTTTTGATTTGCATTTCTCTGATAATTAGTGATGTTGAACTCTGCCTATCTTTGAAGACTTCCATTTTGCCAGACTCATGTGAATATACCTTCCCACTATATGAAAATAGTCTTGTTAATGTCAATTAGTGTTGAAATATAACATCATTACCATATATAAACAAGAAATGCCCCAGTAGGACCAGGATACAGTCTCATGGGGCCTGCAATCTACAGATGGTCAGAAATGCAAATTTCTAACCAGAGATAAAGAGATTTCTAAACAAAAGTTAATTATCCCTTATTATCATGATATAATCACATATGGTAGGAAGAGAAATTTTAACAAAATTACATATGTTAAGCTAGACTGAATCTGGTGTACAGGTATCCAGTGGGCTCCTGATAACATTTCATATAGAGAGATGCAAAAGACCGTGAGAACTTTGTCAAATTCCTTAAAATTTGTGACTTGACCATGTTTGTAGTTTTAGTCACCTTATCTGTTTCTTTACTGCCTTAAAGCCCTTAGTACATTCCATTTACTGAGGGTTTCCAGTGTGCCTAGTACTGTGCCAGGTATTTTAAATATTTTGTGTCATGCAGTCTTTACAACCATGATAGGTAGACATAACCTTCATAGTGGAGGAAATTAGGGATCAGAGAGATTAAGTGACAACCACAGAGCTAGTAAGTGGTAGGGACAAGATTTAAATACTTGACTCGATATACCATAATCTTTTCAATACAACTGAGATCTCCAATTATGAAGTACAAAGGAACTAGTAGAAAGCTGATTAAAAAAAGAGAGAGAAAAAAATCTCAGCCCCGCCCCCCCAGACTATTAAATCCAAATGTCTCTGCTAACTGGTAATCTTCGCCACATTTCAAACTCCTTAGTCAAAATTACAGAGGAAGCTAGGGTGTTTGTCTTAGATGTTTACAATCACATGTTTAACAGGTAATCTCATAGGTTATAAACTAGCTTCCCTCCAATCATGTACCTACCCTGATCTAATCATTAATCCTGGAATGCAATTCAAGGTGGCTTCCCCGAGTAGGGCTTGAGTTAAGAGGATAGTGGGTGTGGTAGCTAGTATGACTTTATGTCCAGTATATTTCACTTTTTGGGTGTAATGCATGAAACGTCTCCTTATGATCTATCATGTGAAAAACTATAAATGTATTCAAATTGTTGTTAATACACGGTTTAACTACTCTATCAGAAAGTGATATTGGACTTCCCTGGTGGGACAGTGGTTAAGAATCCGCCTGCCAATGCAGGGGACACGGGTTAGAGCCCTGGTCCGGGAAGATCCCACATGCCGTGGAGCAACTAAGCCTGTGTGCCACAACTACTGAGCCTGCGCTCTAGAGCCTGTGAGCCACAACTACTGAGCCAGCGTGCCACAACTACTGAAGCCCGCACACCTAGAGCCAGCGCTCCGCAACAAGAGAAGCCACCGCAAAGAGAAGCCCACACACCACAATGAAGAGTAGCCCCCACTGGCCACTAGAGAAACTAGAGAAAACCCACATGCAGCAGCAAAGACCCAACACAGCCAAAAATAAATTAATTAATTAATTTTTTTAAAAAAGTGATATTAAGGGCTTCCCTGGTGGCACAGTGGTTGAGAGTTTGCCTGCCAATGCAGGGGATGCGGGTTCGTGCCCCAGTTCGGGAAGATCCCACATGCCGCGGAGCAGCTGGGCCCGTGGGCCATGGCCGCTGAGCCTGCATGTCCAGAGCCTGTGCTCCGCAACAGGAGAGGCCACAACAGTGAGAGGCCCGCGTAGCGCAAAAAAAAAAAAAAAAGTGATATTAAGACGTGTAGTAGGAGAAAAAATGTCCCCTCCCCTAAAAGGTGTATTTACTTCCTAACCCCCAGAACCTGTTAATACTACCTTATATGACCAAAGAATGAATATTACCATGTATGGCAAAAGATGTGATTAAATTAAGGATCTTCAAAGGAAGAGTTTATCCTGTATTATCTGGGTAGGCCTGAAATACAGTCAAATGTATCCTTATAAGAGAGAGGTAGAGGGATATTAGAAAGGCACACAGAGGAGAAGGCAATGTGAAAACAGAGGCAGGGTTCAGAGTGATGTGGCCAAGAGCCAAGGAATGCCAAGGAATGGCAGGCAACCACGAGTAGCAAAACAAGGCAAGGAATCAAATCTCCCCCAGAGCCTTTGGAGGGAGTGTGACCCTGCTAACACTTTGATTTTGCACTTCTGAACCCCAGAACTATGAGAGAATAAAGGTGTGTTTGTTTTAAGCCACCAAATTTGTGGTGATTTTTTTATGGCAGCCACACTAAACTAATACAAGGTGTAATTTTCAAAGTTGGTTTTTCCCTTCAGTTCGAAATCTCCAGACATTTAATATTAGCCCTCTGATTCCTTTGGGGACCTCTCCAAGTTTTACTCCTTGCTATTCTTTAGTCTTTGGACTAAATTCTAAATGTAAATACCACAAACATTCCCTGTTGATTAGTGGTTTACAAATACTGGTGGCATAGGAATACCCAATCTGCACTCATCACTAATGCAGATTCTTGGACTCTACCGTAGTCTTTAGAATCTAAGAACATAAGCATCTAAGAAACTAAATTTTTTGACAAGTAGCACAGATCATTTTGATAGGCCTTGGACCACATTTTATTTTTATTTTTATTTTTTGCCACACCTCACGGCACGTGGAACTTCCCTGACCAGGGATCAGACCCATGCCCCCTGCAATGGAAGTGTAGAGTCTTAACCACTGGACCACCAGGGAAGCCCAGACCACATTTAAAAAACCAATTATTTGAAATAGTGGAGGAAACATGAAACATAACTACATAAAGTCAGGCTCAGCTGTGAGTGATGGAAAATCAATAATACTGACTTTTAAAAGATAGAAGTTTATTTCTCTCACACATAAAAAATAGTCAGAGGTAGGCAATCCAGGGCTGTCACAGCCCTCCATTATATAAGAAATTCAGTCTTCTTCTAAATTGTTTCTCCTTGTATCTGACAGCAATATCATCCTCAGCATGGACCTTTTGCCTCATGGGACCAAAATGGCTGCTTGAGTGCCAGCCATTATGTCCACGTTTGTCCTATGGGAAATTATCTTGATGCAACAGTAGACTCTAAGTACACTCCATGCAAGCTATCACAGAAGTCATGAAACAAAAAGGTCTGCAGACCAAGTAAAGATGCTCAAATTATATGGTTTATTAAATCAATTTAAAACAGAATGAAAAACAAGGAAAAAGAAATGGGATAACAGTTTTGCACACTTAAGATAGGATGCAAGTGGGATGGAAGGACCACATTATCTGAACCCTGGGTTACATAATGTTCATATATTCTCTTTTTCTCTCCACCACACATATCTTCCCCTTTGATGGTGTGATTTTGACGAGCAGAGCTAGGATTTGAGCAAGGGAGCTTGGCAGACAGGAGGTGTCTGGAACCAACACACTCATGTGTTCTATCAGCAAGAAATGGGTGAGTATGCCTGGCTACCAGTGTAGCTCCCTAATTAGCCTGCTGAACAATTATGCGTGTTATCTATGTTTGTAGGGTAGAGCACATGTGAGGCCAGAATGATACCATAATGAATATCACTAATGAGTAGCTGTATTCCTTTCCTATTGTTGTGTCTCAAATTACCACCAATTTGGCACCTTAAAACAATACCCATTTAGTAGTCACAGCTCTGTAGGTTAGAGGTCTGGCACCGCATGACTAGGTTCTCTGCTCAAGGCCTCACAAGGCTGAAGTCAAGGTTCAGCTGGGCTGAGTTCTTGACTGAGGCTCTGTGGACAAAACCACTTCCAATCTCATTCTTCTTGTTGACAGAATTCAGTTCCTGAAGTTGCAGGACTGGGGTCCCATTTCCTCAGCGACTGAGCTAGGGGCTGCTCTTGGCTCCAGCTGGCTGCTGACATTCTTGGCAACGTGTCCCCCTTCCATCTTCAAGGCAGGAATGGTGCATCAATTCCTCTTGCTTTGAATCTCTGGCTTTCCGTCTCTGATCTCTAGGCCTGTGTGTAAAGGGCTCTAGTAGTTATAGGTCAGGCCCACCTGAATAGTCCCCCTATCTCAAGGTCAACTGATTGAGGATCTCAAATACGTCAGCAAAATCCCTTCACAGCAACACCTAAATCAATGTTTGATGAATAACTAAGTGAAGATGTGTAGATAACCAGGGGCCACAAATTTGGGGGGCCATTTTACAATTCCGCCTACCACAGCGGCCGCCTGAAGGATGGCCTAGCTGTTAGCCTAGAGATGTATCTACACCTTGTGACTTGCCCTTTTTACCCCTTTCTACCTGTGACTAGCATTCTTGTTTGTCCTGTCATACACTCCTTTTTTTTTTTTTTTTGGCCACACCATGTGGCATGTGGGATCTTAGTTCCCCCAACAGGGATGGAACCCGCTCCCCCTGCAGTGGAAGCGCGGAGTCTTAAGCACTGGACCACCAGGGAGGTCCCTATACTCCATTTATTATATGTAACTTCAAAATGTTTTACAAATTACTAACTTACCTAAAATCTGTATTTAACACATTTTATAAATTCTGCCTATGTCTCACAAGCTACGTGCTTACACATTATCTGTAGTTAACACCCTCTACAAGTTTCACCTGTATTTCATAGGCTATTAGCTTACCTGGTGTTTAGACTTAGTACTTCTTAGGAGTTTCAAATATCTCATTTGTTTGTCTTATCCTGAATGTAAGAATTGAATATTCTCAAATAAGATGACACACATACATTCTTTCAGTCAGCAGGAAAAAGAAGGAAGTGAAAATGGTATGTCCCTACTACCCCCACTTAAGGACTTTCACAAACAGCATTTCTCCTTATATTCCACTGGTGAGAATGGGGTCACGTGCACATACCTAGCTTAAAGAGAGATGAGGAAAAGCAGTCTTTATTTTGAGTAGTCATGTACCTAGATAAAAACTGAATGTTCTGTTACAAAGGAAGAAAGGAAGAAAGGAATAGTGAAGGAAAATTTGTAATTTCTATTACAATTAGTAAAAAGAGAAAGTAGCAATAATAATAAATATGATGTAGAGACTATGGCTAAAGCTGTCATGTCTGCAACTGGTCATGAGGCACTAGCTAGTATTGACGCTTAGTAACTGACCCCTCCCTTTACCTAGACTGTGTGTGCTTTGCCTTCTGGCGGCACCGCAGCTTGTAGGATTCTACTCCTCCTTTCCCTCTCCTCCCTCGCCTACTCACCCAACCCACAGTTGAGTGGTTCAAAGCTTTAATTCTGAGAGCAATGAATCATTTGTGATCCTGCCTGTGCATGTCTCTGGTACTCTGGTACCACTAGATAACAGTGAGTGGAGATGTCCCCAGGAGTTCCCTAGGATTCTTGCTGTACTCTTCATTTCTCCTTTATAATCATGATCCATCATCCAGCTAAAGTCATTGCCTCCTTTTCTGCCTCTTGCTTTGGTGTCATAAAGAGCCTGAATTAGCCAGATGGTAGCTTCTTCTTCAAACTTATTTCCACTATTACTACATCCCATCTCCTTGGTCACTAAGGCTTGAGAGCTGAGAAGTCCATTGTTTCAAGCTCAGGAAACAAAAATTCTGAAACAATTATTAGGTGCCATCATGTGCAGTGCCACTCTCGAGTACACTGCTTGTTTCCTAGATTCATTCTTCATTATAGGAGAGAAAGTATCTTTGTTGGTCACTGGTTCAGTACATTTATCACATTCTACAAGACAGGACTCTAACTTTTCAAAATGAGGTTCCCAATTTGATACCCTGGTTGGATTTTCAATGAAATATTCTTCTTTCTTCTAAAGCCAACTTGTGGGCACAACAAATTATGATAACAATAAATACTCTGGGCTTCAGCCTCATTTCTTTTGCTGTGAAGAACTATCTGAGACAATGTGGATGGAGTGTCATAATGATGCATAATGCATCCAATAACTTTATATATGATGTCACTATAACTATGGAACTGAATACACAACCAGAGTGAGTCTAGGTGAGAACAAGACATTGTCCTCTACTTGTCAGGAGAGCTTGATGAAGTTGACTTATAATCAGGTAGACTGCTTCCCCTTAAAGCATGGATGGGCTCTCTCTCTATTTTCCTCTTAATTGTTCCCTGATCACTGTGGCTTGCCAATTAAATCCTTAGCAGTGCTAGCAGATGAATTAGCCTTGGTGAAGTGAAGTCCAGGTGATAAACGCATGATGGCCTCCTTCACTGCCACCATTGCTGCTTTGCTTATGGGCCCATTGAGCAAGAACAAGGCCAAGGATGATTGACAATCACAATATGGGTCGTATCATCCAGCTAAATAATTAGCCATCATGTTTTAAGCAAGAATGAGTTCAGAATCTGACTGAGCCAACTGGGCAACAAATTCATTGCCAACTCTCATATCTCTAAGCCCATATTCTGACAAGTGGAATTAGTGATGTCCTGGGTCCTAAGAACTTGGTATGTTAGGTCACAGCCAATATCAAAAAGTTTTGCTATTTGCCCTCTCCCGCTATGTGATGTTATATCATCCTTTCTGTGGGGTTTCTCATCTCACATATATTCAGATATTTCACTTTTAAACTTGTCAGAGAACTGCCCAACTGCCTGTAATTCTATTACTGTGGTTTAAACCATTCTTTGTTATGTCTAGTGTTTTTCTGAAGTACACATTAAGCAACCTCTTAGTAAGCTGGTTGTCAGATTTTTCTTGCAAATCCCACTGCTCTAAAGTTAAAACCATTGATATCTGGAGTGAGGCATCTTTTGGCAGGACTCATATTACAGTGTCTAATTACCCACTGCTTTTCTTTTAACTTCTGCGATTGCTGTGCCTGGACCACTACACCCGTTTTATTTTCTTAATAGTTGCCACTTGGTCTAGGTCAGCCCCAATTTCTCCTAACACTGTAGTTACCAATTGTATTTTGGGTTTTGCCTCCATATCAGTTGGTATGGAAAATTAGCTTTCAAAGCCTATTTTCAAAATGTGTTCTAAGGACCTTGTGCTTAAGAATTCCCTGGGAGGTCTTGAGTAAAAATTCAGACTCCTGAGCTGATCTCAGTTCTATAGAATCAGAATATCTGAGTACAAGGCCAGGAATCCTCATTTTAACAAGCTTCTTAGGTAAGTCTTATGTACAATAAGAACCATTGCCTGGTTGGCCTTCTCTTATCAATTGAATCCTAATGGATAGAGAGATGGGCAGGTAATTGAATCTTGATTGATGAATTGGTTGGGGCAGTGAAGAACCAGTAAAATATTCCTTCTTGGGAAAGAATTTATATTTCCTTTCAACATAAAACCAGATAAAGAAAGTGAGGCAAAAAGAGTTAATGTATTTATCTAAGATCACAAGCTAGAAGGAGTTATGCTGCTTTCTTTTTTTTTTTTTTTTTTTTTTTTTTTTTTTGCAGTACACGGGCCTCTCACTGTTGTGGCCTCTCCCATTGTGGAGCACAGGCTCCAGACGCGCAGGCTCCGTGGCCATGGCTCACGGACCCAGCCGCCCTGCGGCATGTGGGATCTTCCCGGACCGGGGCACGAACCCGTGTCCCCTGCATCGGCAGGCAGACTCTCAACCACTGCGCCACCAGGGAAGCCCATGCTGCTTTCTTAAAACCCTGTTCTATGCGACAGACATAAGGTCTTGGAGTAGACCACAGAATAAATACCTCAAAACATATAACTAAGTTGTAATTGAGTGGAAGAGCCAAAAGTAAGTTTTGCATATTATACAGGCATAAATAAATGTAAAAAAATTATTCATAATTATTTGTGAGGCGGCCTGAAATGTGGAAGTTATATTAGAACTTGATCTGCTTCAAACTCCATTTCTCCATTTTTAGAAACTCAGCTAAAAGTGTTACTATTAAAGAAATATTAGCATTTATTTGCTTAAAAGGAAAGTAAAGGTATTAGAATTCTTGCTTTTGCTAATAAATTAGGGGAAAATTCTCAGTGAAAGCAGTTTTAGGTGACCTGCAGGGCCCCCTGGCTTGGGATCGCAGCAAAATGCAAAAATGTGGCAGAAGTAACTGAGAAATAAATGAAAGTCTACAGATGAAGTAAATTTGAACTAATTTTTTTCACACTTTACTCTCATTCTTGTTAAGAAAATTTATCCAACACTTGGAACTAAAGCAAAGGGTTAATGTATGTCCTTTCAATGTTATACTTCATCCTGTTAACAGGTTGTCTCTAGTTCTAAGATTAAGTACTATGGTTTAGGACTGTAGAGGTACATATCACCATGCAGATTTTTTTTTGTTCTGGCAGATATATAAGTAATAAATGTTGTATAAAAAGATATCATCATAGGCTATAGCATTATGGACCAGTCGGATTTGAATCACTTTTGTACCAAATGTAACAAATTTTTTTCTGTATGTCTTTCTTGAAGGTTTTAATAGTCCTTAATTTCTCTAATTCTCCTTTAAATCAACTTTACAATCCTGCTAGTCCCCTCATTAATGAAAATTGTTGATGGTGTCATTCTATGTGTGGTTGAGTCGTTTTAAACGTTTTAGAAATAAAATTATACTTTCACAGTTATGGAAGCTATTCCACCTAGATGCCAACCTGGACTCACCCAACTAGAGCCGGTGAAACTGAGGAAGTATACCACATGGAATACTCAAGGCATTTCTCTTTTTGGCCTTTGGAGTGAATTCTAGGCAGCAATATAATTTTACTTTCATTGACTCTCCTGTATCTCCTTTTTTGTGCGACTCTGTTTTGTTTTTTTGTTTGTTTGTTTTAATTCGTTTTTATTTATTTATTTGGCTGCGTTGGGTCTTCATTTCTGTGCGAGGGCTTTCTCTGTTTGCGGCGAGCAGGGGCCACTCTTCATCGCGGTGCGCGGGCCTCTCACTGTCGCGGCCTCTCCTGTTGCGGAGCACAGGCTCCAGATACGCAGGCTCAGTACTTGTGGCTCATGGGCCCAGTTGCTCCACGGCATGTGGGATCCTCCCAGACCAGGGCTCGAACCCGTGTCCCCTGCATCGGCAGGCAGGCTCCCAACCACTGCGCCACCCGGGAAGCCCTGTTTTGTTTTTATTTTTGGTTCTTGGCCAGGTTTGGTTCCAGTTTTGGTGTGCACACAGCTGATAAATTGTTTCCCATTGGTAGCAACAAGGATTAGAAATCTGATTTTATGATATGAGTCTTTGGTGACTCTATTGATTTGGTGGGAATCAATTCTTTGTTTAATGGGATATGGCAGAGAATTTTGGCTTATTCGTCATTTTGCTCACTTATTTGACGATTTGTGAATCCAAATGAATTAAGCAAATGTTTTGTGCCCACTGGAAAGAAGACATGTCTTTGGCTATGTGGACTGGTGAGTTTTTGTGTTCTGGGTTTACTTTTTGCCCATGGGTAAGGTTGTAGAAGAGAATCTTCGGGCTCTCAGTGTGTCTTTATGACTGTTATTAAAAATAGCATACACATCCCATTGCATGAGTACAAGGTAATATATTACTTTTGGAATCTGTTCACAAATTAGATTATAAAGCCTCTAAAGTTAAAGGATCTCCAATTTTGTTGGTTTATAGAGACTAAAAAAATCTTACAACCTATAAAGAGCATAAGAATTCCAGGGGAAAACCCCTGAATTTCTAAGACTCTAAATGTATTGGCCTTTCAAGAAGAAACAAATCTTCTCATTGAAAACTTCTAACTCAGATGCATTTATATATAAAAATCCAAGTTCACAGGACTTTGGTGAGTCCTTGGACATATGGGACTAGTTTGATAGTTTTGGTTTTAAAAAAAACTGTCTTCTTGATTTAATCAATAGAGAGTATAATATAAGAATTTAAGATTATGAAATATGTAAAATTATATATTCAATTAAATTGAATTATAGTTCTAATAAAGTTCTTCATATCAATAGTAATTATGTTCCATAGCATGTCAACTTAAATAAAATCTCCAAGATCCCTAGTTAATTTTAAGATGCTAATATTGGCTAATTAAAAGTTCATCTTTGATTACCTGGAAAATTTCTAAATATGATAGAATACTGAAAATTGGTCATTATATAAAATATATATATATATATTATATTAAGTATGCATGTATATATAAAGTATACATGTATTTTCATATATACTTTTCCTTCTTATGTTTGTACATTATTAAACAGCTGTAAGTGTTCATTTTTGCAATCTTAAGAAAGTGTTTAAGTGATGTGTGTATGTGGTTATGAGGGTCATCATAGATACACTCCAATGACGTGCTAAAATGCTTACATATGACAAGTATCAATATCCTATCTCCTGGGTCTCTTTGTGAAATAGCAGTTAGTTAATTTGTTTAAAATGTATATGCAATATGGGTAATTAAGACTACAGGTAGTCCCCACTTTGCACTGTTCTGACATGCATGAATTTTAGTTACCACATTTTATTTTACCATCTGTATCATTTTATAATTTTAGTTAATGTGAGAGAGTAGAAAATATGTATTGGTCTCTGTCCCCCAGTTCCTGGCACAGGGCTCCGGAAACCCTTGTAATTTCATGGGTGATAAGTGTCTTTTGTTCTAACGTGATGACTCCCAGGTGAGGGCTGGTCACTGGAAAGACCAAGGCATGATTAGAAGCTTGGAATTGTCAGCTCTGTCCCACCCCACCTCATTCTCTTGAGAACAGAGAAAGGCTGAAAACGGAGTCAATGATCGATCGTGCCTATGTGATGAACCTATGGGATGTGATACTATCTCCAAGGCCATAGTGTCAGAATTAAGCTAAAATGCAGGACAACACCCAGCTGGTGTTGCAGAATTGCTTGGTGTGGGGAAAAAAGAAAAAACAAACAAACAAACAAACAAACAAAAAAAAAAAAACCCAAACATTTGGTGACCAGAAGTGTCAGAAATGATATGTTCTGTGTGAAAGTAAAGGAGAAAGACCCAGGAGGAGAAATGTAGGTTTTCCAATATAGTTACAATGTGTATTAGTTTCCTAGGGCTGCTGTAACAAAGTACTATAAACTGGGTGGCTTAAAACAACAGAAATTTTTTCTGGAAGCCAGAAGTCTGATGTTGCAGCTCCGTCATTCCTTGCCTCTTCCACTTCTGGTAGCCCCAGGTGTCCCTTGGTTTACAGCTGCATAACTCCAACCTCTGCCTCCATCTTCACATGATTTTCTTCCCTCCTATCTTCATGTCATCTTCTTATAAGGACACCAGTCATACTGGACTAATTTCAGTATGACCTCATCTTAATCAATTACATCTGCAAAAACTCTTATTTCCAAATAAGGTCACACTCTAAAATACAAGGGGTTATGACTTCAAATTATTTTTTAGGATCATCATTCAACTTATAACACCATCATTTAGTTAAATAACACCAATCCCCCAATAACATGTTTCAAATTTCAATTATCATGGTATATTAATTGAAAGTAATTGCATAAAGTAAAAACTTTGCTATAGGTCTTATTAAAAAACAAGACAACAGACCCCAAATGGAGTTGCTTATGCTAATAAAGCTCGGGTTATAGTTTCTGCTCTCCCACAAATGGAATCTTAAACTAGTCAATTAGGAATTACCTCATCAGCACTAGTTACTAATCTGCCTGATAGACCCCTGTGATCCTCTAAAGGAAAGCAACTTCGCCATAACCAACTTGCTTTTTTGCCAAGTATGAATTCCTTGCTTCTGCTCTCTTCCGCTTGTAAAGCCTTTCATCAAATACAGGTCCTCGGATCTCCTTTGTACCTGCTAAATTGCACGCTGCCCGATGCAAATCACTGTTTGCTCAAAAAACTCTTAAAATTTTTAATATGATTCAGTTCATCTTTTAACACAAAAATCACTATGTAAATATGGTCAGCGACCGATGTCACTTCTTTCAAGGTCTGTCGGTGACTGACCACTGTGCATATCATGGAAGTAGCAATTTGCAATAAGCAGCGAACACCCTTCCTTAGTACTAAAGCAACAAAGGGAAGCAGTTGGAATGATTAAAACTTAGAAATATAGAGGAAAGTTCCCGTGACGCTAAAACCTAGACTTCTGAGGAATCAAATAGGTCCTGAGGGGGCATCAGTCACTGCTGGTGTCTCTAAGGGTATTGGAGGCACACTAAAGTTCATCCGGCCGCTGGTGGAAAAACTGCAAACTATATTCAACTGCTGCTACAAGAAGGAACTGCTGCTGCCACGGTGAAGAAGCACTGCCAGGGCGATGCTTATAGGAACCACAAGGAGACAGGACGCAGACAGGACGCAGTCCTCTAGCCTTGCAGTCTCCCTCTAACATCCCTTATGGAGAGAGCATAAAATGGAGCCATCTGGCAAAGCAGATATGTTGTATGAAGAATCTTAGCTTTACTAAGATTCTTAGCAAAATATGGAATGGTGGGTTTGGAGCTAGAAGACAGTAACTTAATAACTGGTGCACGATTCTAGGGGCAATAGTGGCAGAGAGATATAACCAGGTATGCAAGGTAATGGGTTGTATTTTATTTATCAAGGGAAATTGCGAATAGTTTTGGGCTAATGTCCCTTGTTGATTGAGACTATAAAAAGAGAGCTAATGATGAAACTTAAATGATTATAGAAAATTGTAAAAGATATGCAGAATGTGGACTTTATTTGCTGTGGCTTCTAATGCCTGCAATATCTGAAAAGAAGGAATGAGTCTGAAAAACAGTAATGAATATGTTTTTTAAAATACAGGGGAAAAAAAGTAAAAAAAACAAACACATGGAGGCTAAACGATATGTTACAAAATAACCAAGAGATCACTGAAGAAATCAAAAAGGAAATCAAAAAATACCTAGAGACAGATGACAATGAAAACACGACGACCCAAAACCTATGGGATGCAACAAAAGCAGTTCTAAGAGGGAACTTTATAGCTATACAAGCCTACCTCAAGAAACAAGAAAAATCGCAAATAAACAATCTAACCTTACACCTAAAGGAACTAGAGAAAGAACAAACAAAGCCCAAAGTTAGCAGAAGAAAAGAAATCATAAAGATCAGAGCAGAAGTAAATGAAATAGAAACAAAGAAAACAATAGCAAAGATAATAAAACTAAAAGCTGCTTCTTTGAGAAGATAAACAAAATTGATAAACCATTACCCAGATCATCAAAAAAAAGAGGGAGAGGACTCAAATCAATAAAATTAGAAATGAAAAAGGAGAAGTTACAACAAACACCACAGAAATAAAAAGCATCATAAAAGAATACTACAAGCAACTCTATGCCAATAAAATGGGCAACCTGGAAGAAATGGACAAATTCTTAGAAAGGTATAACCTTCCAAGACTGAACCAGGAAGAAATAGAAAATATGAACAGACCAATCACAAGTAATGAAATTGAAACTGTGATTTAAAATCTTCCAACAAACAAAAGTCCAGGACCAGATGGCTTCAAAGGTGAATTCTATCAAACATTTAGAGAATAGCTAACACCCATCCTTCTGAAACTCCTCTAAAAAATTGCAGAGGAAGGAACACTCCCAAACCCATTCTATGAGGCCACCATCACCCTGATACCAAAACCAGACAAAGATACTACAAAAAAAGAAAATTACAGACCGATATCACTGATAAATAAAGATGCAAGAATCCTCAACAAAATACTAGCAAACAGAAT
The DNA here is from genome assembly GCF_008692025.1 of Phocoena sinus. NCBI lineage: Eukaryota > Metazoa > Chordata > Mammalia > Artiodactyla > Phocoenidae > Phocoena > Phocoena sinus. The sequence continues at coordinate 92,029,950 of NC_045772.1, forward strand.
CCAACAACACATTAACAGGATCATACACCATGATCAAGTGGGATTTATCCCAGGGATGCAAGGATTCTTCAATATACACAAATCAATCAATGTGATACACCATATTAACAAACTGAAGAATAAAAACCATATGATCATCTCAATAGATATAGAAAAAGCTTTTGACAAAATTCAACACTCATTTATGATAAAAGCTCTCCAGAAAGTGGGCACAGAGGGAACCTACCTCAACATAATAAAGGCCATATACAACAAACTCACAGAAAACATCATTCTCAATGGTGAAAACCTGAAAGCATTTCCTGTAAGATCAGGAACAACACAAGGTTGTCCACTCTGGCCACTGTTATTCAACATAGTTTTGGAAGTCCTAGCCATGGCAATCAGAGAAGAAAAAGAAATAAAAGGAATACAAAGTGGAAAAGTAAAACTGTCACTGTTTGCAGATGACATGATACTATACATAGAGAATCCTAAAGATGCCACCAGAAAAATACTAGAGCTAATCAATGAATTTGGTAAAGTTGCAGGATACAAAATTAATGCATAGAAATCTCTTGCATTCCTATACACTAATGACGAAAAATCTGAAACATAAATTAAGGAAACACTCCCATTTACCATTGCAACAAAAAGAATAAAATACCTAGGACTAAACCTACCTAGGGAGACAAAAGACCTGTATGCAGAAAACTATAAGACACTGATGAAAGAAATTAAAGAAGATACCAGTAGATGGAGAGATATACCATGTTCTTGGATTGGAAGAATCAATATTGTGAAAATGACTATACTACCCAAAGCAATCTACAGATTCAATGCAATCCCTATCAAATTACCCATGGCATTTTTTATGGAACTAGAAAAAAAATCTTAAAATTTGTATGCAGACACAAAAGACCCTGAATAGCAAAAGGAGTCTTGAGGGAAAATAACGGAGCTGGAGGGATCAGACTCCCTGACTTCAGACTGTACTATAAAGGTACGGTAATCAAGACAATATGGTACTGGCACAAAAACAGAAACATAGATCAATGCAACAGGATAGAAAGCCCAGAGATAAAACCAGGCACCTATGGTCAACTAATGTATGACAAAGGAGGCAAGGATATACAATGGAGAAAAGACAGTCTCTTCAATAAGTGGTGCTGGGAAAACTGGACAGCTACATGTAAAAGAATGAAATTAGAACACTCCCTAACACCATACACAAAGATAAACTCAAAATGGATTAGAGATCTAAATGTAAGACCGGACACTATAAAACTCTTAGAGGAAAACATAGGAGAACACTCTTTGACATAAATCACAGCAAGATCTTTTTTGATCCACCTCCTAGAGTAATGGAAACAAAACCAAAAATAAACAAATGGGACCTAATGAAACTTCAAAGCTTTTGCACAGCAAAGGAAACCATAAACAAGATGAAAAGACAACCCTCAGAATGGGAGAAAATATTTCCAAATGAATCAATGGACAAAGGATTAATCTCCAAAATATATAAACAGCTCATGCAGCTCAATATTAAAAAAGCAAACAACCCAATCCGAAAATGGGCAGAAGACCTAAATAGACATTTCTCCAAAGAAGACATACAGATGGCCAAGAAGTACACGAAAAGCTGCTCAACATGACTGATTATTAGAGAAATGCAAATCAAAACTACAATGAGGTATCACCTCACACCAGTAAGAATGGGCATCATCAGAAAATCTACAAACAACAAATGCTGGAGAGGGTGTGGAGAAAAGGGAACCCTCTTGCACTGTTGGTGGGAATGTAAATTGATACAGCCACTATGGAGAACAGTATGGAGGTTCCTTAAAAAACTAAAAATGGAACTACCATATGACCCAGAAATTCCACTACTGGGCATATACCCTGAGAAAACCAAAATTCAAAAAGAGTCATGTACCAAAATGTTCATTGCAGCTCTATTTACAATAGCCCGGAGATGGAAACAACTTAAGTGCCCATCATCGGATGAATGGATAAAGAAGATGTGGCACATATATACAATGGAATATTACTCAGCCATAAAAGGAACGAAATTTGGTCATTTGTTGAGATGTGGATGGAACTAGAGACTGTCGTACAGAGTGAAGTAAGTCAGAAAGAGAAAAACAAATATCGTATATTAATGCATGTATGTGGAACCTAGAAAAATGGTACAGATGAACCAGTTTGCAGGGCAGAAATTGACACACAGATGTAGAGAACAAACGTATGGACACCAAGAGAGAAGAAGTGGCGGGGGTTGGTGGTGGTGGTGGGATGAATTGGGCTATTGGGATTGACATGTATACACTGATGTGTACAAAATTGATGACTAATAAGAACCTGCTGTATAAAAAAATAAAATGAAAATTTTTTTTTAAATTCTGCAAAGTTTGCTCAGTTTGTTTTTTTTTTTTTTTGCAGCAGGTGGGCCTCTCACTGTTGTGGCCTCTCCCGTTGTGGAGCACAGGCTCCGGATGCGCAGGCTCAGCGGCCATGGCTCACGGGCCAAGCCCCTCCGCGGCATGTGGGATCTTTCCGGCCCGGGGCACGAACCCGCGTCCGCTGCATTGGCAGGCAGACTCTCAACCACCGCGCCACCAGGGAAGCCCGTTTCCTCACTTTTGATGTACCCATCCATAAACAAAAATTTTTAAAGAGCTTATTACTCATTTCCTGCCAAATATTAATGAACGTGGAATTTGGTTTTCTTTCTATTAAAATGGCAAAGTTTAGTCTTAGCAGATAGAGAGGTAGTAAAATGTTATTTAATGTTTTAAAATTTTAATTGTGATAAATACACATAACATAAAATTTACCATCAGCCATTTTTTAAAATAAATTTATTTATTTGTTTATTTCTTGGCGACCTTGGGTCTTCATTGCTGTGTGCAAGCTTTCTCTGGTTGTGGTGGCTTGTCTTTGTTGTGGAGCATGAGCTCTAGGCACGTAGGCTTCAGTAGTTGTGGCACATGGGCTCAGTAGTTGTGGTGCATGGGCTTAGTTGCTCCGTGGCACATGGAATCTTCCCTGACCAGGGCTCAAACCCGTGTCCCCTGCATTGGCAAGTAGATTCTTAACCACTGCACCACCAGGGAAGTCCCTCATCAACCATATTTAAGTGTGTAGTTTAGTAGTGTTAAATATATCATATTTTTGTGTAACCAATCTTCAGAACTTTTTCATTATGCAAAACTGAAACCCATTAAAAGTCTCTCCTTCTGCCACCTCCTGGCAATCACCATTCTAATTACTGTTTCTATGAATTTGACTACTCTAGATACCTCATATAAGTGAAATCATACAGTATTTGTCTTTTTGTCACTGGCTTATTTCACTTAGCATAATTCATGTTGTTGCATATGTCGGAATTCCCTTCCTTTTCCAGGCTGAATAATATTTCATTGTATGTATATACCACATTAGTTTATCAATTCCACCATCAGTGAATATTTAGGTTGCTTCCACATTTTGGCTATTGTGAATAATGTTTCTGTGAACATGAGTGGACAAATTTCTCTTCAAGATCCTGCTTTCAATTCTTTAGGATATATACCCAGAAGTGGTATTGCTGGATTATATGATAACTGTTTTTGAGGAACCACCATACTGTTTTCCATAGCAGCTGTACCTTTTTACATTCCAACCAACACAAAGATTCGAATTTTTCCACATCCTTGCTAAGATTGGTTATTTTCAGTTTTTTGTTTATTTCTGATAGTAACCATCCTAATAGGTGTAAGGTGATATCTCAGTGGCTTTTATTTTTTCATTTACATTTCTCTAATGATTAGTGATGTTGAGTGTCTTTTCATATGCTTGTTGGCCATTTGTGTATCTTATTTGGAGAAATGTCTATTCAAGTCATTTGCCTATTTTTTGAGTTATTTGCTTTGTTATGGCTGGTTTTGTGTTGTAGGAATTCTTTATATATCCAGGGTATTTACTAATCAGATATATGATTTGCAAATATTTTCTCTTATTACATTGGTTGCCTTTTCATTCTGTTGTTTCCTTTGGTGCACAGATGTTTAAAATTCTGATGTAGTCCAATTTATTTTTTCTTTTGTTGTCTGTGTTTTGGTATATATCCATGAAATTATGGCCAAATCCAACATCATGAGCTTTTTCCCCATATATTCTTCTAAGAGTTTTACAGTTTTAGCTCTCAGATCTTTGATTCTTTTTGAGTCAATTTTTGTGTATGGTGTAACTTCATTCTTTTGCATATCCAGTTTCCTCAACACTATTTGATGAAAAGACTGTCCTTTCTCTATTGAATGGCTTAGCATCCTTGTCAAAAATCATTTGAGCAAATATGTGAGGGTTTATTTCTGAGTTGTCTATTCTATTGTTTCATATATATCTTTATGCCAAGACCACACTGTTTTGATTACTGTAGCTTTGTAATAAGTTTTGAAATCTGGAAGTGTGTGAGACCTCCAATTATGTTCTTTTTCAGATTGTTTTGGCTATTCGAAGTCCCTTGAGATTCCATGTAAATTTTAGAATGGAATTTTTTCTATTTCTGCAAAAATAGAACATTATATTTTACTTTCTGCTCATATAGAAAAGATTTGTTTTCTCACTAAAATAATGTTCTGTGCCTTCTACTGTACTTTATTTTTCAGGGTTTCACTTCTGAAAAAGCTAAGGTTCCTTGTAATTGTGTTACTGTCTGGTATGTTTTTTAAATTACCTTATTGACATTTTGATTAATAGACAGCTAAGCTCTAACCATTTATTGTTCTAAGGCATATATGATCCTATCTTAATCATGACCATATCTCCTCTTATAGTTTTTGTATTTTTTTTCCACCCAAAATTAGAACTTAAATTTAGGGATAAAACTTAGGATATCTTTTACACTTAGGGGTTTTCCAGAGATCCCTTTGGTGATCAAAATGATTTGTTCTGTTACCTTATTAAAAAAAATAAAAAGCTGAAAATGAAGTTTGATATGCTCTATATTTTTTAATTATTTCAACACTATTTTAAGAGGTGCATAGAAAGAACTTCCCAGTCAATATAGAAACATAACTTTCCTTGTTTAATTGTAGTTAAACATTTTTAAAATTAAAATTGTGTATATTTAAGGTGTACAACATGATGTTTTGATATACAATACATAATAAAATTATTACAACAGCAAGCTAATTAAGATATCCACCTCCTCACACAGTTACTTTTATGTGTGTGTGTATTATAAATACCTGATATCTACTTTCTTAGCAAATTTCAAGTATGCAATACAGTATTATTAACTATAGTCACCATGTAATACATTATATCTCTAGAACTAATTCATCCTGTACAACAAAAACTTGTTATCCATTGACTACATCTCCCCCCTGCCCCCTACCTCCCTGCCCCTGGTAACCACCATTCTACTCTCTGCTTCAGAAATTTTGACTTTTTTAGATTCCACTTATCAGTGCAATCATGCCATATTTTTCTCTGTGTCTAGCTTCTTTCTTTGTCTTAGCATAATGTCCTCCAGGTTTATCCATGTTGTATAGTACTGTTGAAATGGCAAGATTTCTTAATTTTTTAAGGCTGAATAATAGTCTATTTTGTGTGTGTATGTGCATATGCCAGTTTCTTTATTCAGTTATCTGTTGATAGACACAAATTGTTTCCGTATTTTGCTTATTGTGAATAATGCTGTAATGAGCATGAGATCACAGATATCTCTTTGAGATGCTGATTTCATTCTATATCTATATCTATATCTATATATATATCAAGAAAAATGATTTCTGAATCATATGATAGGTCTATTTTTAATTTTCTGAGGAACTTCCATACTGTTTTCCATAGTGGCTGCACCAATTTACATTCCTACCAACAGTGTACAGGGGTTTCTTCTCTCCACATCCTTGCCAACACTTATTATTTTTTGTCTTTGGTAATAGCCATCCTAACATGTGTGAGGTGATATCTCATTGTGGTTTTGATTTGCATTTTCCTGAGTAGTGCTGTTGAGTGCCTTTCACTTGATTAATTTTGAACAGGTAAAATATTATTAATATAAATATGTTTCAGATACTGTGTATACTTTATCTGGAGGAAGATTTGTCAGTGTTCTTACTCCCCCTAATATGTTATCTTCAGGAAAACACTGATAAATATTTAATAAAATTGTTATGTATTTTATCCTATAAAGAATTTTTTTCTCCATTTTATTGGCTAGTGTTATTAATCAGAGCCATTCAGCATTATCAACATGTGGTTTCTGCTTTCCTCTCATGCTTGTCTAAGAGCCTTGCCATAAACTCCTAGTACAAATTGAATCTTCAGCAAAGGACAGCTTTAGAGCCTCATGAACAGGACTGTACCAGGTACTCTGTCAACAATGAATAGACTCATCAGTATTGGCTTCTGAGCCAGCGTTATTTATACCTTGTCATACTGTGCTGGAGGACTGAACTGTGATTTTCAGATCAAAAATCATGACTTTGAAAAAAAAAAAAAAATCATGACTTTGCGAAAACCTAGTAACCCAAGATCTACATAGAACTGAGTGAACTGATGAGAAAAAACTAATAATAATAATGGACATTTATTTGGGGTGGGGAGTATATTGTTGTATTACTCATAGTGTTCTATTTTCTGATAGATATATCAGGAAGCCCTTTTTCTCTTTCTTCAAATTCTATCTCCAACCCTAAATATAGTAGGCTATGCTTTTTATTTTGTTATCTATTTTATACATATTAGTGTATATATGTCAATCCCAATTTCCCAGTTCATCCCACCCCCACCCCCTGCAGACTATGCTTTTGCAAACTGAAATTAAACATTCTTTAAATGGTGTTTTGTTCTCCCTGATGCCTTGGCATTCAAGAATAAATACTTCTGCTGAGTCACTTTATTTTTCTTGCCAACATAATAATTTGCATACATTCAATAAGAATCTGTCCTACTTTCTATGAAGATACAGTTAAATCAATTGTCCTATCAGGTCTATAATGGAGTATATTTTATGGAATGAATCTCATTTCATTAGGTGTGAAAAGCCTACCATGAAGAAACTGGTAGGGTTCTTTTTTTTTTTTTTTTTTTTTTTTTTTTTTATAAATTTATTTATTTATTTTTGGCAGTGTTGGGTCGTCGTTTCTGTGCGAGGGCTTTCTCTAGTTGCGGCGAGCGGGGTCCACTCTTCATCGCGGTGCGCGGTGCGCAGGCCTTTCACTGTCTCGGCCTCTCTTGTTGCGGAGCACAGGCTCCAGACGCGCAGGCTCAGTAGTTGTGGCTCACGGGCCCAGTTGCTCCGCGGCATGTGGGATCTTCCCAGACCGGGGCTCGAACCCGTGTTCCCTGCATTGGCAGGCAGGTTCTCAACCACGAGCGCCACCAGGGAAGCCCTGGTAGGGTTCTTAATCTGTGGAAACCATACACATAAATGAATCAGGTTGCAATACGAGTCCAGCTTTTAAAAATATGTGTTATCAAGTCTAATTTTCAGAATTTTTTTATGATCATAAGGAGGACTATTGAGAAAAATTATCCAAAACTCAGAAACAAGATTAAAAAATGACTGCATGTCCCTTTAATGTCTAACAAACTTCCCCAGCCCCCCCATCCAGGATTATTTAATTTTCTAGGGAATATGCTTTTGTGTGACTTAATACTTGATTAGACCCCAGACTTTGTGAAGTTGCTCATTAAGTTGTAAATTTTTTTCAGGGAAAGATGCAAATTATTTCTTTCCCATACGAAAACAAACAAAAAAAACAAAACAAACAAAAAAACCCAAAAACACTCCAAAATTTATTCCCAAACCTAACAAATGCATTTCTGTATGACTTTTCAGATGGACTGTTATATATCCTCCATTATTCTAATTCTTCTTTGAACTAACTTACCATTTAACTCATTAATGAGTTAAATAACTCATTAATGAGTTAAATAATAATCATTGACACGTGTTCATTCTATATTTGTATAAAAGTCATATCTTAAGAAATTATGCTCTTTTAAAATTATACTTTGGATGCGCACGCTATCAGGCAAGCTCTGCCTTCGGGAAGCAGCAGTCTCACAGGTGGGCCCAGCCACAACCCATCTGCTTCCCGCCTTTGCTGGAAAATGGGCCACAGAATATAGGTATTCTCAGACTCCCCAGCGTTCTCCTCAGTCTCAGACAACCCTTCGACCACAGAGAAGGGCACACCCCTAGAGAAGGACATGGTGACCAACATGGCCTAAGCTTCTTGGCCCTGTATTTCTCCTGAAGAAGGCTTAGCTCCTGGTGGCACGGAGCTGGGAAACCGTCACCAGAGCGACAGCGCTGCCTTTGACCCTACATGGGGAGGCTGTGCGCTCTGCCCTGTGTGACCCACCCTTCTCAACTTGCTCTCACCACCCTCCCCCCGCCTACGCACCCAATGTAGGACCAGAACTGGCTGAGTTTCAGTGACCATAACTTCAGCAAAGACTGAAACCAGGACCCCTACCAGATGGAAACTGCTGACTGTAAATGCTAAACCATAGACTGGCTGGAGCCAGAGATTTGATGACTGAGATTCCTGAAACTTCACCCTGTTACCTCACCACTAACCAATCAGAAGAATGTCCAGGAGCTGATCACACACCCTGGGACCCTCACCCTAATGTTGCGCTGAAAGCCATTAGGGAATGAGTGTTTTGAACACTAGCTGCCCATTCTCCTTGTCACCCTGCAATAAACGCTGTACTTTCCTTCACCACAACCCAGCGTCAGTAGATTGGCATTCTGCTATATTGGCAGAGTCGAGCAGTTGCAAAAAGAGACCATATGGTTCTCAAAGTCTGAAATATTATCTGGCCAGGCAAAACTATTACAAAAAATGATAACTAAGTGAAAAAAATATATTATCTGGCCCTTTACAGAAAAAGTTTGCAGTGTCCTGTTCTAATCCATAACTGCCAACCTGCAGTTGCCCCATCCTCACCACACTCCTGCTCCAGGGCAAAAGTCAGGAAGGAGCAGACTTAGGATGAATTTCCTGCTTGTGCACACTAGTCCTGGTCCTGATTTAGAAAGCTGTATTATCCTGCCAGCTTCAAAAACTAAGAGAAGAAATTCCCCCAATATCCATCCTGACCAAAGATTCCAAAATGGGAGAGAGGGACGTGCTCTGCTTTCCACATTCCACATGGAAGGAGCTGTGGCATCATAGTTCTCCACCCACACCATCCTGTGTCTCCTCTCCAGGCTTTTGAGCATTCTATTTCCTCTCCTGGGAAAACGCTTCCTTCCCTCTTTGCTGACCTAACCATTTCAAAAATCAGTTCAGACACAACTGATGCCTTCCTTCATCACTCATAGATCCTCTCCTTAGAGGTTACTGGTTCATTCAAGCTCTCATTACATCCTGGGTTGACCTCTAACCTTACCATATGACATTCAAATTATTAGTAGATATGTGTCCCTAGCCTGACCATGAGCTCTTCAAAGACAGGGCAGGTCCCAAGGGCAAGGACCATGTCTCAGTCATTTTTGAATTCACAGCATGCATGGCAGTGCCAAGCACACAGTGGGTACTCAGTATATACCACTTATTGAACTGCATTGAACACCGGTGGATTAGTCATCTCAGGCTGCCATAACAAAATACCACAGATTGGGTGGCTTAAACAATGGAAATTTATTTTCTGGAGGCTAGAAATCCAAGATTGAGGAGGCAACAAGGTTGGTTTCTACTGAGGCCTCTCTCCTTGGCTTGCAGATGGCTACCTTCTGGCTGTGTCTTCACATGGCCTTTTCCTCTGTGCTCCCATGGAGAGACAGATCTGGTATATCATCTACTTTCTTTTTCCCCACATCTCTTAGCATATACTAAATTCTCACAAATATTTAGTTCTGTCTCTGGACTCCCTAGACTGATCCATAAATTTGTCTGTCCATTTAATGTACCACACTGTTTGAATTATTGTAGCTTTATATTAGCTTTTAATATCTAGTAGAATTAGTCCCACCTCATTGCCTTCTTCTTCAGAAATTTCCTGGCTGTCCAAGTTTGTTCATATTTCATGTGAACTTTAAAACCAGCTTATCTAATTCCATATCCTCTTCCACCAAATCTCATTGGTGATTTTATTCATCATGTTAAATTTATAGATTAGTTTAAGGGCCTTTATATATATATATATATATATATATATATATTTTTTTTTTTTTTAGGACCTTTATATTTTATGATGTTAAGTCTTCCTATCCAAGTTCTTGGTATGCCTTTATATTTATTAAAGTTTATTTTTGTATCTTCCAGTAATATTTTAAAGTTTTCTTCAATAAATATTTCACATTCTTGCTATGTTGGTAACTAGGTTTTTTCTTTTTCCTTTCTAATGTAAATGGGAGTTCCCCATCTCCATATCTGTTAACTGCTTGTTGTTTGTATACATGAAGATTTTTGATTCTGTATATTTATTTTGTACCCAGATATTGTATGAAATTCTCTTATTTTTTGTAATACAATTTATTTGGGTGCTCCAGATGTGTAATCATATTGTTTGAATATAATGATAACTTTACCTTCTTTCCTATTTTATATCTGTTAATTTCCTTTTTTTTTTTTTTTTTTTTTTTGCGGTACGCGGGCCTCTCACTGTTGTGGCCTCTCCCGTTGCGGAGCACAGGCTCCAGACACGCAGGCTCAGCGGCCATGGCTCACGGGCCTAGCCGCTCCGCGGCATATGGGATTTTCCCCGGACCAGGGCAGGAACCCATGTCCCCTGCATCAGCAGGCAGACTCTCAACCACTGCGCCACCAGGGAAGCCCTGTTAATTTCCTTTTGAATGCTTCCTTGGGCTAATACCTCAAGTACAATATTAAATGAGAATGACAATTAAAAAACTAAAATAAAATAATACTTTGACACTCCCTAATAGCTTCTCTGATTTTCCTATCCTTATTTAAATTACATTCTGCTGTCAGTCTGCTCCTCCTAAAATACCATTTACGATACTTACTCCCCTCCTTGATGAAACACCCTACCAACAGGATAAGTTTCCAAAAGTCATCAGCCTGCTATTCACAATCCCTCACTGTTGAGCTCCAGTTGCCTTTAGCACCTTATCTTCCACACAAACTCTCATTCCAGTCAAACAAAAATATAGTACTTTTTTTTAAACCAATATGTCATATTAAAACAGTGAGATTAAAAAATCTCATCTGAATTGCCTTATCTGTCCTCCTCCCCTCTGTAATTTCTATTTCAGCAAGCCAGCTCATTTTATGTCATCCATTAACTCCCCATGGAAAGTGAATGCCTGAATTCTTATAGTGTTTAACACAACATAAATAAAGATATACTGTGATGTAATAAAGATATATCTGGTCTTTGTTCCTGTTCCTGCCACAGAGCTTCAAATACTCTTGGAGAGGAGTATCTTTATTATACCAATGGGTGACTCATCATGGGCCCCTAGATAGCCTCAGGGTGGGGACTGGTCACCAAGAAGCCCGACCATGTGATTAGAGGATAAGATGATTAAGATTTTTGAGCCAGGGCTTCCCTGGTGGCGCAGTGGTTGAGAGTCCGCCTGCCGATGCAGGGGATGCGGGTTCGTGCCCCGGTCCGGGAGGATCCCACGTGGCGCTGAGCGGCTACGCCCGTGGGCCATGGCCGCTGGGCCTGCGCGTCCAGAGCCTGTGCTCCGCAATGGGAGAGGCCACAACGGTGAGAGGCCCACGTACAGAAAAAAAAAAAAAAAAGAGATTTTGAGCCAGCCTGACCTCCAGGGAGGCAGCAGGGGGCTAGAGATTGAGTTTAATCATGTGGCCAATGACTTAATAAATCATGCTTACATATTGAATCCCCAGTAAAAATTCTAGACACCAAAGCCCAGTGGAGTTTGCTGGTTGGTGAACATATTGATGTGCTGGGCAGATGACTTGCCTGGATTCCATGAGGAGAAGGCACAGAAGTTCTGCATTCCCTCCCAGACCTCACCCTATACGTATCTTCATTTTACTGTTCCTGAGTTGTATCCTTTATAATAAAACTAATTGTAAATAGAGTACTTTCTGAGTTGTTCTAGTGAATTATCAAATCTGAGGAGGCTATGGGGACCCCTGAATTTATAGCCAAGGCAGTCAGAAGTGGAAGTTGTGGCTGGTGGCGCTAGTAAAAGCAGTCTGTGGAGGACTGAACTCTTAACCTTTGGAATCCGCACTGACACTGGTGGTGGTTAGTGTCAGAACTGTATTGCAGTATACTCCAGTTGGGATTGGAGTGTATATCTAACACTGTATGTTAATAGTTGACATTTCATGTATGGAAAAAGCATGTTAATCCATTTGTCTGCTTTATCCAGCCGTCTTCTCAGGAATTCTCTCTCATGGCAGTGGACTATGTGATTTTTGCCTTTTGAGTACAGCTGATCTGATCAGAGTGGGTGCATGAACTATATGAGCCAATAAGAGTCTGTCTTATTGACATGTGCATGGAATGTGTCTAGAAACACTGAAATGTTAATCTGGTGGTGGTGGTGCTGGAGCAGGAGGTGTCGGGTCCAAGCACGGGTTGGAGAAGAATTTCCAGACACAAGGCAGAATGTAAGGAAGACAGAGTTTATTGAAAAGAAGGGTCACTGCAAGAACAGCGGGCCAACTTCCCGGTAGCCAGGGAAGGTCGACAATGAGCATGGGTTGCTTGTCTGTTTTTATAGCCAGGGAACATGCAAGTCATCTGCTGACTGGGCAGAGTATGTATACTTTCAGTGTGCTGAGTGGGAGAAAAACGGGGCAAATGTCTTTCCTTACATGGGATGGGAAAGGGACAGGGCATGCTCTGGGACATAGCAATGGTCTCATTGTGACAGAGTGATAGGAGTCCTGTAACTCTTCTGGCAGTATTGGCCCTTTGAGTTTGTCTCGTTCTTTGTCCTTGGAGCATACCACAGGAGGTATCTGGCATAGTAAGTACCCAACAGATTTTTGTTGAATGACTACATGAAAGAGGTTTCTGTAACTTTAGGGCTTGAGAGGGCCATTTCCCCATATACATGGAAAACAGAAAAAAGTGAGAAGCAGAGGCAAAAAGATCGCATGGATTGGGAAATATGGTGAGATAACCACTTTGGACTCCTAAAGATTTTCCTATTCCAGACCTAGTGAGGCCCTTATACATCCTGCTTTGGTTTTCCTTGAAATGGACCTGTGCATTCCCTTTACATTTTCCCATTTGCCCAAGTTAGTTTGAGTAGATTTTGTGTCTAGTGTTTAAGGGTAATTTTCTAACGATAAAATCATGATTCTCATTACAAATATAAAAATAACATGTATTGAAGATTTTACTAACACTATAGTTAAATGGGGAAGCCAGCAAGGTGTTACAACAGATTCAAAGGAGAATCCACACAACAGACACATTTGTTGATCAAGAATATTCAAGTGGGGCTTCCCTGGTGGCGCAGTGGTTGAGAGTCCGCCTGCCGATGCAGGGGATGCGGGTTCGTGCCCCGGTCCGGGAGGATCCCACGTGCCGCGGAGCAGCTGCGCCCGTGGGCCATGGCTGCTGGGCCTGTGCGTCCGGAGCCTGTGCTCCGCGGTGGGAGAGGCCACAACAGTGAGAGGCCCACGTACTGCAAAAAAAAAAAAAGAATATTGAAGTGAATTTGCAAACGGCTGTAAAACTGGCTTTTGGGAGAGAGGGAGAATTGTCACACCACTGAACAGAACGTACATGTATGACTCTGGAAAAGAATGATCTGCATTGCTACTTGTTTCCTACAAGTTAATTTTAATCTCTAAACAGTTGTAAAATAGTCTAGTCAAAGACAAAAGTGACTATCTCTGTATGATCAGATAATCCCAGCATTATAGCATTTCATTGAGAGTATATCCAGTAATCTCTTTTGCTTACTTCACCATCGTGTTTCCTCATACTAGTAAACAAGTGATTCCTGTATAAAAGAGAGTGTTCCTCATATCTCTGTGTGAGAAAGTTATCCTTTTTGTGAAAGATCTGTACCTATGCAGAGACAAGAAGGGAATACCTGCTGCTACAAAGGCTGAATCAACCCTAGTGACCAAAGGACAATAAAACCCCTTATATCCAATCCCCCAAGCTGACGTTAAGCCACTCAAGTACAGGAAACTTGCTTTATGACAAGCTGACCTTCACAAAGTATGTGGTAAGAAGTAGGTTAGAGCAAATCAATAGTTGCTAATTGATGCTTTAAGTTAGCAAATTCAAGTAAGAAATTTGTGACTCTCAATATTTAAAACAACAAAAACAACAACAGAAACTAAAAACAAGCACTCTCCCTACCCTGCTGTCAGGAATATCAGAAACTGAAGATTCTTGTAATCTACTAAAGGAGTCCAATGAGCTCATTGTCAAACTGTTCTTATATTTTAGGAACATTAAAAACTCTCTATAAAACATGAACAACTATACAATAAATATAATTTACTCTGTATTTTACATATGAAAAAGAAAGAATCCTGTAAAAAAAAAAAAAAAGAATTTATTATACAAGGTACTAGGGAAAATGGGCTGATTCTCTTTTTTTTTCCCTATCCCTTCCCTCAAGCCCAGGAAACTACTGTTAACTTGAAAGGATAAAGGATAACAGCGATCTGATAGTGGTGGCTGCCAAGCACCCAGCTAAATACAGCTAATAAGAGACCTTGAAAAAAGAGGGAGCTCTTCCCAGGAGTGACCGCTGGGGTCGGGAAAGCATGTCCTCCATAGAGATGAGTTGGTCCCGTGTGAGACCAGTCACTGATCACGGATTTCCCATCTCCAACAGCTGCATGAATGCTTAGGCATGCTCTGGGAGATCAATGTAAGACTAACGAGCTCAGATAGTAAATTCAGAATGCTAGGACACCTAGTTGTGAACCCACTGCTCAGCCACAGGGCCCCGTCTCAAAGCCAGCCCGTGTTCTTTCTTCTTGCTCTTAGGCTGTAGCCTTCTTTCTCGCCTTCAGGTGATGCGATCTTTCAGTTTTCTGTCAAGCTGTAAAAGACAAACCTACACCGGGGATTTTCCTCTTTGGGAGTTTTGTTGTTAATCACTACCAGGAACTAAATTAACATGAAAAACGGAGACAGAAAAAAAGGCAGATACAATGTTCTTACAGTAGCCTAGTTTCCGATTTAGGAAAACAATTTTAGGATTTTTTTTCCTCTACTTTTATTTCTCCAGTGCGGGGAAGGGTGGAGTTTTCCTCCTGCCCCACCCTCTAACTCCACATTTAGATGTAAATGAGACATGAAGATAATATCCTGGTGCTAGAGTGGGTGTCTCTTTGATACAAGTCGCAATTTACATTTTTTAGAACACCTAGAGCTTTTCTTGCCCAGGCAGAATCCTTTTGCAAAAGTGAGTTAGTTACCTCCTTTTGGAAAAAATGGAAGAAAAAAAATCTCAGCTGCAGTTGAAATTTGGAGTACCAAATTTTTTTTTTTTTTTTTTTTTTTTTTTTTCTCGGTACGCGGGCCTCTCACTGTTGTGGCCTCTCCCGTTGCGGAGCACAGGCTCTGGACACGCAGGCTCAGCGGCCATGGCTCACGGGCCCAGCCGCTCCGCGGCATGTGGGATCTTCCCGGACCGCGGCACGAACCCGTGTCCCCTGCATCGGCAGGCGGACTCTCAACCACTGGGCGCCACCAGGGAAGCCCATGGAGTACCAAATTTTGAAAGGATTTTTTAAAAAATTAAGATTAAGAAGCACTAAAGAGGGCTTCCCTGGTGGTGCAGTGGTTGAGAGTCCGCCTGCCGATGCAGGGGACACGGGTTCGTGCCGCGGTCCGGGAAGATCCCACATGCCGCGGAGCGGCTGGGCCCGTGAGCCATGGCCGCTGAGCCTGCGTGTCCAGAGCCTGTGCTCCGCAACGGGAGAGGCCACAACAGTGAGAGGCCCGCGTACCGAGAAAAAAAAAAAAAAATTGTTTTCTAATAACTGAATCAAATGAAGAGTTCTGCAGTTGGTGTTGGCTAGGAATTTAGAGAGGTGAAGGAAGGACAAATGGTGGAATTCTGGCAACATGGCAGCCTGCAGGAGAGATAGCTCTATCTAAATACATGTTCTAATTCGTGAGCGATCCTCCTTTCTGCCTCTTGTTTCTACTGAGGTATGCTTACTTACTCACTACCACACAACTGCAATTGCTACTGACTCACTATCTAAAGTATTGAAATTTTTTTACATTCTTATTTTCTTTTCTTCTCTTTCAAGCAAAATATGTCAGGATCTATCATCAATTACTTATACCTTAACTGAAGCTTATTTACATTGTCTGCCTCTCCCAAATTTAACTGCATTTACCTTTTACTTTTGATAAACCTTCATCTAAGAGACGTGGACACCTAGCCCACGACCCTGATACAGACCTGACTGAGGAAAATAATCCTGATTCATGCCAAATGAAAGCTACACACTCTAATCCCACAGTGGGGTTTCAGGAGAGCAGGGCTCAGCAGAGGCAGTTGGATGCTGTAATCTCAAGATGGGTACCAAAGGCACAATGGATCATTTCCAACCAGCTCAGTGCTTATACAGCTGATAGAGCTAGGAATCAGTAGCCAATGATATCTCTCAGAGTATTTCCTTTCCTAGTATGGGCAGATATAGTTTATGATCTTTTGACTTCAAATATTATCCCATTTAGTAACACTCTTTCATTGAGCTCTCAATCTTTGGTCTCTAATAATATTTATTTTTTCTTTTATCTCTTTTCAAAGGAATTTCAGGTGTCAAGGGAGAGGGAGAAGGGTATTTGAGGAGTGGAGTAGTGAGCAGGGTAACCCTCCCATGGCCCCTGAAATGTTACTTGTCTCCATCCTGTGATTGTACCCAGTTGAGAATCACTAAATCTTCCATTTTACCATTAACAAAGATTTGGTCAAGTTTAACATGTTGTTCTTTGTGTTATTAAAGCAATATTAATTTTTATTTGCTCTCCAAATAGAAAATTATAATATGGAATATACTTATTCACACTGCACATATTTTCAGAGGTACAATAAATGTACTATTGATCTGTGCTTTGCTTTCATTCTTCAACATTCCTGAAATATGCTAACAATATAAACTTAAAGAGAAGATTGGTTAAACTTACGGAGAAGATTGGTTTTATTCCTTAAACTGGGTGTGTGGTTTGTAATCCAAGATTTTTTCTAGTTGTAGTGAAGTAGCTTCACACTGCAGATATCAGCTGAATGTTTTTGTGCTGGTGATGACAATAGAAGAATATTAAGAAGTGGAAAGTTGGGGCACAAAAACAGAAATATAAATCAATGGAACAGGATAGAAAGCCCAGAGAGAAACCCACACACCTATGGTCAACTAATCTATGACAAAGGAGGCAAGGATATACAATGGAGAAAAGATAGCCTCTTCAATACGTGGTGCTGGGAAACTGGACAGCTACATGTAAAAGAATGAAATTAGAACACTCCCTAACACCATACACAAAAATAAACTCCAAGTGGATTCGAGACCTAAATGTAAGACCGGACACTATAAAACTCTTAGAGGAAAACATAGAAAGAACACTCTATGACATAAATCACAGCAAGATCTTTTTTGACCCATATCCTAGAGTAATGGAAATAAAAACAAAAATAAACAAATGGGACCTAATGAAATTTCAAAGCTTTTGCACAACAAAGGGAACTATAAACAAGACCAAAAGACACCCCTCAGAATGGGAGAAAGTATTTGCAAACAAATCAATGGAGAAAGGATTAATCTCCAAAATATATAAACAGCTCATGCAGCTCAATATTAAAAAAACAAACAACCCAATCAAAAAATGGGCAGAAGACTTAAGTATACATTTTTCCAAAGAAGACATACAGATGGCCAAGAGGCACATGAAAAGATGTTCAACATCACTAATTATTAAAGAAATGCAAATCAAAACTACAATGAGGGGCTTCCCTTGTGGCACAGTGGTTGAGAGTCCGCCTGCCAATGCAGGGGACACGGGTTCGTGCCCCGGTCCGGGAAGATCCCACATGCCGCGGAGCGGCTGGGCCCATGAGCCATGGCCGCTGAGCCTGCACATCGGAGCCTGTGCTCTGCAATGGGAGAGGCCACAACAGTGAGAGGCCCGCGTACCGCAAAAAAAAAAAAAAAAAAAAAACTACAATGCGTCAAAAAGAGTCATGTACCACAATGTTCATTGCAGCTCTATTCATAATAGCCAGGACATGGAAGCAACCTAAGTGTCCATCAACAGATGAGTGGATAAAGAAGATGTGGCATATATATAAAATGGAATATTACCCAGCCATAAAAAGAAACGAAATTGAATTATTTGTAGTGAGGTGGATGGACCTAGAGTCTGTCATACAGCGTGAAGTAAGTCAGAAAGAGAAAAGCAAATACTGTATGCTAGCACATATATATGAATCTAAAAAAAATATGGCTCTGAAGAACCTAGGGGCAGGACAGAAATAAAGACGCAGACATAGAAAATGGACTTGAGAACACGGGGAGGGGAAGGGTAAGCTGGGATGAAGTGAGAGAGTGGCACTGACATATATACACTACCAAATGTAAAATAGATAGCTAGTGGGAAGCAGCCGCATAGCACAGGGAGATCAGCTCAGTGATGTGTGACCACCTAGAAGGGTGGGATAGGGAGGGTGGGAGGGAGACGCAAGAGGGAGGAGATATGGGGATATATGTATATGTATAGCTGATTCACTTAGTTATAAAGCAGAAATTAACATGCCATTGTAAAGCAATTATACTCCAATAAAGATGTTAAAAAAAAAAAACTACAATGAGGTATCACCTCAAACCGGTTAGAATGGGCATCATCAGAAAATCTAGCTTTTTAATTTTTTCTGTAAAGCTTTCTTTTTTTTTTTTTTTTTCTGTAAAAACACCAAATGGCGAATGACACCGGTGCTGTGAGAGAGCCCGGAGGGCCCGGAGGCCCCAGGGGCCCTGGAATGAGAGGCCACGGAGGCTTCAGCAGCGGCATCCAGGGCCGGGGCCGGGGTCGCGGAGCTCGCGGAGGCAAGGCCGAGGACAAGGAGTGTCTCCACGTCACCAAGCTGGGCCGCCTGGTCAAGGACACGAAGATCAATCCCTGGAGGAGATCTATCTCTTTTCTCTGCCCATCAAGGAATCTGAGATCAGTGACATTTTCTTGGGGTCATCCGTCGTGGAGGAGGTTTTGAAGATCATGCCTGTGCAAAAGCAGACCCATGCTGGCCAGCGGACCAGGTTCAAGGCATTTGTTGCCATCTGGGATTACAACAGACGTGTTGGTTTGGGTGTGACGTGCTCTAAGGAGGTAGCCACTGCCATCTGTGCGACCGTCATTCTGGCTGAGCTCTCCATGGTCCCGGTGCGACGAGGCTACTGGGGGAACAAGATGGGCAAGCCCCATACTGTCCCTTGCAAGGTGACTGGCTGCTGAGGCTCTGTGCTGGTGTGCCTCATCCCTGCCCCCAGGGGCACTGGCATCGTCTCAGCCCCTGTGCCCCAGAAGCTACTGATGATGGCTGGAATTGACGACTGCTACACCTCTGCCAGGGACTGCACTGCCACGCTGGGCAACTTCGCCAAGGCCACTTCTAATGCCATTTCCAAGACCTACAGTTATCTCACTCCTGATCTCTGGAAAGAGATGGTGTTCACCAAGTCTCCATATCAGGAATTCACTGACCATCCTGTAAAGACCCACACCAGAGTTTCCATGCAGAGGACCCAGGCTCCAGCTGTAGTCACCACATCGTTTTCTATGAGAAAAATAAAGTGAATGAAACTAGTTAAAAAAAAAAAAGAAAATCTACAAACAACAAATGCTGGAGAGAGTGTGGAGAAAAGGGAACCCTCTTGCACTGTTGGTGGGAATGTAAATTGATACAGCCATTGTGCAGAACAGTATGGAGGTTCCTTAAAAAACTAAAAATAAAATTACCATATGACCCAGCAATCCCACTACTGAGCATATACCCGGAGAAAACCATAATCAAAAAGACACATACACCCCAGTGTTCATTGCAGCACTATTTACAATAGCCAGGTCATGGTAGCAACCTAAACGCCCATCGACAGACGAATGGATAAAGAAGATGTGGTACATATATACAATGGAATATTACTCAGCCCTAAAAAGGAACAAAATTGGGTCATTTGTAGAGATGTGGATGGACCTAGAGACTGTCATACAGAGTGAAGTCAGAAAGAGAAAAACAAATATCATATATTAACACATGTATGTGGAATCTAGAAAAATGGTACAGATGAAGTGGTTTGCAAGGCAGAAATAGAGACACAGATGTAGAGAACAAACGTATGGACACCAAGGGGGGAAAGTGGATGGGGTGGTGGTGGGATGAATCGGGAGATTGGGATTGACATGTATACACTGATGTGGATAAAATAGATAATAAGAACCTGCTGTATAAAAAAATAAAATTAAATTTTAAAAAAGTGGAAGGTTGGGTTTCACTTCTGTAGAGTGAACATTAAAGGTTATTCATGGACGGTGGGGAGACTCTGCCTGTGTGTGGCAGGAGGTACATGGGAGCTCTCGTACTTACTGCTCAATTTTTCTGTAAACCTAAAACTTCTCTTAAAAAAAAAAGTCTGTTAAAAAAACATATCCAAGTAGGAGTAAAACAAGGTACCCATGTAGGGTCTTCCTTGGACCACATTTTGACACAAATGATAGTTAACATTTACTGAGTTTTTAACTATATGATAGATGCTGTGCTGTGTGATTCACATGCCATAGCCAAGACTGCAACTGGTCACCACATATGTTCTTCTCAATTTTTAGCTGGGTATTTGGTTCCCTTGAATAAAGCCTTTATTTTCTTCTAGCTTCCCTTGCAGGTAGGTGTGCCAAGTAACTAAATGCCTACCCATAGGGCACAACTAGAATTGGTGAGTACTTTTTTCTCTGGACAGTGTACTCAAAGGAAGAGAGCATACCTTTTTGCCTCTTCCTCTTAATAGCTTTGCAATTCTGCCGTACTCCCACACCTAGCTGAAAGGTATGCTTTCATAGTGTTGCACAGAACTAAATTTTAACCAATAGTTATAAGCAAAAGTGAAATTGAGCAGGACCCTGTGGGGCTTCTGGGCATGGAAGCCCTCCTGTGTCCCCTGTTTCTTTTTTGTAGGAAATCGGCTTCAGCCTCTATGACCTTCCCTGTGTTCCAAAATGCAGATTCAAACAGTCGCTAATCAGGGAAGGGAGGGGAGGCAGAGGCAAGGGAGGAGCTGTCAAGAAACAATAGTGCAGTCTTGGGACAGGGTCCTGGTTCCACCTCAAGGGATACACATAACAATATCTTTGAGCTCTTTTGCAGAACTAAAACCCCCAACAGGGACTTCCCTATTGATGCAGTGATTAAGACTCCGTTCTCCCAATGCAGGGGGCCCGGGGTTCGATTCCCAGTCAGGGAACTAGATCCTACGTGCATGCCGCAACTAAAAGAGTTCACATGCTGCAACTAAGGAGCCCACCTGCTGCAACTAAGACCTGGTGCAACCAAATAAATAAATAAATAACAACAAAAAAACACCCCCCAACAAATGGAAGATGTTAACTACTTGATGAACCATTCTTCATTCCAGAGAGACGGTCACAGTTTAATAACCTCAAAAACCACACAAGCTCATCAGGAGGCCACCTGAGGCCAGGTGAAGGGAATGCAGGCCCTGCACACACCTTGATCCTTATCAGCAAACCTGCCCTTGAACCATTGCTATAAAACTCCTCACCAGATCCCCCCAGGTGGGGACACACAGTTCTTAAGGGCATGAGCCTGCTGTGTCCTCCTTTGCCTGACAAAGCAATAAAGCTATTCTTTTCTACTTCATCCAAAACTCTGTCTCCAAGATTTGATTTAGGACAGGTGCACAGAGGCCAAGTTTTTGACATCAAAAGTAGTTTCACGTACACTTCTGGAAAATTGTCTTTAAAAAGAGGAAGCATGATCTTCTTCACACCTTTCTTTTTTCTACTGGCTAGAAGCTCCAAGTTTTTTAATTTATTTTATTTATTTTTGGCTGCATAGGGTCTTTGTTGCTGTGCGCAGGCTTTCTCTAGTTGCGGCGAGCGGGGGCTACTCTTTACTGCAGTGCGTGGGCTTCTCATTGCGGTGGCTTTTCGTGTTGCAGAGCACGGGCTCTAGATCACAGGCTCCAGTAGTTATGGCTCGCGGGCTCTAGAGCGCAGGCTCAGTAGTTGTGGCGCGTGGGGTTAGTTGCTCTGCAGCATGTGGTATCCTCCCGGACCAGGGCTCGAACCCGTGTCCCCTGAACTGGCAGGTGGATTCTTAACCACTGTTCCACCAGGGAAGCCCTAGAAGCTCCAGATTTTGAGAAGGTTTTGAGGAGAGCAGAGCAACAAGATAGAAGAATGGGTCCTTGAGGACTAGAACTGCTTTCAGACCCTGCCCCATTTACTTCCAACATAATATACATGAAAGAGAAAAAACTTCCGTCTGACTGAACTATCTATTGTTTTTAGGTTTCTGTGTTTCATGCTAAATGGATTCACAATAAACACAGGATTAAATACTTAGAAGTGGGGTACTGAATCGAACAAAAAATAAATATCATAAATGGTACTGGCTTAGAAGTTGAGCAGCAGGTGGTATAGACTCAGTATGGCAGAGGCTGATCTTTGGTGACAAACATTCCCCTGCTTTAGCCTGAAAAGGAGACCATGTACTGACTGAGGCTATAGCTTTAGGGGAAGTGATAGGAAAGATGAATACTTCTGTGTGTCTTGACTGCTTCTTGACACTTTGAGCAAAGCCTTACAGGCTAGAGATGGGCAGTATAGAAACAGAGATTGACGGGACCACAGCTTTGCTAAAAGAATTGCTCTCTGTCTGAGGCCTGCAATCTAAGTTGATAATATGGGACTTTGCAGGGATAAAACTACTTCTGCACCCCAAACTGAACCAGTTATAAGCAGTGGCTAAAATCCAGCAGTTTTAGCAGATCAATTGCTAGCGAACAGCCGATGA
Source organism: Phocoena sinus (assembly GCF_008692025.1). Taxonomy (NCBI): domain Eukaryota; kingdom Metazoa; phylum Chordata; class Mammalia; order Artiodactyla; family Phocoenidae; genus Phocoena; species Phocoena sinus. Next base: position 92,052,904 of record NC_045772.1, read on the forward strand.
AGGGTTCTTTCTTCTGACTCATCTGTTTTAAATGACTATGCAGTAACTCCATTAACTTTAGAGAGAAATGAATGGGCAGAATAATACAACCAATAAGTAAAAGACCAGTATTCAGGCTTAAAAAAACAATGTCTAAACAAGATCTTGGCTATGATTACAAGGACAGGGAATGACTGAAAGTAAATAAAAAGGAATTCCTATTTGAAAGAATTATATTGCCTGCAAGGAGGAACTTCTGAGAGAGCAAAGCTGGGGGCCATGAGGATGGTATTAGTCTTCTAGGGCTGCCATAACAAAATACCACTGACTGGGGCTTAAACAACAGAAATGTATTTTCTCACAGTTCTGGAGGCGAGAAGCCTAGGATCAAGGTGTTAACAGGTTTGGCTTCTTCTGAGGCAGCTCTCCTTGGTGTGTAGACAGCTACCTTCTTGCTGTGTCCTCACATGGCCTTGCCGCTGGTGTCTCTCTCTTTTTTGAAGGACACCAGTCATATTGGATTAAGGCACCACCCTTTGAACCTTGATTACCTCCTTAAAGGCCCTATTTCCAATACAATCACATTGGGGGTTAGGACTTCAACATACAAATTTGGGGTAAACACAGTTCAGTGCATAACAAGGATAGCAAGTGAAGTAGTTCATCACCAAGAGCAGAACCAGGGAATACCAGTAGGCTAATCAAGGAACTCCATTCCCAGGCCAGGGAATCTCCTAATTCCTGCCCAACAGGGTTTGATCATTTCTATGGACTGGTGCGAGTGAGTGCTGTTTCCTATTTTTCCTTATCCAATTGGAATTTTTTCTTTTTTTAATAAATTTATTTTATTTATTTATTTTTGGCTGCATTGGGTCTTCGTTGCTGCACGCGGGCTTTCTCTAGTTGCGGCGAGCAGGGACTACTCTTTGTTGCAGTGTGCGGGCTTCTCATTGCAATGGCTTCTCTTGTTGTGGAACACAGGCTCTAGGTGCATGGGCTTCAGTAACTGTAGCACATGGGCTCAGTAGTTGTGGCTCACGGGCTCTAGAGCGCAGGCTCAGCAGTTGTGGCGCACGGGCTTAGCTGCTCTGCAGCATGTGGGATCTTCCAGGAACAGGGCTCAAACCCATGTCCCCTGCATTGGCAGGCAGATTCTTAACCACTGTGCCACCAAGGAAGCCCCCAGTTGGAATTTTAATTAAGGTTATTCCATTCCTGTTTTACCACTATATCAATATATCGAGTATGAGTGAGGGGGGAGGGAAAATGACTTTTAGTTTATGGATTTCTGGACTGTGAGTGGCTGCAACCTGCCATGATAGGGATGACTGGATATCACCCAGAGTTTCCAGACTTTGAGCTTAATGCAGTAACCAATGGCACTTTGCACTTACATCTCAAAGAGACAAGGTCTCTATGTGGAAAGAAGGAGCGTGTGGATGAGTGGTCTGTGGCAAGGATAGCTATTTGCCCCCTGATACCTGCTTTCTCCTTCAAGTTTTAGCTGAATATAAGATTTCCTGAAATAAAGATTTCATTTCCCAGAATCCCTTGTAGCTGTGTGACTTTTCTTGGAAGTGTTTTTAAAAAGAATGAACAAACACTACTTTACTTTTTTTCTCCTTCCTGCTGGCTGGAATGAGGACATGAGTTTTGGAGTTTTATTACCCATATTACACTATAAAGTTGTCTGCTGTGGATAGCAGTGCAAAAAGAGCTAAAGAGCTAGATTCTTGTTACTGTGGACTGACTATTGATAGGCTGTTTTTAGATGAGACAGAAATAAGCTCTATATTTTTTTCTCCCCAATAATATTTTTATTGGTTACATGTCAAAATTATAATATTTTTTTGAAGATGTTGGGGGTAGGAGTTTATTAATTTATTTTATTTATTTTTGCTGTGTTGAATCTTCGTTTCTGTGCGAAGGCTTTCTCTAGTTGTGGCAAGCGGGGGCCACTCTTCATCGCGGTGCGCGGGCCTCTCACGATCGCGGCCTCTCTTGTTGTGGAGCACAGGCTCCAGACGCGCAGGCTCAGTAGCTGTGGCTCACGGGCCTAGTTGCTCCGCGGCATGTGGGATCCTCCCAGACCAGGGCTCGAACCCGTGTCCCCTGCATTAGCAGGCAGATTCTCAACCACTGTGCCACCAGGGAAGCCCCAAAATTATAATATTTTGAATCTTTTCATCAAATAAAATATTCAAATTATTTTCATCCATTACTTTTTATTTTTTTAAACATGGCTACTAGAAAATGTCAAATTACAAATGTGGCTCAAATTATAATTGTATTGGATAGCACTGTTTTAATTTTAGCTCTTCTGTTTAGGTTTATGCTTCAGGTTAGCTTTTGTATGGTTTTGTTCTTTTCCTTGTGTCTGTTTTTTCCAACATCATTTGTAGAAAACACTATCCTTTCCCCATTGAATTACATTTACTCCTTTTTCGTGAGCAGATATGTGCAGTTCTATTGATGCACTCTTTGTTCTATTCCATTGATCTGTACTATCCTTATTCCAACACCACTTTGTTTGGAGTACCTGAGCTAAAGTTTGTACCTCTATTTTCCCTCACCACTTTCTCTCCTCCCCGAATCCGCTCCCCTCTGGCAACCACCTATTTCTTCTCTGTATGTATGACTCTGTTTCTGTTTAGTTATGTTTGTTCATTTGTTTTGTTTTCTAGATGCCACATATAAGTGATAACGTATGGCACTTGTCTTTCTCCGTCTGACTTATTTCACTTAGCATAATAACTTCTGAGTCCATCCATGCGGTTGCAAATGGCAAGATTTCATTCTTTTTTAAGGCTGAGTGATATGCCACATCTTCTTTATGCATTCGTCTATCGGTGGGCACTTAGGTTGCTTCCATATCTTGGCTATTATAAATAATGCTGCATTGAACATAAGTGTTTATATATATTTTCAAATTAGTCTTTTCATTTTGCTCGGATAAACACCCAGAAGTGGAATTGCTGGATCATATGGTATTTCCATTTTTAATTTTTTGAGGAATCTCCATACAGTTTTCCATATTGGCTACACCAATTTACATTTCTACTAACACTGCACATGGGTTCCCTTTTCTCCACACCCTCACCAACACTTTTTATTTGTTATCTTTTTTTTTTTTTTGCGGTACATGGGCCTCTCACTGTTGTGGCCTCTCCCGTGGCGGAGCACAGGCTCCGGACGCGCAGGCTCAGCGGCCATGGCTCAGGCGCAGCCACTCCACGGCATGTGGGATCTTCCCGGACCGGGGCATGAACCCGTGTCCCCTGCATCGGCAGGCGGACTCTCAGCCACTGCGCCACCAGGGAAGCCCACCTCCTCTTGATTGGTCTTTTGTCAGCTTAATTCTCAGAGCACAGGCACTGAACCTAAGAGGGTAGGAGAATAGTCTTTTCTCCCCTACACCCATAACCTGAAGCTACCTGTCCCAGAAACCAATCCATTACTTACAATAATCAGCTCAGAAAGCCAGCTCACAAGTCAGACTTGAAGAAGTCAGATTGCTATCTCTAGTGATAGTCCAGGAAACCAAACAATAACCCCTGTGACAACTAGCCCCATATGGCCAAGACTTGGTTAATAATTGATAGCTTCCCTAATTTTTGTTTCCATTTCCAACTTAGGACCAACCAGAAAAAGCCATATATGCACCCTAACCTAGCATGGAGGATGCCCCACTTCTAGTTAGCTTGCCTACAGTTTCCCTATGCCAATGGCCTTTATTTGGGGCATATTTGAAGCCTTCCCTTTTTTTCACTATGAAGTTTTCCCACTCCTCTGCCTGCCTTTGAGTCTTTGCCAAAACATGAGTGATAGTGGCTGACTCCCTTGCTATAGGTCTTTGTTTTTATTTCCACAGAATGCCCACCCTTGTAACTTTCTATGTGGGGCTAGTGTTTGAAGTTATTCCTTATCCTCTCCATCTATATTGCCCTAATATCAATGGCTTACAGTTTTAAACTTCCAAATATAATGATGCTTTTCATCCCTGGATAAGATTGCACTTTAATCTCAGCGAGACAGAATTTTAGGACACCAAGAGAAAAAGGCCATGGGATTTCACATGTCCTTTTCCCGCCAGATTTACTCACAAAAACAATATTTAGATTTTACCAGTACTGCTTTTGTCCCTTATCCTTTGCTTGAAGGTGGGAATCTACAATTGTGTGAAGTTTCCTAGTCTCCTAATATAGTTCTGCACCATCAGTGTCTGAAGGCTGAAGACGCTTGAGTGGCTGCCTGCAGCTTTACTATTGAGTGTCTTCAGAGAAGCTTCCAAGGGAGGTGAGAGAGTGTCTCGACCATGTTAGGTCCACGTGGTGTAACAGCCTTACAACCTCTCAGACTGGTGATTTACTTATTCGTTCTCAGCCCTCATTCTCACACTTGTGTGCTCTGCTGGACATTGTAAGGTGCTTATATTCTGTAACCTACATATATCCGATGATTTTTGGTCAGATCCTGCCAATGGAGGGAGATTAAAAGCAAGAGGAAGGGAGATGTAACTCTCTTTTTCCAGTTTCAAACAGTGGTTGAAACAACAAAGACTGCACCAGTGATAAAAGAATGGAGGTGGCAATAGTACTGGTGGCAGAGGCAACAGTAGCAGTGATGTCTGGGGCAGGGAAAGCTGCAATGACTCAATCAGCGGCTGATGGTTGCGGGTTCCTGGGCTGCAGCTCAGGCAGCTGGGCTCCAATAACAGAAACCTCACCTGCACACATCCTTGGCCTCTGCTTAATGATTTTGCTCTCCTAGCCTGGGAATGGTAGTGTTGATTACTCAAAGGTCACCTTCTCCTCTCCAGACTTCCCAACAAGTTGAACCAATTCTTTTATTTAAATATCTTCTGGTTGAGATAACTAAATTGGTTCTTGTTTTCCTAACTGCATAATGGTAAAGATCCTCAGTGGAGACATTCAGTTAGAATTCTGCCCAAAGTGAAGTCTTTGTGCATCTTTCTTTTGTTCTCTTTGGGATATAAAGGGACAAGTTTCTCTCTTATCTCTTTGGGAAGATATTTGCCTTAGAGAAAGAGCCTCAGGCAGTGGATTTGCATAGATTATTCATTCTTTCTTAGTGCAGATACATAAACATATTTCATAAAAAGACTCTCATGACCTTGACCTACTTTGCTTAAGAATAACATTCATGACATCTTAGTACTCTTTGTTGATAAATTTTAAAAATATAAACAAGAAACATTAAAAAAAATCATTACCAGGGCTGAGCCCCATGTGGAGATCTTCCAGAATATCTCACATAACACAGGTTTTTCCCAATCAGTAGTCTGAGTTATGGTGAAGGGTTGTGAAGGTAAATTAACATCTGTCATTCTCAAACACGAGTTTCGCTCTGTATGAAGTCATTATGCGCTGGTGTGGAAGCACTGTTTTTTGTTTTTGTTTTAAATACTTCTTTGGCAATAAGAATAATGCCCTAAGCCCATGAGTCTCTCCCCATCCTTGCAGCCCTGACCATCCTGGCCCCCGCCTTGGAACCTCCCAGACCTTCCTAAATTCAAGCAGCTAAAGCGTAAATGACCCTGCTTCAGAACTGTGACCAGTGTCCTTTCTGATTGGTTTATGTCCATGCCAGTCACTACTGGGCTGGGCTCTGGCACCACTTGTCTAGTCCACATCTACAAGGCACCTGCCTTGGTGAGAGTTGGATCCTAAACCCAGTGGGGAAGACTGGGCCTCGGATGTGGCTCTGGCACTCCAGCATCCAAGACCCAGGATACACCTAAGAATCCCCTGTTGATGGTCCCGAGTGACCCTCATACAGCTGCTTTTGGGAGCTGTAGTCTCTGTAGAATCTTAGCTTTGAGCGAAAAAAGGAGAGAAAATGCAGTGGGCATGTCATAGCAGGGGCAAATGTAGCCATGGAAAGATAGAGGTCTGTACTTTCTGCTGGCATTGCAGATACTCTCAAAACAGAGGGGAAGATGCAGGAAAAGACAAGGCTCTTGGAGTCAATTTGGAGCCAAGAGTGATGTGAGGTATAGAAACCACTTTTTAATATTCATGTTGAATTTCATATCCATTTAATGGTGATGAATTCATTAAAACTCATGGAATGCCCATTGATCAAGAACATTAATTTTATCAATAAAAATGTTAACTAATACGTTTTCTCTGTGTCAGGTTCTAGTCTAAAAGTATATTAACTCATTTAAGAAATCATCATCAATCATATTTTTTTTAATAATTCTTTTTTTTTAAATTTTACTTATTATTTTTGGCTTCATTGTTCCACGTGGGTTTTCTCTAGTTGTGGCTAGCAGAAACTAGCGGTCCACATTGCGGTCCACAGGCTTCTCATTTCGGTGGCTTCTCCTGTTGTGGAGCACGGGGTCTAGGAGCGCAGGCTTCAGTAATTGTGGCTCACAGGCTCAGTAGTTGTGTGGCTCGCGGACTCTAGAGAGCCGGCTCAGTAGTTGTGGCGCACGGGCTTAGTTGCTCCGCGACATATGGGATCTTCCCAGACCAGGGATTGAACCCACGTCCCCTGCATTGGCAGGCGGATTCTTAACCATTGTACCACCAGGGAAGTCCCCTATCATATTTTTAAAATGAGAAAATTGAGGCATAGAAAATAATTTAAGATTTATTTGACCAGCCAGCATTTGAACCCAGGCAACCTAACCTGGCACATGAGCACACATTAATTGCCACCTTTCATCTGGCCTAAAGGATTATCTTTGTCTTATTTTTAAATGGTGTTGCCTATCTGACTGTTGATAGTATGTATATTGATCATATAAAAATTAATTATTATTAAAAATGTTTTACTAGAAAAATTTTGAATGGAATGGCTTTTAGTTCAGCAGAAATTGAGAAATCAGCACCGTGAAAAACACTGCTGGTGTTAAGAAAAACTGAAAACTTATTTATATTACAAGCCACTTGATGCCTATCAATTCAATTAAAATGTTGGAAAATTTTTATGGCAGTTCTGTCCATAGAATCATGATTCATACTGGAGCATCCTTTAGCTAGTGAGAGCTGCATCAAAGAGTAACACCAAATATTTTGAAAAATCAACAAATTACTTGGAAATTAGAATAATTTGAAGAACAATCTGCACCCAGCTTTTATCCTATGGTGCACAGTTCTACACAGACACATCCACATCCATACAAGGATAAAAAGTTTTATACAGATACACACACACACACACACACACACACACACATATACACATATACACACATATCTTTTATAAATAAAACGTTTTATACAGATATACACACATATATATACATATATCTTTTATAATTTAGAAATGGAAATTATATTTAATTTTTTTACATTTATATATTGATATATATGTTAATTTACAATACATATAGATGATCAAATATGCTGAATATCAACTCCAGTTGCAAATATCAGCCAACCTCATCTCAAACATGCTAAGATAGTCAGTAAAGAAATTTATTTTTTCTCACATAACTAGTAGTCCGGGGTAGGTTGCAGGCTTAGTAATGCCATCAAGGGCCTTTCCATATCTGCTCTGTTTTCCTCAGCATGAGAGGACCCTTAGGCTGGAGCCCCTCATAATCTCAGCACAGCCTTCCTGCTGTTACATCTATGTTGGATTAAAACATACCTACAAATTTTTTAATACTCCTCCCTGCAGAAGTGGAGCATAATCCCCCTCCTCTTAAATGTGGGCCCCATTTAGTGATGCGCTTTTTACAGAATGTCATGGAAATGACAGAGTGTTGCTCATGAAATTAGGACATAAAGGCATTGTGGCTTCCTCCTTATACTTTCTCTCGGATCACTTACTTTGGGGAAAGCCAGCTACCATGTCATGAGGACACTCAATTAACCCTATGGAGAGGTCCACAAGGCAAGTAACAAGCCTCCTGCCAAGAACCAGCAATGAACTGCGACCTTCTGCCAACAGCCATGTGAGGGCACCATCTTAGAAGTAAATCTCCTAGCTCTGGTCAAGCCTTCAGAAGACTGCAGCCCTAGCAAATACCTCAGCCCTAACTTCATGAGAGACCCTGAACCAGAGCCACCCAGCTAAGCTGCTCCTGAATTCCTGACTTACACTGTGGAATACTAAACATTCGAGATAATAAATGTAAATTGCAACATAGTGCTAGATAACTAGTGTCATATCTATATATGACAACAGTTAGGGGAAGAAAGGAGTAACTCTTCTCTTTCTCTTTATTTAAATTCTTTTGAGAAACTTTTCTGAAGCTTCCCAGCAGACCTCTTTGTACATTTCACTGGCCAGACTTAGGTCACAATCCAATTTCTCAATCACTGACTGGTAAGAGAATATTACCATGATTGGCTTATGTTGAACAAGATCCACCACCCTGAGCTGGAGCTGGAGTCAGCGTCTCTGAAAACAGAAGACTGTATAGAGATAGTGACTTCTGTTAGGAAGGAAGTAGGGTAGAGGAATGGATATTGAGGTATCAAGGTAGTCTAGAGCATGCTATGTAACAAATAGCCACCAATTCTTAATGGCATAACACACCAAAAGTTCATTTCTCTCTCATCCTACCTACCAGTGTGGTTTGGCTAGAAGACTCCGGCTGAAAGAGGTGTTCACTTGCTTCTGTGATCTCCCAGAGATGGGATGGGAAAGTGGTGAATGGTTTACTGCGTCCTAAAGCTTTTTCCTGGAAATGACACATACCACCTCCTCTCCTATCTTATTGACCAAAGTATGTATACCTAGTTTCACAGTGATCAGATAATTCAATCTTATGTTGTGACCAGAAACTGGAAACGCAGAAATATTTGGTGAACATCACTGTTGAGTTACCAGGAGAAAAGCAGTGTCTGAAAAAGCTGCTTGCTGGAGGGACCAGAAACTGGGGTTGTAGTATGAAAACAGACTTTCCACACTCTGCCCTCCAACATTCGCAAACCCCTTAAGGAATCTCTCTTTTCCTGTTCTATAAGAGCTGAAGTGGTTGAATAGATCAGATGTTAGGTACGTGGCACGGGAGAGATCCTAGCTTAGGTACTGGTGCTAGATCTTAGCATAGCATGTGTGAACAGGTCTTAGCAGACTAACTGAAAATTTCAGTGAAAACAGTATTGACTCGGCATCAGGTATTTAATCGCACTCTGATATCAGGTCCAATAATGTGTAATTGTGCTAATAAACCTAAAGTTATAAATAACATGTTGAAATGTTAAAGTGCTGCAGTGTTGAGATCTGCAGGTCAGTAGCTCACTTTTTGCAGGATTCTTCATGCTTGTGAAGTGGCTCTTATTCTAACAAGATGCATGGAAGCCTCCTGGGCAAGGAAACAGATCAGCTCTCCTGCTAGGCTAGTCCTCTAGTTCCAGTCCTGCAAAGGTCCTGACCTACTGGACTTCAGCTTCCCCTCTTTGCCTTTATCTTTTGAGTATTTCTTTTCCCTTATTTTTTTTATTGTGGTAAAAGTCACATAATATGAAACATACTATTTTAACCCTATTTAACTGTGCAGTCCAGTGGCACTAAGTACATTCACATTGTTGTGCAACTCTCACCATCATCCATCTCCCGGATTTTTCGCCTTCCTAAACTGAAACTCTGTCCCCTTTAAACACTAACTCCCCATTCCCCACTCCCCCACCCCCCTGGCATCTACCAGTGTACTTCTGACTCTATGAATTTTACTATTCTAGGTACCTCATATAAGAGGAATTAAACAATATTTGTCTGCACCTAAACTCCACATATATGCATTAACATATGGTATTTGTTTTTCTCTTTCTGACTTACTTCACTCTGTATGATGGACTCTAGGTCCATCCACCTCACTACAAATAACTCAATTTCGTTTCTTTTTATGGCTGCGTAATATTCCATTGTATATAGGTACCACATCTTCTTTATCCATTCCTCTGTTGATGGATATTTAGGTTGCTTCCAAGTCCTGGCTATTGTAAATAGTGCTGCACTGAACATTGGGGTGCATGTATCTTTTGGAATTATGGTTTTCTCCAGGTATATGCCCAGGAGTGGGATTGCTGGGTCATATGGTAGTTCTATTTGTAGTTTTTTAAGGAGCCTCCATACTGTTCTCCATAGTGGCTGTATCCATTTACATTCCCACCAACAGTGTAAGATGGTACCCTTTTCTCCACACCCTCTCCAGCATTTATCGTTTGTAGATTTTTTGATGATGGCCATTCTGATTGGTATGAGGTGGCACCTCATTGTAGTTTTGATTTGCATTTCCCTAATAATTAGTGATGCTGAGCATTCTTCATGTGCCTCTTGGCCATCTGCATGTCTTCTTTCAAGAAAAGTCTATTTAGGTCTTCCGCCCATTTTTTGATTGGGTTGTTTGTTTTTTTGATATTGAGCTGCATGAGTTGTTTGTATATTTTGGAGCTTAATCCCTTGTCAGCTGCTTCATTTGCAAATATTTTCTCTCATTCTGAGGGTTGTCTTTTCATCTTGTTTATGGTCTCCTTTACTGTGCGAAAGCTTTTAAGTTTAATTAGATCCCATTTGTTTATTTTTGTTTTTATTTTCATTACTCTAGGAGGTGGGTCAAAAAAGATCTTGCTGTGATTTAATGGCAAAGAGTGTTCTGCCTATGTTTTCCTCTGAGAGTTTTAGAGTGTTCAGCCTTACATTTAGCTCTTTAATCCATTTTGAGTTTATTTTTGTGTATGGTGTTAGGGAGTGTTCTAATTTCATTCTTTTACGTGCACCTGTCCAGTTTTCCCAGCACCACTTATTGGAGAGACTGTCTTTTCTCCTTTGTCATAGACTAGGTGACCATAGGTGCATGGGTTTATCTCTGGGCTTTCTAACCTGTTCCATTGATCTATATTTCTGCTTTTCTGCCAGTACCATACTGTCTTGATTACTGTAGCTTTGTAGCATAGTCTGAAGTCAGGGAGCCGGATTCCTCCAGCTCTGTTTTTCTCTCTCAAGATTGCTTTTGTTATTCAGGGTCTTTTGTGTTTCCATACAAGTTGTAAAATTTTTTGTTCTAATTCTGTGAAAAATGCCATTGGTAATTTGATAGGGATTGCATTGAATCTGTAGATTGCTTTGGATAGTATAGTCATTTTCACAATATTTATTCTTCCAATCCAAGAACATGGTATATCTCTCCATCTCTTTGTGTCATCTTTGATTTCTCTCATCACTATCTTATAGCTTTCTGAGTACAGGTCTTTAGCCTCCTTAGCTAGGTTTATTCCTATTTGTTGCAATGGTAAATGGGATTGTTTCCTTAAATTCTCTTTCTGATCTTTCATTGCTAGTGTATAGGAATGCAAGAGATTTCTGTAAATTAATTTTGTATCCTGCAACTTTACCAAATTCATTGATGAGCAACAGTTTTCTGGTGGCATCTTAAGGATTTTCTATGTATAGTATCATGTCATCTGCAAACAGTGACAGTTTTACTCTTTCTTTTCCAATTTGGATTCCTTTTTCTTTTGAGTTTTTTTATGTCTGCCTGATAGCTGACTGACCGATACTCTGGAGCTAAAACTAACTTCTGACTCCGAGCTCTGGTATCACTCTAGCTAACTCCATCTCATTTTTCAGCTCTTGACAAGAAGCTCTCCAATTATCTCACTGCTCCACCCAGGCTTACTCTGTTTTTCATGTCCTTTTCTCCTCCCACACATACCTTCTTGTTCCCATCTTTACAAAGCATGTATCATACCATTCTGCAATGGCTGACTTCCTGGGTATCTTCCTTCCCATCCTGTAAGCTATTTGAAAGTAAGTTTCATGTTTTACATGATTTTTTAAATTCACAGGTTTAGTGTAGTGAAAAGTAACATAGTGCCTGATCGTTAAGAAGTGTTCAATGAATGTTGAACGAATATTTGATACTACAAGGATCAAACTTGGGAAGAGGGATTTTAAGTCCCTGAGTTCTAGGAATTTCCAACACTCAGAGTTTTTAGAAATTCATTGTAAAGATCCATTGTTTGCACTTCCTAAAGCAGGGTAAGCTAACAGTATCTGCTGAAATATCATTAACAGGGGAAAGGTCAACAAATTTAGGCCTTAATTTAGTATCAACAGTTCATCCAGTTAACTCTGTACAAGGGTAACACTGGCAGTGGTTCTCAACTTTGTTCCAAGTTGGGTGGGTGGGGGGGTGACACCTATCATGAAGTCATCCTCTGGCAGCAGAATCTCTGGGGATGGGGTAGAAGGTGTAGTTTGAAGAAGACCCTCAGGCAATTCCTATAAATTCACCTGGAGGAAAATATGACCCATTTTCCTTCCTCCCCCATCACTGCACAAAGAGGCAATGTTGAGGCAGGCCAATCTGATTTTGGTCTTGGAGGTTTTATGATGGATTGGGCTCCCTTGGGGCACCCAGAATCAGGTAGCAGGGCTTTCATTACCATGAGGCAGCTGAGCTCTTACTCTTTCTGGTTCATAACTGTTTACAAATTACATTATTTATAGGTGTGGGCTTTTATGTTAGATCGTTTGTTATTGAGCTTACAGTAACTTTTGTTCTTGGTCTTGCGGCTGGGGACTGACACCACGGTCCTGATGTCATCTTTAGGGAGGTCACGCCCTGGCTCAGCGAAGCTACAGACAGTCTTCAATGCTACGGGTGTAGTCTGGCTGTAGATCCCTTGAAAGCCTGGAGGAGTACAGTCACTGGTCGGCACACTGTCTTTCAGCCTTCTGAGCAGGAGTTTCTGAACTGCTGGAGTGGAGACTTGCAGGGGTGGGGCTGGAATGTCTTTCTCATTCCTTCTCCTCCTCCCCTCCCCCTTCCTCTCCTCTGCTGTCCCCTCTCACTTTCCTCCCCCTCCCCCTGCGCCGTCTCCTCCTTCACCTCCCCCTCCAGGCTGCGGTTGCTGGTTGCTGGCTGGGGGAGGGTGGCGAGTGGCTGGAAGCCCAGAGTGGGAGGACTTGAGCCCAGGGAGACCTGGTAGCTCCCAGGCCCCTGAGCACGTGGACATCAACCCTGTTTCACATTATCTGTAGAATTATTATAAAATAGGCAAAAAGGCAGGGCCAGCTTCACAAGGCGTTCTTAAAGGACGCAACAGTGTTTTAATTATAGTTTTACAGACAGCCAGTTCATTCATGATTACTAATCTCCCATCTGTAAAATGGGGATAAAACAAAAGTTAAACAAATATTACCCCAAAATAGGAAGCTTGCGCAACAAAGCTGTGTTCATTTCCTGTGAATAGTGGAGAGGAAATAAGTAACTGCGCTTTGTTGATTTTATTCCAGCCAAATACAAAGACGGACCTTATAACAACAAATGTTTTCCTTTGTTCTGGGCCTTGTAAAGAGTCATTTCTCTACAAAGAAAGGATCCCCTTTGTGCGTTCCCTGGCCCGACGGGCCGCGGGGATTATGAAGAGAAAGCTCTCTGGAGCTGTTTTCCTGGTTAGATACTTTGTTCTGGAAAGCAGGCTGGGTTGCCATGGCTACGGCTCCCCAGAGGCCTCGCCCTGCCCCTTTCCACCCGGCCTGCCGGTGCTGTCTGCTAGTACCAGGGCAGTCCTGACTTCAAATGTTCCTCCCGCACAGCATGGAAATGGCAGGGAAATTCCAAACTATAATTCCCAGATGGCCTCTGGAACCCAGAGGCAGAAAAAAAATAATCCCTTATACTGCAGCCCTGAATTGTCCTTGAAAAAACCGCCGTTAGATTGAAAGCTTGTTGAAGGCAGGAACCACGTCCTCATCGCTGAACCAATCCTTGCCTCTCACGTAACCATCTTACCCCCCAGCCGAAGGGAGGCTGACACACAGTAGGGTCTGGAAAAAAGTTTGTAACTATTTGCCAGTGAGGTGGCAGTTTAGCAGGGGGTTAAAAGCAAAGATTCAACCAGAATCTTGGTCTGCCACTTCGTTTGATGAGATACCTAATCTCTCCAAGCTCCATTTTCCTCATCTCTAGAATGGGAACGATAACGTCTAACTCCGAGGTATATGGTGAGTACTGAGTAAGATAATTTAATGTATCAAACACTTGGTACTGTGTCTGGCTTATAGTAAGCTCTCAGTATTATGATTCTGATTATTACTGTTATCGTCGTCGCTTCTGTAGCCTCCTGCATGTTCTTGTGGGGAGAAACACTGTCCCCTACTAAAAAACAAACTGAAAAACCCTCAACAACAAAAAAACCTCTAGCAGAGTCTATAGCAGCCCCAGTCTAACAGTTAATGAAATGAATGTAAAAGTGCTGCGTAAGTTATTTGTGTAATAGCGTCAACTAGGACATGCTAGTGACAAGCTTCGTTTATGAAATATTGTTGCACATAAATAATGCACATCGGGTGTGTTCCAATTGTCTACCCATACGTCTATGGTATAAAGATTAAAATAGCACGGAGACATCTTTTAGTTTGACCTTCTCCCTCTCCCCTCCCCCAATCTGTCAGGGCATTTTGAAACCCCACAGAGCCGGTTTTGATTGAGTGTGCATGTTCGTGTGTGTTCGTGTGTGTGTGAGAGAGATCCCTACGCTCACAGGGGTCCTCACAGCCCTCCCCGCACCAGGGCTGCCTTCCAATTCAAACAAGCCTTGGGGTCTGGAGACACTTATCTTGTGCCTCTGGAAGATTCTAAACATCCTTGGGATACTCAGGGGAAAGGGAGTTCAGCACCCCACACCCCGAAATCTCCCCTGCCCTGCCCCGCCCCGCCCCCCCAGCTAGGTCGGGACTTGGGCTAGAATTACTAGCCAGCCTTTGGAGTTTGGCAAGGCGTGGGGCGGGGGGTCAGGGGATGTAACTGGTCCGGGAAGGCTCCGAGCCCAACCTGGCCGCAGGATGTGCACACCCTCGACAAAAGTGGACCACAGCTCAGACGGCTGGGCTCTCAGAGGAGCCACCTGAGGGTGGGGCTAATCAGATGTCCCAGGTTCCGGCACCTGGGAGAGGGGAAGCGCGGTCAGGGGCGTCATTCCACGCTTACCTAATACTGCTATGTCCCTCGGTTGAGAAGGTTATGTACAGCTTGTATGTATTTTAGAGCACGAATGAAAAGAGCATGTGGACGGCACTATTCTTAACGCACAGGGCCGCAGGAGCCTGGTAATTATATGTACAAGGGCCAAGTGTACGCAGGGTGCTCCCAGGACACCTTTGTGCCGTGTGTACAGAGGTTGTGCAATAATGCAGCAGAGGTGCGAAAAGGCGGTGTGAACTGCAGGGTGTGAAGTGTCCTTCCCTCTCCTTCAGACCCTCACACACATTCTACCCCCTCCCTCCCCCAGCACCCTCATTAAACCTCCGGACACATAATCCTCCCCTCCCCCACACCTCAGCCAGCTTTCTCTGAAAACTGATACCCTGAGGCCCTTTTCCCTTACCAGCCACAATTAGGGGCAGTAAGAGGGAAAATGCGGACTGGATTCAGGCACAGAGGCACTGCTCTGTCGTTTTTCCTTCTGCAATAGGCCGCTGTTCCGGCTCCAGGCCTTATATTTTATCTGACTTTGCCACTCCAGGAAGCAGCTTTAGGCTCCTTCGGGTCCAGGCCAACTCCACTTCTTTCTGCAAAGTCCATTTTGTATTTTCCATTTCACCCTCGTCAAGTCTCAGCCGAGACTGTTGTTCTCAATCCAGCTCAGAAACTGGCTCAAACCGCCCTGAACTGGATTTGGTGGCTGTTGAGACAGTTTCTGCCTCTTTGTGAGGGCGGATCCGGCCTCATTTGCTCTTCAGTTTCCCTCCCTCCTGTTTTCCCAGTCACCACCGGCAATTCCCCTCCCCCCTGCCTCTCCAGTTTGGCATTTTTTTACCCTTCCCTGGGCCAAGGCCCCATGAAGTAGATTAAATTCTTTAATAAAATAGTGGATTTAGGTTGTAAACCTTCAGCTTCTGTTACATTAACTGTTTAGTTCTGTTTTTCTCAAATCTGTTATCTAACCAGTTGACATGGTGCCCTTAAAATCTTGGCTCTCGTTCTAACCTAGAAACATCTTAAATTTTCACTCTGGTTGGAAGTAACTTTAAATTTCACATCAAAGGCTGGAAGGTGTTGGTGCATTACATTGTTAATTTCTGTTTTGTAACTATATTTAAATCAAAATAATGTTTTCATTTCTTTGTTTAGAAAGGGCAAAACATAATATGTATAGAATTTTTACACAGTTACTCATACTGGCTGTTGCAACTGCGCGATTCCCAGAGAAAGAACTGAAAACTTGAGATGGTTTTGGTTTTCGAACATGTAATTTTAACCCTGGATTAGGTTCTGTGGATTGTTCAGTGAAGAAGGCTGTTCGGAGAATGCGCGGGAACCATTCCCAACGCGATGCTGGTGGAGGCAAAACCGGGAATGCGAGGGAATGAGGAGAGGACAGGGCTGGGCTTTTGTAAGTTCTCTCTGTATGAAACTTAAGCATTTCTTATGTGTTGGAACTAGACAGGGAATAATTGTACAATACTGTGAAGGTATTAAATGTACGCTCTAAAATGGCTAATTTTATGTTACGTGACTTTTTACCTCAGTTTTGAAAATTGAAGCGTTTCTGGACAAGAATTTTTCATTTTCTTCTTGTGGTTTTTGAAAAATCAGAGAAGAGACAGATAATAAGCAACCATTTTCGGGGTGTGGCTCTATTTGGTGCTTGACGACTGACTGGTCTCCCTCTGCTGGCCAAAGTGAGCAACGTGTCACGACGTCGCAAGGCCTTTTGAGCCTGTCTCAATTATATGTCGAAGCACAAATCCCGGGCTGCTTTACTGAGAATCGTCCTCAGTGCCTTGTTTCGTGTTTATTTTATTTGTTCTACTTACTTACGTGCTTGGTACAGGGCTCTTTTACTGCACGAGGATCACAGATGTTTTGCTTCTGCAGTGTTACAAAGGATTAATTATAACTCAGCAGTTTAAAATTCACCCCTACATCTCACAGCAGAACCAGAAACGTTGTCATTTCTCCTAGGCTAAAAACCAGATTTATATTGCTCATTTAAGTGTTTAGTTTCAGTAGAGCATAAAGCCCTGGAAAAAAGCCAATTATAACAGTAGATCTGGAAAAGCTATTTTTATCTGCACGAGAGGGCATCTGGCTTTGTGTAGTGACTCAGTACCCTGAGAAAAACTGGGTTTGGGCTAAGGTAGCCTTCAAAACGTACGTTAAAAAGGTGAATCCATCAATTGAATTTGTTTGTATGAGATTTTCACATCTTAAGTAATTATTGTGGGAAGAAAAACAGTAGTGTATGCTGTACTGGAGGTCAAGTAATCTAGATCGGCCTTCTTGTTCCATCATCTCTTCCTTAAGGATCTTCCCACCTTTTGTTTCACATGCTTAAAATGCTTCTCCTTCCTCCAGTTCCTCCAATTCATGGTCAAGCCTCACCTGTCAAGGCTTTCCTTATATGTCACCTCTTCAGAGAAGCCTTCCTGCTTGGTCAAAAGTAGATTCCTTATACCCTGTTATCTCTTATCCTCTTTTTTTTTTGTTACAGCACCACTGTGACTTACAATTACAGTGTATATACTTGTTTTTTTTGTGTATTCTCTTCTTGCTTCACTAGCTTTCTAAATCCCCTAAGGGCCATATCTGTCTGAACAGAACTATTTAACCAGCCTTTGGAAGAGTACCTGGCAAAAAAATAACAAGGAATAGGTATTTGTTGAACAGAATAAGTTAAATTCAAATACCATGTCTCTAGCTCCAGCCCAGTACTTTCTGGACTACTTTTCTTCTTTTATACCTTGTAGCTTTTTCAAGAGTTAGCCTGTGTCCTTTTTCTCTTGTAAACTCTCGGTAACTACTGATTTGGTTCAGGGCTCCTCTTACCATAATGGGAGAGCCACTGAGTGTAATGGAATCGTCACAGGTCCTCACATTTTAAGCCCCCTAAAAAATAGAGAAACAGACGAATCATTTATTTCTTACAGTCTGCGTTTTCTCATCTGTAGCACCTGATTTGACTCTGAAACACCCCTCCTACCACTCCGGCCATGTGCCATCCCTGCCCCCAACCCTTTGATTTCTGAATCTGGAGTCCTTAACTTGGTGCTCCACCCACACCCACACAACAAAACCTTCCCTGCCGGGGGAGTGGGGGTGGGTGGGGGGGTGGAAAGGGTCTACCAATTACTTCAAAAAAGTTTCTCCCTCCAGTCCAGAGAAAGACTCCTCCATGCAGAGATTTAAATTCCCAGGAATTTCAAGTAGGCAATTTGCATTTCTGAGAACCTTTAGACTAGATGTCAGTCTTTTCTTTGGACTTCAGCCCAACACAAGAGTAATCCCTTTGGGGCATTTCTTTACCTAGGCTAATTAGCTATTATTACACTCTTTGGAAAGCTGCGCTAGGGGTTGGAGGACTTTTGTGACCTGTGGTTTTACTCTGTATTCATTGAATGGTTTTGATTGACTGATGGTTGTGTAACTGGTAGAATTTCCCTAGCTGCCTAAAAAATGCTGTGACTTTCACTCCTTTTAACTGATATAGGGTAGCGACTAAACTACTGGAAGTCAGAAAAGCTCAAAGCTCTGAAGTCTTGGTTTTCTTACCCATTTTGGTTTTCATCTGCAAAAAGTGGATGTCCACTTTATAGAGTTGTAATAGTCATTATAATAGTATTTGTAGAGCAATTACTTTATGCCAGTTACTGTTCTATATACATAATACTACATAAATATATGATTCGAGACATAGATAGAGTCATTTAATCCCAGCCACCCTTTGGAGTAGGTATCATTGTCTCTATTTTACTGCTGAGGACACGGAGCACAGAGAGGTTAGGTACCTTCCCCAAGGAAACACAGCTGGAAGGTGGCAGAACACATACACAAACCCAGGGTGTTTGGGTACTGAGTCTATGCGTTTCAAACACAAGTCCAATTTACCAGGCACAAGGTGAATGTTTAAGTGTTAGTTTCTTATCTCCTCCCTTATTTCCATGAAAACAGTCATTACTTCCTCCAGGTGTCTTTGGGTTTTTTTTTTTTTTTTGCTGAGCCGCAGGGCGTGCAGTATCTTAGTTCCCTGACCGGGGATCGAACCCTTGGCCCCTGAGGTGGAAGCCCGGAGTCTTAACCACTGGACCGCCAGGGAAGTCCTCTTCAAGGTATCTTAACACAAAACCCTAGAAATTCGGAACCAACACAATCCCCTGAGTTTTCAGATGAGGAAATGGAAGGCTAAAGAGCTTGAACCACTTGGACTGTTGTGGCTGAATGGAACTAGAACTTAGCTCTCCTGACTAATCTATGAAGAAATAATGGTCCTCTGTATTAATGTGTTCTATTTCCTTCCTCTTACCATTTTTGAAAAGAAAGATCCTTTTATGAATTTCACTCCTACTCCCACTTCGTTTTCCGCAATTCAGTAACACAAGCTGCACTTGCAGAGACTTAACTGAATGGAATGCACTGCTCTTCTGCCAGAGCACACAAGGGAGTGAGCGAGCATCGCCCCTGGCAAAACCAGGACAGAGGAAAATTAGCCAGCACTCACTCCTTTATTCTTCCTCACTCTTTTCCCTCTTGATCCCTTCCCTACTTGTTTCTGGCTCCAGCTCTCTATTCCCTTCCCTGGATTAGGAGTATCGAGCTACCGCTGGTGTCCACCCTAATAAAAATCCCACCCTGAACCGAGATAGGGGCAGTAAGCTGGGCTGTCAGTAGCTGCCCAGTCTCCCCCACAGCCCCGCTTGAGAACAGTAGAGAAAGCCCTGAATTCCTGTCTTCATTGTGCTATTATCTCTCTCTCTATATATATACATTTGCATGATTTAGTTAACCTGTGCTAGCCATACTTTTCTCAAAATCTTTTTATGAAATACTATCTTTCCTACTGTTTTCTCACGGGGGATTTTGGCTTGGCCATGAGCAAGTACTGTGACAAAGCTCAAGAGACCACAATGTTTGCTTTATTTTGTTTGGCTTAAAATAAGAATTCTAAGAAGTATCACATAAACGTCTGTAGTTGCAAAAGTGCAACATGGCTTTACAGTCTTTGAACAGCGCTATTCTAAAAGGCCACAATATGTAGTGTTATGCTGTAAACACAGAGAATATAATTTCCAAGGAAACGTATTCTTTTACTATCACGGAAGAGGAAATTGAGGGGTTTTTTTTGTTCTTCTTCTTTTCCTTAGCAGTTTTCTTTGAATTGGACCTTGAAGAAGTAAAGAGTATAATAAAGGGAGCTTCTGGCTGGACTGTTTGATGCATGATGAGTCACAGTGAGAAATAAGTTTGAAAATACAGGTTAGGTTCAGATAGTGGAAGTTCTTGATTTTAACAATACTTAAAAAAATTTTATTGAGTTTCTACAATGTGCCAGGTTTTTGTTTTCTGCATATGCTGTATAATGTAATCATCACACACAACCTGATAGAGACTGAGACTTAGGCAACTTGCCTGAGCTCACAGAGAAGGCACAATTCCTTTCTAGGAATTTATAGTCTTCTAAGCACTGTCATAGAGACACATTCACACTACAGTGGGTCACAACGCAGGGAAGGATGATCTCAGACGAGGAGCGGAGAAGGAGGAAGGGGAAAGGCAAGCTTAAAGATTTAACAGAAGTGTTGCTGGAGCTGGGCGTTGAGGGAGGGGCAGGAGTTTGGGCCAGTGATGATGGGGGAGGGGCATGTCGGTCAGCGGGGCTGGGACATTAAAGATACAGATACCTGAAGTAGATACCTGAAGTAGAACATTGCACCTGGGGAACAGAAGAAGCTAAGCGAGCGGAGTGTAGAGTGAAAAGGTGAAAACAGTGGGAAGGGAGGCTGGAGGAGCTTGCAGGCTAGATCACCAAGGGTCTTGGGTGCCATGCAGTGGCATTTGAACTCATTCCTCTAGGCCTGGGGTTTTCAGCAGAGCACTCCTTCGGAAAAACAGACATTCTGTAGAATTCCAATACCTTCATTTGCAGAAGCCACTAAATCATGTCACAGTACCTAGAGGTTTGATGAACATAGTGTTCTAACTCCACTTAGCAGGCGTGGTGGAGCCAGGGGAGAATTCTAGGTTTGCCCAGGACTAAGGGGGAGTCCCTGGATGAGGCACTTTCAGTTTTAAAACCTGGATGATTCGTTTACTCTAGTTGTAAGCAGGAATGTAACGTCTAGCATGAAATTGACTCTCTAGCAGTTTGGAGGATGGAATGGGGAAGCAAAGGCAAGAAATGCAAGGGAACTAACAGTTATCGCGTAGCATTATGTTCCAGAGGGTGCTCCATGCCTTCCTGATAGTATAGCTAGGTGTCATTTATCTAATTTTACTGAAACGCAGAAAGTTCACCCCCACCCCCACCCCCCGGCAACACCGCATGGCTTGCGGGATCTTAGTTCCCCAACCAACCAGGGATTGAACCCGGGCCCACAGCAGTGAAAGCGCCAAGTCCTAACCACTGGACCGCCAGGGAATTCCCTGAAGCAAAGAAAGTTTAATTCGTCCAAGGCCATGCAGCAGTAAGTGGCATCACTGGGATTTGGATCCAGGGCTGTTTGAGCCTATGCTCCAAGCCCTATTCATTATATACAAGGGGAGGTCCCTGGAGACAAGGAGAGTACTTCTTAAAACTATAAAAATGACAGAGTGAATGAAAATGTAGGGGAAGAAGTGGGGAACAGCAGAGAATAATGGTGAATGTCTATATGTAAGGATGGGAAGAGAAATACAAGCCACATCCCATCTGACACAAGGAGAGAGAGAGAAGCCAGGAGAGTATAGTTTGATGAAAGAAAATGGAAAAGTGATTTCACAGAGGAAAGGTTGGTCCCAAGTGTCCAATATAGTAGAAGCTGAGGGCAATGAGGACTGTGGAGAGATGACTGGAATTAGTACTAGGAAGTTGTTAATGAACTGTTTCAGGGAGAAGTCACTTTGGACTAAGTAACTGTGGTGGCTTTGTAACGTTGTCAGATTGGCTAGGCTGAACTCCATTTCTCCAACGTTCCTTCCCAGTATGTTTCCCTTTAAGGGTGGGCCACAAGAGATATTAACGTGGAAGATTTTGATGGCTGAGTGAGCCATGGCCATTTTGGCTTTTATTTCAGAAGACGGGGGCAGGCCCTTTTGTAGCTCACATGAATTGTCCCTTAGCGGCTGGCTCACCTCACTGATGGGGGCAGCAGTCGGGCCTGCAGCTGCTCTACTTTCCCTGAATCCTCCTTCGGCTTCTGTGACCCCTGGGCCACTTGTGTGTCTACCTCTGTAGGGGAGACTACAGTCTAGAAAGGGAGACCGATGATTAAAAGGTAAACAGTCAGGTATGTATTACACATGGTATGAATACTCTGAAGGCAAAACAACAAAACCAAATCAAATCAAACCGATCCCCTCCCTGCCCCCGCAATGACAAGATACTGAGATCAACATAGAAGGGGTATATTGGTTTAGATTGGGAGATCAGGGAAGCATTTTCTATGATGTGCATGTAAGCTGAAATCCGAATGATAAGTAGGACTTAAGAAGATCATTTTAGGGAAAAGGAATAGCACGTATTAGCCCTGAGGTAGAGGAGGCCCAGGTGTTCAGGGAACTGCAGTTACCTGAGCTCTTAGAGTCTGGTAAGGAGAGAGAAGGACTGGAGAAGAAAGCTTTGTGGTCAGTCAGGATTCTGGAATTTATCCCAGGAGTAATGCGAAACAATTTTTAGTAGTTAAGATTCTCTGGTTGCAAGAAACAGAAATACAAATCAAAGCAGCTGAAGAGAAAAATGGACTTTTGTTGGTTCACATAACTGAACCACAGGAAGCACAGGACTGGAGGTGGCCTTAGGGGCGAAAGAACACAAGGTATAAAGACCATTGAAACTCTTTCTTTTTTCCATCTTCACTTCCCTTTACATGTCTAACTTCATCTCTATACTTAGATTTTTAATGAGACTGGATCCATAAATCACATCTCCATTGTTTTCCTCTTCCTTAGTCTACAACATTGTTCTTACTAGATCCAAAAACTCTGAGTTAGAAGCAGATTACTTTGACCAGGGAAATAGAGAAACAGCTAACAGTGACCTCTCACGTTCTTGAGAAATCTCCTTCTCATAAAGTGTTGCCCAAATTTTGAAATGAGCATAATTATGTCACTTTCCTCATGTCTGGATAGTAAAGTACATTTTTTAAAAAAGTTGTTTTCTTTCTTTTTTTAATATCTATTTATTTTTTTATTCTTTTTGTTTGTTTATTTTATTTTATTTTGGCTGCGTTGGGTCTTTGTTGCTGCACGTGGGCTTTCTCTTTAGCTGCCGAGAGCGGGGGCTACTGTTCGTTGCGGTGCGCGGGCTTCTCATTGCGGTGGCTTCTCTTGTTGCGGAGCGCAAGCTCTAGGCATGCGGGCTTCAGTCGTCGTGGCATGTGGGCTCAGTAGTTGTGGCTCTTGGGCTCTAGAGCGCAGGCTCAGTAGTTGTGGTGCACTTGCTTAGTTGCTCTGCGGCATGTGGGATCCTCCCAGACCAGGGCTCGAACCTGTGTCCCCTGCACTGGCAGGCGGATTCTTAACCACTGCACCACCAGCGAAGTCCCGGATTACCATAATTTAAAGCTAACACTTTCAAAGGAGAAGAAAGGGAGACGATATATAATGGCCGCTGTTCTGTGTCATACATCACATCCTGAAGAACAGGAATAGCAGAGACTCTTGCCCTAAGAGTGGCATAAGTTTCTTGCTCGCCAGTCTGTCGTGGGCTCCTCTATCTGAAAAGCCTTGCTATCTTTATCGTCCCATGTGGCCACAGCCGAGGTAGTCATTAGGGAATATTCCTTTTTTTCTTCCAACAGTCAAATTCCTTTGGGGAAGGTTTGGGGGACTTGAGTATTAATTGCCTTAGGGGTTGAGTAATTACAGGGCTTTGTTTTCCAAGCCTGGGGTTTCTAAGGCAATACAACTCCCTTATAATATTGGTGCATTTTTTTTCTATTCACATTCCTTGGGATCCTGACCAAAACCAAAATTCTTTTTTTCCTACTCTCTTGGAAACAAACATTGCTGCTTGGCCACCCACTAGCTCATAGCTTCTTGACCTCTATCATGGCCTATCAGAGGTGGGGAGACAGAACTAATTATCTCCTTCTTTTCTGGCTACATTCTAGTGGCTTTTTGCAAATGGAACAATTGTTCTTTTGTCAGGCAGGGAATGAATAACAGGAAGTGACTGGGTGTGATCTGTGGGTATCAGTATCCTGGCTTCCTTAGCATCCACTTCAGCTTGGAGTATGGAATTTGGATATTCTAATCTTGGAAGCCCAAGACTGTTACTCTCAGTCATCTTGGATTATCAACCATAGGAAAAATCTGTATTTTCTATTTTTTCTGTTTTTAGACAAGCCAGCTTCAAATAAAGCTTGGCTCTTCCTTGTTGGACCTTACTAAAAAGTAAACATTCCAACATAATAAATTTTCTATCAAGTTCTCCAAACATATTTTCTGTTAGGTCTCTAAACATCCAGCCTTGTTTGTTTGATACATGGAGAATCCTAAGATAAAATAGGCAGTAATTTAATCAGTTACTTTCCTATCAAAAAGCAAGAATTGATAATCATTCCTACTTGGGGAATGGGAGAGTCCTCACTACCCTGCACCTCACCTCAATTAGCAATTCCACATTTGGGGGTCTGTTATTTTTTATATTTTAATTTTAATTTAATTTAATTTTATTTTTTTGCCCTGGTGCACAGCATGTGGGATCTTACTTCCCCACCCAGGGATCGAACCTGTGCCCCCTGCACTGGGAGCACAGAGCCTTAACCATTAGACTGCCAGGGAATTCCCTGTCCGTTATTTTTAAATTCTGTATTCCTGATACTATTTGAAGCAATTATGTTTCCATTATAGGAGTCAAAACTCCAGGACTTCCCTGGTGGTCCAGTGGTTAGGACTCCGCACTTTCACTGCCATGGCTCTGGGTTCAATTCCTGGTTGGGGAACTAAGATCTCACAAGCCTGGCGGCGTGGCCAAAAAAACATAAAAAAACAAAAAACAAAAAGAGTCAAAACTCCAACTCAAATTGTATTCCATAAAAAGGATAATATATTGACTCCTGTAAGTGAAAAGTTCAGGAAGAGCATTTGTCTTAGTCTGCTAGGGCTACCGTAAAAAAATACCACAGAATGGGCAGCTTAAAAAACAGAAATTTATTTGTCACAGTTTTGGAGGCTGGAAGTCCATGATCAAGGTGTCAGCAGATTTGATTTCTCAAGGAGAGAGGCTTACACATGGTCATCTTCCCACTGTGTCCTCTGGTGGCCTTTTCTGTGTGTGTGTGTGTGTGTGTGTGTGTGTGTGTGTCTCTTCCTCTTTGTAAAAGAGCACCAGTTATATTGGATTAAGGCCCACCCTCATGACCTCATTTAAACTTAATTACCTCTTTAAATGCCCTGTCTTCAAATACAGTCACATCAGGCTTAAGGCTTCAACATATGAATTTCGGTCATACACAATTCGTCTATAACAGTACTATTTTCATATCTAATAGTACATGGATTTGGATTGATGGCCAAATGAGGTCATGAGGATTCTCTGTCTAATTCTTATCTTTATTTTCTTCTTTGTTGGTTTTATGTTCAAGCAGGCCTTCATGTGCTGGCCCTTTGACAACTCTAGATTATACTCTTATGATTTAATAACTTCAGTGGAAAGATAGTATCATTTTCTCAATAATTCTAGTAAAAAATTCCGTGGTTGTCTGCTGGCCTGGAATGGGATACATGCATATCCTTGGGACAAGCATGAGAGCCAGGGCAAAAGGCTATGCTGACTGTCCAATCCCGGGTAACATGCCCAGCCCTGGACCCAGGATGGGGGTGAAGTGCCCCAACTTGAACTATAGGAACTCAAGAGTAGGGAAGAAGGTGTTTCTCCAAAGGACATTAAAATGTTGCTATCAAGAAACTGGGGAACAGATAATGGCAGGTAAAATCCAGCAAATATTCCATGACATCTAAATTTTCTTCTAATGCCAGTATGTTATGACTTAATCCTGAATCAGTGAGTATTTTGAACCAAGTGTTGTTTTAAAGGACAGTGCTGGCATTGTTTATAAAATTCAGAGTTCTTTCCATAATCCTTGAAAGAGTAAAGGAAACATGTAATTAATTTTGAACTACAGAAATGTACTGAGGAACCTCCCTCTACTAAAAATGCTAAATTGGACTCTCAGAGGAACCATGCACCACCTGTCATCTTAAGAAATATGAAGTTGAACTTCACTGTAAAGGATCCTCATTCTGAGAGGATTTCTAAGATGGTCCTCTGCTGGTGGCTGTGTGCTGTGAGGGCTTCTCATGTTGCTTCTAGACGGATGATTTAAATCAGTGTCTCTCCTCCCATCCCACTCATTTACAATATTAGTTAGTCATTAAGCCCTACATTTCATTTCAGTCATCTTCTTTCCTTTCACAGTATTCTAGTACTAAGCTTATGGCTTTATACCTGGCTTAATTGTGAAAGGCAAAACATTTTGATGCAAGAGTCCTTGTCCATATAAACAGTTTGAGTTACCCCACATCAGCATGTCTACCTTATTCTGGTAGCTCAATCTAGCAGAATCCCACAAAAATATATTGCTCTCTCCAGGCACCTTTATAGACCTGAGCTGGCTGTGGGCATAGCCATGGGCCTCCCTGTGTCAAGCCATAGGCATGAGTTTGGAACTCCTTTTGGTATCTGGGCAACCCATCTTAGGGGAGGAGGAGAGAGGGAGAGTACAGCAGATAGGGTTTGGAGAGTGTCCTGAAGGGAAGAAATGGGTGTGGGGACACTGTAGCCTTGGCTGGTCCCAGGCACTGGATGGGGACTTGGAAAATTTTGAGAAGGACCCTCCAAAGCACGGAGGATGGGGAAGGGAAGCCCTGAGGCTTAGGACCCAGGAAAGGAGCTGTATTTGCTCAGGTCAAAGGTCGGTACTGATCTTTCTATTATCTACAGGGTAAAGTCCAACCTTCTTTGTTTAATATTTTAATTCTTCCACAATCTGGCATAGTTCTCTAACAGGTATGGAGGTAGGGCCTTGATTCAGTGGTATTGTGGAGCCAGTTCTCACTGGCTTCCAAGAGTCAATTGTGGGCATTTCTTTCCAATTTCATGTTGAGTGATAGCACATTGGTAGCTTGAAATTTGCCATGGTGGCTTATTGGCAAATGCTACAAATTATGCTTTTTTGATTTTTGTTTTTGAGACGCAGTTAGACATATAGCCGTACGCCACTGATTAGCTTATTATTAAAGGGATGTCTTATTACTAGAGTGAAAGGTAGGTTTTTGCCTCGGCCCCCAGGAAGGGATGTTTTTCAATGTGTGCCCTAGACAGAATATTTTTTGGAGCTGAGGAATTTGAAGGAAGAAGAAAATTTACAGGAAAGGGACAGAATTCTAGGAAGGTAGGTTTATGTAGTCACACTTAATTTAACTAAGGCCTTTTGCATCAGGCAGATGTGGAAAAGTCAGAAATCTCTCTAATTATTTTTGTTAATCCAGCTGATTTTAATACCAATACCTGATAAGGATAATACAGAAAACAGAATTACAGAATACAGATGAATATATAACATATTCTATGAATGCAGTATTATATGAATATATTCTAGAATGCAATATGACTATAGAGCAAAAATTGTATAAAATATTAATGAATATAATTCAGAAATCTATCCTATTAATAATAAACAATGCCCAATTAAGGTTTATAGGAATGCAAGGATAGTTCAATAGCAGGAGAACTATCAATATAATTAATTATATTAATGTTTTAAGAAATCATATCATATCAAAAGACTTCAAAGTGATAATTGATAAATTTTAGTAGCCATTCCTGATAAAACTCTGGAGTAAAGGAAATAATTGATAGATTTGACTATATTAAAATGAAAACTTCTCTTCGTCAAAAGCTATCACACACAAAGTGAAAATATAATCTACAGACTGGGAGAAAATTTGCAATACGGAAAAGGATTCTTATTCAGAAGATTTAAAGAACCACAATTCAGTATGTAAACGACAAAGAACCTGAAAGAAAACTGGAAAAATATTTGAACAGAGAATTCACTGAATGAAAAGATACTGTCTTACTGTTAATAAATTAAATGCAAATTAAAACAATATGGGGACTTCCCTGGTGGTGCAGTGGTTAAGAGTACGCGCTCCCAATGCAGGGGGCCCAGGTTCGATCCCTAGTCAGGGAACTAGATCCTACATGCATACCACAACTAAGAGTTTACATGCCACAACTAGGGAGCCCACATGTCACAACTAAGACCTGGTGCAACCAAATAAATATATAAATAAATATTAAGAAAAACCCAACAATATGAAGTGCCAATATGTATCCATCAGATTGGCTAAATTTTTGAAGCATAATACTAAGTGTTGGCAATGATGTGTTGGAAGTGTGAAACAACTGGAATTCTTATAGACTGCTGATGGAAGTATAAATTGGTACAATCACTTTGGAGAGCAATTTTGCAACATCAGATAAGGCTGAAAAGACACATACAGGCATATCTCATTTTACTGTGCTTCACAGATATTGCATTTTCTACAAATTGAAGCAAGTCTGTCAGCACCATTTGTCCAACAGCATTTCCTCGCTTCATGTCTCTATACCACATTTTGGTAATTCCTGCAATATTTCAAACTTTTTCATTATTATCATCTTTGTTATGGTCATCTGTGATCAGTGATTTTTGATGTTGCTATTGTAAATTGTTTTGGCATTTTTTTAGCAATAAAGTATTTTAAATTAAGTTATGTACATTGTTTTTCTAGCCATAATGTTATTCCACACTTAATAAGACTACAGTATAGCATAAACATGACTTTTACATGCACTAGGAAACCAAAAAATTTCTGTGACTTGCTGTATTGCAATACTTATTTTATTGTGGTGGTCCGGAACTGAAGCTGAACATCTCTGAGGTATGTTTGTACTTTATTGGACACAAACCTTGTGCAGTTCCTCAGATTCCTTCTTTCTAAAGGCACTGTCCACCTCTCAGTTTTCACTAATACTGCTGCCTTTGCTTGTGACCTTGCCAAGCTCCCTGAGCTGGCTGGAGTTTGAGTTGAAAGCCCAGACTTTCATAACCCTTATATTACTTATGCCAAATCCTATTCACAATTAATGGTCTCTACACTTCCAGACTTGGATATAATGCTACACACAGGTTATAGGATTATAGGATTTGGCTTATAGGATTTGTCAGTTATAGGATTTGGCTTTAGGAGAGGCTGCCAAAAAGCCAGATGATGCGACCTTAAATGCAGGGGTAGGAAAGTAGTCAGCTCCTTGTGGGGTGAACCTTGACCTATGAGAAGAGGGTGAGGGGAAGAGAGATGGGCAGATAAATCCCCTCTCCCTTTTTCATTCTATAGATTGTGCTGTGATGTACTTTCTCCTTCAGACGTTCTGGGAAAAGCTTCACATGCTGTGTGAACACATCTGCCAAGTGATCCACTATCTTATGGCTTGTTGTGATACAGGGTAATAAATTGCATTGTATTGTTTTGAATCTTTTCTTGCTTCACTTCTTTTTTTCCTTTTCTCACCGCCCTGGGCTTGTACTTTCTAAATAAAGTGGCAGTACCTTAATCTTTACCTCAGGCTCTGTTTTCTTGAGTTCTTAGTCTTACAATTCTACTCCTCGTTCCACACTATAGAGAGATTCTTACACATGTGCGTAAGGAGGTATCTGTGAGAATATAAATTACAACCTTGTTTAGAATAGTAAAAATTTGGGAATTCCCTGGTGGCCCAGTGGTTAGGACTCCGTGCTTCCAACACAGGGGGCACAGGTTCGATCCCTGGTAGGGGAACTAAGATCCCGCCTGCCACACGGCATGGCAAAAAAAAAAAAAGAGAGAGAAAAAAGATTGTGAACAGTTAGCTGTTACTGTGGTGATTTGTACAAAGAGATAGAATACTGTGCGGAGAATAAAGGAACTGGAGCTGCATGTATAACATGGCTAGTTCTCAAAGTAATACAGGGAAGCAAAAAGTGTAGTAGCAAGGAAACTCATATTCTACACAACCATTTATATAAAGTTTACACATTTCTATATATGTGCATTTATAGTAGAAATATAAAAACGTTTTGGGGAACGAGAAGCACATACTTCAAGATAGCAGTTGCCTTTGGACAGGGAGAAAGGGAACTGAGATTCGAGTGGGGTCTGTTGGGAGCGTCAGTGATACTGGAACCGTGCACCTCTGATCAGGACCTGAACTCACGTGCCGGGACTTGAACCCACCATCTTTTAACTAGTATCACTCACCTGGTGTCTTGGACTTACCGAGGCTAAGTTTCTTTGTGTCTTAGCACAGAAGGAATTCAGCGAGAGGCAAAGTGAGAGGCAAGAAGTAGATTTATAGGACGCTCGTGAGGGATGCAAGCGGGCAGGTGAGGGGGGTCTGCCCTGAGGATTAAGCAGACTACGTTTGTATAATCAAAGGGAAATGGGGGAGGGGAAAAGACCGCCTTCTTCCTCATTCTTCAAGTAGACGTCAGGCTTACATCACTAGCTCCTCCTTCATAATGGGCAGGGGAGTGTTCGACCCTATGAGGTCGAGCTAAGACTGTCATAACGCTTTACTCAAATCAGCAGGAGGGTGGTAACACATACTAAAATATGTTGAATCATCTCAGGTTTCCATATAATGAGGGTCTCCTACTTCGGAGTGTCACCTTTCCCTTAAATTCCTGTCCTTGGTCCTAAGGATCACACTCTTGCTGAACTCGACCAGCAGAATGCAGGCATCATTTTTTTTTCTTTCACTTAGTGACCTGGGGCGTGTCTCGTGCTTTTATTTATGGCTTTATAGTTAAGCAAGCCTGCTCCGTTCCACGACATTCCGATAACTTTCTTGAGCGATCGTTAACTTACAGTGGTCTCCCAAAGTTCCCTAGGTTTCCCTCTCTGTCTATAATTCCCTACTGGGACTTGTACAACTAGCTGTGTAACTATCCTACTCTATCCCTATCAATATCTGTAATGCTTTAGTTCTTAACCTGAGTGGTGGAGCACAGGTATAGTGGTCTGAATAAAAATTGTGCTTAATATCTTTAGTTTTCCTCTCTAGATCCAAGGTCCCTTTCTCTAGCCTGCTGTGTGCCCTAAGAGGCATAAACTGATCTATATGGACTGCATCAATGACCTTCCCAACTCTGGCTTCCACCTGGTTCCAGCTAGTAAGGAGGATCCAAAGGAGATGAGAGGGTGGGTGAAGAGTGAAGCTCAGGTGTCATCCTTATATTTCTATGTTGCTTAGTGTTTTCTTATTTACTTAAATATTCTACAAAAGCGTGGGTTACTGTGGATGTGGGGTGGGGTGAAGGTGCCAATACAGGTGAAAGTGAGGGAAAAAAGGATAGGGAGCCAGATTCAGAAGGAAAAATAGATCTGCCCGTTAAAAAAAGATCTAGAGGTTGGATCTGGGCATATAGTTAAAGCTCCGTAGGGAACTGTTTCTCATCTAGATGGAACAGCCAGTGCAAACTCTTTGAGGCAGAAAGAGGCCAGTGTGGCTGGAGCTGAGTGACCGAGGGACAGGGTGGTAGGAAACAGAGGTGGGGGGCGCTGGGTGAAGTGGGACACTCTAGGAAATTGAAAGGATTTTGGTTCTCACCCTCATCTCTGAACTGACAAAATCATTTTGCTAATCTCATCTGCAGATTCTCTTATCATTTAGGAGATAATTTGTCAAATCCTCTCTTTCCCGCTTTCCACCAAGCTTCTAGTCAGTCTCTGGTAAGCTTGAGGCTAAGGGGTGGAGTATCTCTAAACCTCATGAGTGGTGCAAAGGACTAAATGCATAGTTTCCAAATCAACACTGGAAGAACAAGTCAGATCTGGGTTGCCAGTCTAGTGGGATAAATAAAAGGGAGCCAAGGGAAGGGCTTTGAGGCACCAGGCCTGGCAAGAGGGAGGAAGGGGCAGCAGTGCTGGCCAGTGAGAGGGAGGGATTCAGGAAAGGAGATGCAGATGTGGCAGTTTAATTTATCTGAGTCAGAAATCTTGAAATCATTTAGAACAGCTACTTATCCTCTTACAATCTTTTGTTTGTTTGTTTTTGGGCCGGGACCCGCCCCCAACCGGTGCAGCATGTGGGATCTTATTTCCCCTACCAGGGATTGAACCTGCATGGCCAGTATTGGAAGCATGGAGTCTTAACTGCGGGACCACCAGGGAAGTCCCCCCCCACCCTTACAATCTTGTCATCAACTTTGGGTTTCAGTTTCCTTTTACCAGTCTTAGTTCTATTTTTTTCAATCTGAAAATATTCCTATTGATAAAAAAAAGAAGTGAAATTGTTAAAAAAAATCTCCGTTTGTCATTTCTCAACCCAGCCATCCACAGCAGTTTTCCTGCTATGTAAATTTGATCATGTTGGGCTTTCTCTCACATTTAGGATAACATTTAAACTTTTTTTGCCAGTGATGCTTCCCTAATTTTGTGCCCTCTTTATTATTTTGGCTTTATCTCTTGCCTCTTTTCTGTCCCTCCCTGCAAGCTGCCCATTCCAAGAATGCAGTTTGTGGTTAGAGTGGAGTTTCTCAACAGCGGCACTATTTTGGAGCCAGAGAGTTTGTTTGCTGTGGGAGGCTATCCTGAGCATTGTAGGATGTTTAGCTGCACACCTGTCCTGTGTCCACTAGATACCAGTGACACCTACTCAGTTGTGACAACTAAAAATATTTCCAGACATTGCCAAATATCTTCTGGGGGCCAGAATTCCCTTTGGTTAAACACTGCCATGTCTGCCCTCGCTTTCTACTTATTTCTTCTACATGGGGTGACCTCCCTGTGGTCATCCTTGCAAACACCTGCTCATCTTTCAGTGTCTCAATCCTCTTTCCTTGGTAGTCTTGAATGACTCCCAAGATGAGGTTAGGTGAGCTGGGCCTCCCAGTTACAGAGCACCTTGCTGTATTAGAGCAAGATCCAACTGTATTCTAATTTGTTGGGTTCGCCTGCCTCCATATCAGACTCAGGGTTTAGAGGACCAGACTGTTTTCAAAATTTGTGTTCTCTGTATCTAGCTAAGTACCTAGCCTAAAATACTGACAATATCTAGCTGAATCTTTAAAACTTTACAAGTTTGAATATTGGGTATGATTAAAGCAGTTTAGAAATGACACATAAAAGCAGATTAATCTTTTTCTCATAGCTGATGTGAAGTCTCTTGAGATCCAGGTTGTAATTTGTCACTGCATCTGAAATATGACACTTTGTATATATTTTATGAATAATTGCCTCTAGTTATTACATTTGCTTTGAGCACAATTTATAGATTATGTCTTGCATATCTACAACCCGAGCTTTAAGATTTTAACAATTTATGCAAATCTTATAAAGACATTATATGGTACTGTATATTTATAGATAGGTGTCTGTTGGATTTGAGGATCTTTATCAGTTAAGTACTGGGATATATGTACTCTTGAATAACCACCTTCCTACAGCCGTACTATTATTTGACAATAGTTTAGTTTTTCTGCATTTTGTTATTTAGGACCAACCACTCTTTTTAAATGGTTATTTCCATTTAGGAAGTTTGTTATCTGTCACTGACAATTGTGAAAAATATTTTAAACATTTCTAAACAGTGCTATCCTTTACCAATGCTGCCATCTCCTGGATGCTATTAAGCACTGTAGCAGTCAAGAAGTTTATAGTTCATACACAGTGGTTTCCAAAAGTAATGTGATACGTGGCTCTAAAAAAATGTTCATTTTCTCTTTTTCTTCCTTTTGTTTAGTTTGAAAAGGAGATATATATATCTCCCAGGATATATATATCCTTCCTAACCACCTGCTGCTGGAGTCTGAATGGTATAGTACTGGGGTGAAAATGGATATGCTAAATATCTTAATTTTGCCCTCTAGATCTATTAGCCATGCTTCTCTACTCTGCTCTGTGTCCTAGGTGGTAGAGACTGATCTATATGAACTGTACCAATAAACTTCCTTGACTTTTAACTTCTAATTGAATCTGGGCAATAGGAAGCATTCAAAGGAAGTCAGAGCGGGAGAAGAGAGCAAAGCTGGGGTGTTCGTTCCCCCCACCCTCCTCCTATGAGGCCACAGGGCTCTACTCCTTAACTGAAGGCCATATTTCCTGGCAAGGGCCCTTACTGAAATAGCTCACTCTATCATAGGGAAGTAGTAATCACTCCGTCCCTGTATCCTTCAAGGCCAAGGAGGGTAACAGTCCCTAAGTGCTATGAAACCTAGAGCCCTTCACTCTCCCCTGTGGCCGCCCTACATTCTGTCCATACCTTTGTAAATGATCCTTTCATTAAGTATTTATTAAATCCCTCCAGCTTGAGTGTGTCCCCTGCTGGGCCCCTGACCAAAACAACAGGAACAATGATAGCAGTTACCCATAGGTGTGTTATAAGGGTTAAATAAATAAATTAAGACCTGACTAGTGCTTAACAGTGTCTGAGAAAAGAGATAAAGATGAAAGCAGTTAGAAAGAAAACGATAGTGAAGGAGACCAAAGATGATCTGATACTAGAATAATTGCTATTCCTTTAGTGGTGAGAGCCCCCTGCCCCCAAAATGAAATATTTATATTGAAATATCTTTATAGGAAAGATTCAGAGATGTAAAAGAAGAAGACTTTCCTGATAGAAAGGAGTAGCTGCATCAGCAGATCAAAACTTTACACAAAGAGGAAAAATTGATCTAGAATGACCAACAGTAAGACTTGAGAAAAAGAAATAATCTTTAAGCAACTAGGTCCCCCTTAAAGTCCCCTAAAAGGAGAGAAAGGAGGATTTATACTAGTATTTAATTCCAGAAGACATCAAGGTCTACAGAGTTCTAAGGGTAAGAAATGTGACCCAGGATGATAACCAGATATGGCAGCTTTCCTTAGTGTCAGGGAATTTCTTGATTTAAAAAATGCCCAGAATATCATATTTCACAATAGTCATTCCCAAAGGAGTCTTATTTTATTCGTGGTCACCAATGAATGTTTTACCATAATGGTAAACGCTTACCTATTAAACAAATTATAAACATGACTTTAGAAAACACCTGGTAAAATGAGAAAATGGTTGTAATTTGTAAACGAAACCACGTATTTGAAGGATGAACCCCTTCAACTTTTAGGGACTTGTACCATTTGTTAGGGATTTCATCCTCGGTTTTGATAAAAAGACTGTGAAGTTTACATGGTGTACTTTATTTCTATTTGTTTATGCCCATACATCTCCATTATATAGTATGTTAGTATGGACCCAAGTAAACAGGAGTACACATACAAAATTAGGGCTAAAAGTTATGAGCTGAGTTGTGCCCCCACCATTCATATGTTAAAGTCCTAACCCTACGTATCTCAGAATATGAGATGTATGTATTTGGAGATAAGGTCTTTAAAGGGGTCATTAAGTTAAAATGAAAGTATTAAGGTGTACCCTAATCCAATATGACGTGTGTCTTTACAAGAAGAGGAAATTTGGACACAGACCTGTAAAGAGGGAAGATGATGTGAAGATGGAGGCAATGA
Organism: Phocoena sinus; assembly: GCF_008692025.1. Lineage (NCBI taxonomy): Eukaryota > Metazoa > Chordata > Mammalia > Artiodactyla > Phocoenidae > Phocoena > Phocoena sinus. Next base: position 92,088,320 of record NC_045772.1, read on the forward strand.
AGCAGGAGTAGATGCCCTGGAAATCTGCCACTACCTGTTCAAGCAACTAGCTATTCTTTCAATACATTTTGGAGACTAATATTTTAAATACTATGAGGACCATTGTGTCTGCTGAGCACAATATTTGTGATAAGCAGCTCAGTCCTCTTGGTCATTTGAGGGCTGATGATCAGGCATTCAATCTTCACCAAGGCTCAGTAGAACTCCAGGACACATTTCTGCAAAGAGATGTTATCTGCAGAAGGAAACACGGCTTTACTCGCACACTTTAGATGGCTACCCCGTGATTCTCCTATTGCCACTTTCTAGTGGCATTCAGTCTGCTGCAAAAGCTGAATATGGGCCTGCAAGGCCATAAGGCCTAAGGGACAGGACAGCTTCTTCATTGCATCCAGGACCTGTTGCAGAGCCTTTTGTTGCTTATGGGCGCATTCAAACGGGCAGCACACTCAAATATTTATTGCCCTTCAGATCAAGAGGGACCCTCAACGTGTCTCCTTTTTCTTGGTGGGAAGTGCAATGTTTGCAACTTATCCTTTATTTTGACCCAGACCACTCAATCCCTAGAAACTCATTAAAGTGGAAGGGCGCAGAATCTAGGGCAGCTTATCTCCCATCCTGTGCCACACGTGTATATCACTCTGGCAAATAGGATATTCACTATTCCTTGCTCATCATTTCCACTTAGCATGATGTCATCCATGTTGTGGGCTGACATGACCTTCTGTGGTATTTCCAGACAATCGAGGTCTCTGTGAACTAGATCAGAGGTTGACATTTTTTGTAAAAAGCCAGATAGTGGATATTTTAGGCTTTGTGAGCCATATGATCTCTGTTGCAACTGTTCAGCTCTGTGGTTGTAGTGTGAAAACAGCCATCAATAACACACAGATAGCACACGAATGTGGCTATGTTTCAATAACACTTTATTTATAAACACCAAAACTTGAATTTCACATGATTTTCTTTTTTATAAAAATTTATTTATTTATTTATTTATGGGCCATGCCGGGCCTTAGTTGCGGCACGTGGTATCTTCGTTGCCACGTGTGGAATCTTTGTTGTGGTGTGTGGGATCTTTAGTTGTGGCATGCAGGATCTTTAGTTGCAGCATGTGAGCTCTTAGTTGTGGCATGCGGGATCTAGTTCCCTGACCAGGGATCAAACCAGGGCCCCCTGCATTGGGAGCACGGAGTCTTAACCACTGGGTCACCAGGGAAGTCCCTCATATGATTTTCATGTGTCATGAAATAGTATTCATTTTTGGATCTTTGTCAACCATTTAAAAATATAAAAACCATTCTCGGCTTGTGAGTCATACAAAATAATGGCATTTGGCCTGTGGCTTGTAGTTTGCTGACGGCTGGATTAGATTATGGCAGAGAGCAAGAAAATTAACATAGACAACTGAGGCAAAACCTTGAAAGTATATTGCTGACCCTACCAGGTGAAAGCAAACTGCTCTGGTTTTTATACTTTATTATACAGAAATAAGCACGTGACATGTCAATAGCTGCAGACTGGACGGAAGGGGCTATATTGATTCACTCCACTAAAGAAGCCAAATCTGAAATAGTAGAGTCAGTTGACCACCTAATCTTATGATAATCCATAGTCATTCTTCAAGATACTTCTGTCCTCTGAACATGACACATAGGCAAGTTAAATGGTAGTGTAAAAAGACTCACTACTCTAGAAACTTTCAAGTTGTTTTTTGCTTTTGTTTTTTAATTGATGTACAGCTGATTTATAATGTGTTAGTTTCAGGTGTATAGCACAGTTACTCAGATATATATATATATATTCTTTTTCATATTCTTTTTCCTTATAAATTATTACAAATTATTGAGTATAGTTCCCTGTGTTGTACAGCAGGTCCTTGTTGACCATTATATATCCAGTATTGTGTATATATTAATCTCAAACTCCTAATTTATCCTTCCCCCCACCCCCCTTTGATAACCATAAGTTTGTTTTCTATGTCTGTGGGCCTATTTCTGTTTTGTAAATAAGTTCATTCGTATCCCTTTTTTTTTTTTTAGATTCCATATATAAGTGAAATCATATGATATTTGTCTTTGCCTGGCTTACTTCACTTAGTATGATAATCTCTAGGTCCATCCATATTGCTGCAAAAGACATGATTTCATTCTTGTTTTTGGTTGAATAATATTCCATTGTATGTATGTAGCACTTCTTTCCTTAAAAATAAATTTATTTATTTATTTATTTATTTATTTATTTTTGGCTGCCTTGGGTCTTCATTGCTGTGTGTGGGCTTTCTCTAGTTGCAACGAGCGGGGCCTACTCTTTGTTGCAGTGTGTGGGCTTCTCATTGCGGTGGCTTCTTCTGTTGCAGAGCACAGGCTCTAGGCACGCGGGCTTCAGTAGTTGTGGCTCATGGGCTCTGGAACGCAGGCTCAGTAGTTATGGTGCACGGGCTTAGTTGCTTTGCAGCATGGGGGGTCTTCCTGAACCAGGGATCGAACCTGTGTCCCCTTCATTGGCAGGTGGATTCTTAACCACTGCACCACCAGGGAAGTCCCTATAGCATTTCTTCTTTATCCATTCATTTGTCGATGAACATTTAGATTGCTTCCATGTCTTGGGTACTGTAAATAGTGCCACTGTGTACATTGGGGTGCATGTGTCTTTTCGAATTATAGTTTTCTCCAGATATATGCCCAGGAGTGGGATTTCAGGATCATGTGGTAACTCTCTTTTTAATTTTTTAAGAAACCTCCATACTGTTCTCCAACATGGCTGCACCAATTTACATTTCCACCAACAGTGCAGGAGGGTTCCTTTTTCTCCACACCCTCCCCAGCATTTACTATTTGTAGACTTCTTTTTTTTATTTTTGGCTGTGCTGCATTGCTTGCAGGATCTCAGTTCCCCAACCAGGGATTGAACCCAGGCCATGGCAGAGAAGGCCCAGAATCCTAACCACTAGGCTACCAGCGGACTCCCTATTTGTATACTTTTTGATGATGGCCAATCTGACCAGAGTGAGGTAATGGCCGCTCTGTGAGCCATGGCCACTGAGCCATGGCCGCTGAGCCTGCGTGTCTGGAGTTTTGCTTTGCATTTCTCTAATAATTAGCGATGTTGAGCACTTTTTCAGATGCCTGGTGTCTATCTGTATGTCTTCTTTGGAGAAATGTCTATTTAGATACTGTGCTCGTTTTTTATTGGGTTGTTGTTTTTTTGATATTGAGCTGCATGAGCTGTTTGTATATTTTGGAAATTAATTCCTTGTTGGTAGCATTGTTTGCAAATATTTTCTCCCATTCTGTAGGTTGTCTTTTTGTTTTGTCTATGGTTTTCTTTGCTGTGCAAAAGCGTTTAAGTTTAATTAGGTCCCATTTGTTTATTTTGTTTTTGTTTCCATTACTGTAGGAGATGGGTCATAAAAGATATTGCTGCTATTTATGTCAGAGTGTTCTGCCTGTGTTTTCCTCTAGGAGTTTTATAGTATCCAGTCTTACATTTAGGTCTTTAATCTATTTTGAGTTTATTTTTGTATATGTTGTTAGGGAATGATCTAATTTCATTCTTTTACATGTAGCTGTCTCCAGTTTTCCCAGCACCGCTTACTGAAGAGACTGTCTTTTCTCCATTGTATATTCTTGCCTCCTTTGTTGTAAATTAATTCACCATAGGTGTGTGGGTTTATTTCTGGGCTTTCTATCCTGTTCCATTGATCTTTATGTCTGTTTTTGTGCCAGTACCATACTGTTTTGATTACTATAGCCTTGTACTATAGTCTGAATTCAGGGAGCCTGATTCCTCCAGCTCCATTTTTCTTTCTCAAGATTGCTTTGGCTATTTGGGATCTTTTGTGTTTCCATACAAGTTGTAAATTTTTTTTTTCTAATTCTGTGAAAAATGCCATTGGTAATTTGATAGGGATTGCATTGAATCTGTAGATTGCCTTGCATGGTATAGTCATTTTCACAATATTTATTTTTCCAATCCAAGAACACGGTGTATCTTTCCAGTTTGTGTTGTCTTCAGTTTTTTTTCATCACTGTCTTATAGTTTTCAGAGTACAGGTTTTAGCCTCCTTAGGTAGGTTTATTCCTAGGTATTTTATTCTTTTTGATGTGATGGTAAATGGGATTGTTTCCTTAATTTCTCTTTCTGATCTTTCATTATTAGTGTATAGATATGCAACAGATTTCTGTGCATTAATTTTGTCTCCTGCAACTTTATTGAATTTGTTGATGAGCTCTAGTAGTTTTCTGGTAGTGTCTTTAGGATTTTCTATGTATAGTATCATGTCATATGCAAACAGTGACAGTTATACTTCTTCTTTTCCAATTTGGGTTCCTTTTATTTCTTTTTTTTCTCTGATTTCTGTGGCTAGGACTTGCAAAACTATGTTGACTAAAAGTGGTGAGAGTGGACATCCTTGTCTTGCTCCTGATCTAGAGGAAATGCTTTCAGCTTTACACTGTTGAGTATGATGTTGGCTGTGAGTTTGTCGTATATGGCCTTTATTACGTTGAGGTATGTTCCCACTATGCCCACTTTCTGGAGAGTTTTTATTGTAAATGGATATTGAATTTTTATCAAAGCTTTTTCTGCATCTCTTGAGATGACCATATGGTTTTTATTCTTCAATTTGTTACTGTGGTGGATCACACTGATTAATTTCAGATATTGAAAAATCCTTGCATCCCTGGGGTAAGTCCCATTTGATCATGGTATATGATCCTTTTAATTATTGTTGGATTTGGTTTGCTAGTACTTTGTTGAGCATTTTTGTGTCTGTGTTCATCAGTGATATTGGTCTATAGTATTCTTTTGTGTGTGTGTGTTGTCTTTGTCTGGTTTTGGTATCAGGGTAATGGTGGCCTCATAGAATGAGTTAGGAAGTGTTCCTTCCTTTGCAATTTTTTGGAATAGTTTCAAAAGGATAGGTGTTAACACTTCTCTAAGTGTGTGGTAGAATTCGCCTGTGAAGCCATCTGGTCCTGGACTTTTGTTTGTTGGGAGTTTTTAAATCACAAATTCATTTTCAGTGCTTGTAATTGGTCAGTTCATATTTTCTATTTCTTCCTGGTTCCGTCTTGGAAGATTGTATCATTCTAAGAATTTGTTCATTTCTTCTAGGTTGTCCATTTTAACAGTCTTTTTTTTTTAATTAATTAATTTTATTTATTTTTGGCTGTGTTTGGGTCTTCGTTGCTGCACGCAGGCTTTCTCTAGTTGCAGCGAGCAGGGGCTACTCTTCATTGCAGTGCGCAGGCTTCTTATTGCGGTGGCTTCTCTTGTGGTGGAGCATGGGCTCTAGGTGTGCGACTTCAGTAGTTGTGGCACATGGGCTCAGTAGTTGTGGCTCATGGACTCTAGAGCACAGGCTCAGTAGTTGTGATGCCCAGGCTTAGTTGCTCTGCGGCATGTGGGAGCTTCCCAGACCAGGGCTTGAACCCGTGACCCCTGCATTGGCAGGCGGATTCTTAACCACTGTACCACCAGGGAAGTCCCTAGGTTGTCCATTTTACTGGAATGTAGTTGCTTGAAGTAGTTGCTTATGGTCCTTTGTATTTCCGTGGTGCTGGTTGTAACTGCTTATTTTTCATTTCTAACTTTATTGACTTGAGTCCTCTCTCTTTTTTGGTGGTACGCGGGCCTCTCACTGTTGTGGCCTCTCCCGTTGTGGAGCACAGGCTCCGGACGTGCAGGCTCAGCGGCCATGGCTCACGGGCCGCCGCTCCGCGGCATGTGGGATCCTTCTGGACTGGGGCACGAACCCGTGTCCCCTGCATCGGCAGGCAGACTCTCAACCACTGTGCCACCAGGGAAGCCCCACACGTTTCTATTTTTTGCAGTTTTTTTTCCCTTGTAGTTAATTTTTAATCTCATAGCATTGTGGTCGGAAAAGATGCTTTATATGATTTCAATTGTTTTAGATTTACCAAGGCTTGCTTTCTGGACCAGCATGTGATCTACCCTGGAGAATGTTCCACGTGCACTTCAAAAGAATGTGTGTTCTGCTGCTTTAGGATGGAATGCTCTATAAATATCAATTAAGTCTATCTGATCTAACGTGTTATTTAAGGTCTGTGTTTCCTTATTGATTTTCTGTCTGGATGATCTGTCCATTGATGAAAGTGAGGTGTTAAAGTCCCCCACTATTACTGTGTTACTGTCAATTTCTCCTTTTATGTCTGTTAACATTTGCCTTATATATTGAGGTGCTCCTATGTTGGGTGCATGTGTATTTACAATTATTATATCTTTTTCTTAGATTGGTCCCTTGATCATTATATAGTGTCCTTCTTTGTCTACTGTAACAGTCTTTATTTTGAAGTCTGTTTTGTCTGATACAAGTATTGCTACTCCAGCTTTTTTTTGATATCCATTTGCATGGAATGCCTTTTCCCATCTCCTTACTTTCAGTCTGTATGTGTCTCTAGATCTGAAGTGGGTTTCCTGTAGACAGAATTTATACAGGTCTTGTTTTTGTATACATTCAGCCAGTCTGTGTCTTTTGGTTGGAGCATTTAATTCGCTTACATTTAAGGTAATTATCGATATGTATGTTCTTATTGCCATTTTGTTAATTGTTTAGATTTGTTTTTCTAGGTCTTTTATTTTACTTTATTTCCTTACCTCTTTTGTTCTCTTGTGGTTTGATGACTATCTCTAGTGTTGTGTTTGGATTCCTTTTTCTTTTTTGTGTGTATATCTATCATAGATTTTTGTTTTGTGGTTACCCTCAGGTTTTGGTATAGCGGTCTCTCTATATATTTGTTTTAAGTTGCTGATCTCCTAACTTCAAATGCATTTTAAATATTCTACATTTGTCCTCTCCTCCTCTCACGATCACTGGTTTTGATATCATATTTGTTGTGTGTGGATGATTTCCTATCTTTACTGTATGTTTGCCTTTACCGGTGAGTTTTCCTATTTCATAATTTTCTTGTTTCTAGTTGTGGCCTTTTCTTTTCCCCCTAGGGAAGTTCCTTTAGCATTTGTTGTAAAACTGGTTTGGTGGTGCCGAATTCTTTTAGCTTTTGCTTGTCTGTAAAGCTTTTGATTTCTCCATCAAATCTGAATTCTTGGCTGTAGGTTTTTCCCTTTCATTACTTTAAATATATTGTGCCACTCCCTTCTGGCCTGAAGAGTTTCTGCGGAAAAATCAGCTGATAGCCTTATGGGGATTCTCTTGTATGTTATTTGTTGCTTTTCCCTTGTTGCTTTTAATATTTTCTCTTTATCTTTAATTTTTGTGAGTTTGATTAGAGTGTGTCTTGGCATGTTCTTCCTTGGGTTAATCCTGTATAGGATGCTCTGTGCTTCCTGGACTTGGGTGACTGTTTCCTTTCCCATGTTAGGGACGTTTCCAGTGGTTATCTCTTCAAATATCTTTTCAGGCCCTTTCTCTCTCTCTTCTCCTTCTGGGATCCCTATAATGTGAATGCTGGTGCATTTAATGTTGTCCCAGAAGTCTCTTAAACTGTCATCATTTCTCTTCATTCTTTTTTCTTTATTCTGTTCTGTGGCACTGATTTCCACCACTCTGTCTTCCAGCTCACTGATTCGTTGTTCTGCCTCATTTATTCTGCTGTTGATTCTTTCTAGTGTATTCTTCATTTCAGTTATTTTCTTCAACCCTGTTTGGTTGTTCTTTATATTTTCTAACTCTTTGTTAAAAACTTCTTGTAACTTCCCACTCTGTGCATTCATTCTTTTCCTGAATTCTTTTTTTTTTTTTTTTTGTGGTACACGGGCCTCTCCCTGTTGCGGCCTCTCCTGTTGCAGAGCACAGGCTCTGGACGCGCAGGCTCAGCGGCCCAGCTGCTCCGCGGCATGTGGGATCTTCCCAGACCGGGGCACGAACCCGTGTCCCCTGCATCAGCAGGCGGACTCTCAACCACTGTGCCACCAGGGAAGCCCCTTTTCCTGAACTCTTGGATCATCTTTACAATCATTACTCTGAACTCTTTCCTGGGTAGATTGCATATCTCTACCTCACCTAATTGTTCTTCTGGGGTTTTGTCCGGTTCCCTCCTCTGGAATATATTCTTTCTCCATCTCATTTTGCTTAAATTTCTATTTATACTTTTGTGTATGTGGTAGGTTAGTTACATTTCTTGACCTTGGAGAAGGGGCCCTCTGTAGGGGTGTCCTATGTTTTCCAGCAGTACACTATCCTCTTGTCACCAAAGGGCCAGAGATAAGCTGGTCCCAGGGTAGGTTGTGACCTGTGTCTGCAAACTCAATTCTGCAGGCTGTGGAATAGTAATTTTCTTGTTTCTGGTGTCTGCCTCCTGGCGAGTGAGGCTGGTCTAGAGGCTCGTGCAGGCTTCCTGGTAGGAGGGGCTGGCGCCTGACCACTGGTGGGTGGAGCTGGGCCTTTGCCCTCTAGTGGGCAGGGCCATGTCAAGGGGTGTGTCTAGAGGTGGCTGTGGGCTCCTCTTTTTAGGAACTTTTTAGGCAGCTTGTCTGCTGATGGGTGGAGCTGTGTTTCTGCCCTGTTGATTGTTTGGCCTGAGGCATCCCAGCACTGGAGCCTACAGGCTGTTGGTGGGGACAGGTCTTGGTGCTAATGACCCAAGCAAGATGTCTGCTTCTGGCAAGAGTTCACATAGATGAACACTCCCTGATATCCTCGCCACCAGTGTCTGCATCCCCAAGGTGAGCCACAGTTGTCCCGTCTCCCCAGGAGATTCTCTGAGACCAGCAAGTAGGTCTGGCCCAGGCTCCTATGAAGTCCTGCTTTTGCCTGGGGTCCTGGTGCATGTGAGAACTTGTGTGCACCCTCCTCAAGTAGAGCCTCTGTTTCCACCAGTCCTGTGGCACTCCTGCAGTCGAGATCCACTGGCTTTCAAAGCCAAATGCTCTGCAGGCTCTTCCTCCTGACCCTGGACCCTTAGGCTAGGGAGCCTGACATGGGGTACAGAGCTCTCTTTCCTGTGGGAGCAGTTCTGCAATATATTTATTCTCCAGCTTGTGGGTCATCCACCCATATGGTATGGGATTTGATTATATTGTCAGTACGCCCCTCCTACCATTGTGTTGTCGTTTCATCTTTATGTCTTTAGATGTAGAATAATTTCCAGTCTGTTTTATCAATGGTTGTTCAATAGTTAGTTGTGATTTTGGTGTGCTCATGAGAGGAGCTGAGGTCAAGGTCCTTCTTCTCTGCCATCTTGTCTCCCTATCCTTAAGTTTTTGATGGTAGCAATAATCTCTGATATTCCCCCCAGAAAGGTTCAAAATATAATAAGAAAAACAATTAGTTGGAAATGATTATGTATAGTATAGTAATAATTTACTTTTTTTTAAACATTTTTTTTTTGGGGGGTGTTGCTGAGCTGCACAGCTTGTGGGATCCTAGTTCCCTGACCAGGGATTGAACCCAGGCCCCCCGGCAGTGAAAGCGCCAAGTCCCAACCACTGGGCTGCCAGGGAATTCCCAGTAATTTAAATATATGTAGGTTCCTATGCATATAATATACATACAAATATATATTACACTATTGAAATGGATATTGCCTGATTGTGTAATTATGGGTAATTTTCTTTTACTTTTTCACTTTTTAATATTTTTTTATTACTTACAATGAAAATATATTCCCTTATGGTCAGAAAAAAAGAGAATTTGCTTTTGTATGGATCACAAAACTGTTAATGTCAGAATACTAATTTATCTAAATGAGATATATGAACCTAATCCTGAGACTAGTTGCTACCAGAGCTAACCTTAGCAGACGAAAATATTTGAGTCATGAATCACTGTCCCAACTTAACAGCAATTTCAATTAACTCATTATTCTTATTTTATTATTTAATTAAATATTTCAGTTAACATGCATCTAGTATTTATTATTGTATATATATTTACAAAGAGAGTTTTAAAAGCTCTAACTTTCAAACAAAAGAAAATTAATTAATGGAACCTGTTTGTAAATGCTTTCCAAACTACTTTTGTGATGTGTGAACTATGTAATGCTAAACTAACTGGACAATTCAGTAATGCTGTGTTCAGCCACTGTGCTGTAAATGAAGATGGTTTATCACTGTCTTGCTGTGGTGAGGCAGAGTGTGTGTGACTGCACAGTCACCACTGTAGACCTAGACACCCCTCTTAGCGCTACCACTAAATATTTAGAGTTAATTGGAGAAAGAGGAGAAAAAGATAATTACTATTTGATTTTCTCCTTTAAAGTTTCCTTAAGTTTTCCTCTACCTTCCGAGCCTTTAAAATTCTAGGCTTGTGAATCATAGCTTATTCCTGGAGTCCCAGTGATTTCATTTCTGGTCAACATAATGAATATGAAGCCAAGAGTGTAAAGACTTCCAACATGTGCTTTCTTCAGGAGTGCCTTTCTAGGCTCTTCTTGCGTGGGCATGCTGGCGCTCAGAGTGGGAATGAAAGCGAGCTATTGTCAGAGAGGACAAGTTCAGGGAAAGATTTTGACCCCCTGCAGCTGACAAGGCCTTAGATCATTAGACGAGTTATCTGAACTGGGAAAACCCTTCCAGACGCCTTAGGTTTGGGGGAGAAAGTGAATAGAAACAGGAAGGGAGCCCCAGGCTGGGCTTAAGAGTTCTTGGGTTTAGTCAGACTTTACTAATAAGTAGGTGTGTGACCTTGAGTTATCACTTAACTTCTTTTTGCATTAGCTTCTCAGTATTCAAACGATATGATGTATTAGATACTCTTGAGGGTCTTTCAGCTCTTCTGTTCTCTGGCATCCCTCTTCTGAACTCCTACCTGGGCTTACCTCTAACAATAACCTTGCTGTATTCTTGTTACTGATATACTGTTTGTCACTCACACCTCACCCTCCCTGCCTGTTCACCAGCCTGTAAGCTGCTTGAGATCAGGACCATGTCTTATTCAACTTCGTATTCTCAGCATCCAGTAACTGACATGAGCAGGGCATGTGAAAACACAATCTATATGTGATCAATTTGTGAAGACTGTGGTCTGTGGAGACTCTAGTCATAGGCTCCATCTTCCTGAGTAGTGGGTGTAATTAGGATAAGACGAATAAAGAGCAGATATCCACTGAGCTCCTACATTTAGCCATTAAATGTTTTTATTTAGTATATTTAGGATGTGGTATAGGTATAATTATGGCAATTTTACGGTGCATGGAGTGTTTAATTTACCTCAGGAAGTGGCCAACTCTGAAGGTGAGCCCCAGGTTTCTCTTAACTTCATAACTCAGGCTCCTTTCACTCTAATATGCTTTTAGAATTGGTGGCATGGCCTCTGTAGAATGAGCTGATTGCTACAAATTTAGGAAAATAGACCATAGGAGTGTTTGGACTGGAAAGATCTTTTTTGAGATCCCATCTATGTAAAACTCACTTCAGCAGCGTCTTATTTCTATTATTATTCATGCAAACAGCTTCAGAAAGAGGACTGGTACAGGGCAAAGAGGGGTGGTAGGGTACAGTGTATTTTATCAAATTTTTCTTTGTTCCTTGCATCTTTCCCCAGTATGCCTCCTCCTCAATTCCTCTGTGATCCTGCTTTTGCATCCTTGTGGTACTCAGTCTATACCACTCACAGAGCAATGCCATCCTGCCTGATATTGTAAATGTTTATGTACCTGACTTGACTCTAGCTCTGTACCTTCTACACCTTTGTACAATAACTGGTTCTGACACTGTGTACCAAGTAGAAGTTCAAAAAATGCTTTCTGAGTAAGTCTATCATCTGTCTATCTCTTTTGAATTTATTTTGAAATTTACTTTAAAATATTTGTGGGATTTTTCTTTCCTCCAAGTAGAGAGGGATAATATGAGGGAGACCTAAAAAGATATGGTGATATTTTGTGGGAGCATAGTGGGCATGGTGATGTGTTGCCCAGACCCCCTTTCACTGAAGGATTGTTGCCACAACTACTGGGAGTGTTGTCAGTGGACAGCTTCCCTGGCAGTGTCTTCAGGATCACTTCAGCTCTAAAGAGCTGATGCAGCCAAGGTCACACCCTTCCCAGGACAGCCCACATCCAGTGACTGACCAATCTGAGGGTATAAAGGCCTGGCCTTTTAAGCCCAATTTGGGACAGCTCTGATGGGCCATTGTAGCTTCTACTTGAGAAACAAAGCTAGGATTTTTAATTTAATTATTTTGTCTTTTTAAAAATGCAAGCACATTCGTTAAAATTTTATGAGTAATCTAATTCAAAAAGGCATATGCACCCCAATGTTCATTGCAGCACTATTTACAATAGCCAGGTCATGGAAGCAACCTCAATGCCCATCGACAGACGAATGGATAAAGAAGATGTGGTACATATATACAATGGAATATTACTCAGCCATAAAAAGGAACGAAATTGGGTCATTTGTAGAGACGTGGATGGATCTAGAGACTGTCATACAGAGTGAAGTTAAGTCAGAAAGAGAAAAACAAATATCGTATATTAACGCATATATGTGGAACCTAGAAAAGTGGTACAGATGAACCGGTTTGCAGGGCAGAAATTGAGACACAGATGTAGAGAACAAACGTATGGACACCAAGGGGTGAGGGGAAGTGGCGGGGGGTGGTGGTGGTGGTGGGATGAATTGGGAGATTGGGATTGACATGTATACACTAATAAGTATAAAATAGATAACTAATAAGAACCTGCTGTATAAAAAAATAAATTAAATAAAATTCAAAAATTCAAAAAAGAATTTTATGAGTAATTATCACTAATCTACAAAGTAGTTTTGATCATTATCTTGCTCACATAATTGGGTTGAAAACTATTTTCTTTAGGAAACTCCATCTAGAAAGAATCCTTTTTCTTCCTTCCGTTCCTTATGTTATATCAAAAGTTAGTATATAATAAAAGTGTCTCGATGGGATGCTGAGCATTTGATCCTTCTCATGTTTAAAAATTGGATTCATGTAATACTTGCTGAAGGTACGTGATAGAACAGAAAGAATATGGGTGTTGGAGTCAGACTGAGGGTTAACCTACCAGCTAGTATATTGATACATAAAACACCTAGAACATAGCAAATACTTAGTTAATGTTAGTTTACTTTTCTTTTCTATATTATATTTTATTAACTCTGCTGGCACCTTCACAATATTATCTCCTTGTACTCTCTTCAGCCAACATCTCTCTCCCTCCCCAGCCACTATTTCCAAACTTTAGTCAAAATGATCTTTTTAAAATGAAAATCTGGTAAGTCTCTTCTCTGCTTAAAATCCTAAGACTTCCTATTGCTCTTAAGATAAAGAACAAAATTCTTACCTTGGCCTCTAACGTCCTGAATGTTCTGGCCCTGTCTGCCTCTCCAGATACATCTCTCATTAGGCTGCTTTCCTTCATTCTCTCTAGTATAGCCTCTTTTACATCCTTCCAGCCCCTGCGTATTGTTTTTTTTTTTTCTTCATCTCTCTCTGCTGTTCCCACTGCCTGGAATTCTCTATTCCTACTGATCCCTCCCCTTTGGTTAGCTAGCTTCTTCTCATCCTTTAGATCTCTGACCTTCCTTCCCTCCCCCCAATTTAAATCATTGGTCTACACTCTCGTACAACCATGTTCCTTCACTTTGGGGCACTTATCTAAATTTGTAATTTAGCATCAGTGTGATTAATTAATTGATTTCTGTCTTTCCCACAAGACTAAGTTCTATGAGAGCAGGAAGCTTGTTTACTGAATTCTCATAGTGAGTATGGTGATTGGATCATAGTAGATAGCAAGTAAATATTGCATGATTTAATCAACAGAACACAGCAAGGTATGTGTATGTGCATAATTTTTATTAGTATTTTTTTTTTTTTTAGTATTTTTTAATAAATGGGAAACTGATGCTCATTTAAGTCCAAAGTCATACCACTTGTGGGACTTCCCCGGTGGCGCAGTGGTTAAGAATCCACCTGCCAACGCAGGGGACACAGGTTTGATCCCTAGTCTGGGAAGATCCTACGTGCCGTGGAGCAACTAAGCCTGTGCGCCACAACTACTGAACCTGCGTGCCACAACTGCTGAGCCCACACACCGCAACTACTGAAGTCTGCGCACCTAGAGCCCATGCTTCGCAACAAGAAAAGCCACCGCAATGAAAAGCCTGCACATTGCAATAAAGGGTAGCCCCCGCTCACCGCAACTAGAGAAAGCCCACGCACAGCAACGAAGACCCAACGCAGACAAAAAAAAAAACGAAAAACAAAGCTATACCACTCGTAGGTCCAGAGTACCTTACAAGTTTTAAAAAGCATATTTGTTTTTAAGAATATTTAAATGCATTTCTCTTTCTCTTTTGTATTATCCATGTATTAAAATATTCTTATTGTTCTTGATCTAATGTCTCATTTTCTTCTCAACTGCTTAGAACTCAGAAGACTCTAATATACCTCTAAGATTCACATATGCCTTCTGACTTGTAGAAGACGAAGAGCTACAGTGACCCTGAAATATCAGTATAATTGTTCAGCCTGTTGACTATGGCCCTGGGAATGTAAGCTGATCCCAAACTGACATTCCGATCAATTCATCAAACATTTCAGCCACATCAGATAGTTTATGCCAACAGTGAGATTTATAGTTAGGGCCTTGGGCCATGCTGAGTCATTTTGACCTTTGGAGGGACTGGGGACTGAGTAAGGTCAGTCATGTGGGCACTCTGTGCTGGTGTGACCAATCCCTACCAGGAACCCTGGACGCCAAGGCTCGGCTGAGCTTACCTGGTCAGCAGTCTTCTTTATTGACACACATTGTTGCTGGGAGAAGCAGCTGTCTGTTAGTGCTGTCCATATGACTCCACTGCGAAAAGAAAACTAGAAGCTTGTTCCTGGTTTCCCTTGGACTCCTCCCACGCCTTTTACCTTTGCTAGTTGTAATCTGTATCCTTTCACTGTAGTAAACAGTAACCATGAGTGTAACAGCTCTTCCGAGTTATTGTGTGAGTCCTTCTAGTGAAATATTGAGCCTGAGTGTGGTCTTGAGGACGCTGGTCACAGCTGCTTAGTAAAGATGTATTCTTTGAGACTGGGTGGGTTTCAAAGTTGACTTTACCGCTTGCTATGTGATCTCGATCAAGTCAGTTAACCAAACTGCTCTATTTTTGCATAATTAAAACAAGCATGGTAACGTCTATGTTACAGTGTTGGTGTGAGGATTAAATGAGATAATGTAAGAAATGTGCCTGGCATGTGTTTAGTTAAAGGTAGCTATTATTATCACATTGGGCTAAGGGGGTATAGGAATGCAGGTTATTAAGACATACTCTCCACTAGCTAGTAATTTAGTAAGGGGGAAATCCTAGTCATGGGGACTGTGGGAAAATTAGGTTATTTCCCACTTGGTCCACTCTTTGTAGACTGATAACTGGTTGAGTCAGCCACACAAACTCCCTCCTACTCAAAGGCACGGCTGTCCTGGGGTACGGACAGGACAGGCAAAGAAGGAAAGGGTTTTTCCATCTGGTTCCGAAGATATATCTAAGATTCATACACATGCATTCAGCCTATATACATCTCTTTTATCACACCAGTATTAGGAGATGGAACCTCAACAGGGTACAGTTGATCTTTTTTTTTTTTTTGCGGTACGCGGGCCTCTCACTGTTGTGGCCTCTCCCGTTGCGGAGCACAGGCTCCGGACGTGCAGGCCCAGTTGCCATGGCTCACGGGCCCAGCCGCTCCGCGGCACGTGGGATCTTCCCAGACCAGGGCACGAACCTGTGTCCCCTGCATCAGCAGACGGACTCTCAACCACTGCGCCACCAGGGAAGCCCCAGTTGGTCTTTTTGATTCTCTGACTTTTCAAGAGCTCTGAATGTTCCTTTTAACCTTATTTTGCCTGATGACAACACTGGAGTATAGGGAGAAACCATGAGATTGGCCTCTGCTTCCTCTCCTTTCCAGGCCCTCCCCTCACGTGCACACACACATGCCCACTGGGCCAAGTGAAGCCCTGACTTGTGGCATGGAGTCAAATCTGTGTTTCCTCTCATCCCTGATATTAGGATAAAAATCTCCAAACATCTGGGTCAGGCCAGGTTATTCCTCATTTAAGGATTTCAAGGAAAACTAGAACCATATACAGTCTTAAATTTACCATAGGTTATATTCTGTAAATCAGTTGTCTCGAACTGAAAATCCATTTTCCATGGAAACCACGTCACATAATAATAACTCATAAAAGTTTGTTTCGTTAGTACCATACTTGACATATATATAGTCTTGCACTCTTTCTACTATAGCTGAACTCGGCTTTCATGTGTGACACTGTGTCCCCTGATGTAGCCTTAGGACTCTGCTTTATACCCTGTTTTATCTCTGGGGACATAGTAAGAGACCCTCTCCAATTCTAACTCTCTGGGGGTAGCTCTTATGGATAAAACAGGTCAGGAGGTGGGTGTGGTGAGAGCTCCAGGGGATTATGAGAAAGGAGCATATATCTAGAAGGATGCTTTCAGAGATCTTAAATATTGAAAAAAAATTTTATTATCACACATAACTAGTTTCAGGGAAGGGCTACCCCCAGTGGCTTAATTATGTTAACAAAGACACAGACTTTCAATTTTTATACTCTGCTATTCCAGGTAGTGACTTCATTTCCTAGCTGGTAGCAAGACAATGGAAAAATTTCCCAGAATTCCC
Source organism: Phocoena sinus (assembly GCF_008692025.1). Lineage (NCBI taxonomy): Eukaryota > Metazoa > Chordata > Mammalia > Artiodactyla > Phocoenidae > Phocoena > Phocoena sinus. The sequence goes on from NC_045772.1 coordinate 92,104,899, forward strand.
ACAAACCTCCCTTCATGTCTCACTGGCCAGAATTTGGTCATTAGTTCATTTCCAAACCAAGCAGTAGCAAAGAGGATGGGATTACCATGATTTATAATATTATAACCTGATAGACAATGGCTGCTGGGCAGTCAATCCCAGTGCCCATTTTGGACCACTTGCTGGTGTAGCCGGTGATAACTTTCAGTCTTTCTTCTGAGGCCTCAGGACTGACCCACTTGCTTTCCTCTTCCACTGGCATTGCTTCTTTCACTTGCTCACTGCTGTACAGAAAGGGACAGAACCAAAACCAAACACCTAAAAACTTTACCCCACTCACTTGATCCTGAAGCACTTTGGGGAGTTTTATTTTAATTTTGTATTGTTTTTATCTTATTTAAGTCTAATAACAATGACAATCACGTGGTAAATTAAAACAGCTCCCCTCCCTCCCTTCCCCAAACATACACCCACACACATACACACACCCACACACACATTTTCTCCTGTATTCTCACTTCCTTCTTTTTTACTTAGGTTGAGTATGGGAGTTTTAAGAGTGAATTTTTGGGTAAAGAAAGACTTCAATAGCATTTATTTGCATTTAGAGAAGAGCCAGACCTAGGGCTTCCCCTGGGTATTTCAGAGCCAGGCACGCAGAGAGCACTGTGGTTAGGAAACAGAGTGGGGATTTATGTTTTATTTTTTATTTTTAATATTTGGCTATGTTGGGTCTTAGTTGTGTCACGCGGGAACTTTCATTGCGGCACGCGGGCTTCCCTCTAGTTGTGGCACCCAGGCTCTAGAGCGCGCAGGCTTAGTTGCCCCGTGGCATGTGGGATCTTAGTTCCCTGACCAGGGATGGAACCCACGTCCCCTGCATTGGAAGGTGGATTCTTAACCACTGGACCACCAGGGAAGTCCCCCAGAGTAGGGATTTAGTTTGAGGTAGATGTGGGTCTGGAGTTAGGAGGAAGGTCTTGGTCACACATTCTTCCTCCTTCCCCTTTCCTGTTGTTCTCACTAGTTTCTAAATAGCAAATCCTGCTCTGGGGCCGTGTAAGAAGCAGGGCAGGGTTTTGGCCTCACTGACATGGAAGTAAAAGGAGTAAGCAGGGAATTCTCTGGCAAGGGAAGCTGAAAGAAAGGAGTTCCTGGGATAGAAATCAGAGGCTGCTGTATGAGAAGCCAAATAGCTTTTTTTTTTTTTTTTTTTTTTTTGTGGTACGCGGGCCTCTCCTTGTTGTGGCCTCTCCCATTGCGGAACACAAGCTCCGGACGCGCAGGCTCAGCGGCCATGGCTCACGGGCCCAGCAGCTCCGCGTCATGTGGGATCTTCCCGGACCGGGGTACGAACCCGTGTCCCCTGCATCGGCAGGCAGACTCTCAACCACTGCGCCACCAGGGAAGCCCCAAATAGCTTTTTGACAGGCTGGACTGAGGTCACTGGGAAACTGAGAAGCAACTTGCCTCCTCCCTGAGAATGAAGACCTGTACTGACCCCGTGTAACGCCACTTACCCCGATTTTCCCGTTCACATCCAGACTCACATCCATGTTAGTTCCCCACAAACACACACCCATGCTCCCAGCACAGAGCAATGTGATTGTAGATATTTACAAATTCACACCTGCAGTAGAGCTCCGCTTCCATTAACACCCAATTAAATACACAAAGTACACATTTTATTGTCACAAATGCCCAGAAAAGACAAAGCCCTTTAGTCGGCCTTAATTCAAAAGTACATAAATGGAAAAATTAATCCTTAGCCAATACCTGGAAACAATGTGGGAAAGACTGCACATATACACAAATTCAAGGATTATTGAAATTTTCACTCGGAAAAAGTCTAGATCTAATGATATGTGATCTCAGATGGGAACCTAATTTTATAGTTAATATTTTCAGTGTAAACCTACTGCTAATTGTTGAACAGCTGCCTCTTTAAGGAAGAGAAAAAGATGGGTTTATGCTGATTCTCTATTGCCTAAAATCAAGAGTTTGGTCTACATACAACCAATGATGAGAAGGAGTATGGCTAAGACGAAAAAGAACTGAACCAACCCTCAGAAGAAATGAGGGTCAGTGATCCAAAACCTGGCCTCCCTTGTTATTTATTATGAGTTTGGACAAGAGTTTTGAAAAGTCCTAAAGAACAAATGTTCTGAAGCATCAAGTTTGTTTTCTAATGTTTTCAACAATACAAGGTGAAACTGAATTCTACTGTGGACCAGGAAAGTTACTCTCTATTTCCTTGGTGGTGTACTGAGGACCGTTGGCAAGGTAGTGGGGAGAGGAGAATGGGAAGAGAGGGTAAATAAACAGGTATGGAAAGTGTAATCTGATTTTTTTTTCCCTCCGTGTTGATTTATTCTGAGATACGTGTCTAGAGAGAAATGAAGGGAAAAAATATACTGCTGGCAGGTGAACGGTTGTAACAACGAATTCTCCCTGCCTTTCCTGTCCCCACTGGGGATTCTTTCTCAAGCTTTGACAGCAAAGGTATCCAACATCCATTCTCCCTTCTTCCTCCCTAACAAATTCTTGATATGTTCAGACAACCATCCTTTCCCCTTCTAACTTCAGGAGAAGACAACCATATCTTCATTTCTGGGGGTAGATCTTCATTAGTTTAAGCCAATTAACAGATGACATTCTTATGGCTATTACTGGTCCCGGGGTAAGCATGGTGACCTAAGTTGGCCTGAAGAAATTGACGTGGGGGATCTTGTATTCCCTATATTCCATACTTGGTGGAGAGATTATCTTTTTCTATTGTCAAACTTAAAAAGAGAGTTTATAATCCCAATTGCCATTGGCAGTCATCTTTCAGCTACAAGGGGAACCAGCCTTAGGATGAACCTGAAGCCAAGAGGAACAGAACAGGGACAATACCTGAGACCTTGGTTATATCATTAAGCTATACCTGGAGGCTACATTAAGAGCACTTCCTGTTGTATAAGGTGTTATGGGCCAAATTCTGTTCCCCCCAAATTCATATGTTGAAGTCCTAAACCCCAGTATCTTAGGATGTGACTGTATTTGGAGTTAGGGGCTTTAAAGAGATAATTAAGCTTAAATAAGGTCATAAGGGTAGTCCTTATGACTTGTGTCCTTATGAGAAGAGGGAGAGACATCAGGGATACATGAACAGGACACAGAGAGAAGATAGCCATCTGCATGCCAAGGAGAGAGGCCTCGAGAGGAACCAAACCTGCCAACACCTTGGTCTTGGCTTCCAGCCTCAAGAACTATCAGAAATAAACTTCTGTGGTTTTCGTCATCCAGTTTGTGGTATGTTTAAGAAGTGCTGAGCTGGGATTTTCTAATACTTGCATCATCATGTTGACATGGGATTCTCATGATCTCTGTCGCTGCTTCTTTCTGCAAGTCTACTTTATGCTGCTGTCCCACTTGTTTTCTCTGTTTCTCAGGACACAGAAGCCAGTTATTTCTGTTGCAGCCTTGGCTTTATATGGAATTTCTAGTAAAATCAATAAAAAAGACTGCTTTGGGTCCATATGTGTCTGTCCCAGAATACCAGAAGAGAAAATCAGATTGGTGCAGCTTAGGTCCAATTGGCACCCTTGCACCAATCAGCTGAGGTCTAGAGGACAGGAAACGTAGCAGCTGAACGCTGAAGAAGGGCTTAGGGAAGTAGACTCTTCGAGAAGGGGAATGGGCACGTTCTCTTACAGGAGATATGGAGGCAGGGAGGAAATAATCGGCATTGAGAATATAGAGATCTTATTCATCATTATATTCCTGGTGCCAAGCACGTATAATGGACCTGAGTAAAGCTGAGTTAAGCTAAGGACTAAAAGATGTCCCATTGCAGGTATGTAGAATAAATAGGAAATCTGTCTTTGTTTAGAGACACTGATTCTCCCTGGTCTGTGTGGTGTGTAGTCCAGATACCCGTGCCAAACCCAGGTCAGAAAAACTTCTTCCCTCAGCTGCTGGGAGTGTTGGCAGCTCTCAGCTCTCAGCTGAGTCTCTCTCAGAGAATCTTCCTTGGCTAAAGAGGAAGATTTAGCCAGTCTATATTTGCCTAGTCCAAGGTCACACCTTCTTCCTAGAGACAATTCGCACACCCAAACTGGTTGATGCAGGTGTGTAAAGTCCTAACCTCATTGCTTCAATTTGGGCAATTCTGGAGGAACATACCAACTCCAGAGCTCTGTTGGATAGCCATGGTCTTTGTTTTGACCGACTCACTGTTCAGCTCTTCTCTCTACACAATCTTGTTTCTTTGTTTCCCCACAGGAGTTGATTCCAAGAGCAACTCCCAATAAAGCCCCTGTATACAAATCTCTGTCTCAGAATTTGGTTCGTGGTGAATCCAACCTATAACAGTTGGTACCAGGAGTGTCTGAGAAAGCAGACTCTAAGAAAGGACTTTGGAAATGGATCTCTCACAGGCCAAATATCAACAAGAGCCCCATCAATGCTGGTAGAAATCGTGGATAGCCCAGGGCATGCAGTAGCAGTACAATTTTAAAAACTTTCACCAGTGGTGAACTTTGTATAGCAGTGGACGGAATGTACTGTCAGGTGCAGTGTATCACTCATTTGAGAACAACAGAGGAAGCAGTAAATATAACCATTGTGAAACTGGATGACTATTGCCAAGGGCCATGGAAGTTCTGTAGAGAGACAATGAAAGGGTAATTAATTATCAATTAAAGGATAACTATGAAAGCAAGAGGCCTCCTTTGTAGCATAAAAGAGACTCTCATCTCCTGGAGGCCCCCAAAAAGCTGAGGATGACAAGAGTAGCAAAGTTCCAGAGAGAGTTACATTCTCAACCACAGCAAGACAGGATTGGTTCCACTAACCATCACTCCCCAGTAACCCACTGGGGAAGTTGTGTTCTCCATCTCTGAAAACACTGCAGATGTCAGAGGGATCACTTCCACTAGGGGACACAGCAAGTGTTTCATTTCAACCACAAGCTATGGCTGTCACTCAGTTACTCATTCTCCCCAAAGATCAGCCGTCAAGGAAAGGATTCACTATCCTAGGAGAAGTTATTAACTCTGATCATTAGGAAAGGATATATTTGGCGCCCACCTGATCCACTTGGCCTCTTTATACTCCCTTGCCCAATTTTGACTGTAAATGACAAGTAAAATAGGGGATATCTCAAAATCCTGAGAAGGGGATATTGACCAGGGTCTGAGACTCCTCAGGGATGAGGTTCTGGGTAAGCCACCTAAGGCCAGAAGAGTAAAGGGAATCTAGAAGCAGTAGTTGAGGAGAAAGATGATGAGTATCGGTTACGGTCTTGAAACTAGCTGCACAGTGGGTACTGGAGTTCATTTCAGTAATCTTTCTCTTACAAGTCTCTCCCCAACCCCTTGCCACCCAAAGGCCCTTTAAGATACTAGAGGAGCTGCTCTTAAAACTGATACAAAGCAAGTGGATCCAAGAGGCTCAGGGATGGACGGCGAATGCTGTATTGCACCACTCAGATTCCCCCCAACTGCAGGACTGGAGCCCTCATTCCTCCAGCTGCTGGGAGTGTTGTCAGCTGACAGTTTTCAGCTGAGTCTTCCTCTGGGACTTGGCCTTGGTTGAAGAGAGCCACCTTGCCCGAGGCCTTGACCTGGTCCAGGAGTAGCTCGTATCCAATGGCTGGTTGTTGTGAAGGTATAAAGGCCTGGTCTTCTCGCCCCAATTTGGAGCAACTCTGGAGTGTCATCCTGTCCCTAGAGTTCCCTTTAGGATTAGCTGAGGGCTTTGTTGTGACTGCCTGAACTTACAGCCTGATACATAGGATCTGTGACATTTGGCTGGAAACTTTGCAGTGAAGTTGAGTATGTATGTTGATATGATGTGCTGTTTACAAGTCCCACACCCATATTCAAATAATTTACTAACAAGGAGGTAGGCATTATGTAATTACATTGTTCCTAGAACTAAGTACAGGTAGCACTGGAACAGACAGACTGGCTCACCAGCTATCAGCACAGCAATCTTTAGCTAATCAGGAATTCAAAAGGAACATAAACATTTAAATGTAATGGAATTATACCTGGGTAGAGGCATAAAGGATATTTCTCTCCCCCAGTAACTCTCATAGTTAGTTAGAGAGCTAACATTGTTAGGATTCAATTTTCATTTCTTCAGAAAAGAGATCAAATAGAATGTTTCCAAGTAGGAGCCAAGAGATTCTTTGTGTCAATCTGGGCTTCCCCGCTGCCTCACTCAACCCAGACATTGCTGTACACAGAAAATATCCTTCTGTCTTAAAATTAAATTTTGTCAGAAACACTAACAGAATTTTTGCTACATACGGTCTCTTAAAAAATGGGCAAGCGGGGCTTCCCTGGTGGCGCAGTGGTTGAGAGTCCGCCTGCCGATGCAGGGGACACGGGTTCGTGCCCCGATCCGGGAAGATCCCACATGCCGCGGAGCGGCTGGGCCCGTGAGCCATGGCCGCTGAGCCTGCGCGTCCGGAGCCTGTGCTCCGCAACGGGAGGGGCCACAACAGTGAGAGGCCCGCGTACCGCAAAAAAAAAAAAAAAAAAAATGGGCAAGCATTATTAAAGTGACACATTATAATGTGTAGGCTGAAGATCAGATTTTTTTCTCTCCAAACAACAAAAACAGTAAGTACCTGAATAAAAGAAGTAACAGAGTTATGCATAGTGTGGTACTAATCCGGCATTTAGGCTGCAATTATAGTTGTTCTTTTTTCCAAGTTTCAAAATCACTACAATTAAAAAAATTTTTTTTCATCTTTATTAGATTATAATTGCTTTACAATGTTGTGTTAGTTTCTGCTGTACAACAAAGTGAATCAGCTGTATGTATACTTATATCCCCTCCCTCTTGGGCCTCCCTCCCACCCTCCCCATCCCACCATCATCACAAAGCACCAAGCTGAGCTCCCTGTGCTATACGGCAGCTTCCCACTAGCTAGCTATTTTATGCATGGTAGTGTATATGTGTCAATGCTACTCTCTCAGTTCGTCTCACCCTTCCCTTCCCCGCTGTGTCCACAAGTCCATTCTCTCCGTCTGTGTCTCTATTCCTGCCCTGCCACTAGGTTCATCAGTACCATTTTTCTGGATTCCATATATATGCGTTAATGTACGGTATTTGTTTTTTTCTTTCTGACTTACTTCACTCTGTATGACAGACTCTAGGTCCATCCACATCATTACAAATGGCTCAATTTCGTTGTTTTTTTTACAGCTGGGTACTATTCCATTGTATATACGTACCATATCTTCTTTATCATTCATCTGTCCATGGACATTTAGGTTGCTTCCATGTCCTGGCTATTGTAAATAGTGCTGCAATGAACATTGGGGTGCATGTGTCTTTTTGAATTATGTCAAAACCACTACAATATATTAGAGGAAAATTAGGCAGGAAGAAAAAAATCTCTTCTTTTCCTCAGAGGATTGAGGGAAGAGATGAGGAAAGGGGAAAATATGTGAGAAAATATGGTCAGCCGAAATTGGAGTTAATATATCTCCATAGCTAGAATTACTTATTACTTACCCAGACTGCTTTTTTTTTTTTTTTTGCGGTACACGGGCCTCTCACTGCTGTGGCCTCTCCCGTTGCGGAGCGCAGACTCCAGACGCGCAGGCTCAGCGGCCATGGCTCACGGGCCCAGCCGCTCCGCGGCATGTGGGATCTTCCCGGACTGGGGCACGAACCCGCGTCCCCTGCATCGGCAGGAGGACTCTCGACCACTGCACCACCAGGGAAGCCCCCAGACTGCTTTTTTGATGAAGAACTCCAATAATTATCAGTATTTGGCAGCAGGGATTGCAGATTGTGTGAGGTTAATATTTAATTGTAATTTTCCTTAGATATGACTTCCAATGGAATGTCAATTTGTGTGTTCTGAAGAGTATTGTACTGGCTCATTTCTTTGTTATAACTTTTTTTGTTTGTGGGGAAACCAGGAATTTCTCTTATTTGTTTTATTTTCATTTCTTTGCTTGGTGAATTTGATTGTGCGGCATTTGGTAATTCCATTGTTCTGTTAAAATAACAATAATAATAAGCAGATTTTTCACAATGGAAATCTTTTGAGTTGAGTGGGAGGTGTTCTTTGGGCTACTTTTTATTTAGTGGGGTATTCTGAGAGCCAGCTATGATGAATACATAAATAGAGGGCTACAGGTCATGGAAATATATCAAAATCCAGTGGCTTGAGGACAACAAAATTTAATAGGTTTAAAAATCTTTATAATAAAGTTCCAGTGGTTGATTTCAACCTGTCAGTATGGGTTGGCCAATGAAATAATTACAGGTTTTTTTTGTGTCTTTGTTTTTGTTTTGTTTTTTGGCCATGCCATGCAGCATGCAGGATCTTCCTTAACCAGGGACTGAACCCAAGCCCCCTGTATTGGGAGCGTGGAGTCTTAACCACTGGACCACCAGGGAAGCCCTAATTCCAGGTTTTTTTTAAATAGTGAAAGTGATTTGCATTTTTAAAGAGCGCCAACTAAACTTGGCTGCTTCATAACAACATTTTTTGCTTAGAAAACAATAATGTTTTCTTAACTTCTACTTTGTTAGCTAAGTCTTAACTAATAAACTGTTTCTGAGCTCTGTTTTTTTCTCATTCACTCTATTCCAGCTCCCTGGAATCCCAGAAATTATGGTCTTTCTCCTTTCTGTCATTTTACCTCCACAAGACGTTTGGCATTTATGAGGCCAATCTCATCAGCTCTCAAAGCTATTTGGGATTTTAAAGCCATAATCTCAGATGCTACAAGGCTGTCTGTCTTGATTCCTTAGGATGTTGCCAGCCTTCCTCAAGACATGAAGAAGTGTATCTGGCACATAGTAGATGCTACATTTAATTTTTTGAGTAATTAATAAGCTCACGTGGTTTAGAAACAAAAACGTATAAAAAGATTTACAGTGAAAAGTCCCCTTCCGGTTCCCCTTCCCCAGTACCCTCATCTACTTTTCTACAATCTCCCACAGATAATTCCTATTATTAGTTTTTGTTCCTTCTAGAGTTTCCTTATGTATAGTCCAGTGCCATAGAGATCAACTGAGTGATTTCCAGCTTTTAACACCCAAATTTCTTATACTCTAAATGTGGTTCATAGGACTTCCCTGGCGGTCCAGTGGATAAGACTGCACTTCCACTGCAGGTGGCATGGGTTTGATCCCCGGTTAGGGAACTAAGATCCCACATGCTGCCCAGCATGGCCAAAAGAAAATGTGTTCACCATCTCCATCTTATTATCCCCTATTTACTCTTTTTTTCAAACAGACTTTATTTTATCGAGCATTTTATGTTCACAGCAAAATTGAGCAGACGGCACAGAGGCTTCCCACATACCCACCCTGCCCAGCTGCCTACAGCACACCCTCTCCCACTATCGAAATCTCACACGAGAGGTACGTTTGTTATAAATGATGAACCACATTGACAGATTATCACCCAAAGTCCATAGTTTACATGAGGGTCCATTCTTGCTGTTGTACGTTTTATGGGTTTTGACAAATGTATAATAACGTATCCATCACTGTAGTACCATACAGAATAGTGTCAATGCCCTAAGAATCCTCTGTACTCTGCCAGTTTATCCTCCCTGCCTCCCTAACCCAAGGCAACCACTCATCCTTTCAGTGTCTCCATAGTTTTGCTTTTTCCAGAATGTCATATAGTTGGAATCATACGGTGTGTAGCCTTTTCAGATCGGCGTCTCTCACTTAGTAATATACATCTAAGGTTTCTCCATGCCTTTTCATGGTTTGAAAGTTCATTTCTTTTTAACACTGAATAATATCTCATTGTCCGGCTGTACCAATTTATCCACTTACTGAAGGACACCTTGGTTGCTTCCAAGTTTTGGTGATTATGAATAAAGCTGGTTTAACATCCATGTGCCTGTTTATGTGTGGACATCAGTTTCCACCTCCTTTGGGTAAATACCAAGGAGCATGATTGCTGGATCTATGATAAGAATATGTTTAATTTTGTAAGAAACAGCTAAACTGCCTTCCTTTTTGCATTCCCACCAGCAACAAATGAAAATTTCTCATTTACTTTTGAACAAACTGCAGCCAATTTTCCACTTTCACCGCCTCACCAAGCTTCTTTCATTAGGATCATTAATGGTTTCCTAGTTGCTATCAATGGGCATTTTTTAGGCCTTATTTTACTTGACCTATCTGGTGATCACTCACATCCACTTATCTCTCCCACCCCTTGATCTCTGATGCTAGTCTTTCTTGGTTTCCCTTTTACCTTTTAGATAGCTCCTTCTATTCTGTCTCTTTTGTCTCCATTTATCCCTCAGTTGTTGGTATTTTATAAGTTTTTCCTTTACTCACTTTTCTATCTCTGCATTCTTCAAAATTTCTAACATCAATTCAGAGAGTCTTGACTGCATTTCAGATGCACATTTTCAACTGCTTCTTGGTAATCTTCACTTAGGTATCTCTTAGGCTGCAAAAATTCAGCATATCACTTCTATTTGTGGCCACCAAAAATACGCAAATCTCTGTTCTTCATTTCCAGTCCTGGTTAATGGTCCCTACCTGCTCACATCTGAAACCTGAGACCCTCTTAGATGCCTCCTTCTTGTTTAGACCTCCACATTCAAGACAATTGATTTTACTTCCTATGCATCTTTCCAGTCTGCCCTTTCTTTGCACTGCCCCAGCCGCTGCCTTAGACCAGCCCCGCATCATTCTTTCCTTGTACTTATACAATAGCCTCCTAATTGTTCTCCTTACTTCCTGTCTCACTCTCTTCCTTTCTCTCCTCCACACCAGTGTCTGGGTGATCTTTTTACAATGTAATCCTTGATGACATTGTTCCTCTTCAATGCTCATGGCCTTGAGAAAAAGGTGAGGTCTCCAGTGTGGTGTGCAAGGTCCGTCATGATCTGACCCTGCCCATTCTTTGACCTCATTCTCAACTAAGTTCCTGAGACTTCGCGTGCTTTCTCAGGCCTCCAGGGAATGTCACATCTCTGCCTTTGACCCAGATGCCCTTCTCTTGCCTGCCTGGGCGTTATCTCTAGTTGAAAGGCTCTCTTTTATTTGGGGCTTTTCCCCCTTTTACTTCAAACTCCCACTCCAGCTGAGTTAAGCGCTCCTTTCTTTCTATACCGTAATCCCTTATAAATGTCTCTGCCACAAGTTCTGGTCGTAATATTTTGTACTTCTTTTTCATTTGTCCAAGTGGACTTTTTATGGGCATAATGATTACTTTAACACTTATAAATGGCCTTCCCATATTCCCATTTCACTTAATTTCATGACACTCCCTTTTTTTTTTTTTTTTGTGGCCGTGCTGCGTGGCTTGCAGGATCTTAGTTCCCTGACCAGGGATTGAACCCAGGCCCACGGCAGTGAAAGCACCGAGTTCTAACCACCGGACCACAGGGGAATTCCCCATGGCACTCTTTTTGTCTTTAAATTGCATAGAAAAGAGCCTGAGACAAGGTTGATATATTAATGCTTTATTTGGAGTGGAATTCCAGGGTAGCAAGAGTGAGGGAATAAGGGAAGTAAAACAGGGAAGGAGGATAAGAAAGTATAAGTTGGTGTGTTATCAAGCTGGCCACTGCTTCACTAAGAGACATGGCCAGTGCTCTTCACATGGAGCATCTCCTGAGAGGTAGTATAGATCCACTGTGCCTTAGAACAGACTGTTAGGTTTGGGAAGGAGGGGGAGTAAGGGATGCATTTGTCAGTGACTTCTTATTTCCTGCTTTTCATTGGCCAAAATCCATCCAGTTATTTTAAAATTTGCCTGACTTCTAGATGGTGTTACCTGGCCCCTCTGAGCAGCTGCTGGGGATGCCCGAGGCATGGCATGTCTCACGGAGGCTGAGACAGCGGGTGGTGTGAGGAGAGGAAGCAAACAGGAGCTGGGCGGCGGCTCTCACTTGAGCAAGAAACCGAGGAGTGTGGGAGGGAGACGCAAGAGGGAGGAGACATGGGGATGTATTATATGTATAGCTCATTCACTTTATTACACAGCAGAAACTAACACTGGAGTATAACTGGAAACTAACATTGGAGTATAAGCAATTATACTCCAACAAAGATGTTAAAAACAAAAGCAAAAAATGAGGAGATGGGGCAGGTTGCATCAGACCTATCTGGTACAGCGTGTAAACTGGATCGAGTTCAGCTGTGATGTTAGCAAAACCCTATTTTCATATTATTGATCAGGAGACTGAGATGAGAGAAGCAACGTATACTGTACAAAGTCACATAGCTATTATGGTTGAGCTCGAAGGTGTTTCAAAGTGTTTCCCCCTGTACGTTTTGTGCTGCTTTGCACTAAACAAATGTACTTCTCAAGTTTCTATCTTTTCCTTTCTTATTTTTTTTCCTTCCTCCTATTTCAGTCCCCAGTTGGTAAGAGGAAGAAGCAAAGCAGTATACCCACATCTCATTTTTGGGTTATAGAAATTGTTGTTGAAGTATTCAGATAAACACCCAACATTATTTTTTGATGTGGAGGTTTAACTGCCTAGGCTTAAAAAGTTGGGCAGAAACTTTCCTTAGGATGGAACTTTTCAGTAGTGGAAGCAACAATTCTTTTTATTTACACATCCAAGCTAAATCTTTTTTGATCTCCTCAGGTGGAACACTTCTACCAAGCAAAGCGGACAGTACTACTTAATTCAGAATGTGTTGTGTGGAAGGAACAAGTTTATGATGCTGATAGCAAAAAGTTTTCTCTCCTCTTCCAACTAACACCATTTTTTATACAAATATATTGTTTTAAAATGAATATTTCAGCTGGCCAGTTCTAAATATCCTTAGTCTTAAATTTATTTGGTAGCATGAAAGAAGGATATACTTTTCATTTTAACTTTGTCCTGTGTTTATTGCATTGGGTACGAAGAATAAAAAGCCATAGATTAGGGCTTTGAATAAATCAAGGCCATTCTTAATTGACAAATTTTTATCCAGCTTGGAAGTAGGCGTAACTTTTTTCCCGAGGTCAAACAATATTTGCCTTTCTTTTCCATATGTTATCTCCCAGGCCTTCCAATCTAATAATGGGAAGGTTTGAACATTTATTCTCTATTATATAGACAGTATGAAAAGAAGTGGGAATGGTTTCAATGTTCAACACACAATCTGAATTTATTTTCCTTGTGCTATCTTTTCTTTTCTTTCTTCCCTTTTTCTTTTCTTTCTTTTTTTTTAATATTTACTTATTTATTTATTTTGGCTGCACCGGGTGTTAGCTGCGGCACGAGGGATCTTTAGTTATGGTATGCATGCAGGCTCCTTAGTTGTGGCATGCAGACTCTTAGTTGCGGTATGCGTAGATTTAGTTCCCCGACCAGGGATTGAACCCGGGCCCCCTGCATTGGGAGCGCAGAGTCTTACCCACTGGACCACCAGGGAAGTCCCTTTCTTTCCCTTTTCAAACACTGTTGACTTCTGATTTAGTCAGTAATTACGAGTCCAGCCTGGTCTGTCCAAATGAATAAAGCAGAATGGTTCAATAGTAGGAAATCACAAAAGGCAGAATTTTTAGAATGAACTACTCACTTGGTATGATGTCCCTCTCCAGAACACTTACCTGTAACCCAAGTTCTAGAGCCCAATTTATTGCTGCAAAGGCCTCTGGAGGACAGTTTAAAGTAGACTTTACATCTTTCTTGCTCAGAACTCCTGAGAAGTGGCTGGGGACTGAGGTAGTGATGGTGAGGCCGGTACGCGGGCCTCTCACTGTTGTGGCCTCTCCTCTCAACCACTGCGCCACCAGGGAAGCCCGGCCTATCTGATTCTTAATTACCTAGCCTGAAAGTCCTCAGGTATATAAGCAATCCGTCTAGGACCAAGGTGACACTGTTGCTTTATCTTAATTAGCCCTTGGTTTATCTTGGTTAGTTCATGATTGACAAAAAGGCAGAGAAGTGCAAATTACCTCTTGCTTGAGCTGGGACATCCATCTTCAGCCCTTGGACATCAACACTCTTGGTTCTCGGGCCTTCGGACACGGATTAAGTCTCTCCTGGTTTTCAGGCCTTTGGGTCTGAACTGGGACTACATCACTGGCTCCCCGGGGTCTTCAGTTCGCAGACAGCAGATTGCGGGACTTCTTGGCCTCCATAATTGCATGAGCCAACCCCTCATTAAAAACCTCTTTCTGTGTATCTATATATATCTTATTGGTTTTGTTTGTCTGGAGAGCCCCAAGTAATACAACATGGTAGGGAGGCTCTTCTTAGAAGGAAGTTGGAGGTGGGGCAAATCTCAGGTGAACCCTATTCTAACTGAGGGCAAGAACCCATTAACCATTAGCAACAGCTGAGCAAGACCAAGGGCCATAGAACCTGTTGTCTTTTTGCTGCCTTGGCTTGGTGGGTGTGGAAATTCCAAGTGTTGGCAGTTGTAAGGTAGAGAAAGACTCTAGAACCCTGGTGTTTATGGCAAAGAAAGGAAAGAAGTGGAACCAGCTAGCCTGAAAGGGGTAAGCAATGGTTAGCTTTATGAAGGGTTTCCTGATGCCAGTTAACCCTCTTCATTTTTCTCTCTCTTCTTTCCCCCAAAATAACTGTGCTAAATATAAAATTCTCTTGCATTGAGCCAGGTCTAGTTGTAGGTTCGGGAGAGTTGGAACCGTCCCCCATTGTATTATATATATTTTTCTTACTCGTCCCCTCTTACTTCAGGCCAGAAAGTCTGTATAGTACCGGGAAATAAAATAATAAAAGCCAGTCTTTGCTGCTGGCTCTGCGCATGTGGCCAAGTGATTATTTGCAAGACCACTGTTAGGGTGCCAGTAGGGGATCTCTCAAGGGGCCTGCTAATAACATAATCACACAGGGTGATTTTATTTTATTTTATTTTTGTGGTTCGCGGGCCTCTCACTGTTGTGGCCTCTCCCATTGCGGAGCACAGGCTCCGGACTCGCAGGCTCAGCCGCCATGGCTCACGGGCCCAGCCACTCCGCGGCATGTGGGATCTTCCCAGACCGGGGCACGAACCGGTGTCCCCTGCATTGGCAGGTGGACTCTCAACCACTGCGCCACCAGGGAAGCCCACACAGGGTGATTTTAGGGTGGCTGCAGGCTGCAAAGCTCTTTCTGATGTCAGAAGCTTCCATTCTCCTTTAAGGCTGGTTTCTGCCTTTCTTGTCCTGTCTTCCTCTCACCCCAGTCTGTCCTAGGTCCCACCCAGTGTTATCATAAAGAAACAACAGATGATGACACATGGAGATCACCTGCCCAGCCAAGGGAAGTATCTGGGCGCCAGATAACAACTACTGAAGGGGCAGCCCATCTGTGGGATGCCCATGCCCTTTAAAAGCTGAGCTTAACGTCTCGGCTCCGTCTTCCAACAGGGTCTGGTTAAAGTGCGTAGAAACTTTTAAAGCCATTTGAGAGTAATTCTGTGTCTGTTGAATCTAATAAAAAACGTGGGCTTGTATTTCTGTTTCAACTTATTTTATTTTTCACTTCCTTTTTCTATTGACTTAGTTTATTTTGTAAATGTACCAGGGCTGAATGGAAAAAAACAAACAATAAAAATCAGTTGGTCCACAAGCATTCAGAGGAACAGTGCTCCAAGTCATGCTGGCGCCTACTTCTTCCCCAAGTTGATGCAGGGCTGCTCCTCCCAGAGCCCCAAATGAGCAGTGGTGCAAAGACCCCGCAGTTCCCAGTGTTCTCCCTCAGCCTGTCCAACACACCTCCAGGGAAAATGAAACCCAGCAGGGTGTGGAGGGGGGAGCTGCCATCCACCCCCTCCCTCCCTCCCCCTTCCAGTCCTACAGTCCCCTGGGTCAGGAAAGAATGTTTCTTTAACCTCTACTCTACTTACATGTGATAGTCTATCAGGTTTAGCCCTTGATATATTTAGTGGGAGTTAAACTTTACAGAATCCTTTCTTTCTCAATTGTGCATTTCCTAGCCTATTGTTATGCTGCAAAATTCTCTTGAGTGTGACAAGTTGAATAATAACTTCTGCTCTCTTCCTTCCTTCTTTGACAGCCTTGATCCAATCTGCACCTCCTTCTCCCCCAGGATACTTTGGGTTTACTAGGAAGAAGTCATGTTTCCAAAAAGGTGAAAGGGAAAATCACATTTGTCTTTTTTCAAAATACAGTTTCTTCTTCCACAGTGTTATGAATTAAGTTCCGGCAACAGCATCACTTCTGCCTTCACATAACTACCACTGACCCCAAACAGCACTCTAATAACATCGGATTTATTCTCAATACATAGCTTGATGATTTTTATAGCATCACCTGCAGTAAACACAGGCAGCCTCTTATTCTCACCTTTCAAGTCTCAGCCTATATGCCGCCACCTCAGAAACACCTTTCTTGATGAGTGTCATTCCTTAGTTTCTACCTCATCATTCTGTTTATTTTATTCATAACTTTCATCACAATGTATTATGTTGCTTTTCAGTTTTAAGTAAACCCCAATTTTTTATTTTATTTTTTTCTTAAGCATTTTTCCCAGCTATATTGAGATATAAGTAACATATACTGTGTAAATTTAAGGTGTACACCATGTTAATTTGATATATTTATATGTTGCAAAATAATATATTAGCATCAGCTAACACCTCCATCACATCACATAACTACTGTTTCTTTTTTTGCGGTGAAAACATTTAAGATCTATTCTCTTAGCAACTTTCAAGCATGTAACACAGTATTATTAACTATAATCACCATGCTGTACATTAGATCCTCAGAGCTTATTCACCCTATAACTGGAGATTTGTACCCTTTGACTAATATCTTCCTATTTTCCCCTACCCTCCTAACCCCTGGTCACCACCACTCTACTCTCTTTTTCTATGAGTTTGGCTTTTTTAGATTCCACATATAAGTGATATCCACAGTATTTGTCTTTCTGTCACTTAGCATAAAGTCCCCAAGCTTCATCCATGTTGTCTCAAATGGTAGGATTTCCTTCTTTGTTCCGGTTGAATAATATTCCAGTGTGTGTGTGTGTGTGTGTGTGTGTGTGTGTGTGTGTGTGTATGGCACATCTTTTTTATCCATTCACCTGTAGATGGACACTTAGGTTGTTTCCATATCTTGGCTATTGGGAGTAATGCTTTAATAAACATGGGAGCACAAATATCCCTTTGAGATCCTGTTTTCATTTGCTTCGCATATAAATATACACAGAAGTGGGATTGCTGGATCATATGGTAATTCTACTTTTATATTATGTTGCTTATTTATGTGTTTACTTACTAATTGTTTTGCCTATAAAAATATAAGAACTAAAAGGCCAGGAACCTTTTACTTTAATTCATTATTGTATTCCCATTGCCTAGATAGAAAATGGCACTTAGCAGTGGTTTTGTTTTTTTTTTTGTACGCGGGCCTCTCACTGTTGTGGCCTCTCCTGTTGGCGGAGCACAGGCTCCGGACGCGCAGGCTCAGCGCCCATGGCTCACGGGCCGAGCCGCTCTGTGGCATGTGGGATCCTCCCGGACCGGGGCACGAACCCATGTCCGCTGTCTTGGCAGGCGGACTCTCAACCACTGCGCCACCAGGGAAGCCCAGCAGTGTTTTTTAAACCTTTGTTGAATAGGTGAAAGGGCACAAGAGAGCCCCTTGTGGACGCTTAGATGGTGAACCCCTACTGAGGCATGGATGCATTGCAACATCGCTCCCATTCGGCTTTCTGTACTTGGAAGATTCAAGTCCTATAGGTGTGATTGCATCTAGCTGTTCAGGAAGCAGAGCTAGTTTCAGCTTGAGATGGTCAAGTTTCATAAAAGGAGAAGCTGCTAGGTGGTGGGGCCTCCCCAGGAGAATTCAGGTAGCTGAGGGGTGAGGGGTAGGATTGTTACAGCAGATAGTTCCTTCATCCAAGAAGGGGATGAGTCACACACCCTTTTGTGCTTGAAAACACAAAAAGAGAATTAATGGGACCCTGAGAGAAGGTAGGGAAAGGAAAAATGGTTATGTGCCAGAGGTCCTCACTTTCTCTATTGTGTCTGTTGCCTAATTTGAGGATTATTATTATTTTTTTTATTAAATCATTGATTTTTAATGAAGTTAAAATAATTAATTGCATTTTGTTTTCATAGCTCTCCAAGTTATAATAGTACATAAATATCACCCAGAGTAGACTTTCTTTTTTAATTTTATTTATTTTACAGCAGGTTCTTATTAGTTGTCTATTTTATACATATTAGTGTATATATGTCAATCCCAATCTCCCAATTCATCCCACCACCACCACCCCCACACCCCTGCTTTCCCCCCTTGGTGTCCATATGTTTCTTCTCTGCATCTGTGTCTCAATTTCTGCCCTGCAAACCAGTTCATCTGTACCATTTTTCTAGATTCCACATATGTGTGTTAATATACGCTATTTGTTTTTCTCTTTCTGACTTACTTCACTCTGTATGACAATCTCTAGTTCCATCCACATCTCAACAAATGACCCAATTTCGTTCCTTTTTATGGCTGAGTAATATTCCATTGTGTATATGTACCACATCTTCTTTATCCATTTGTCTATTGATGGGCACGTCGTTAGGTTGCTTCCATGACCTGGCTATTGTAAATAGTGCTGCAGTGGACATTGGGGTGCATGTGTCTTTTTGAATTATGGTTTTCTCTGGGTATATGCCCAGTAGCGGGATTGCTGGGTCATATGGTAATTCTATTTTTAGTTTTTTAAGGAGCCTGAGGATTATTTTTGTGGCCCAGGAGGTGTCTGGGCAAGTGACCAAGGGAAATGATTGTTGCAAATGAGCATCATGCCAGTGCCCAGGGCAGTGGCTGGAGCAGAGGACCGAGTAAGTACCATATACCAAGGTAAAGTGGCCCAGGCAGGCTGCCACTCTCCTGACAGCATGCCACTTTATGGTCACAGCTAAAGATGACACCTGCTCTTTCCCTGGGGTATTTTGTGACTCAGAGACTCAAGCCAACACAGCTGCTACTCTGCAGGGCATTACCATTCACTGCTGCAGCCAGAAATCTGAGAGCAACCCTGATCTCTGCCCTTTCCCTTATTTTCCACATTTGTCAATAGTCAGTTATATTGATTCCATCTCCAAACCATCTCTTGACTCTGTTTTCCTTTTCTCCTTCTCCTTTGCCCAAGACCAAACTATCATCTTTTTCACCTAAATGATTGCAAGGGCCTCCTGAGAGTTTATTCCAAACCAAATTTGCTTTCTTCTGTTTTACTTTGCAGATTTCAGGCAACATAATCTCAGTCGAGTCCCTCCCCAGGTTAAATTCCTCAGTGGGTCCTTCTGTTGTTCAGTGATCCCCACCTTTCTCCTTAGCCTCATCTTATTGTATTTTCTGTTCTCTCCTCAGTACTTAAGATTTTCCCCTATATTTTTCCAGTTCCTAGAACTTATTGTGCTTTTTGTTTTTTAAACTTTAGTGCTTTTGCACTGCAGTTTCACTTTGTCTAGAACACGTCCCTATGCTTTCTGCTGCCCGACACACCCAACAGGCAGTATCCAGCCAGCTCCTCTTCGTTGTTCTGATCTTAGCTTTTATAAAAATATGTTTTATTTATAAAAATAGTTTTTCCCCAGCACACTTCTCAAAGAGTTATATGTGAGCAGGAGCTTAAGCTCCATGTAACTCATTGATGAGGGAGTCAGCAGGAATAATGCTCGTTCTAAGATGTGTTGAAGAACAGGGGTTTGTATATTCTGATAAGAAAGAAATGTCAAAATAACAATGTTAAGTTGTATGCAAAACTAGTTAACATCCTACGAGTATTAACAACATGGTTTACTATAAAGCCATGACACCTTACCAGGTTAATCTGTATTCTTTCAGGTCTGTCTTTTTTTAGTGTGTGTGGTACACGGGCCTCTCACTGTTGTGGCCTCTCCCGTGTCCCCTGCATCGGCAGGCGGACTCTCAACCACTGTGCCACCAGGGAAGCCCCAGGTCTGTCTTTAAAAATGTCCCTTGTCAGCAGTGAGTTATTTTTTTAAGTGATATTTTCTGAGAGACTCACATGAAAGTCAAATAGGCTTATTAAAAATATTCTCTGATGATATAAAAGTATCAAGTAATCATCATTGTGCCTTATTTCCAAGTTTGGAATCAATTATTCTTAATTTCAGAAAAGTCTTTCCTTCTTCCTCAGCCTAGATTAGACTCTCCTCCTGATATATGCTCCCAGAGTACCTATATGTATGCTATGTAACCCTTATCACAATCATAATTATAGGCACCACTTTTATATTCTCTGTTAGGAATTGGCTCACGTGATTATGGAGACTGAGAAATCCTAAGATCTGCAGTTGGCCAGCTGGAGACTCAGGAGAGCCGATGGTGTAGTTCCAGGAGAGCCAACGGTACAAATTCCAGTCCAAAAGCCAGCAGCTTAAGACCCAAGAAGAGTCTAAAGGCAGGAAGAAGACCAGTGTCCC
This sequence comes from Phocoena sinus, assembly GCF_008692025.1. Taxonomy (NCBI): domain Eukaryota; kingdom Metazoa; phylum Chordata; class Mammalia; order Artiodactyla; family Phocoenidae; genus Phocoena; species Phocoena sinus. The sequence goes on from NC_045772.1 coordinate 92,125,242, forward strand.
AGCTCAAGGTAGCCAAGCAGGAGGAGTTCCCTCTTACTCAGCCTTTTTGATCTATTCATGTCTTCACTTGACTGGATGAGACCCACCCACTTCAGGGAGGACACTCTGTCTTAATAAGTCTACCTATTCAAATGTTAAGCTCATCTAAGACACACTCACAAGCACACACAGAATAATGTTTGACCAAATGTCAGGTTAACACATAAAATTAACCATTGCGGATTATAAGCACCATGGGAGCAGGGACCTCCAGATTTGTATCTGCAGCTGCCTTCAGCAGCTTCCATATGATGTCTTATTGGCACTTAAACTTGAAAAAGGCTGAAATTGAACTCCTGATTTTTCCATCTATTCACATATAGCTCCACATTCCACCCAAATGTTCAATTCAAAGACCTATGTGACATTCTTGATTCCTCTCTTTCCCATCTCGCTTAACCATGTACCAGCAAGTTCATTTGGTTCTACTGCTAAAATATATTATGCATTCCTCTACTTCTTTCTGTCTCTACTGCTACCACTCTCATCATCTGCCTGGTCCATTGTGGTTGTTTATTTGTTAGTCTCCTGATTAAATTTTGGATTCTAAGATTTCAAGAATTCAATTCTCAATTTCCAGAACTTTTTCATCATTCCGAACAGAAACTCTGTACCTATTAAACAATAATTTCCATTTCCCCTCCCCATTCTCTATTCTATTTTCTGTCTCTATGAATTTATCTATTCTAGGTATCTCATATAAATGAGTCCATACCATATTTGTCATCTTGTGCATGATTTCTTTCACTTAGCATAATGTTTTCAAGGTTCCTCCATGTTGTAGCATATATCAGAATTTTACTCCTTTTTAAGGGTGAATACGTTTCAATGTATGTATATAGCAAAATTTTTAAATCCATTCATTTGTTGATGGGTACTTGGGTTGTTTCCATATTTTGGCTATTGTGAATAATGCTACTATGAACATTGGGGTAAATCTGTTCGAGTCCCTGCTTTCAATTTTTTTGTATATATATGTAGAAGTGGGATTGCTGGATCATAATAATTTCATGTTTAACTTTTTGAGGAACCATCTTGAGGTTCACTTTTTGCACATGGATAGCCAACTTTTCCAGCACCATTTGTTGAAAGGATCATCATTCCCCACTGCATTATCTTGGTATTCTTTTGAAAATTAATTGACCATAAATGCGTGTCTTTTTCTGTATCTCTATTCTGTTGCATTGGTCTGTGTGTCTACCCTTATGTCAGTACACATGGTCTCGATCACTGTAACTTTATTTTAAATCTTGAAATCAGGTAATGTAAGACTTACAGACTTGTTCTTATTTTAAAAACTATTTTGGTTCTTGTAGATCCTTTGTATTTCCCTATACATTTTAAGAATCAGCATGTTAATTTCTAAAAAGCCTGTGGAGATTTTTGATTGGGATTGAAATTGAATCTGTCTTTCAATCTGGGGAAAATCGACGTCTTCACAATACTGGGCCTTCTAATCCATAAGCATGGCATTCTTTCTACTTACTTGAGTCTTCTTTACTTCTTCTCAGTAATGCTTTGTAGGTTTCAGTGTATCGGTCTTACACATATTTACTTATTTGTCCCTAAATATTTCATATTTTTAATGCTATAACAAATGTTACTTTAGAAAATTTTAATTTTCAATTGTTTGTTGTTGACATATAGAAATAGAATTAATTTATGTATAGTGGCTTTCTATTCTGAGACATTGTTAAACTCACTTTTATTTAATTCCATGAGATTTTTCATATAGATAATCATGTTGTCTGCAAGTAAGGACAGTTCTACTTCTTTTCCAAAGTGTATTCACTTTCCTTCTTATTCTTGCTTTATTCCTCTAGCTAGAGTCTTCAGCACAGTGTTAAACGAAGGTGGAGAGAGTGGACATGCTTCCTGATCTTAGGGGGAAGGGATTCAGTCTTTCTCCTTTAAGAGGTATTAGCTTAGCTGTATGTTTTTCAAGACACCCTTTATCAGGTTGTGAAAATTCTGTTCTATTCTTAGTTTGTTGAAAGCTTTTTTTTGTTTGTTTGTTTGTTTTATCATGAATGGGTATTGAATTTTGTCTAATGCTTTACTGCCACTATTATCATATGGTTTTACTTTTTTCTAATTTCTTATTTTATTTTATTTTTTTACATCTTTATTGGAGTATAATTGCTTTACAATGGTGTGTTAGTTTCTGCTTTATAATAAAGTGAATCAGTTATACATATACATATGTCCCCATATTTCTTCCCTCTTGCGTCTCCCTCCCTCCCACCCTCCCTATCCCACCCCTCCAGGTGGTCACAAAGCACCGAGCTGATCTCCCTGTGCTATGCGGCTGCTTCCCACTAGCTATCTACCTTACGTTTGGTAGTGTATATATGTCCATGCCTCTCTCTCGCTTTGTCACAGCTTACCCTTCCCCCTCCCCATATCCTCACGTCCATTCTCTAGTAGGTCTGTGTCTTTATTCCTGTCTTACCCCTAGGTTCTTCATGACATTTTTTCCCTTAAATTCCATATATATGTGTTAGCATATGGTATTTGTTTTTCTCTTTCTGACTTACTTTACTCTGTATGACAGATTCTAGGTCTATCCACCTCATTACAAATAGCTCAATTTTGTTTCTTTTTTTTTTTTTTTTTTTTTGCGGTACGCGGGCCTCTCACTGTTGTGGCCTCTCCCGTTGCGGAGCACAGGCTCCGGATGCGCAGGCTCAACAGCCATGGCTCACGGGCCCAGCCGCTCCGCGGCATGTGGGATCTTCCCGGACCGGGGCACGAACCCATGTCCCCTGCATCGGCAGGCGGACTCTCTACCACTGCGCCACCAGGGAAGCCCAATTTTGTTTCTTTTTATGGCTGAGTAATATTCCCTTGTATATATGTGCCACATCTTCTTTATCCATTCATCTGATGATGGGCACTTAGGTTGTTTCCATCTCCGGGCTATTGTAAATAGAGCTGCAATGAACATTTTGGTACATGACTCTTTTTGAATTTTGGTTTTCTCAGTGTATATGCCCAGTAGTGGGATTGCTGGGTCATATGGTAGTTCTATTTGTAGTATTTTAAGGAACCTCTGTACTGTTCTCCATAGTGGCTATACCAATTCACATTCCCACCAACAGTGCAAGAGTGTTCCCTTTTCTCCACACCCTCTGGCATTTACTGTTTCTAGATTTTTTTTTTTTTTTTTTTTTTGTGGTACGCGGGCCTCTCCCTGTTGTGGCCTCTCCCGTTGCGGAGCAGGCTCCGGACGCGCAGGCTCAGCGCCCATGGCCCACGGGCCCAGCCGTCCGCAGCATGTGGGATCTTCCCAGACCGGGGCACGAACCCGTGTCCCCTGCATCGGCAGGCGGACTCTCAACCACTGCACCACCAGGGAAGCCCTGTTTCTAGATTTTTTGATAATGGCCATTCTGACTGGTGTGAGATGATATCTCATTGTAGTTTTGATTTGCATTTCTCTAATGATTAATGACGTTGAGCATTCTTTCATGTGTTTGTTGGCATTCTGTATATCTTCTTTGGAGAAATGTCTATTTAGGTCTTCTGCCCATTTTTGGATTGGGTTGTTTGGTTTTTTGTTATTGAGCTGCATGAGCTGCTTATAAATTTTGGAGATTAATCCTTTGTCAGTTGCTTCATTTGCAAATATTTTCTCCCATTCTGAGGGTTGTCTTTTGGTCTTGGTTATGGTTTCCTTTGCTGTGAAAAAGCTTTGAAGTTTCATTAGGTCCCATTTGTTTATTTTTGTTTTTATTTCCATTTCTCTAGGAGGTGGGTCAAAAAGGATCTTGCTGTGATTTATGTCATAGAGTGTTCTGCCTATGTTTTCCTCTAAGAGTTTGATAGTTTCTAGCCTTACATTTTGGTCTTTAATCCACTTTGAGCTTATTTTTGTGTATGGTGTTAGGGAGTGATCTAATCTCATACTTTTACATGTACCTGTCCAGTTTTCCCAGCACCACTTATTGAAGAGGCTGTCCTTTCTCCACTGTACATTCCTGCCTCCTTTATCAAAGATAAGGTGACTGTATGTGTGTGGGTTTATCTCTGGGCTTTCTATCCTGTTCCACTGATCTGTGTTTCTGTTTTTGTGCCACTACCATACTGTCTTGATTACTGTAGCTTTGTAGTATAGTCTGAAGTCAGGAAGCCTGATTCCTCCAGCTCTGTTTTTTGTTCTCAAGATTGCTTTGGCTATTCGGGGTCTTTTGTGTTTTCATACAAATTGTGAAATTTTTTGTTCTAGTTCTGTGAAAAATGCCAGTGGTAGTTTGATAGGGATTGCATTGAATCTGTAGATTGCTTTGGGTAGTAGAGTCATTTTCACAATGTTGATTCTTCCAATCTAAGAACATGGTATATCTCTCCATCTTTTTGTATCATCTTTAATTTCTTTCATCAGTGTCTTATAATTTTCTGCATACAGGTCTTTTGTCTCCTTAGGTAGGTTTATTCCTAGATATTTTATTCTTTTTGTTGCAATGGTAAGTGGGAGTGTTTTCTTGATTTCACTTTCAGATTTTTCATCATTAGTGTATAGGAATGCCAGAGATTTCTGTGCATTAATTTTGTATCCTGCTACTTTACCAAATTCATTGATTAGCTCTAGTAGTTTTCTGGTAGCATCTTTAGGATTCTCTATGTATAGTATCATGTCATCTGCAAACAGTGACAGCTTTACTTCTTCTTTTCCAATTTGGATTCCTTTTATTTCCTTTTCTTCTCTGATTGCTGTGGCTAAAACTTCCAAAACTATGTTGAATAAGCGTGGTGAGAGTGGGCAGCCTTGTCTTGTTCCTGATCTTAGTGGAAATGCTTTCAGTTTTTCACCATTGAAGATGATGTTGGCTGTGGGTTTGTTGTATATGGCCTTTATTATATTGAGGAAAGTTCCCTCTATACCTACTTTCTGCAGGGTTTTTATCATAAATGGGTGTTGAATTTTGTCGAAAGCTTTCTCTGCATCTATTAAGATGATCATATGGTTTTTCTCCTTCAATTTGTTAATATGGTGTATCACGTTGATTGATTTGCGTATATTGAAGAATCCTTGCATTCCTGGAATAAACCCCACTTGATCATGGTGTATGATCCTTTTAATGTGCTGTTGGATTCTGTTTGCTAGTATTTTGTTGAGGATTTTTGCATCTATGTTCATCAGTGATATTGGCCTGTAGTTTTCTTTCTTTGTGACATCCTTGTCTGGTTTTGGTATCAAGGTGATGGTGGCCTCGTAGAAGGAATTTGGGAGTGTTCCTCCCTCTGCTATATTTTGGAAGAGTTCGAGAAGGATAGGTGTTAGCTCTTCTCTAAACGTTTGATAGAATTCACCTGTGAAGCCATCTGGTCCTGGGCTTTTGTTTGTTGGAAGATTTTTTTTGTGTGTGTGTGTGTTACTTGGGCCTCTCACAGTTGGTGGCCTCTCCCGTTGCGGAGCACAGCCTCTGGACGCGCAGGCTCAGCGGCCATGGCTTATAGGCCTAGCCGCTCCGCGGCATGTGGGATCTTCCCGGACCAGGGCACGAACCCGTGTCCCCTGCATCGGCAGGCAGACTCTGAACCACTGCGCCACCAGGGAAGCCCTGTTGGAAGATTTTTAATCACAGTTTCAATTTCAGTGCTTGTGATTGGTCTGTTCATATTTTCTATTTCTTCCTGATTCAGTCTTGGCAGGTTGTGCATTTCTTTTTTTTTTTTTTTTTTTGCGGTACGCGGGCCTCTCACCGCTGTGGCCTCTCCCGTTGCAGAGCACAGGCTCCTGACGTGCAGGCTCAGTGGCCATGGCTCACGGGCCCAGCCGCTCCGCGGCACGTGGGATCCTCCCGGACCGGGACACGAACCCGTGTCCCCTGCATCGGCAGGCGGACTCGCATCCACTGTGCCACCAGGGAAGCCCAGGTTGTGCATTTCTAAGAATTTGTCCATTTCTTCCAGATTGTCTATTTTATGGGCATAGAGTTGCTTGTAGTAATCTCTCATGACTTTTTTTATTTCTGCAGTGTCAGTTGTTACTTCTCCTTTTTCATTTCTAATTCTATTGATTTGAGTCTTCTCCCTTTTTTTCTTGATGAGTCTGGCTAGTGGTTTATCTATTTTGTTTATCTTCTCAAAGAACCAGCTTTTAGTTTTATTGATCTTTGCTATCGTTTCCTTCATTTCTTTTTCATTTATTTCTGATCTGATTTTTATGATTTCTTTCCTTCTGCTAGCTTTGGGGTTTTTTTGTTCTTCTTTCTTTAATTGCTTGAGGTGCAAGGTTAGGTTGTTTATTCGAGATGTTTCCTGCTTCTTAAGGTGGGCTTGTATTGCTATAAACTTCCCCGTTAGAACTGATTTTGCAGCATCCCATAGGTTTTGGGTCGTCATGTCTCTATTGTCATTTGTTTCTAGGTATTTTTTTATTTCCTCTTTGATTTCTTCAGTGATCACTTCATTATTAAGTAGTGTATTGTTTAGCCTCCATCTGTTTGTATTTTTTACAGATCTTTTCCTGTAATTGATATCTAGTCTCATGGCGTTGTGGTCAGAAAAGATACTTGATACAATTTCAGTTTTCTTAAATTTACCAAGGCTTGATTTGTGACCCACGATATGATCTATCCTGGAGAATGTTCCATGAGCACTTGAGAAAAATGTGTATTCTGTTGTGTTTGGATGGAGTGTCCTATAAATATCAATTAAGTCCATCTTGTTTAATGTATCATTTAAAGCTTGTGTTTCCTTATTTATTTTCATTTTGGATGATCTGTCCATGGGTGAAAGTGGGGTGTTAAAGTCCCCTACTATGAATGTGTTACTGTCGATCTCCTCTTTTATGGCTGTTAGTATTTGCCTTATGTATTGAGGTGCTCCTATGTTGGGTGCATAAATATTTACAATTGTTATATCTTCTTCTTGGATCGATCCCTTGATCATTATGTAGTGTCCTTCTTTGTCTCTTTTAATAGTCCTTATTTTAAAGTCTATTTTGTCTGATATGAGAATTGCTACTCCCACTTTCTTTTGGTTTCCATTTGCATGGAATATCTTTTTCCATCCCCTTACTTTCAGTCTGTATGTGTCTCTAGGTCTGAAGTGGGTCTCTTGTAGACAGCATATATGAGGGTCTTGTTTTTGTATCCATTCAGCCAATCTGTGTCTTTTGGTGGGAGCATTTAGTCCATTTACATTTAAGGTAATTATCGATATGTATGTTCCTATTCCCATTTTCTATATTGTTTTGGGTTCGTTATTATAGGTCTTTTCCTTCTCTTGTGTTTCTTGTCTAGAGAAGTTCCTTTAGCATTTGTTGTAAAGCTGGTTTGGTGGTGCTGAACTCTCTCAGCTTTTGCTTGTCTGTAAAGGTTTTAATTTCTCCATCAAATCTGAATGAGATCCTTGCTGGGTAGAGTAGTCTTGGTTGCAGGTTTTTCTCCTTCATCACTTTCAGTATGTCCTGCCACTCCCTTCTGGCTTGTAGGGTTTCTGCTGAGAGATCAGCTGTTAACCTTATGGGGATTCCCTTGTGTGTTATTTGTTGTTTTTCCCTTGCTGCTTTTAATATGCTTTCTTTGTATTTAATTTTTGACAGTTTGATTAATATGTGTCTTGGCGTATTTCTCCTTGTATTTATCCTGTATGGGACTCTCTGTGCTTCCTGGACTTGATTAACTATTTCCTTTCCCATATTAGGGAAGTTTTCAACTATAATCTCTTCAAATATTTTTCAGTCCCTTTCTTTTTCTCTTCTTCTTCTGGAACCCCTATAATTCGAATGTTGGTGCATTTAATGTTGTCCCAGAGGTCTCTGAGACTGTTCTCAGTTCTTTTCATTCTTTTTTCTTTATTCTGCTCTGCAGTAGTTATTTCTACTATTTTATCTTCCAGGTCACTTATCTGTTCTTCTGCCTCTGTTATTCTGCTATTGATCCCATCTAGAGTATTTTTCATTTCATTTATTGTGTTGTTCATCGTTGTCTGTTTCATCTTTAGTTCTTCTAGGTCCTTGTTACATGTTTCTTGCATTTTGTCTATTCTGTTTCCAAGATTTTGGATCATATCATTATTCTGAATTCTTTTTCTGGTAGACTGCCTATTTCCTCTTCATTTGTTAGGTCTGCTGGGTTTTTATGTTGCTCCTTCATCTGCTGTGTGTTTTTCTGTCTTCTCATTTAGCTTATCTTAAGCTGTGTTTGGGGTCTCCTTTTTGCAGGCTGCAGGTTCGTAGTTCCTGTTGTTTTTGGTGTCTGTCCCCAGTGGCTAAGGTTGGTTCAGTGGGTTGTGTAGGCTTCCTGGTGGATGGTGCCTGTGTTGTGCTGGATGAGGCTGGATCTTGTCTTTCTGGTGGGCAGGTCCACGTCTGGTGGTGTGTTTTGGGGTGTCTGTGGACTTGTTACGATTTTAGGCAGCCTCTCTGCTAATGGGTGGAGTGCTGGTCATTGAGTGAAGCTGGGTGCTGGTGTTGAGATGGAGATCTCTGGGAGATTTTTGCCGTTTGATATTATGGGGAGCTGGGAGGTCTCTTGTGGACCAGTGTCCTGAAGTTGGCTCTCCCACCTCAGAGGCACAGCAGTGACTCCTGGCTGCAGTACCAAGAGACTTTCATCCACATGGCTCAGAATAAAAGGGAGAAAAAGTAGAAAGAAAGAAAGAGAGAGAGAGAGGAAGGAAGGGAAGAGGGAAGAAAGGAGGGAAGGAAGGAAAGAAAGAAGATAAAATAAAATAAAGTAACATAAAATATATTAAAATAAAAAATTATTATTAAGAAAAAAAGTTTGTTTATTTTTTTGCGGTACGAGGGCCTCTCACTGCTGTGGCCTCTCCCGTTGCGGAGCGGAGCACAGGCTCCGAATGTGCAGGCTCAGCGGCCATGGCTCACAGGCCCAGCTGCTCCACGGCATGTGGGATCTTCGCAGACCAGGGCACGAACCCATGTCCCCTGCATCGGCAGGCGGACTCTCAACCACTGCGCCACCAGGGAAGCCCAAGAAAAAAATATTTTTTAAAAAGGAAAAAAAAATAAAACCAGACCGATAGAGCCCTAGGAGAAATGGTGGAACCAAAGCTATACAGACAAAATCTCACCCAGAAGCATACACATACACACTCACAAAAAGAGGAAAAGGGGAAAAAAATCATAAATGTTGCTCTCAGAGTCCACCTCCTCAATTTGGGATGATTCGTTGTGTATTTATGTATTCCACAGATGCACGGTACATCAAGTTGATTGTGGAGCTTTAATCCGTTGCTTCTGAGGCTGCTGGGAGAGATTTCCCGTTCTCTTCTTTGTTCGCACAGCTCCCGGGGCTCAGTTTTGGATTTGGCCGCACCTCTGCGTGTAGGTCGCCTGAGGGCGTCTGTTCTTCGCTCAGACAGGACGAGGTTAAAGGAGCCGCTGCTTCGGGGGCTCTGGCTCACTCAGGCCGGGGGGGAGGGAGGAGCACGGAGGGCGGGGCGAGCGTGCGGCGGCCGAGGCCTGCGTGACGTTGCACCAGCCTGAGGCGTGCCGTGCGTTCTCCCGGGGAAGTTGTCCCTGGATTCCGGGACCCTGGCAGTGGCGGGCTGCACAGGCTCCCCGAAGGGGGGGTGTGCATAGTGACCTGTGCTCGCACACAGCTTCTTGGTGGTGGCGGCAGCAGCCCTAGCGTCTCATGCCCGTCTCTGAGGTCCGTGCTTTTAGCCGCGGCTCGCGCCTGTCTCTGGAGCTCCTTTAAGCAGCGCTCTTAATCCTCTCTCCTCGCGCACCAGGAAACAAAGAGGGAAGAAAAAGTCTCTTGCCTCTTCGGCAGGTCCAGAGTTTTCCCCGGACTCACTCCCGGCTAGCCGTGGCGCAGTAACCCCCTGCAGTCTGTGTTCACGCCGCCAACCCCAGGCCTCTCCCTGGGATCCGACCGAAGCCCGAGCCTCAGCTCCCAGCCCCGCCCACCCCGGCGGGTGAGCAGCCAAGCCTCTCGGACTGGCGAGTGCCGGTCGGCACCGGTCCTCCGTGCGGGAATCTCTCCGCTTTGCCTTCCGCACCCCTGTTGCTGTGCTCTCTGCCGCTGCTCCGAAGCTTTCTCCCTCCGACACCTGCAGTCTTCGCCCGCAAAGGGGCTTCCTAGTGTGTGGAAACATTTCGTCCTTCACAGCTCCCTCCCGCTGGTGCAGGTACCGTCCCTATCCTTTTTTCTCTGTTTTTTCTTTTGCCCTACCCAGGTACGTGGGGGGTTTCTTGCCTTTTGGGAGGTCTGAGGTCTTCTGCCAGCGTTCAGTAGGTGTTCTGTAGGAGTTGTTCCACGTGTAGATGTATTTCTGGTGTATCTGTGGGCAGGAAGGTGATCTCTGCGTCTTACTCTTCCGCCATCTTCCTCACTACTCGGTTTTACTTTTTTTTTTTGTTTTTTGCGGTACGCGGGCCTCTCACTGTGGTGGCCTCTCCCGTTGCGGAGCACAGGCTCCGGACGCGCAGGCCCAGCGGCCATGGCTCACGGGCCCAGCCGCTCCGCGGCATGTGGGATCTTCGCGGACCGGGGCACGAACCCGCGTCCCCTGCATCGGCAGGCGGACTCTCAACCACTGCGCCACCAGGGAAGCCCGGTTTTACTTTTTATATGGACTGATTTTCAAATGTTGAACTAACCTTGGATTCCAGGATTAACTACTTTAAAAAATATGTATAAAAAAATATATATATATATATACACACACATATATATGTGTGTGTATATATATATATATATCTTACCAAATTTGATTTTTACATATATTTTTAAAGGATTTTTGCATCTGTGTTCATAAGGGATAATGATATATACTTTTCTTATAATATCTTTATCAGAGTTAACTATAAGAATAATAATGACCTGATAAAATCAGTTGGAAAGTGTTTGTTTATCTACTTTCTCTAAGTGTTTGTGTAGAATTGGTATTGTTTTTGTTTAAAAGCTTCACCATTGAAGCCATCTGGGCCTAGACATTTTTCTGTGGAAAGATTTGTAGCTACAAATTTAATATCTTTAATAGCTATAGGGATATTCAGGTTATCAACTTCTTGAATGAGCTTTATTTTATTTTTTAAAGGAATTTGTCCATTTCATGTAAGTTATTAAATTTATTGGCATAAAGTTATTCACAGTGTTTTCTTATTATGTCTCTAGAATCTGTAGTGTTGCCCCCCTCTGGAATATTCCCTTTCAGGAATATCTTCATTCCTGATATTTGTAAGTCGTGTGTTTTTTTTCTCTCTTAAGTCTGGCTGGAGGCATATCAATTTTATTAAGCTTTCAAAAGAAAAGGTTTTTGGTTTTACTGGTTTTCTGTATTATTTTTAAAATTTTCTGTTTCATTGGTTTCTACACTTTTATTTATTATTTACTTCTGTTTGCTTTGGGTTTAGCTCTTCTTGTTTCTAGTTTCTTATAGAAGAATTTCAGATCATTGATTTAGACCCTTCTCCTTTTCTAATATAGGCATTTAATACCATCTACATTTCTCTCTAAGAACTGTTTTAGCTGCATCCCACAATTTTGATATGATGTATTATCATTTTTATTTACTTCAAATATTTTCTAATTTCTCTTAGGCTTTATTCTTTGACCCTTGGATTATTTATAATTATGTCATTTAATTTCCAAATACTTGGAGATTTTCCAGACACCATTCTGCTACTGATTTCGTTTTATTTAGTTGTGGTTAGAGAACATACTATATATGATTTAATGACTTCAAAATTTATTGAAATTTGCTTTATATCCAAAAGTATAGTCCATCTTGGTGAATGTTCCATGTGAATTCAAAAGGAATGTATATTCTGCTGTTACTGGGTATAGTGTTCTATAAATGTCAGTTAGATCAAATTGGTTGGTAGTGTTGTTTAAGTCTTCTACAGCTATTTCTGTCTACTTGTGCTACTGTTTACTAAAAGAGGAGTATTTAAATTTCTAACATGTTTGTAGGTTTTTTTTTTTTAATCAATTTATTTTTTGGCTACTTTGGGTCTTTGTTGCTGTGCGGGCTTTCTCTAGTTGTGGAGAGTGGGGGCTAATATTTGTTGCAGTGCATGGACTTCTCATTGTGGTGGCTTCTCGTTGCAGAGCACGGGCTCTAGGCACGCGGGCTTCAGCAGTTGTAGCACGCAGCTCAGTAGTTGTGGCTCACGGGCTCTAGAGCGCATGCTCAGTAGCCGTGGCTCATGGGCTTAGTTGCTCGGTGACATGTGGGATCTTCGCGGACCAAGGCTTGAACCTGTGTCCCCTGCACTGGCAGGTGGATTCTTAACCACTGCGCCACCAGGGAAGTCCCAGTTTGTAGGCTTTTCTATTTCTCCTATCAGTTCTTGATTTATATATTTTCAGGCTCTGTAATTAGGTTAATATACATTTACAATTATTATATTTTCTTAGTGAATTGGTCTCTATCTTTAAGAAACATTCCTCTTAAACCTGGTAAAAACTTCTTGTTCTAAAAATCTACTCAATCTTATATTAATATTGACACTTTAGCTTTCTTTTGATTAGCATTTGCATTTTATATCTTCTTCCTCCTTTCTATGTTAACCATCTGTGTCTTTATATTTAAAGTGGGTTTCTTCTCAGAGTTAGTATGCAGCTGAGCCTTTAAAAAAAATTCAACCTGACAATCTCCACTTTTTAATTGTTTAAACCTTTTATATGTAATGTAATTATTTATATGCTTAGGTTTAAATGTACCGTCTTGCTAATTGTTTTCTATTTGTGTCAATTGCTTTTCCCTTTTTTATTTTCTTTTCCTGACTTCTTTGGATTTAGATATTTTTTCTGATTTCATCTTGCCTCCACTAGGCTTTTAGCACTTTTTAAAATTTTAGTGATTGCTCTATGAAATATACTTTTTAAACTTTTTGCAGTCTACTTACAATCATATCCTATTTCATATACAGTATAAAAATGTTACAACAGTACATTTACCTTTCTCCCTTCCTTTCCTTTGTGTTCCTGTTATATTTTACTTCTACATATGCTGTATATCCACAATAATTGTTATTCTTACTATATAAAAATATATTTAATATTTAGTATATTTCAATTTTTACTGTACAAATAAAATATATTGTTATTCTACTATAGTCAGTAACCCTTTTTGACAACTTTACTGGAATTTAATAAAATACCCATATTTAAAGCATATAACTTACTAAGTTTTGACATAAGCACATGCCTGTGAAATCAATACCACAGTCAGGATAACGCACATATTCATCACCTGCAAAAGCTTCCTTATGACCATATGTAATCTCTCCTTCTTCATTGTCTATTCCTGTTGAGATGATCATATGATTTTTTTTTGATATAACCTATTAATATAGCAAATTACAGCTTCAGTCCTCTAGTCCTTTCTTATGGTTCTTTCCCTGGTCTTGAGTATTTTCCTCACATGCACGCACCTTTCAAAACTCAGCTGAATACTTGATGAGACCTTTTACAGAGCTCTGAAGTTCTCTCATGCTTTAGCTCACTCCTCTCCAGGACTCTGCCCTGCAAACTCTAGCCATTTTGCCTTTTAGGACACCCAGCATCATCTCCCCGACTCATGGAGACTAGCAGGCTCTGCTTGGGTTTCCCCTCCCTCTGCAGCAGCTTGGAAACTGAAAGTTCTAGGTGTATAGATAGCAATGTTCACACTCAAAGTTGGGAGAATTGTCTGGCCAAGGCTATGAGGATGGGTGGGACAGGCAGGCATCAGAGAGAGATAGGACAGTGGATTGAAGGGATTGCAGAGTGGAGGGATAGTTATTTGGGGGAGGGAGATTGGATCATTGTAAAAACCTTAGAGAAGAAGGTAAATAATGAAAAGCTGGGTTAAGGAAGGGAAAGGAACGTGTATTGAGCATAATTCTGGCTGCACAGGCTGACATAAAACCAGTGCTTCAGTCAGTCCAAAAATGATTTTATCCCAAAATTCACTGTAGGCCATTTGTGAACTAGGTGTTTCTCTTTAATCACTCTTTCTCCTCATGAAACTGAGTGTGACTCTTAGGGGCTCCTTAAACATCACTATGCTGTTGCTCAGAGGGAAACAAGTGTTACGTCTTCAGTAGGCCCCGATCCACTTAGGATCGAAGCTCCTTTAAGAACTCCAGGACCTTCTGGAACTGATTCAGATGCTACACTCCATGTCCTTGGCCACTGTATGTGGTAAGCCTGATTCCTTTTGCCTAGACTTCTCTAGAGAATCCTGCTTTTATACTAGAGTGTTAGAACTCCATAGACTCCTGGGAGAGCAGGCACTTGAGGGCGATTCTATTGCAGGAGTAGGGAAAAGGCTGATAGGCAAAGCATAGTCTTTGGTGGATGGTGCGGATGCGGGGTAGAAGGTCAGGCAGTTGGCCAAGCCACGGAGGTCCAACAAGAAGCAACGAGTGGAACATTGGCAACAAGTGGGGCCCCAGAGGGCAATCCAAGAGTCCGGCAGATCCAGAGAGGCCGTCAGCAGCCTGCATCAGGGTTGGCTAATGCAAACACAGAGGAAACAAAGATTAATCACTCTCCTGGGCTCCCTGTTATCCCTCCCGAGTGCCGTGCCTATCATTTGCTCATTGGGTCCAGAGTTTTGGAACACAGGATTATTGGCGCTTGGTGGAGACTAAATTATTCACGCATTCTTTGACTTACCAGCTTGTAGAAACCATAATTCTAGTCTTTACGGCCTTGATAGGAGCTCTGCGTTTGAATGGGGGAATCTCACAGATTAAGGTTAAAATTAGGAGCAGTGAGAGGCATTTAGGGAGAGGACAAAGGGAGTCTTCTCCCCTATGCAGTATAAAACTTAAAACATTATGTTCAGGGATAAATAATGAGACAAGAAATAGATATGCAAACAGGTTATTTTTTCTTGAGTAAGCGTGTGCCTCTTCTAGTGCCAGCGTTTCAGGGCTTTGGGGGTTATGCATAGTACCCTGTGTACATCACTACCACTGCATTTCACACTGCCTAATAATCATCTGTGCATCTGCCCCCCACACCAGACGGAACCCTGTGGATAGGAACTGAGTCTTATTAATCTCTATATCCCTAGCACCTAGCAGTGATGAATGATAAAATGTTCATCACTTTCTTACCAAGCATGTGTTATTCCAGAAGTGCTTTGAATTAGGAATTCCTTCACAGCGAACATCAGATCTTTCTTTTCCAGTGTAAGTAGGAAATAACTCAGAACAATACCTAACAGGCATTTAGCCTGTTGATGATGCTAATGATGACATCTAGTTTCCATGGCAACATGCACTTATCCTTACAGTGTTTCTTGGACTGTGTGAAATTTGGAAGAAAAAATACATACGTCTTCCCACATTGTGAGAAAATCTTTTGTATTACAGTATTTCTGTCCATGTCCTCTTCTTTCTAAACATGTTTATTCTAGTAGTTGAGTCAGTGATGTACATACTGTGGACTATAATGAGGTCAAACCCAGAAATGGCATTGGTGGTAGCGAGGGAGACAAGCAGAGAATAAGGGATGTGGATTGTTAAAAATGCATAGGTGGCAAACTCATTTCAACACACATTTCCTTCCTTTCTTTTTCTTTTCCTGCATTCTCCTTCTCTGATCCTCATAACTCAGCTAAATCCAGCTCTCTTTAAACCTTGAAATCACTTCACTTTCTGCAGAGACCATGCTGAAAACTGTGAAAGGGGTATCTAAGCTGCTCTCCCGCTCAGAATCCTTTAGTAGCTCCCATCTCCTCAGCCACAGTGTAAGCTTGTCCGCTGGCCGTAGGGAGCTGTTTTTTTTTTTTTTTTTTTTGCGGTGGGGGTGGGGGTTGGTCACACCGTGGCTTGTAGGATCTTAGTTCCCCAACCAGGGATCGAACTCGGACCCTTGGCAAGAGAGTGCAGAAGCCTAACCACTGGACCACCAGGGAAGTCCCAAGCCCTTCCTTAAAGAGCCTTCAGCTACTCTTTCTCCTATCTCCCAGCTCCTCCACTTCGCATCTTATGAGCAAGCTCTTTTCAAGTCTCTGAACCCTGTTGGTTAACCTGGAATAAGTTACCCCTTTCTCACCTGATGAGCTTATGTTTCTATTTCAAATCTTGCTTTAGGCCTTCCCTTCTCTGGGAAGTCACTTTGGATTGCCTCTCACGTCTGGTTTAGGTGCTGACCCGTGTGCTCCAGAACACCTTGGGTTCCTTGTACAGTTGAACTGAGGCCACCATACTGTAAACTGAATCCCTCAGTAGACAGCGAACAGTTTTAGAACAATGTCTTTAATCTTTAAATCTCAAGCCTCAGGATAATTTAAGGCTAATTGGGTAGGTTCTCAACTAATGCTTCTGAATGAATGAATGAATGAATGAAGTGGCCCAATAATACCCGGGACTCCTTATGCTCACGTTCTACCCCCACTAGAGTTGTTTTAATACATTAGAGAAGTGTGATGTTGAAACTTAAACCTGCGGGAGAGTCAGAACATGTAACATTGCCAATAGGTCCAAATCTAAGAGGAAGCATCTGCCTCAGGTCTTGGCAGATTTCCTTGCCTCCCTCTCTTCTGTCCTTTTATCCAACAGATGTCTGAGTACTGCAACCTCAAGATGATTAATAACGCAAGGGTTGGGGGAGGGCAGTATTTTTGTACTTCTTACCAGTACTTTGGACTCTAATCTTTCCATTCCCATGTGTGATAACAATTTGATTTTCCACTGTTGAGGTGTGTGCCTATATGGTTTAACTATGAGTAACTGTTAAGAGTTTATCATTACTAGTTATGGAAGAAATGGCAGGTGGGCTTAGGCTCCTGAGAACCAGCAGAGAAGAAGAGGGACCAGGAGTCAGAGCCAGTGGTAGAGGCCATTTAGGAAAGGAAAGCAGTTGGTTTTGAGGAACCTGAAAACAAGACAGAAGCAGTCCAGTGTGTCTTTGGTTGGTGTCCTTACTGATTTAGGCATCTGAACGTATGACCATGACCTTCTGGGAGGCCTTGAAGTTACTGTAAGGAGCTTGACATCCAAATGAGAACTTGTATTTTCTCAGTCAATACATAGTAAAAATACAATTACTGGTATATGAGAGTTTCCATACTTAAAAGACTGGAAATGGATCTTGATAAACTAGTAGTTCTCATCCTGGGCAAAATTACACACTGATTTTGTATTTGTAAGCACCTTATAATGTACAAAGATCTTTTACTTACACTAATTTATTATATTTACCACAATCCTGTAGGATAAGATAGGTAGGTATCGTCATTTTTCAGATACAGAAACTGAGACTTAGGCTGTGACCTGTATCTGGTCTCATGAGTCTGATTCCGATGAGATGAGGTTGCAGATTCCATGGGTCTTAGTCCAGTGCTTTCTTCTCTACATCACAAAGTTCTCCATGGGGAAAAAAAACCGTATCCAGAACCAAAGATAGAGAAAGATGGGACCGGATATAAAATACCCACTTCTGAAAAACCAAAGAAAAGAAAGAACAGGGCTGGGAGCAAGGTTGGGTTCTTCTGCCTGACAGTGGTATTGCAAACTAAGGGATTCTGGAAGTAAAATTTGTTTATGAATTGAACAAAGGTACATTATGAACAACTAACCATAAATATTTGTGCTTTTAAAAAATCTTCCCCATTCATTAAGACATGGTCATTTTTGTTTTTGCATTCAAGACAGACCCAAAATTATGCTGTTGAAAATTTAGTTTTAGAATAGATATTAGAGATAATTGAAAAGGTTATATTCCCAAGGTCAGAGATCTAAGAATGAACTTCAAACTTTTATTGTAGTACCAAAGAAAGGAATAGATGTGACACACATTCAATAAAAAAATGTAGTGCCTTTATTGAATCATTAGAATATTTATTCTAGGCAGAAGCATAACAAAGAATGTATAATTCCTTCAGGAAAATCTGCATCTATCAGACCCAAACTGTGCTAATGTAAGCATCTTAAAATTGATCATCACACAGATGTAGAGAACAAACGTATGGACACCAAGGGGGGAAAGCGTGGAGGGGATGGAGGTGGTGGTGGTGGGATGAACTGGGAGGTTGGGATTGACATGTATACACTGATGTGTATAAAATAGATAACTAATAAGAACCTGCTGTATAAAAAATAATAATAAAATTCAAAAAAAATAAATAAAATAAAATTGATCATCATCTCCTGTTTAGTTTAGTTAGAAGAGTAGGGAGTAGCAACCCATATAGAAATAGATAGTCTATGGAAGTCCTCCAAGTAGATAATAATAGAAATAACTATGATTTATTATTGTTTATTAAAGGCTATGTAGTCTACTAGGTATTCTATCTACTATCTATTTATATTATTAAGAAATTCCCCTTAGCTATTAAAATTAACCTAATTAAAAAAAAAAGCTTATATAAGAATTAACCCAGTTTTTACCAAAAAAAAAAAAAGAAGCTTAAATAAGCTAAATGACTTGTCCAAAGTCACATAGGCAAAAACAGTAGGAATAGAACAGGGATTTGAACTCAGAGGTGTCTGAACTCAGTGTCCGCACTATTAACGTTATGTTAGGTACTCCTAAAATAAGCAATGTGCAGTGCTCCCTGGAAACCTCTGGAACTGGAATCTAGGTCTGACTATTGTAAACACATCATCTTATTTTTAGCTGTCAATTCTGTGTACTTGATCCAAACTGAGAAAATTTGGGCGCATTCTAGATAGAAGTCACTAGGTGGAGCCAGTGCACTGAAAAGCTATCATAGGCTTTTTGGCGACCAGGGCAGGATTTATTCTAGGAAGTCAGCAAAGGCTGGTTTTGATTGGAAAAGTGCTAAAAAGATCACTCCCTCTGACAGCTGGCTTTTTTTTCTTTTCTGGATAATGTAGATGAAGAGGAAGATGAGAGGTCTCTGGAGGTGTAGAGAATTGCTGGAGCTAAGAGCTATGTGGGATGAATGCATAATCAACGAATTCTGTTCTTTCCCAGAAGTGGTTTTAATAATCTGATGTGTGGCTGGGCTGGTGGGTTGTGGAAGCAGAGCACAATATCACCCTGCCCTGTGTGGTCTTCCTTCTCTTAGAGATTACAGGCTTTCACATGATATAACACTGAGCATACCTCATTGTGTCTAGTGTTTCAAACTGAATATGTCTAAAATGATGATAGTGATGGTGACGGTAATAACTGCTATTATCTTAGCATACATGTGCACAGTACTTTATAGTTTGTAGATCCCTTTCACTTGCATTCATTACTGAATGATGGACCCTCTAGCTGGGGCTGAATCAGAAGACATGGGATAAGGGCAGGCTTGGATGAAAAAGTCTAGGAAGATGTTATACTAGTCAGGGTTCTCCAGAGAAACAGAACCAAAGGGAAGATATATATATATATATATAATATTGAGAATTCACTGAGGGTCAGATTGTTCTTGCGCTTCCTGTCTCCTCCAGTTCTTTTTGCAACAGGACTGAGGAAAACAACTAGCCACCTGTAGAGTCATAAACAAAGATACGTCAGGGAGCAATATACTAAAGTTCACTTAGTGCTTTTCCCCAAGTTCCCTTGGAATCATGAGTTGTCTTTACCCAGATCCAGTGATTGGTTGCAGGTATGTTTCAGAGTTCACTCAGACGCTGGTTTGTGTTGTTTCCACTTCCCGTATCAGTACAGGCAGTCCTTGTTTATGTCCACAATGCATTCTTGGAAACCACACCATATAGGGATCTGTGGTAACGCACATCACTCTCCCGCTCAAGACCAGTGTTTTAACTGAAGGTCGTGGTCCCTTTTCAGTTTCTCAAGGTGCCCACATTTATTGGCTCATGGTTCCCTTTTGTCTTTAAACCCAGCAATGGCTGGTTTTATGGAGACCGAGACACAGAGAGAGACACACAGATTGATTTAAAAATTGGCTCCTGTGATTGTGGAGCTGTCAAGTCCAGAATCTGCAGGGTAGGCCCTTAGGGTGAAGGCCCAAGGAAGAGTCCATGTGGATGTTGCAGCTCAGGTCCAAAAGCAGTTTGCTGGCAGAATTTCCTCTTCCCCGGGGACCTTGGTGCTTTTTTAAGGCCTTCAACTGATTTGATGAGGCCCATTCACATTTTAGAGAATAATCTACTTTACTCAAAGTTTAAATGTTAATCCTATCTACAAGTTACCCTCACATCAACATCTAGACATGTTTGACCAAATATCTGGGCACTGTGTTCTAGCTGAGTTGACATATAAAATTAACCATCACAGGTATGCAACAAATTCTCTGCTGGACTTGAGGGGAAAATGGTTTTTGCTAGGGTTCAAAGCTGTTCATTTCAACTTCAGCAAAAGCCATATATACTCACCTTCTGTTCTGCCCCTGAAGTCTTGACAAGCTGGCACTGCTATTCTGCATAATTATACAAAATATTTTAATATCAATATATAAAAAAATCAAGAATTCTATAAAGCATGGCTTCCAACCTTATCATTCCATGTTGTGATTATTAGGTAGTTTTGAGATTTCTTTTTTGTAGAAGTACCTAGAGAATGCAAGTAATGAATAAAGTGCTATTCAAGTAGAGTATAGAAGCATCAACTACTATTTCTGAATGAGTCCCTCAGAGAGATTATGTTTGGATTCCCTCATTTTACAGATAAATGGAGACATTAAAAGAATAAAACGACTTGTCCAAGGTCACACACAGATATTTCATGAGAGAAGCCAGGTCTTCTGCCTGCAGTTTCATTGTTCTTCCTGTTGCACCATGGGCCACCGTATAAACCTGCAATAACATGCACTTGCAGCACGACGAATGCCCACCCAGTTGTGCTGTGCAACGTGTGTCTAAATATGACCAACAAAAATAGGAAACGTCAGTGTCGGGGGGGCAATGGTTAATAAAGGAAAAATATGAAAATGTTGAATCCTAGTCTTTCCCAATGAAGTGGAGATGCTAACTGGAATAAATCTCTCCTATACAGTGTGGCAAAGAGTGAGAGGAACATAACTGAGCCTGCGGCTCCTATGAGCGCTAGGCTTAGTGATGGTGCTGTGCTATCTGCATGTAGCCTATCAAGTCCTAGCAAGTGGCTTTGTGTCTTCTGCAAACTGAGATATCCCAGGTACACACCACTACAAAAATTATGTATACAAAATAACTAAACAATTTCTGTAAATAATTCTGCGAATACTTCTAAGTAAGTGGGGGTTACAGATCGGAGGCAATGGGGGTCTGGTCAGTTTAGTCAGCCAGGGAATCTTGGCACCCATGCTGGCTACCAAGAGCCCCATTTAGACTGTTGCATCAGTTGAGGGAAATAATAAAGCTGACTTTGGATTAATATGTGGGCTCTTGGAGAAAATGTGGTGCCACTTGAATATTCAGTTTGGCCCCAAGAGAGCTTACTTAAAAAGTGCTCTAAGTCAGAAACTTAAAGGAGACTGAGAGAAAGCAGACACCTTTATCAGAGTTGTAATAATAGTGGGGAAAGAGAAGTTCCCCATGTTGAATGGAGCATCTTCGGCTGGACGGAAAGGAGAGCAGTCTTCAGGTTTGTGAGCAGAAGCTACTTTACCTTTTATGATCGAGCCTAAGAAGTCATATAGTTCACTTCTGCCATAATCTTAAACTAATCCAGATTCAAGGGTTGAGAACCTAGACTTCGTATCTCAACGGGAAGAGTGTCCAGTCACGGGTAAGAGGATAGTATTGTGAATGTCTTTGGATAATACGATCCACTGTGGACACAGAAGAGTGAAACATCATGGCTTTGTTCAAGGAATACTTCATAACATTGGCATTTCTTCTTCTTCCTTCTCAAAACAGTAAGCAATAAACGTTTTCTTACACTTACCGGGGAGAAGGATTCCCGTAGCAAATCTGGCTAGGCAAATCTCTCAAAATCTTAGGGCCTCAATATTCTATTTTTCAAACGAGTATAATCATACTTTGCCTACTGCCAGGATGCTTCTTTCTCCCCACAACTCCCAGCTTCGTTGAGGTATAATTGACATATAACATTTTGTAAGTTTAAGGTGTACACTGTGATGATTTGATATACTTATGTATTGGGAAATGATTACCACAATAAGGTTGTTAACATCTCATCACCTCAGGTAATTGCTATTTATTTTGGGGGGTGAGAACATTTACAATCTACTCTTTTCGTCAATTTCCAAATTTCCAGTATATATTACGGTATTGTTAACTGCAGTCACCATGCTGTACATTAGATTCCCAAAATTTATTCATCTCATAACTGGAAGTTTGTGCCTTTTGGCTGACGCTGCAGCCCACTGGCAACCACCAATCTATTCTCTGTTTCTGTGGGTTTGGAATTTTTAGATTCTACATATAAGTGAGATCATACACTATATGGCTTTCTCTGTCTGACTTATTTCACCTAGCATAAGGTACTCAGGGTCCATCAATGTTGTTGCAAGTAGCAGGATTTCCTTTTTCCTCATGGCTAAATAATATTTCATTGTGTGCGTGTATATATATATATGTGTGTATATATATATATATATATGCACCACATCTTCTTTATCCATTTATGGACACTTAGGTTTTATTCATATCTTGGCTATTGTGAACATGGGAATACAGATAATCTCTCTGAGATCCTGATTTCGTTTCATTTCGATACATACACAGAAGTGGGATTGCTGGATCATATGGTAGTTATTTTTAACTTCTTGAGGAACCTCCATACTGTTTTCCCTTGTGGCTGTAACAATTTTCATTCCCACCAACAGTGTACACGGTTTCTCTTTTCTCCACATCCTCACCAGCACGTGTTATTTCTTGTCTTTCTGATAATAGCCATCTCAGCAAGTGTGAGGTGATATCTCATTGTGGTTTTGATTTACAATTCCCTGTTGATTAGATGTTGAGCACTTTTTCATGTACCTGTTGGTATGTCTTCTTTGGAAAAATGTCTGTTAAGTTCCTCTGCCCATTTTAAGTTGGATTTAAATTTTTTCTTTCTTTTTTTCTTTTGACTGTTGAGTTGTATGAATTTCTTATACAATTTGGATATTAACCCTTTATCAGATAGATGGTTTACAAATATTTTATCCCATTCTGTAGGTTACCTTTTCATTCTGTTGATTTTATTGTACAGAAGCTTTTTAGTTTGATGTAGTCGCACTTATTAATTTTTGCTTTTATTAATTGTGCTTTTGATATCATACACACAAAAAAATGAAGGCCAGTGTCAAGGAGATTTTTCTCTATTTTTTCTTCTGGGAGTTTTGTAGTTTCATTATTTCTATTTAAGTCTTTAATCCATTTCAAGTTAATATTTGTGAATAGTGTAAAATAGGGGTCCAATTTCATTCTTCTGCATGTGATTATCCAGTTTTCCCAGCACCATTTATTGAAGAGCCTATCATCTTTTTTCCCACTGATTATTCTTGGCTTCCCTGTCAAATATTAGTTGACTGTATATGTGAGAGTTTATTTCTGGGCTCTCAAATCTGTTCTGTTGGTCTGTGTGTCTGTTTTTATATCAGTACCATACTGTTTTGATTACTACAGCTTTGTAATATAGTCTGAAATCAGGACGTGCGATGCCTCCAGCTTTGTTCTTCTTTCTCAGAATTGCTCTGGCTGTTTAGGGTCTTTCATGGTTCTGTCTGAATTTTATGGTTCTGGTTGTCTTTCTATTTCTGTGAAAAGTGCCATTGAAATTTTGATAGGGATTGCATTGAATCTGTAGATAGCTTTGGATGGTAAGGACATTTTAACAATATTAATTCTTCTGATCCATGAATATGGGTATCTTTCCAGTTGTGTCTTCTTCAATTTCTTTCATCAAGATCTTATAGTTTTCAGTGTATAGATTTTTCACCTCCTTGGTTAAATTTATTTCTAACTATTTTAAATTAATTAGTTAATTAATTTGTTTGTTTATTTATTTATTTGGCTGTGTTGGGTCTTCATTTCTGTGCAAGGGCTTTCTCTAGTTGCGGCGAGCGGGGACCACTTTTCATCGCGGTGCGCAGGCCTTTTACTGTTGCGGCTCTCTTGTCGCGGAGCACGAGCTCCAGACGCGCAGGCTCAGTAGTTGTGGCTCACGGGCCTAGTTGCTCCGTGGCATGTGGGATCTTCCCAGACCAGGGCTCGAACCCATGTCCCCTGCCTTGGCAGGCAGATTCTCAACCTCTGCGCCACCAGGGAAGCCCCTCTATTTTATTGTTTCTCTTTATTTCTTTTTCAGATACACTGTTTTTAGTATATAGAAATACAACTGATTTCCGTATAATGATATTGTATCCTGCAACTTTACTGATTAGTTCTAATAGTTTTTTGGTGGAGTCTTTAGGATTTTCTATGTGTAGGATTATATC
Organism: Phocoena sinus; assembly: GCF_008692025.1. NCBI lineage: Eukaryota > Metazoa > Chordata > Mammalia > Artiodactyla > Phocoenidae > Phocoena > Phocoena sinus. The sequence continues at coordinate 92,149,494 of NC_045772.1, forward strand.
ATCTGCAAACAGAGACCATTTTACTTTTTTCTTCCCAATGTGGATGCCTTTTATTTCTTTGTCTTGCCTGCTTGCTCTAAGACTTCTAGTACTATGTTGAGTAGAGGCAGTGAGAGCGAGCACCTTTGTCTTGTTCCCGATCTTAGAGGAAAAACTTTCAGCCTTTTCATAATTGACTATGATTTTAGCTGTGGGCTTGTCATATAAAGCCTTTTTTTAATGTTGACGTGCATTCCTCCTACACCCAAACTGTTGAGAATTTTTATCATGAAAGGATGTTGTATATTGTCAGATGCTTTTTCTGCATCTACTGAGATGATCATATAATTTTTAACTTTCCTTCTATTAATGTAGTTTATCACATTTACTGATTTGCATATATTGAACCATTCTTGCATTCCATGGATAAATCCCACTTGATCATGGTGTATGGTCCTTTTAATGTGCTGTTGAATTCAGTTTACTAATATTTTTTATTGAGAATTTTTGCATGTATATACATCAGGGATTTTGGCCTGTAGTTTTCTTATAGTGTCCATATCTGGCTTTGGTATCAGGGTAATTCTGGCCTTGTAAGATGGGTCTGAGAGTGTGCCACCTCTTTGATTTTTGGAAAGAGTTTAAGAAGGATTGGTTTAATTCTTCTTTAAATATTTGGCAGAATTCACCAGGGAAACCATCTGGTCCTGGGCTTTTCTTTGTTGAAAAATTTTTGATTACTGACTCAATCTCCTTATGTGTTATTGGTCTGTTCACATTTTCTGTTTCTTTATAATTTAGTCTTGGTAGGTTGCATATTTCTAGGAATTTATCCATTTCTTCTAGGTTATACAATTTATGTTCATAGTAATCTCTTTATGATCCTGTGTATCAATTTATGTTCATAATAGTCTCTTTATGATCCTGTGTGTTTTTGTGGTGTCAGTTGTAATGTCTCCTCTCTCATTTCTAATTTCATTTATTTGAGGCTTCTCTCCTTTTCTTAGGCTAACTAAAGGTTTGCCAATTTTGTTTCTCTTTTCAGAAAACCAGCTCTTAGTTTCATTGATCCTTTCTGTGGTTTTTCTGGTCTCTATTTCTGCTCTGACCTTTGTTATTTCCTTCCTATTGGTAACTTTGAGCTTAGTTAGTTCCTGTTTTTCTAGTTCCTTTAGGCATAAAGTTAGGTTGTTGACCTGAAATCTTTCTCTCTCTTTTTTTTTTTTTTTTTTTTGGCCACACTGCACGGCATGTGGGATTTTAGTTCCCCGACCAGGGATTGAACCCACGCCCCCTGCAGGGGAAGCGTGGAGTCTTAACCACCGGACTGCCAGGGAAGTCTCTCTTTTTTTCTTAACATAGGCATTTGTCTCTATAAACTTCTCTCTTAGAACTGCTTTTGCTGCATTCCATAAGTTTTAGTATGCTGTGTTTCCATTGGCATTTGTTTAAAGATTTTTTTTTAATTTCCCTTTGGTTTCTTCTTGACTCATTGGTTGTTGAGAAGTGTGTTGTTTAGTTTTCACACATTTGTGAATTTTCTAGCTTTCCTCCTGTTATGATTTCTCATTTTATGCCATTGTGGTTGGAGAAGATATCTGATATGATTTCAATCTTAAATTTACTAAGACTTGTTTTGTGATCTATCAGTGATCTATCCTGGGGAATGTTCAGTGTGCATGTGAGAAGAATGTGTTTTTCTGCTGCTGTTGGATGGAATGTTCTGTCTACGTCTCTTAGGTTCATTTGGCCTAAAGTATGGCTTAACTCCAACATTTCCTTACTGATTTTCTGTCTGGGTGATCTGTACATTGTTGAAAGAGTTACTGATGTCCCCTACAATTATTGTATTGTTGTTTCTTTTTTCCTTCAGATTTGTTAGTACTTGCCTAATATACTTAGGTGGTCTGATGTTGGGTGCATATGTATTTATAATTATTATAACCCCTTGGTGAATTGACCCCTTTATTATTATTATCATCATATAATGACCTTCTTTGTCTATTATTACAGCTTTTGAGTTAAAATTTATTTTGTCTCATATAAGTATAGCTACCTCTGCTCACTAGGTTTCCATTTGCATAGAGTATCTTTCTCCATCCCTTCACTTGATCCCTCTTGTGACAGAATTCTTAAGCTTGTGTACCTTCTCTTGATCCTGCAAGGTACCAAGCAAGGTACTGAGAGGTGTTCCTTTTGGTTTCTCAAGGGCAATGCTGAAGCTTAAGTTTGTGGTCTTTCCCTGGTCTGCAGATTTAGGTCACCTTTCTGTGTGTGCTCACTAGCTATCTGCCAAGGCAAGCTCTTGCTGCCATCAGGAGTGCACACAGAGATCCAGCCACAGGGTAGGCGTGCGTGTACGTGAGGCACGTGGAGCTTTGGGGGGATCCATGGGCAGAGCACCCCAATGGCTCATGCGAGGGCTTCTTGATCGAGTCCATGATGCCTTCAGTAGGATCCACATCCCTTTAATGCCCTCCCAGAGTTCTGTCTGCCACTCTCCCAGCCTCTTCATGCCTCCTAGTCATGCAGATCATGACAGTACTCTGGCTGGGGTGAGAGAGAAATATACTTCTTTGGCAGAGTCCTGCACATCTGTGGAAGCCAGGTACTCACTCACATATTCTCTCTCCCCTTCAGTAGGAAACAGATGGTCTCTCTTGGCACTGAGCTGTGCTACTTTGAGGGAGGGGTGACATGGGTAAAGTCAAGTTGTTCCTCTTACTGTCTCCAATGCATCCAAATTCATGTGTGTGTGTGTGTGTGTGTGTGTATATTTTTTTTTTCTTTTTTTTTGCTGGAACTTCACTGGACCTCTGGACTTCCACAAAGGCTCTCTTATCCATGGGTGATTATCTAAGACAGTGTTCTCCAGAGGCTCCTGAACCATAGCTGAGAGGGGCTGGAGTCAGTCTGTGGGCCACTGCAGAGTCCACAGCTTGGGACCAAGGTCTGTATGCCTATTGCCTGGTGCCTGGGTGGGTGATACTCCTCCCGAGTCCCTTGGCATATGGTGCTGGATCCCACAGCTCCCACAAAGACATTTTTGTTAGTGGGTGTATGCCAAATTGCTGTTGTTGAAGGGGTAATACAAGTGAGGGATGTCTTTCAGCCATATTGCTCACAGGAGGCTTTTGTAGGTCATGGTAGAATACCTATAAAAATTACTTGAAGCTGGTAAAACACCATTCATATTCATCTATTCAATCATCCATCCATTCATCCACCCAATCACCATCAATTCACCTTGATCAACCTATTCTTTCATTTATCAAATACTTATTAAACATCTACAATATGTCAATCTCTGTACTATGGCATGGACTCAGTGTAAGGAATTATTGGTTCTCTGATGAATATACCTGAAAACCCTTTCTGAAGCAATGCCAGTAAATTAGAATCAGCGCTCTCTCAGAAATATTTAACCAGTGTGTACAGACTAATTGGTCACTAAAGGTTAATGTCTTATTTTAATGTTCCAGTTTAACGTTTCAGCTTCTTTATCAAAGGTAGTGAAATTTTAAAACCTTTTCAGAGAAATTCTGCTTTCTGCAATAGCAATACAGATAAGCTCAAATAATCTGCTTTGCTTGATTTATCACAAGTAGCTACTTACGTGCTCTATTTGGCCAGAATCGTAGGTTTGTTATCACAGCATTTTCTCAATGTTATACAGCTTTTAATGGCTGTCTTCTAGCATATTCTTGGGTTCACATTGTAGTACAGCATTTCTTAATTTATAAGCAGACTGAGAATTAATTATTTACAATTTGTTTAAACAACCGTATTGTAGACCTGTAGTATGAGATATAGTAGCCAAGGTAGCAAAACCTACAACAACTTCTTGTTGTTTTATTAATTACGAAATATCATCACCACCCAACACCAAACAAATCCCTTCTGTATATATTATAAAAATTCTATGAAATGTTATTGCAGTTCCATCTATCCCAGATCTCCACACAAATAAATCTTTGCAAGAACGTTTAGGCTGGTGTGATGTGTAGTGGTTAAGAGCATGGCTCTGGAGGAAGGCAGATTGGGTTTGTATCATGGCTCTGCAGATACTAGCTGTGTGACCTTAGACAAGTTACTTATCTTCTTTAAGTGTCAGTGTCTCCATCTCTAAGATGTGAACAGTAGTACCTATTTATGTGGCTGCAATTGAGAAAACTAGAGAAAGAACGCTTATGAAGCTCTGGTTAAGATTCTTTGCCTAAGGTCTCCATAAATACTGGTTTTTAGTATCTGTGTTATTTTGACTAAGCGGAGGGGAAGAGGTACCATGCAGTTCTTATTTTTTCTACATTTTAGCTGTAGATGATTTTGTGGTAATATATTTTGCATGTTTCATATAGAATTAGGTTCAGCTGTGAGTTACAGAGGGCTAAAACAACAGTGGCTTTAAAGATATAGACCACCCCACTTTCCGTATAAAAGTTAGGCTCTCCAGGGCTGGTGTGTAGTGGTTCTATTCCCTGAAGTTTCCAGGAATCAAGAATCCTTAGAGTTTACTCCTCTGCCATCTTGAGGTTTCAGCCATTGTCCTCATGACCTAGGATGTTAGCTAGAGCCCCAGTCACCATCTTAAGACGCAGAGTGGAGGAATACTTGAAAAAGAAAGTGGATGAAAGCAAAGGATATAAGACAGTAACCTTTTGAGGGAGGTCTCCAAAAGCTGCCACATATTTTCATGTTTATCCAATTGTCCGGAATCTAGGCACATGTTCAGACTTAGTTGGAATGGAGGATAGAAAACGTATTCTCTGTTCTGAGAGGATATTTGTTCAGCTTAGAAATGCAAGTCCTGTTACTGGGAAGGAAGGGAGAGAATGGGTACTGGAGAACACTGGCAGACATCTCGCTCAGTATGTAACCTGTGTATTAAACAGACTCAACGCTTTGTAGTGTAAATGTGAATGATGTATTTGTCCAATAACTTCTACCAACTTCGCTCTGCTCAACCACCTTTTCCTCCTGGGAGCCGGCTCCCCTAATGATATTTCAGTCTGGTTCCTTGTACTTACTCACTCTGGGCTCTTCAGAACAGTCTCACTTCAGTTTGTGAGCCCCAATCTCTTCATTTAAAAACATCTATCTGAAATTTAGTTCAAAACTCTCCTCCTCCTCCCCCCAGTTCATGCTGGATTAGTAGTTCCAGGGATCTAGATGTTAGAGGCACCTGGCACCATGGGCTCCCTTTCATCTTCCCCTTTTCCTTCTCCTACTTACCTCTCTGAGACTGAGTCAGGGACAAGCATAAGGGACACAGACAGTGACCTCTTCCTACCTTTCTTTTGACCATTCTCACTGCTCTGGCTGGTTGCTTGAAGGCCCAGTGGAAGCAGTAGGGATTCCTTTAAGCCTTGCTGATACATCTCCATCCTGCATCCTCCATTGGCATTGGTAGTCCTTTGTAAGCTTCCTGGCCATCTGCCCTTCGTGGCCTCTTACTCGGGGTCTATAGCCACTTGTGGAATCTATCTTCTGCATGCCTCAGGAAACAGGAACCCAAGGGGACCATACGCCCCTCTCAACCAGGCTACGCCCTGGTGCCCTGCTCTGTGGTGTTCCTTCTCCTGCACTGGCGGCAGGTCAACGAGCCTGGTGGCCTCAGACTGCTTAAACATCTGTTGACTGAAAGAAAAATGTACAGTGTAAGAGTTGTAAGTTTCCGTTTTATTCAGGGACTTCACTGAGGACTGTTGCCTGGGAAACAGCCTCTCAGTAGCTCTGAGGGGATTGCTCCGAAGAGGTAGGAGAAGAAGCCACTATGTATATATGATTATGGCTAGGGAATGCATGCCATCACGTATACATCACGAGGAACAGATTTCTCAGTTAATAGTTTTAGTGAGTTTCTAGGTATGGGAAAATGTAGGAATCTGGGTTCATTAAAATTTTTTCCTGAAATATCCCTAACTATCTAAGGGTGTTTTTCCAAAGCACAGAGTGCCTTATCTCGTTTTTCGTCCTGAATTCCTTTCAGGGTGTCCTGGAGGTCAGCGACTGCAGTGGGTGATGACTCGATCCTTGGAGAACTGGATGGTGAGCAACAGTCTTTGCTTTACACACTCAATGGGGGCAAGTCCTGCCCCCTTCTTTTTTTTCTATTGTGGTAAAATATATAAAAACACAAATTTGCTATTTTAACCTTTTTTCAGTGTTTAATTCAGTGGCCTTAATTACATTTACAATGTTGTACAACCATCACTACTATCTGTATTTCCCAAAGTGTTTCATCACCCAAATACCCGTACCCGTTAAGCAAAAACTCTCTGTTTTCCTCCCTTCATCCCCTGATAACCTTGAATCTACTTTGTGTCTCTTTGCATTTGCCTATTCTAGGTATTTCATATAAGTGAAATCATACAACATTTGTCCTTCTTGTCCGGCTAATTTTACTTAACATAATGTTTTCATGGTTTATCCATGTTGTAGCATGTATCAGAAGTTCATTATTGTGGTTGATTAACATTCCATTGTATGTATATAGCACATTTTGCTTATCCATACTTTTTGGCTATTGTGAATAGTGCTGCAAAGAACATTGGCATACAAATATATGTTTGAGTTCCTGTTTTCAGTTCTTTTGGGTGTATATCTAGGAGAGGGATTGCTGGGTCATACGGTAATTTTATATTTATCTTTCTGAGAAACTGACAAACTGATTTCCACAGCATCTGCACCAGCAATGTAGTAGGGTCCTAATTTCTCCACATCCTTGCCAACACTTGTTATTGTCCCCTTTTCTGATTATAACCATCATAGTAGGCATGAAGTCATACCTCATGCATTGTGGTTTTGATTTACATTTCCATGATGACTAATTATGTGAAGCATCTTTTCACGTGCTTGTTGGCCATTTGTATATCTTTTTTAGAGAAATGTTTATTCAGGTCCTTTGCCCATTGTTTTAAACTGGGTTGTTTGTCTTTTGGGGACTCTTACCTTCTTGTAGCTACTACAGCGAGAGAAGAAAGAGGAGAGCTTCTCTTCAGGCTGCTGAGTTATCCAAGAAGTCATCTTCTCGCACCTCTGGTCTTCCTCTTGTGGCTGTTTATGAATCAGTTTGGGCTCTGTTGTCTCTGAAGTTGGAGGAGGGGGTGCAGTAATGTGATGCTCACAGCAAGAAGTAGGCTTTAAAAACTGCATTCCCAGTATTCACCTCTGGAGGTTCAAGAAGATCTTAATCAGATCTTACATGAACCTGTTTCACTTATGCGTAGAATAATTCAGTCTTAGGACAGGAAGAGACCTTAGAGTTCATCAGGTCCAACCCCATGATTTTACAGATACGGCCTCACAGGTCCTGAAAGGTTAAGTAGCTTTGCCCACTGTTTTACTAGTTTATAAGTGATTTTTTAAATGCCTGGTTTATGTGTCACTATGACTGGTTGTAAAAGTGTGCCTTCCCTTTTTGTAATCTGGAAGAGGAACACATTAGAGATATGACCTATTTCTGTTTTCCCTTCTCCATGTGACAGAGGTTCAAGGGAAAATATTTTGCTGTCATTTCTAACATATGGGTGGTTTCTCGGCTTTTGGGGATCAGGCTGTTGTACCAGGTGAATACAGGTGAGCATTATGCTTGCCTAGTACTCTGCTCCTTGCAGAGTGGTAGCATTTTCTTTTTCTTTCTTGCTTTTTTATTTTTTTAAAGCAAAGCTTTTATTTATTTATTTTTATAAACTTTATTTATTTATTTATTTTTGGCTGCGTTGGGTCTTCGTAGCTGCGTATGGTCTTTCTCTAGTTGTGGGAGCAGGGGCTACTCTTCATTGCAGTGCATGGGCTTCTCATTGCGGGGGCCTCTCTTGTTGCGGAGCAGGGGCTCTAGGCGCGTGGGCTTCAGTAGTTGTGGCATGTGGGCTCAGTAGTTGTGGTGCATGGGCTTAGTTGCTCAGCGGCATGTGGGATCTTCCCGGACCAGGGCTCGAACCCGTGCCCCCTGCATTGGCAGGCAGATTCCTAACCACTGCACCACCATGGAAGTCCTGGTATCATATTCTTACAACATCCTGACAATTAGTGAGCAGGTGAGTGTTCCTACTGGATGGGTAAAGACGTGACCAAGATCATCAGTAAACTGGGGGCAGCTTCTGGTGCAGGTGACAGTCCCTCATCTCTGTGAAGGTAGTCTGGCTGTCACCCTCCTGATGATCAGCAGGCTGCAGTGGAAGGAACATGAGGATGTAGAGTCAGAGAACTCAGGCCCCATTCCCCTGACCAGCTGCTACCTTAGGCAAGTCACTTTATCTTTCTGATTCACAGTCTCCTCACCTGTAAAGTGGAGACAAAAATAACACTGATCTATCCAATTGTTGTGGGAATCAAGACAGAAAGTCGAATTAAAGTCTTTAATGAACATAGAGAGTTACACAAATGTTAGTGATTTCTGTTATCTGGCTGTCTAGGTAGGGGGTCACTTTGTGTATTATAAATAAGACTTTGTAAGGTTTAATGGCATTAGAAGCTTAGGAGAGTTTCAGAGGACTCCTGCAGCAGAAAAGATGATGTGCTCTTCATCCTTAGGTCTTATCCTAACCGTAACCATTGTTATTTAGAATTCAACAGACATAACAAGCTAAGTCTTCTTGAGATAGTCTCCACTTTGTAAATACAAACTTGCCTTTTACAGTTCTTTCACCCTCGGAAAGATGCAACGTTTAACTCATTCCACCTGGCATTTGAAAGGTCAGTTGTGAAAATCTGAAAATCTTTCTAACATACAAATCCAGTCGCAACGCTCTTATTATTGAAACCTTTTTACTCCCCGTGGCTCACAAAGTCCAAATTCCATAGCTGCAAATCCTTTTCCTGTCCAAGTGGATGAGAAATATGTAAATGGATCTGATAATCAAACCCGTGCCCTGGGTATGCAAGGCCTACCGCGGTGCAGCCCTGGTCTGTGTGCTCAGTCTAACCTCCCGCCTCTGGTTCCCACACACCCACGGCACAGGCACAGCCCCTTTTACCTGGGACCACAGACGCCCGCCTGTCCTGGCTCTTTGTTTGCTGGGCCTGCCTCAGCTGCACAGATGCCCTGCTCCCTCGTCACTTTCGTGTTTACCCTTTAAGATGCAGCTCAGAAGCCACGTCATCTGTGAAACCACCTCTGACCTCTTCTTCCTCACAGGGAGGATTAATCATTCTTTCTCTGTGTGAAAATAAGCATTTCCCACGTGATTCTGTCTTTTGTTCTATTTCATTTGAGATTTTGTCTAGCCATTAGTCCTCCAGCATTTTGAGGGCTGGTCAGAATCTTACTCTTTGTCTCTCTGCACCCTAGTGCCCAGTGCCATACGTGGAAACAGCAGGTGCTCAATACATGTTTGCCGCATGAAAGTTTGCGGAAGACCATAGAGCAAGGTACACTGATAAGATAAATGGGAACTTGTTCGTGTTGTCTGATTTAAAACTCACCAACAGTCCCTAGAGCCTGGAACTATGCCCATTATTGCTTTGGGTCTCCATCCCCTCCATCCAAGACTGAAAAGATTTCTCCCTTCTCTAGTCATTAATTAGACATGAATGAGACAATACAACAAGGCCACCCTCCTGACCTCTGGTGTAGCCAATCAGTCTGTTAATTGGAGAGACAGGGCCTGTGACACCAGCAAGCTGTGTGACTGTAGCCGATCTCTCCTAGTCTCTGGGCTTCAGGTTTTGGAATCAGGGAGTTAGACTTCATATTCTCAGAGGTCCCTCTCGGTCCTGACTATTTATCTTCTACACGGTTGACCCTGGGAAAGCTGAATGAGGTGGAGGACAGGTAAATATATTTCAGCGGGGGTAGACACAGTGGCAGGAGAAGGGGCAGGATCGGGGTAGGTCAGGTATCAGCATGAAAACCCTGGCATCCCTTCGAAACTATGGTGTCCTGGGAATTCCCTGGCGGTCCGGCGGTTAGGATTCCGCGCTTCCACTGCAGGGGCCCAGGGTTCCATCTCTGGTCGGGGAAATGAAAGCCACGCGGTATGGCCAAAAAAGAACAAAAAACCTAGAGTGTCCTGTTGTTGTTGTTGTCTACTCGTTCCTCTCAGCACAAGAGTAATGGCTTCTAGCTCAAAACGCCTTCTTCAGAATGCTAACCGCTTCCCCATGATGCCCCCTAACCCTGGAAATGTTTCCTCACACCTGGTCACATGATCCTTCCGAATATCCCCTACCCACCCTTTGAGCTCTGTGTGCTCTTTTCTGCACCTCCCCAGAATCTCAACAAGTTAATGCCTATGAGATCAGAATGGGAAACAGCGGAAGGGTCAGATGAAGCCTAGCATATACTTACTTGGATGAGAGCAGAGGAGTCAGTGAAGAGAAATAAGAATGGGAGGTCAGTGAGCTCTCTGGATAGAAAAGAGGACATGGAAAAAGGGAAGGGTCAGTGTTGGGAGGGAGGGCTGGGGAATGAGACAGACTTAGGAATTTTACTGCAGGTCTGTTGTACGGCAGATTTTTTTTTTTAGGAAAGAGCTTTCTGAAAGAAAATATAAGGTATGAGGATTGCACACCAGCACACAGGGTGAGGATAAGAATATTTCAAGAGCATAGAGTTAAATATTTTACAAAAGGCATTGTATTAATTTTGGTATGTCTTTTATTAAGTGAAAAGTAGAGACATTTATTGGATGGACTGGCTATAATTAAATATTTAGATAAATTCTAATATTTATTGCTCCAGAAGGGACAAAGTCCAACAACTAACCAAAACTGAGAAGCCTGCTATCAAGAAAAGGGCTAAAAGAAACATTTTGTCTTCTTTTATTTATTTATTTATTTATTTTTGGCTGCCTTGGGTCTTCGTTGCTGCGCGCGGGCTTTCTCTAGTCGCGGCGAGCTACTCTTCGTTGCGGTGCACTGGGCTTCTCATTGCGGTGGCTTCTTTTGTTGCGGAGCATGGGCTCTAGGCGCTTGGGCCTCAGTAGTTGTGGCGCACGGGCTTAGTTGCTCTGCGGCATGTGGGATCTTCCCGGACCAGGGATCAAACCCATGTCCCCTGCATTGGCAGGCGGATTCTTAACCACTGCACCACCAGGGAAGTCCCAATGTCATGAAGCTTTTGCCGCATGTTTTCTTTTTGAATTTTATTTTATTTTTTAATTTTTATGTTTTTGAATTTTATTTATTTTTTATACAGCAGGTTCTTATTAGTTATCTATTTTATACATATTAGTGTATGTATGTCAATCCCAATCTTCCAGTTCATCCCACCACCACCCCACCGTCCACTTTCCCCCTTGTCTTCTTTTATTATAGTGAAGAAAATGGGAGGCAAAACAGATTAAGGGAAAAGAACAAAAAAATGAAAAGAGGACGCAAAATGCCCAGTGTTAAGGAGACCGAGCACCAGCCATGATCCAGTGACCCCAGCACAGCACTTCCCCCTCGATTTCCCACCGCAGCAGCTTCCCCTTACGAAATAAGAACAGGGTAACGCTGGCTAGTCAGAAAAATGTTGCTCAGAATTCAACTAAAGATAAGTAACAGCAAAGATATATCCAGTTCCTCGGCAAACTACTTGACGTTGCATAGCAACAACTGCCTGGTTTTATTTCTGTCACAGCATTGCCATAAGGAAGCTTTGAAATTAAGTATTTTTAAAAAATTTAAACAAACAAGCGAGCATACCTCACTGCACCCAACCAAGTCACCTGCCCCCTTCTAAATTAGAAAGGCAGCCTCTCAAAGCAGGAGATAATTAAGGTGGTAAAAGGAGAAACAGAAATTTATTGGGTCCTTACTAATAATCTCTTTCTGATTTATCTCACTTAATCCTGACAAGAACCATGTGAGGCCCGTCTTGATCCCAGTTTGCAGATGGGGAAACACACCTAGAAGCGTACAGTAACTTGACCAAGGTCACTCAGCCAAGAAGGGGCAGAATTGGGTTTTAAACATTCCCCTCACCCTTTTTCTGTCTGATCAGTAATCTAGTGCTTTCCCATCACTGCAGTACAGTGAGGCCTGAAACTGGCTGTGGAACAACTCTCACCCCTTCTGAAGGTGTCTGCACACTAGCCATACCTCCAGGACATCTGGAAATGTTTGGATCCACATCTGACCCCTCGGGCCAGCTGTTTCATGGTACAGATTTACCTGAGAAAATCTGAGTTTATCATTAGGCTAGTGCAAGGAGTGCAGAGAAAGGCAGAGACTGTGAAGACACAGTCTTTCCTCAGGGCACTTGTGTTCTGATCTATTTGAGGGGAGTCACAATTCCTGGTATTGGCATTTACAGACAGGTGTTTAGGAGTTATTCAAGAAATAAGTTTTCTATGAACTGAGACATTGACTTTGATCCTTTGCCTTTTATAAGAAGGAATAATACGCCAAATGCAAGGAACCCAAGCTGTAGACATTTTTGAAATCTCCTCTGCTTACAACTTGAGGGTGCGTGTCATGGAAAGATCTCACTTCCGATTGCCAACCACCCATGTGGTCCTTACATAGAGGAGGAATTTAATTCAACAGACATTCACTGAGTACCTGTTGTACCAGGGTACAGAGCTGTATTATCATGACCTCTGATCTCAAGAAATTCTTCAACCTCATTGAGGAGGTAAATAGCATACATACAGTTAATACTGTGTGATGGATGAATGTTATAACAGATGTAGGCTTAAAGTACAGCAGGGGCACAAAAATAGGTGTCATCCAGTCTGGTGCATCAGAAAACGCTTTTTTGGAAGAGCACCCACATGATCACGTTAATGCAGGTCTCAGGATCACTGAAGCATTCCACGTAAAAAGACAGCATGCGGTCATGAATCCACAGCAACTCAGGAAGCCTGGAGTATAAACTGTTGGGAGGGAGATGACATTGGAGAGATGAGTAGGAGTCAGTGATGGTGTGGTATCTGTGTACTCTGGGGGTGGAGTTTTGGTACAAGGTTAGGGAGAGGCATTCATTCAAAGGATGATGCCAACCATTGACAGATTTAGAAGGGGGGGTAACCTGCTAAAATCTGTGCCTTAAGAAGGCATATCTAGTGGCAGTTAGGAGGAAGTAGATACAGCTGGGCAAGATTAGATGGAGAAAGGTCAGGAAAACACCGAGTAAAACAAATTTGAAGAGATTTCTTTGCCAGAGTTCTCTTAAAAATGTCGAATGTGGGAATGAATACTGTGAAATGGCTCTGTTGTGGGTATTCTCTCTTTGTCCCTCCAGACCCACTCTCTACTCTTTCTACTATGACTCTAAGAGGCTGACCTTCTGAAAATGTCCCCTGCCTTTTGGTTTCTCATTGGGTTCAGTCAGTGGGAGTCACTAGCAGGAGATTCAAGGGTAGGCAGAGAGACAGGACAGGAAATTTACACACACCCCTCCACTGGGCCTTTGTCAGTAGCTCTACTGCGAGGTCACAGTTCTAGCTGGGAGGTCCATTTTCCATAGGCATAGCTGGTTCTGGGTCCTAGAGCTACAGTTCTGTCCTTACTCTTGTCGCTTCAGACCCAGCAGTGGCTAGCTTAGGGGAGCGTAACCATCTCTTGCTAGTTCCCTTAGCCTACTTGTAAGCAGATAGGGTAAGGGTCCCTGGAGAAAGAGAACCAGGCGTGGCTTTCTTGACTCAAGAAAAGCCCTTTGGGGCCTAAACCATTTTGTGATCTAAGCCTGGCCACAATGCTTGCCCTTGAACAGGTCTCAGTAATAATGATTTTAAGGAAACAAAAGAACAAACTGTTATCAAGCAAGAGAAGTAACAATAACAAAGATAGCAAATCAGTTGTAAGGACTCCCAGTTCTTTTTCAATGGTAAAGACTAGCCTGAAGTCTTTAGAAGCTAGCTCTTCTTGAGCTGTTGTGCAGAGTTTAAATCCCCCAGGCGCTTAAACCCCAGAACGATTGGAACCTAAGGGATGATGATGGTGTTGACCTTTTCTCACCCTGGATGACTTCAATCAACTAAAGCTTGGACTCTGTTGACCAGACTGCCCAAGCCCCTTCATGAATATGCATGTACCCTTAGCTTAAAACTTATCCAATTTTGTTCTCCAGGGAGGCACTGCTTTGGGAAAGATTCCCTGTGCTCTCCTTACTTGCTGCAATTTAAAATAAATTCTTCCTTCTCCCACTCTCTGGCTTGGATGTGTCTTTTGGCTTGACACCCAACAAGAGGGGAACCCAGTTTTCAGGTAACATGCTTACACCTTTGTAAAAAGTCCCTTCGTCATCCAAGTATCTTAAGTTACCATGTTGGGATGTGATCCAGTTTCCTGCTGGGACCCTGACTAATACAATCATGGAAAACTCTCCTTAAGAAGCATCTGTTGTCTTCATGCTCGATGATCTGGGGCAGAGAGAATGAGCGTTTGAACCAAAACTGGCATAGCAAATATGAAGCGGAGGACACAGGTTGGAGAGATACTCAGGGAGGAGAACTGACAGTGCGGTTGGGAGGTGGGGAGGAGGTAAGAGAGCATCTAGGGTGGCTTCTTGGCTTCGGGCTTAGTTGGGTGATATCTTTCACCAAATTACAGAACACAGAAGGAAGGACAGGTGCTAAGGAGAATATGAATAGTATTTGGGGGACATATTAAATTCAGACTGCTTCTGGGCCCTTTAGGGGGAGGGACTGTTGTTCACCTGCTGACTTGAATGAAGAACACGCATAGCTCAAAATTTTTTTTCGTTGCTGCTCGGAATTTTCCCTGTTTACTTTTGCCAGTCTTTTCCTCACAATCTTTGAAAATATACATATCCTTGGATGTGTAAATATATAGTTTCTGGTATCTTTTTTTTTTTTGAGAATAATTTCTTTTTTCCGGCTGTTTTATTTTATTTTATTTAAAAAAATTTTTGGCCACTCTGAGCAGTTTGTGGGATCTTAGTTCCCTGACCAGGGATTGAACCTTGTGCTCTGGGCAGTGAAAGCATGGAGTTCCAACCACTGGACCGCCAGGGAATTCCCACTGGTATCTTTATTGTGACAAGAGAGCCAGATAGCTAAAAATGTTGAGAACCTAGGGCCATATTGATCTTCTTAAAAGGCCCACACTTGTCCCTGTTTTCTCTTTATCAAGCTAAAGCAAGGTCTCTTTAAGACAGACATGAAAAAGCCTTCAACTGCCAGCCAGTCAGGCACTGCTAAGCACCCACACCCCCTTCTAGTCTCCAGTCTCCACTGCAGAGGGCACACTGCCCATGCCTGTCACAAGGTGGCAGCCCTGGCCAACCGACCTGTGTGAACAAGTGGGTGTTGACATGAATCTCCCTGCCTCTGCCACCCAGTCAGTTCTCATCCCCATTGCAACCTTAGCTCAAAAACCTTCCACAATTAGAGAAAAGGAGCTCAGATTCCTTAGCCTGATGACCAAGTCACACCCAAAACAATGAAGGAGGAAGCAGAGGCCATGATATTTGTAATGGTAATTAATGGAATATCCCTAGGGGAGAAAGGAGCTTTTAGGGAATAAGAATGGGGATTTCTAGGTCTCATTCCATTGCCTGAGGGTGGGGTATGACTTTAACTGGGGGAAGCAGTGGATTTCCTTCTATTCTTCCATTTTTTTTTTTAGCCTGCAATTCTTTTAAAATGCTTATTGCATATATTGTTCCTACTGTCGATTCAGCAGGCAAACATATACTGACTTTATTGTAAGTTTTCATCACGTTTGTCTTTTATCCCTAATTAGATTTTTAAGTCCTAGCATTTTATGTTCCTTACAACCCACAGATTTTGCTGTGCTTAAAGCAGGTGTCAAAAAAACACTTGTTGAATAAATGCGTGAATATATTGCTACGTGTAAATCACCAGCACAGAGCTCACCTTGAATGGAAAGGCCTGAGGCAAGCGCCCAGTTTACCCTTTAAGGACAGCCCTTATTTCTTTTTTTTTTTTAGCCCTTATTTCTTTTAATCTTCACTCAGCTAATTATCTCAAGGTCAGTGAAGCTTGAGAGTAGGAGAAAGATTATTATAAAGAATGGAGTCGAGTTCAGTAGGTTAGTGAGTGCAGAGGCTCAGCTACTTGCTTGCTGTAGAATCTTGAGCAAATTACTTCATCCACTCAGACCGTATTTCTTCATCCATGAGATGAATCCATCATGGAGAGTCAGCACAGCACACTGAAAGGAGCTTGATCATCAATCAAAAGGTGCTGGTTCTAGTCCCCGCTCTGTTGTTAGTGGTATTATCTTAACCTCCTTAAGCCTCAGTTCTAAAATTCTATGTATGTGAACACTTAAATAACTGAAACTAGAACCATGCACGTGTGGATTAGATCTATTGCTGTATTAGAAATCACCCCCGAATTTAACAGCTTAAAAGAACAAATGTTTATGATCTCATGCAGTTTCTGGGAGGTTCTGACTGTCTCTCACAGGGTTGCAGTCCCATTGTAGATCCAGGGCTACTCATCTCAGGGTTTCGTTGGGGCTGGAACAGCTTGAGCTTGCAAGCTCATTCAAGTGATTATCGCAGGCCTCAGTTCCTCAGTGGCTAAGGACTGGAGTCTTCAGTTCTTTACCATAGGGCTGCTCACAGCATGGCAGCTGTCTTCCCCCAGAGCAAGAGATCCAAGAAAACTAGAGCTGGAGATACAGGTACAGATAGGTGGCGGAGCAGGGGGAACTCAACACTGGGCTGCAGTCTTTTATCACCTAATAATCTTGGAAGTGACCTCCCATCATTTCTGCTGTGTGTTGTTGGTCACGTGGACCAATCCTGGTACAGTGTGGGAGCAAATTACTCAAGGGTGTGAACACCCAAAACAGGGATCTTGGGGGCCATTTCGAGGCTGGCTACCACAGTGCTCAACAGTGGAATTAACAGTCTTGTCAAGTACTACTCCTTCCCTTTCTCATCTCCTTTGATCTCTCCCCAGCCAGAGTATAATCTTGTTCTCCCCTGTGTCCCCCTGTGCCTGGCACATGCTATGTGCTCACTATTCGTTGAGATGAAATGAATGAGTATTACACTTTCTCCATGCTTTTTTTTTTTTAAAAAAAAAACATGAGACGGAAGGAATCTTAGCGAGACTTTACTGTACCTTATCTCTTTACAGATATGGAAATCAAGGTCCAGAAAGAGCTCCTTATTTGTTAGCAGTGGAGCTCAGGCTAGAATCTGATCTCTAAACGGATTCCCATTCTCTGTATTTTCTACTTGCCTCTCTCTTAACTTCAGTCTTTGTAACTTGGAATTATCCTTGACACAGAATTTAGTAGCTCTGGTAATAAATCATCTACCTCTGCTGCTCTGCCTTTTGTGCCATCGCCTTCATTCCACTTCTATTGAAATATTCAGTAATGCTTTCATCTGATTTTCCTTCTATGTTATAATTTCCTCTTTCTGTTCACCTTCCGCTTCCCTGGCCCTAACCCTAAACATACTGAATGGCCAGGGTTTCATGGATGTTAAATTCTAATATTAACTTGCGCTGTCATCTTCCATGCTCTGTTTACTTTTTATTCCTGTAATACAGTTCATAATTATGTGTCTGAAAGTGTTTGTAGTTTAAAAGGCAAAGGCAAAAATCCTTTCGCAGTAGGTCCTATTTAAATCACAGACCTCATTTTTGCTTCATTTCTCCGTTTCTTTCCCTTGTCTATTTACTAGCCTCATTGGAAAAAAAAAAATTATTTGAGATCTCAGCATTTCTAGAGTGAAGATGCCTCTTGCGCACTTGCTGATATGTGAAGCAGCCTTCTTCCCTCTCCCCTCTATGATGATGGCACTTTTCCCGTGAAGCTATTACAGCAGGTTCCAACCACATTGCATTATTTACACATGTGTCTCCCCTGTTGGACTGGGCACCCTGAGGGTAAGCATCATGGCTTACTCATTGTTCGTACACTCCAGTATCTCATGGTATAGTTCCTAAGAGGGTCTTCATACATATTTGTCAAGTTGAATCAACCAACTCTTCACGTCATTTCCAAGATTAAAGTGTCCTCTTCCTAGTAATGGTCATTCTTACTTAAGATCTTGTATTTCTCTGAGTTAGAGACAGGGATTATTACTTTTTCAGGCTATCATTTGCTCTCCCTGGAGTGTTCTATAGTACTAAGTCTGACCTGAACGACCAGAGCCATTTGAAAGCCCTCCCGCCCAAGGCGATGTACAGTTGTCCCTTGGTATCTGTGGGGGGACTGATTCCAGGAGCCGCCAGTAGATGGCAAAATCCGCAGATGCTGAGGTCCCAAAGTGCGCCCTCCGTATGAGTGGTTCCACATCCACGGATTCAGCCATCCTCAGTTCTGTAGTGCTGTACGTATTTATTGAAAAAAATGTGTGTATAAGTGGATCAACACAGTTCAAACCCGTGTCGTTCAAGGGTCACCCATAATTTGAGGTGTGCCTGGAAAACCTCTCCCCATCAAGTATGGTCCTTTTTCAGATAAATCCAAACCCCTTCTCATTGGAGACTGAAGACTTATCTTACAAGAGGCTCCTTTTGAAATCCAGATGTCTCAAGCAGAGGCTGTGGCTTGTCTCTTGTCTGCTGGCACCTTAGCAGGGTTAATATTTTAGTAGAAAGAGCTACAAGAGCAAAGCAGATTCCCGTTAGAATGAAGTCCTCGGTCTGGAGTGGAGGTGGGGAGGGAGATGATGAAAGTGGGGGTGGGAAGAGCAAATACAAACTGCAGCCTGCCCTCCTCACTTATCCCGCATGGTGAACAGCAGCTGCTGCAAAGAGGAGGGAGAAGCAGAAAAATGCCCTTCGTCCTGTCACCCTTGCTCTGGCTTCCTGCTCTTCTCTTTTTCTCACGTATACTTCGTGAGAATCAGCCCTGAGGGTGCCACAGCTCCTCTACTTTGGTGACCACAGCAGCCTGGAGGGTCACTCTGCTGCATGCAGCTCCAGCAGCTCTAGGCAGGTTGTAGGGACACTTTTGCCTGGCAGAGGGTGCTGTGCTGGCAGCCTCCCTCTGTCAAGGATGGCCTTTCCTCAGCCACTTCAAAGTTACCGCTCCAAAGTTAACAACTGCAAAGTTACTTGTTTTTCTGTGCTGCCACACAACGTAACCCATTTACTGGATGACAGATATTTGCTTTTAAAGTTAAAAATCATTAAAGTTAATTGAAGTTATTTTTGAGAATTTAACTCCCCCCCGCCCGCCCCATCTAAATTCTTAGATGGCGTTAAAGACTCAGGTGATGCCAGGAAACAGGGTTGGATGTTGACTGCCCTCCTTTTGCAGCAAGAAGGTATATTTGCTGCCCTTTACTGATGGCTGCGTCTTCACCCTTATTCAGGCCACCCACAGAGCAGGGGTAGATCTAGGGCCCCAGGAACAGGCTGTACGCCTTTGAGGATTTGGGTGTTCTCTGGCTGAGCACATTCATGATGGTTCATTCTTCTGGTCTTAAGGAAGTGCTTAGCTCAAGGCAGAGTCTAGGTGAGAGGTGCTGGGCTGGATGTGGTACCCAAGGAGGGGGGCCTTCGTGGCCCACCTTAGTAGTTCCAGGCACGTTCTAGGCCTTGCCATGGTGATGAGAGTGTCTGTGCATGACTGGCCCATGACCAAACTGTTATCACTGATGTGTTCTGGGCAAACCCAGCAGCCAGCAGCATAACCCTCAGAGAGTCTTTCACCTGTCCCATGGAACTTCTGCCCTGTTATTCCTGGGAACTGCCCTGGGATGGACACCAGATCCTTACCCCCGGGCTCCTCAGAACTTGCTCTCCAGTTGCATTTAGGCCTGTGAAGCAGGAACTGCTGGAGCTGCCTAATGCTTCTTAACATTTCAATGTTGTTACATTTATAATGTTATTCAGTTTAAAAATAATTGTATTTTCTACTTTGCAATTCTTATGTTCTCTTTCATTCAGCTGTTTAATAATGTCAGATGCTTAGAACCCAGATTAGAATTTCTTACAATGGTCTCTGATTAAACGCCAATAAAAGTACAGTCAGGAAAACTCATAATATAAGGCATGCTGACTAAACTCTTGGAAGCTCAATTTACATTTTGTAAATCTTAAACTAATTTGAGGATTATGCCTTAAACTAAAAAGCTTTATGGGTACTTTGGCAAAATATTGACAATAATAAATTAAAAAAAAACCCCCAAACTTAGATAGTTTTGTTCATTCATTCATTACTTTGCCTATTTTCAAAAAATGATTTGAGACAATGTACCATAATTCTTTAAACCCACTGAAATAAAAATACAAGGATGAAGACAAACCAGTGAAAGACACTGAATAATTATTGTGGACTGAGGGAAATGTCTACTTTTTTTTTTTTTTTTGGAAATGTCTACTTTTAAGTTCAAGACTTAGTTTCAGGTTTTCCTATAGCCAAGGCAAAAAGAGAAGCACATTCGGTTACATCTCTCTCATATCGATTATGAATAAGCATATTGGACAAATGTCTTCCTGGAGCTAAATTGTAAAAAAAAAAAAAAAAATACAACAACTATATTGTGAATCTTTGGGGATGTTGATCAAGATAGTAGGCATATCTTCAACTAAATAAGATGCTTTTTATTTAGTATTAACTATACCAAGTTTTGATTTGTAAAAAGAGGGCATGGTATTAAATTATAGTTTGTAAAACCATTTCTATAAAGAGCTAGAGTAGTATTCAGATATGTAAGTTTCTGCTGAGATGACATGATATAGCTTAGGAATTCTAAAAGAAATACAAGGACAACAAAAAGTTATAAAGTTGCCATAGTCTGTCTTTCTTGGGCATCAGCAGTCTTCACTGGGTTTTTACTGGGAACCTAGAAATGACGCTTCAGAATCGAGGTTCCTGGTGGGAATCTGAACCCCAGGTATCCTGTGTTATTTGAAATAATATTCGTATACATTAGAGACATGGAAAGTTGGTGTTTTATTATGCATTCTAAAGACTGACTTATCTTCTTATCTTGATGATAGACCACTCCAACTCTAAATAAATGAAAAAATAGCTATACAAATATTAATAAAGCATCAGCAGACTTAATGAGATTCAGAAGGCCCTCGGGAGGTGTGAGTGCTCCATTGGTAGAGGCAATCTCCCATGGGCCTTGAACTGCCGTGGACATCCTTGCTGAGTGTGCTAGATTGCAAGGCTTACCCATCTCCTGACACTGAACAGTTTTTGTAGCTAGCCACACAGGCAACTAAGTAGGTCTAGGTGACCGCAGCGTGACTACCTTGTAACTACTTGTTCTCTAGAGGGAAGGGGACTAACTAACTTCAAAATATTCATTATTGCTCCTTTTATTTTAAATTCATGTTAAGTATCTTTGTTTTCTGCTTGCTGTAGTGTTTGTTGCCTGATCAGAAAGTTCTGGGCTTTAGGCCCTGGATTCCTCTCCTGTAAAGCAACCAGCTGTGCGTGCAGGTATCATTTGGGCTCATCATGTCACCCCTGTTGGACTTGACAGCAAGGGGAACTGAGGCAAATCTGCTGATGTTCACGTTGCTCACTGTGCAGTGAGTAATAAAGACCTTTGTGTCTGACCCAGAAGTCTTTGGTCTTCTGTCCAGGAAACTGTGGTGGACTACATGGTCAGCTGGTGAGTAGAGGAAAATCTCAGACTCTTTACTGCTTTTGACAGTCTTTCCCAAAGTCATCAAGCCTTAATCTTCCTTCCTCTTCAGTTGCCTCTTTAAGGCAGATTCATTATGCCCATGACCTCTAAGAGTGTTTCCTCCCACCGGCAAGTTTATTTTCCCTTTACTTTATTTACAACCACCATGATTGGGAGTTATAGTCTTCAGCTTGAATGAGAATCATGACAGTATAAGAGATCCTGGGCGGGATATACAGTCCTTAAATACTCCTGTCAAAATGATAATAGTAATAACAATAATACTAATAACAATGAATATTTTCATCATTACGTATGAAAAAAATTGAGACTCAGAGAGATGGTACAGGTTCTTCAAGGGCACACAGCCTGTGAGCAGCAGAAACATAATTGAAACCTAGACCTGCTGACCCTTAATCATTATTCCGTATTACTTCTCCAACAGAAGTTTCCAGTTCAGTTCCATATTTAAATATATATATATATATATATGTATGTATGTATTTCGTTAACCTCCTACCTACCCCTCCTTGCTAGGGATTAGTAACCTCCTTCTAATCTCAGCTCAAGTCTTATGACTGTTCCTGTGTTGTCTTCTCCCTTCGTCAGTCCTGTCCTCCCCCGCATTGGCTCGAGTCCCCTTCGCTTTGCTTTGGGCAGACAGTCGAATCAAGTAATGGTGGAACCAAGGAAGTTACAGTGACCCAGGGAATCCTCAGCATTTATTCATAATAACTGATGAAGTTAAAAAAAATATTCTTAATCCCATCTCCAAAATACTCATTCCCACTCTTTTTTTATTTATTTATTTATTTATTTATTTTTGGCTGTGTTGGGCTTCGTTTCTGTGCGAGGGCTTTCTCTAGTTGTGTTGAGCGGGGGCCACTCTTCATCGCAGTTCGCGGGCCTCTCACTATCGCGGCCTCTCTTGTTGCGGAGCACAGGCTCCAGACGCGCAGGCTCAGTAGTTGTGGCTCACGGGGCTAATTGCTCCGCGGCATGTGGGAACTTCCCAGACCAGGGCTCGAACCCGTGTCCCCTGCATTAGCAGGCAGATTCTCAACCACTGCGCCACCAGGGAAGCCCCCCCAACTCTTTATTTTTAATTTTTGTAAATATCTTTGTCTGATTTTTTGGTCCACTTGTCTTTGTGTCTGCACATTCTGTACAATGTTAAAACTGTTCTGCCGATGGGTGAGAGATGAGTCCCTTTATCTGTGATGTTGGGAAATTTATTGAGCGTCCATGAGGCAGATGTGGTGTTTGTGGTAGGAAGGGTCAGTTTCTCACTGCTCCACTTGGAAGAACACCTCTGACTCTGAATAAGAATAGAACTTTCGGGCTTCCTTGGTGGCGCAGTGGTTGAGAGTCCGCCTGCCGATGCAGGGGACGTGGGTTCGTGCCCTGGTCTGGAAAGATCCCATGTGCCCGGAGCGGCTGGGCCCGTGAGCCATGGCCGCCGAGCCTGCGCGTCCGGAGCCTGTGCTCCGCAACGGGAGAGGCCACAGCGGTGAGAGGCCCGCATACCGCTAAAAAAAAAAAAAAAAAAAAAGAATAGAACTTTCCTCCATTTTCTTTCCTGCGTTCCACTTTGAAATAGTTCACAGCCACAACTTGACCAAAGACTCCTATCTCCAGACCAGTAGGTCTCCCAGGCAGATTCCTCATTACTGTTATGTTGAAATAATTTCTTATGACCTGATTGCAAGTTATAAAACTAGCAAAGGAATAATAATATTGATAATAATAATTATAATTATTATACTAACACCACTACCATTTGTTGAATATTGACAATTCACAAGGCTCAATACTAAAGTTTACAGGTATTATCTCATTTAATCGTTTTACCTCTGTATCTAAGGTGAGTATTATTTTCACTCCATTTTACAGATGAGGAAATCGAGGTCTAGAGAAGTCAAGTAGTTTTCCAAGACTATTCAGCTGGCAGGTGGCAGAATTCCATCTTAGGTTTTCAGATGTCAAAGCCTCTTTCTAAACCACCGTGTTCTAAAGAAGATGTTTCACAAAGTGTGGTTCTAAGAACAACAGCATCAGCATCACTTGGGAGCTTGTTATTAATGCAGGTTCTCAGGCCTTATCTCATATCTACTGAATAAAAAGCTTTAGGAGTGGGACCTGGCAATCTGTTCAAATAAGTCTCCTCAGTCAATTCTTATGTATGCTAGGGTTTTGCAATCACACTCCAGAGCTTTTCCCTCTCCATTTAAGTATCCAATATCAATTCCATCAATATTGGTAATAAATAACTTATTTAAAAAGGGCACATTTGTTAAATATGAATTTGTTAAAATGCAGATTGCCATACACTGTACCATCAATAAAGTATATCCGGCAAAAAACCAGGACCTAAGTCTAATGAAGCCTCTAGTTCTAACTGCCAGTTTACAGGGAATACAGGGGACAGGGAAGCATGTTAAATGACACCATGGGAATGCATTCAGCGAAATCCAAACTGCGAGAAATTCTATAGGATTAATGACCTGGTTTCTTAAGCAAGTAAATTGCAATGAAAAATATGAAGGAGAAATATATAGGTTAAATGAAAGGGAAGAGGCGTCAACCAAATGCAGTGTTTGGACTTTGGATCCTGATGAAAACAAAATTAAAAACCAAACAAAACCATATAAACAATTTTTTCTTTTTTTTGGCGGGGGGGGTACACGGGCCTCTCACTGCTGTGGCCTCTCCCATCGCGGAGCACAGGCTCCGGACGCGCAGGTCCAGCGGCCATGGCCCACGGGCCCAGCTGCTCCGTGGCACGTGGGATCCTCCCGGACCGGAGCACGAACCCGTGTCCCCTGCATCGGCAGGCGGACTCTCAACCACTGCGCCACCAGGGAAGCCCTATAAACAATATTGAACAATCAGATATTTAGGAACATTTAAATGCTAATTGGACATTTGATTATAAGGACTTAATTTTTAAAGCCAATGGTATTGTAGTTATGTCTTTAAATAAGTCCTTATTTCTTCAAACATACATACTAGGGTATTTACTGAAATAGAAGTTCCTGGGGTCAAGCCACTAGATTTTGGGAAGATTATGGTGTCTCCCCAGATTTTCCTGGCATCCATCCAGATTTTCATTTGAGTGTCCATACCCCTCTGCCCTGTATAGCCCCAATAGTGTGGTATGTAGCACAGGCTTAATTTAGCTCAATCTCATATCCTAGCTGCACTTTCTAGTTTGAGGATGGACCAATTAAGCAGGAAGAAAGTTGTCTGGAGATTTTTTGGGAAAAAAGTTTCCTTGTTCTTCTGAGCAAACTCTAGGAAGAAACTCAGACTTGCTTTTCTAGGACATAGATGTGGTAGCCAGTTGCTCAGATGGCCTCCTGAAATCCACGCCTTGTGTAGTATCCTTCCACATTGAATTATGGCTGACCTGTGTGAACAACAGGATGATAGAATACCGTGGAAGCAATGGTGCATGACTTTTGAGGCTAAAGCCATTGCAGGTTCCCTCCTTCTCTCTTTGACTTCCTGCTCTGGGGAAAGCTAGCCACCGTGTCAGGAAGACTCTTGGAGTTCTGCGTACAAGCCCACGTGGAGAGGAACCAACTCGCCAGCATCAGTCTGTCAGCCATATGAACAAACCACCTTGGAAGTGGATCCTCCAGCTGTAGGCAGGCCTTCAGTGTCTGCAACTTCAGCTCACATCTGACTGCAACTTCAGGAGAAATGCCTAGCCAGAATCCCACAACCAAACCACTACAGAATTCCACACCTTCCAGACATAATAAACGATTGCTGTTGTCTTAAACAATAGGTTTAATGTAATTTGTTGCAGAGATATAAATAATGAATATACTAGAGAAAAAAACTGTAGCCCAGAGAGTTGTAAGTAGGCATCTTGTGACCATGGGAAGGAGCCAACTTGAGGTGAAGTTACACTTTTTTTTTTTTTTTTTTTGCGGTACGCGGGCCTCTCACTGTCGCGGCCTCTCCCGTTGCGGAGCACAGGCTCCGGACGCGCAGGCTCAGCGGCCACGGCTCACGGGCCCAGCCGCTCCGCGGCACGTGGGATCCTCCCGGACCGGGGCACGAACCCGTGTCCCCTGCGTCGGCAGGCGGACTCTCAACCACTGCGCCACCAGGGAAGCCCGGAAGTTACATTTTGGAAGGCGAAACAGAGAGGTTGAAAAGAGCTTGCTTCCTCATTGTCATCACTGAAGCTCATCTCACTCTGTGTTTTGCAGATCATGAGCAATAAATATTTTATTCTTCTTTATTTTAATTTAATTAATTAATTAATTTATTATTTTTTTTCTTTTGTGGTATGCGGGCCTCTCACTGCTGTGGCCTCTCTGGGATCTTCCCAGACCAGGGCACGAACCCGTGTCCCCTGCATTGGCAGGCGGACTCTCAACCACTGCGCCACCAGGGAAGCCCTAAATATTTTATTCTTAAAACCAGTTTGGGTTTCTGGTACTTTTAACTGCTTAATTGGAGGAGGAAATATGAGAATTTTGATGGCATGAGTTGAATGTAGGGAGAGTCTGAGACTAAACAGAAGGAGTAATCAGTGAATGGAAAGGTGTCCAGAAGGGGTAGGCTACTGTATTAGTTTCCTAGGGAGGTCAGAACAAACGACCACAATCTGGGTGACTTACAACAACAAAAATTTATGCGTTCACAGTTCTGGAGGCCGGAAGTCCAAAATCAAGCTGTCAGCAGGGTTGGTTCCCTCTGGAGACTCTGGGGGAGAGTGTGTTCTGCGTTCCTCTCCCAGCTGCTGTTGGCTGCCAGGGCTCCTTAGCTTGTAGGTGCATCACTCCAATCTCTGCCTCTCATGTGTTCACATGACCTTCTTGTATGGGCACCGGTCATTGGATTTAGGACCCACGCTGATCCAGTAAGGTCACCTGCTGAGGTTTCAAGTAGTTATGAATTTGGGGGGGCGGGCACTATTCAACATGGGACTGCTATGCTTTATAATGTTTATTCATTCAACAGACTCTTATTGAGGGCCTACTGTGTGCTAGGCCCGACATTAGCTACTAGGGATAGAGTGACAAGTAAGACAGATGTGGCACATGTCCGATATGAAGCTCACAGTCCTTACAGTCCAGTGTAGAAGACAGATATTAAACAAAATGGTTGCAACTATGATACAAAGTTCAAAACAAGAAACACTGGTGTGATGGCATCACACAAGAAGAGATCTAAACCATCTGAGGTGGGGTGGGGGGTGATTAAAAAGGTCTCCTTGTGGAAGGGACATCTAAGCCAAAACCAAACAGCAAATAGATGTTAGCCAGGTGAAGAGTATACAAGCCAGATTACTACAGACTGGTGCTGTGAACGAGCATTTGCCTTTTTAACAAGCACTTTAGTACTGCTCAAGCATGATGGACTTCAAGAAGCCCTGCCCTGGGGCCTCAGCTGACCCAAAATATACCCCAGTCTCCCCATCCACCACCTGTGGGGAAGACTCTCTCTGCTCTCCCACTCAGCCCTGAACTAGGATGGGGCAGGGTCGGGGGAGGCCCCTTATTACTGAGCTCCCCACCCATTTGGACACATGAGCCCCTTTCTACCACCATGCAGGATCAACTAAATCAAGCATGTAGCTTGTATCTAGGTTAGATTTTTCTCCTCCTTCAGTGAGCTTTCTCCACTTTTTCCCTTCCTCTGACCCTGCTCTATTTTCTGCCACAGACTAAGCCTATAGCCTTGCGTTCTAGTCGCTAATTTATTTGCCATTGAATTGTAGAAGGCCAGCTTTCTCATGAAAAACGTCTTAAGTGTATGTTGCACTCATTCAGTGTTTTCTAGGAGGAAAAGGCATCTACATTTTTTCATTTCTTAATCTTCATCAGCACTAAAAGTTTTTGTTTTTGTTTTGTTCTGTTTTTAAGTATCTTTCCATCAGAATGAAAGATACAGTCCACAGTAGCATTCCTCAAATATCACAGCTGGAATAAAACCAAACACTGTAACAAGTTTGGGACTGTTTCTTAGGGAAACTCTAGTAGATTCTTACAATTTGGCTCCTTTGCAAGGTTAACGAGAGTAACATTTAAAAAGTATATGATCACAGATGTTAGAGCTTTTCAGAATCTTGGAGGTTATGGAGATTCGGAAAGACCATCACCTCCTTTATTTCACAGATGAGGACAAGTAAATCTGGAGGTGAGGTGAGTTACATAGTCATTCTTAGCCAGTTGATTCAAAACTCCTCTCATTCCTCAAAAACTGTTATTTATTTTTAATGACTTTGGTTCTCCAGCTTACTTTGCATTTATGCTCCTTCCAATCTCTTCAGGTTTCTCCTCCTTATTTGTTGCCCTGTAACTCACAGGAGACCCAGCACCCTCCTTCCTCTGCAGAGTTGGTCCGGGGTCTCAGAGAAATGAGGGTCACCTTATAGCAGGACCGGGGGACTTGTGCCTACCTTGAAGCTCAGGCTTCGGAGTCTTTTTTGTTTTTTTGAAAGGTTATGCATGTCTTCAACACACCGAAAAGAAAAAAATACATATTTTAAAGCCGTTTTCATTCGTTGTCTTCAGTCTAAAAATAGGGTGACAGAGGGATCGTGGGACAAGCAGCAGGAGCAGGGAGGAGTCGGTTGCCACAGTAACCAGTGAGCCATTTCGCTGCATTTGCCTTGACTGTGTGATTTCTGGGAGTTCTTCCCCCTTTCCTGCTCCTGTGCGTGGGGTGAGGGTAGGTGGTGGAGGCATTTTTAGATTATATAACATGGAACCAGATTCCTTACTTCCGGACTCTCCGTGAAGATGCTATTCCCTTTTACTTCCCCACCCTGCTGCAAACAGCCTTGGGTCGTTGGCTTTGCTGGGGACTAAGAGAAAAGATTATGATTGCGCTCATCTCCATGTACAGTAGTGCCTGTCTCGAACACTTCCCAATTTTTGACAACCTAGTTCCATAGAAATATCTGCCTCCACCCCCTCCCTCCCAATTCCGATCAGGTCCTCAGATGCCCTGGGCTCCAGCAACCCACCAGGAGGCTACCGCCTGGAGCTTTCTTCTGTTCCAGAGAAGAGAGAGGCAGCCCTGGGTGCGGGTCATGTCAGGGAAGTGGCTCTGAAGCTGACCTGGTTCTGCTGTCCTGACCGCAAGCTCCACCCTTTCCCGATTTGCAGATCTTGGGATCCGGGTACAGCCCACATCAGAGTGTAAAGAGCACTGGCTTTGAAGGCAAACAGACTTGTGTTTGAATTGTGAACCCACCACCTTGGGCTAATCGTTACTTGACATTTTCGAGACTGTGTCTGCCATGTATTAGGCACCGGATGAATGTTAATCTCTTCTACTCCTTCCCTGGTTTTCCTGTCCATCTGTACCTCCTTCTCCCCTCCCAGCTGTTGTCTGGCTCTGGTTGACCGAGGCAGGCTCACTCCTGTATAGCGTTTCGGAAGAGCTAACGTATACATTTGAGGGATCACCCTCTCCGTTAAAGGACCTTTTCTACCCGACTCTCCACAGCCCTCCTCTGTCTTACTGGCTGCCTCGCGTCCTCACATGACATCCCTCCAGGCTTCAGACCTTTCCTGACTTCTTTTCATGGAAACACATCTGTTCTCGATCCCATTCGTGAAGAAAGAGCACAGTAGGTGCCTGCATAGCTCATCAGGTTTAAATCAAAATGTAAAAGTGCATTCAGTGTATCCAAATTTGTTAAAGTGATGCATGAAAAGCTCCAGTCCTTCCTGCTTATTAGGGTGATCAGGAATAAACGAGAAGTCGAATGGGATGTATTAGTTAGAAATGTTTTAGTTGCAGTGATGGAAATCCAACCCGAACTCACCTAAGCATAAAAAGAATATATTAGCTAAAGTAAGTGGGAAGTTCAGGAGTGGAGCTGTCCACAGGATCCCAGAGCTCCAACTACTAGTGTCAGAACTTTTTCTATTCATTAGTTCTGCTAGTCTCTGAGTGGCTTTATCCTCAGCTTACCATAGTCAGACTTTCTCAAAATGGATAACCTGGCCTCAGATTTACATCTTTCCAGCTTCTATGACCTAAGAGGCAAAACTTCTCTTCCAACTCCAAATTGGATAATTCCAGGGAAAAGCTTTGGTTAGCTTGGTTTGGGTCTTATGCTCACCCCGGACCAATCCCTTTGTCCAGGAGAATGGGGTCCTATCTGACCACGTTGCGTCCCATGTCAGAGAGGTGACAAGCCACCAGGATGCATGATTCACGTTGGGGGAGGATCAATTCTGGAATGCTGGTGGAAGGCAGAAACAATAGCGGGTCACTTCAGAAGAATAACTGAGATGAGTAATGCCTGAACAGTCAGAAGAGTGCCTGGGGGGAGGCAGAGGTGGGTACAAAGCAAGTGCTTGATTGCCTCTGAGGAAGGAGACAAGGCTCTTGCCCTCAGGGAGCTCTGAATTCAGTGCAGGAGAGAGGACTAAAAACACAAAGAGAAAGAGATGGAATTGGAAGCAGGGGCCAAAATGCACAGACATAGCCAGAGAGGGACTGAGGGAGGACTCACAGTGAAAGCTTAAAGCTGTACACCCTATGTCAGAGGAACGGCCTGTTGACAACAGCATCATATCTCAAGTTGGGTTCTGTGGACCTCCAGTGTTCCATATGATGCTACTAGGTCCTCAGAAGGAAAAATGAAAGAGGAAAAGAAAGGAAAGGAAAGAAAAAAGGAAGGAAAAGGAAAGGAAAGGAAGGAAAAGGACTCTGGCCATGTTTTGGATTTGGAAACTGTGGCTTAAGTTTAATTAGTTTAAAAAATTTTTCTGTTCTCTTTATTATAGTAATGCTCATCCACACTTACTTGACAATAGAACAAACCCTCCTAACCACAGACCACTTAGCGGCCTCTTGAGGTGGACCCCTGTTCCATAGATTGCATTTTGGAAACTACGCCATAGAGGTGTGCACACAAATCACGGTAACAATTAGAACGTCACATTCAGAAGGACCTTTACAAGGGTCTGAACGCTCTTTTTTTACATCTTTATTGGAGTGTAATTGCTTTACAGTGGTGTGTTAATTTCAGCTTTATAACAAAGTGAATCAGCTATACACATACATATATCCCCATATCTCCTCCCTCTTGCATCTCCCTCCCACCCTCCCTATCCCACCCCTCCAGGCGGTCACAAAGCAGCGAGCTGATCTCCCTGTGCTATGCGGCAGTTTCCCACTAGCTATCTACCTTACGTTTGGTAGTGTATATATGTCCATGCCGCTCTCTTGCTTTGTCACAGCTTCCCCTTCCCCCTCCCCATATCCTCAAGTCCATTCTCTAGTAGGTCTGTGTCTTTATTCCTGTCTTACCCCTAGGTTCTTCTTCATGACCTTTTTATTTTTTTTCTTAAATTCCATATGTATGTGTTAGCATACGGTATTTGTTTTTCTCTTTCTGACTTCACTCTGTATGACAGACTCTAGGTCCATCCACCTCACTACAAATAACTCAATTTCATTTCCTTTTATGGCTGAGTAATATTCCCTTGTATATATATGCCACATCTTCTTTATCCATTCATCTGCTGATGGACACTTAGGTTGCTTCCATGTCCTGGCTATTGTAAATAGAGCTGCAATGAACATTTTGGTACATGGCTCTTTTTGAATTATGGTTCTCTCAGGGTATATACCCAGTAGTGGGATTGCTGGGTCATATGGTAGTTCTATTTTTAGTTTTTTAAGGAACCTCCATACTGTTCTCCATAGTGGCTGTATCAATTTACATTCCTGCCAACAGTGCAAGAGTGTTCCCTTTTCTCCACACCCTCTCCAGCATTTATTGTTTCTAGAATTTTTGATGATGGCCATCCTGACTGGTGTGAGATGATATCTCATTGTAGTTTTGATTTGCATTTCTCTAATGACTAATGATGTTGAGTATTCTTTCATGTGTTTGTTGGCAATCTGTATATCTTCTTTGGAGAAATGTCTATTTAGGTCTTCTGCCCATCTTTGGATTGGGTTGTTTGTTTTTTTGTTACTGAGCTGCATGAGCTGCTTGTAAATTTTGGAGATTAATCCTTTGTCAGTTGCTTCATTTGCAAATATTTTCTCCCATTCTGAGGGTTGTCTTTTAGTCTTGTGTATGGTTTCCTTTGCTGTGCAAAAGCTTTTAAGTTTCATTAAGTCCCATTGGTTTATTTTTCTTTTTATTTCCATTTCTCTAGGAGGTGGGTCAAAAAGGATCTTGCTGTGATTTGTGTCATAGAGTTGAACATTCATTTTTTAAAATTAAACTTGTTAAGAGAATTCTAGATTCACATGAGTTGTAAAGAAATATTACAGAAAAATCCTGTGTACCCTTTACCTAGTTTAATGGTAACATCTTGGGAAACAATAGTATACGGTGCCTATCAGGTTACTGACATTGATATGGTCAAGATATTGAACATTTTCATCACCATAAGGTCCTTCACGTTGCCCTTTTACAGTTATACTTACTTTCCCTCTGCCCCACCCCCTCCTTAATCCCTGGAAACCATTTTAGGGATTTGATATTTGTCATTTCAAGAATGTTATATAGTTAGAATCATACAGTATGTAACCTTTTGTGATTGGCTTTTTTTTCACTCAGCATAATTCTGTGGAGAATATGTATACCAATAGTTTGTTCTTTTTTATTGCTAAGTAGTATTCTATGGTATGATTCTATCACAGTTTGTTTAACCACTTATCCATTGAAGGACATCTGGGTTCTTTCCAGTTTGGGGCTATTATGAATAAAGCTGCAGTAAACATTCATGTACAAGTTTTTGTGTGAACATGTGTTATTTCTCTGACATAAGTACCCAGATCGCAATTGCCTGGGTGATAGGATACTTGCATGTTTACGTTTTGAGAGGTCTTTATGTCATTCAAGATACTAGTCCTCTGTTGGATGTACAGTTTGCAAATATTTTCTCCAGTTTATAGCTTGCTTTTTCATCTTAAGAGAGCCTTTCACAGAGCAAAATTTTAAATTCTTTTAAAGCCAAATTTATCCATTTTTCCTGTTGTGGATTATGCTTTTGGTGTTAAGCATAAGAACTCTTTACGTATCCCTAGATCCTGAAGATTTTCTCCTATAAAAGTTTTATAGTTTTATGTTTTACATTTAAGTGTGTGACCCATTTTGAGTTAATTTTTGTATAAGGAGTGAGACTTAGGTCAAGGTTTATTATTGTCACTTTTTGCTTATGGATGTCTAATTGCTCCAGCACCATTTGTTGAAAAAGATATCTTTCCTCTACTGCATTGCTTTTGTACCTTTGTCAAAAATCTGTTGGGTCTGTTTCTGTGCTGTCTATTCTGCTCCACTGATCTGTGTGTCTGTCTCTCTGCCAATACCACACAGTCTTCATTACTATTGCTGTATAATAAATATTAAAATCAGGTAAACTGATTGGTCCTGATGTTTTGGACTGAATGGTTTTGTCTGTGCTGCTCCCCAAATGTATATGTTGAAGCCCTAACCCCCAGTGTGGCTGTGTTTGGAGATAGGGCCTATAAGGAGGCAATTACGGTTAAATGAGGTTTTTGGGTAGGGCTCTGATCCAATAGGATGAGTGTCCTTATAGGAAGAGACATCAGAGGGCTTTCTTTCTCTCTCCTCCCTCATACCCACTCAGAGCAAGGGCCGTGGGAGGTGAGGGCCTAGCAAGAAGGTGGCTATCTGCAAGCCAGAAAGAGAGCTTTCATCAGAAACTGAACCCTGTGGGAATCTTGATCTTGGACTTTTCAGCCTCTAGAACTGTGAGAATATTAATTTCTGTTGTTTAAGTCACCCAGTCTATGCTGTTTTGTTATGGGAGCCCTAGTGACTAATATATTCACTTTAATCTTTTTTGTTTCAAACAATTTTTAACTTATCCTAGTTCCTTTGTCTTTCCATATATGTTTTAGAATAATCTTGTCTATACCTAATAAAAATATTGCTGGGATTGTGATAGGAATTATGTTAAACTTTTACATTAATTTGGGGGAGAATTAACATCTTTACCAGGCTGAGTCTTTCCATCCGGGAGCACAGTACGTCTCTCCATTTATTTAGGTCTTTAATTTTTTTCACCAGTGTTTTTTAGTTTCAGCATACAAGCCCTGTACATATATTTTTTAAGATTTACACCTAAGTATTTCTTTTTATAAAAACAATTTTAAATAGTGTTGTATTTTTAATTCTGATATTTATTTGTTCATTGTTAGTATATGTAAATACAAATGAATTTTGTATGTTTATCTTGTGTCCTGTGACCTTGCTGGATTCACTTATTAGTACTAGGTGGAGTTTTTGTAAATTCCGTGGGATTGTATATGTTCACAATCATGTTATCTGCATATAGGACAGTTTTCTTTCTTTCTTTCTAATCTGCATGCCTTTTATTTCTTTTTCTTGCCTTCTTATACTAGCTAGAACTTCAAACACTATATTGAATAAGAGCAGTGAGACTGGGCATCCTTGCCTTTTTCTTGATCTTAGGGTTAAAATACTCAGTCTTTTACCATTAACTGTAATTCTGAAGCTTGTTGGTAGATGTTCTTTATTAAATTGAGAGAGATCCTTTCCATTCCATATTTCTGAGAGTTTTTTTTTTCTTTCTTTAATAAATGGTGTTGGGCTTCCCTGGTGGCACAGTGGTTGAGGGTCCGCCTGCCGATGCGGGGGACGTGGGTTCGTGCCCTGGTCTGGGAGGATCCTGCATGCCGCGGAGCGGCTGGGCCCGTGAGCCATGGCCGCTGGGCCTGCGCATCCGGAGCCTGTTGTTCCGCGACGGGAGCGGCCACGGCAGTAAGAGGCCCGCATACTGCAAAAAAAAAAAAAAAAAAAAAATGGTGTTGAACTCTGTCAAATGCTTTTTCTGCATTGATTATGTCATGTGAGTTTTCTTGTATAGCCTAATTTGATGAATTACCATTATTTATTTTCAAATATTGAACCAGTTTTACATCTCTGGAATAAACCCTGCTTGGTCATGGTGTATAATTCTTTTAAAATATTGCCAAGGACTTCCCTGGTGGCGTGTGGTTAAGAATCCACCTGCCAGCGCAGGGGACACAGGTTTGATCCCTAGTCCGGGAAGATCCCACATGCCACAGAGCAACTAAGCCCAAATGCCACAACTACTGAAGCCCGTGCACCCTAGAGCCCATGCACTGCAACTGCTGAGCCTGCGTGCCACAGCTGCTGAAGCCTGCGTGCCTACAGTCTGTGCTCCACAACATGAGAAGCCACTGCAATGAGAAACCCACGCACCATAATGAAGAGTAGGCCTCACCACAATTAGTGAAAGCCTGCATGCAGCAACGAATGCCCAACACAGCTGAAAAGAAAAACTAAATAAATATTGCCAGCTCTGAAGCAGAATCTGGCCTCTCTACCCTGACACTAAATTAAATGTCAGAGACAGAGTTTTGGGTGGAGTAGAAAAGAATAGCTTTATTGCTTTGCCAGGCAGAGGGGGCTACAGTGGGCTAATGCCCTCAAAACTGTGTGTCCCTACCTAGAGGGGGTAGTGAGGAGTTTTACAGTAATGGTTCAAATGGGGCGGGATCAGCTCATGGACATTCTTCTGATTGGTTGTGGTGAGGTAAGTGGGAGCATTATCAATCTTCTGGTTCCAACCTGTCTGGGGTCTACATGCTTGTGGGCAGCATACAGCTAACTTCTCCCACCTGGTGGGGGTTTTAGTATCTGCAAAACAGCTCAAAGATATTGTTATGTGTATCCCTTGAGGGGGAGCCAGAACCCTGCCCGAAGGCTGCACTATTGTTTCTTGTCTGTTCCTCCCTTGTCTCTGCATTGCATCCACTCCTCTCCCTTCCCTAATTAACAGCTGTTTGAACTTGCCCATTGGAACTCAGGGAAGGTCATGGAGGCTGAATGAATCCTGTTTCCTCTAATCAAGAAATGGGGGACACAGAAAGGCTTTTGGAGCTCCACAGGGTCTGGCATAGTTTTAGCTCTATTTGGTAACACATTGTTAAGTATTTTTGTGTCTGTATTCGTGATGGACATTGGATTTTAGTTTAGTTTTTTTTTTTTTGTCTTTTTCTAGTTTTGGTATGAGGCTAATACTATCCTCATAAAATGAATTGGGAAGTGTTTCCTTGTCTTGCATTATCTGGAAGAGATTGTGTGGAATTGGTGTTACTTCTCCTTTAAATATTTGTGGAACCATCTGGGCCTGGAGATTCATTTTTTGGAAGTTTTTCAAATTATGAATTCAAATTTCTTAATGATTCTAGGACTATTCACATATTTATTTTATTCTGCATAAGCTGTGATGGTTTGTGCTTTTTTTCTGAGGAATGGCTTCATTTCACCTAAGTTGTCAAATGTATGTATAGAGTTGTTTGTAGTTTTGCCTTATTATCTTTTTGAGGTATGCAGAACCTGTAGTAATATATCCAGTTACATTCCTGATCCTGGTAATTCAGTCTTTTCTCTTTTTCTTCTTTGTAAGTCCTGCTAGAGGTTTGTCAGTTTTACTGATTTTTGAAAAAAACCTGAACTCTTTTATCATTGATTTTCTCTACTGTCTTTCTGTTTTCAATTTTATTTATTTCTGCTTTTATCTTTATTATCTCCTTTCTTCTACTTACTTGGAGTTTATTTTGCTCTTCATTTTCTAAGTTCTTAAGATGAAAGGTTAAATTATGTATGTGAGACTTTCCTCTTTTCTAATATATGCATTTAATGCTACAAATTTCTCTCTCAGCACTGCTTTAGCTGTGTCCCACAAATTTTGGTAGGTTCTATTTTCATTTTCTTTCACTTCAATGTATTTTTAAAAATTTACCTCGAGATTTCTTCTTTGAAATGTCCTGTTTGGGTTATAAATATTTGGAAATTTTCTTTTTATCCTTCTGTTATTGATTTCTAGTTTGATTCCATGGTGGTCAGAGAACACACTCTGGTTTAGATTCTTTTAAATTTGTTGAGGTTTGTTTTATGGCCCAGGATTTGTTCTATCTTAATATATGTTCCATGGACACTTGAAAAGAATATATATTGTGCTGCTGTTGAGTGGAGTGTTCTGTACATGTTTACTGATCCTCTTAGTTGATGGTGTCAGTGAGTTCTTCTATGTCTGTGCTGATTTTCTACATAGTTTTTCTATTAATTATTGAGAGGGGGTGTTGAAGTCTCCAACTATAATCTGGATTTGTCTGTTTATGTTTTCAGTTTTATCAGTTTTTCCTTCACGCATTTTCCTGTTCTTTTGTTTTGTGCATATATTTACTGCTAATCTCTATCTTTTAATTGGTGTATTTAGACCACTTATATTTAAAATAATTGTCGATGGATTAGGGCATAAGTCTGCCATTTTATGTTTTTGTTTCTGTTTGTTCTCTCTGTTGCTTTTTGTTTCTCTGTTTCTCTTTTTTCTGCGTTTCTGTGGGTTACTTGAACATTTTTTAGAATTTCAGCTAGATTTATTTATAATGCTTTTAAATGTATCTCTTTGCATAGTTTAAGTGGTTTCCCTAAGTATTATTACATTCTACGTCCATACCTTATTACAGTCTACTTCTATCATCACATTTATCAGTTTGAGTGAAGTGTAGAAACCTTACTTCCCTTTTTTTTTAACCCATTCCCATTTATAATATAATCTCTTAAATATTTCCTCTACATATATTCAGAACCAAATAAGGCCAAGTTATATTTTTCGTTTTGATCATCAAACATAATTTACGAAACTCAAAAGGAGAAAGAAACCCTATTATATTACTCAGTTTTTCTTACTCTGTTCTTTCTTCCATCCTGATGTTCCCAGCTTTATATTTTTAATAAT
Organism: Phocoena sinus; assembly: GCF_008692025.1. Classification (NCBI taxonomy): domain Eukaryota; kingdom Metazoa; phylum Chordata; class Mammalia; order Artiodactyla; family Phocoenidae; genus Phocoena; species Phocoena sinus. Next base: position 92,186,709 of record NC_045772.1, read on the forward strand.
TTCCATTCTGTTTAAATAACTTCTTTTAGAATAAATCTGCTGAAAGAAAAGAATAGATCTGCTGGCAACAAGTTCTCTTAGTTTCTCTTCGTCTGAGAATGTTGTGATTTCCTCTTATTCTTGAAAGATATTTTTGATGGATATAGGATTCTAGATTTACAGATTTATCTTTTAGCACTTGAGAAATGCTGTGCCATTTTATTCTGGCCTCTAAGGTTTTGGTGAGGAATCCAGTGTCTTTTGAGTTGTTTTTCTCCTATAGATAAGGTGCCATTTTTCTTTAGCTACTTTCACGATTTTTCTTTAGTTTTCACAAGTTTGACTATGATGTATCTTGGTGTAGATTTCTTTGGGAATAATAAGGCCTTTAAGATTTGGGCATTTTCAGAGCCAGGTTATTCAGGGAGGAAACGGTATTTTCACTCTTTTTAAGTCAGGGAGAACCTCATCTATAGGATTGTCTATCCTGTAACTGTAAATGCTGGTGTAAATATTTCTGGCACTTGAACTTAGAAGAAAATTTATCTGTTCCTTAAGAGCGGGGTCCAGAGTCCTCTGGATGTCCAGTGGTTAGGACTCGGCACTTTCACTATGGTGGCCTGGGTTCAGTCCCTGGTCGGGGAATTAAGGTCCTGCAAGCCATGTGGTATGGCTAAATAAATAAATACATAAAGAGCAGGGCCCATAGTGATTTTTAAAAATATATCGACAAGCAGCATCTAACAGTGGCCATTACCAACTTGATTCATAAGTGAACTTTATGAACAAATATCCCCCTGAGAGAGACTGCCCCAGCTGGGTGGACTGAGCAATCCTGTTTTCCTCCTTGACTTAGAAATTTCTTACCTTGATTATTTGCCTTCCCCTTGCCACAGAAGTTCCCTGTTACTCAACTTTGAGTGTAAAAGTTGGAGTGACCCCAAGCTTGGTTCCAGGCTCTTGACTTTCCTTTACCTCCCTCCCTCTCTGTGCAATCATATCTAATTTAATTGTTTTAAATAACATCTATATGCTGATGGCTCCCTTATTTATATCTCTAGTCCTGATTTCTTTCTGAACTTCAGACTCAAATAGAGTTGGATTAATCTCTACCATATTTGTAACTGTTTCGTATTTGTTGCTCTTGTTCTTTGTTCTTATTTTTGTCTTCTACTCTTTCTGCCTTTTTTGGTTTTAACTGAGCATTTTATATGATTCCATTTTCTTTCCTTTCTCTGCATTTCAGCTACACTTCTTTTTCTTCTTTTTTTAATTGCTTTTTTAGTGGCTACCCTCGAGTTTATAATATACATTTGTAATGAATCCAGGTTCACTTTCAGATAACACTAAGCCTCTTCATGGGTAGTGCAAGTATCTTCCAGTAACAGAATAATGCTCCTTCCCCTTCCCAAATCTTGTGTCATTGCTGCCATTCATTTCACTCATACAAGCATGCACACACACACACACACACACACACACACACACACACAAAATTGAATACATTGTTGCTATTATTAAACAAGCTGTTATCTGTTCTGTTAAGGATAAGAAAAATAAAAGTGTTTTATTTTATTTTTTTAGCTTTCATTTATTCCTTCTCTGGTGCTCTTCCTTTCTTTATGTAGATCCAAGTTTCTGATGAGTATCATTTTTCTCAGAAGAACTTCTTTTAACATATCTTACAAGACAGGTTTACTGGCAACAAATTCTCTCAATTTTTGCTAGTCTGAGAAAGTCTTTTTTTTCCCCTTCACTCTTGAGGGATAATTTTACAGAGTACAGAATGGTGAATTGGTGGTTTTTTTATTTCAATACTTTAAATATTTCACTCCATTCTCTTCACATTTGCATGGTTTCTGAGGCAACACTGGATGTAATTCTTTATTATTTGGTGGGGCGTGTTTATCCAGTTTGATGTTCTATGAGCTTCCTGGATCTGTGTTTGATATTAATTTGGAGAAATGCGGTCATTACTGCTGCAAATGTTTCTTTTATTCCTTTTTGTCTTTCTTCTCCTCTTGTATTCCCATGATATGTATGTTACATCTTTTGTAGTTGTCCCACAGTTCTTGGATATTCCATTCTATTCTGTGTTTTTCAGGATTTTTTCCCTTTGCTTTTCCATCTTAGAAGTACCTGTATTGATGTATCTGCAAGCCATGTCCAGTCTACTAATAAGCCCATCAAAGGCATTCTTCATTTTTGGTATGGTGTTTTTGACCTCTAACATTTCTTTTTGATTTTTTCTTAGAATTTCCATCCCTCTGATTACATTGTCAGTCAGTTCTCGCATATTGTCTGCTTTACCTGTTACAACCCTTCCTATATTTATCATAGAGGCTTTAAAACGCCTGTCTGATAATTCCAGCATCGCTGCCATATCAGTCTGGTTCTGATGCTTGTTCTGTTTCTTCAAATTGTGTTTTTGCATTTTAGTATGCTTTGTAGTTTTTTCTTCATAGCTGGACATGAGGTCCTGAGCAAATGGAACTTCAGTACACAGGTCTAAGCTGTTGGGGGCAGAGAAGCATTCTCTTGTCCTGTGATCAGGTCTCAGTCTTTTATTGATCCTGTACCCTGGACTGGGAACTTTCCCAGTGCTTCTCAGCCCTCTCCCTGCCCCCACAATGGGACAGGATGGGTAGAGCAGGCTAGAATCGGCTATTTCCCTTCTCCTAGTTAATCAGGCTCTGATAAAACCCCAGCAGGTTAGGCTCTGATTAAATAGTTTCTCTTGGAAGAAGGCCTTGTTAAGAACAGAATCTTCTTGAGTGTTTCAAAATGGTTATTTCCCCATCCCTTTGCCAAAAGCACAAGGGAATTCTTTTTCCAATATTCACTCTGGTAGAATTCCTGGCAGTAAAACTCAAAAGTGTAGGGGGCCCTCACGACTGGTTCCCTTGTTTTTTTTTAACTTTAAGACTTGTCCACACTGAGTCTCCTCAATTGATCAATTACAATTAAGATTTTCTACCCCAGCACTGTTTCTTATAGAAGTTTCTGCTCATGGGTTTCTACTCCGGTAAGTTGTGATTGCCTGTATTCACTCGTCTGTCCCTCCAGTCTGAGCGGCACAAGTTTGCTCTGTGACCTAGCTTCTCTGCTTGATCTAAGAAAAGCTGTTGCTCGTTCAGTTTGTGCAGCTTCTTGTTGTTAGAATGGAGTGATGACTTCCAAGCCCCTTACATGCTGGACTGGAAACCGGAAGTCCAAACTCATGTATGCTGATGCCCACCACCACACCACTCCCGTGTCCTAACCACCAGCAAGCCTCGTGGGTTCTACCACCAATACACAGCTGAATCCATCTACTTCTTTCCCACTTTGACTAATCAGAACAGTCAATTTAGCATTATCTTTTGCCTGAACAACTTCAATAGGTTTCTAAATCATCACTTGGCTGTTCTACTCTTGTGTGCCTATAATCAATTCTCCATTGGCAATGTTGAGTAATCTTTAAAACAAAAACCAGGGACTTCCCTGGTGGTGCAGTGGCTGAGAATCTGCCTGCCAATGCGGGGGACATGGGTTTGATCCCTGGTCCGGGAAGATCCCACATGCCGTAGAGCAACTGAGCCCATGCACCACAACTGCTGAGCCTGCGCTCTAGAGCCTGTGAGCCACAACTACTGAGCCCACGTGCTGCAACTACTGAAGCCCACGTGCTGCAACGACTGAAGCCTATGTGCCTAGAGCCCGTGCTCCACAGCAAGAGAAGCCACCGCAATGAGAAGCCCACGTGCTGCAGCGAGGAGTGGCCCCCTGCCTGCTGCAACTAGAGAAAGCCTGCCCACAGCAATGAAGACCCAATGCAGCCAAAAATTAAAAAAATAGAAAGCAAACAAACAAACAGATGTAACTTCCTTTTAGAACTTACCAGTGGCTTCCCATTGTACTTAGAATAAAATGCATTTTCAAGTAATGTTCTACAGGCCCTACCTGATATAGCCTTCCTGCTTCTCTTAACTTATCTCTACCTCCTAAGCCACTGCACTCTAGTAGAGACCTTCCATTTGCTTCTTGATGTGCATCTTATCAGCTTGGGCTGCTGTAACAATGACCATAGACTGGGTGACTTAAAAAACATATATTTATTCCTCATAGTTATGGAGGCTGGAAGTCTGAGATCAGACTGCGGTATGATCAGGTTTCAGTGAAAGCCCTCTATCTGGTTTACCAATGGCTGTCTTCTCATTCTATCTTCACATAGCAGAGAGAGAGGAAGCGAGCTAGCTGTCTGGTCTCTTCCAAGGGCACTAATTCCATTCATAAAGGCTCCACCCTCATGATCTACTCATCCCTGAAAGGCCCTACCTCTAAATACCATTACATTGTGGATTAGGTTTCAGCATATCAGTTTTGGGGGGGGGACACATAAAAATTCAGTGCACAACAGTGTTCTAAGATTATATCAGCCTTGGGGCCTTAACACTAGCTCTTCCTCCTGCCTAAAATGTCCCGCCCCAATTCTTCACATGGTTGGCTCTGCCTTGTCATCCAGATCTCAGTGTAATTTGTGCTTCCTCAGTGTGATGGTTAGTTTATGGTCAACTTGGCTAGGCTAGAGCGCCCAGTTAGTCAAGCAAACACTAATATAGGTGTTGCTGTGAAGGTATTTTGTAGCTGTAGTTAATATGTACAACAGTTAACTTTAATAAAAGGAAATTTTCCTGAATAATGTGGGTGGTCCTCAGCCAATCAGTTGAAAAGGCTTAGGAGCAAAATTGAGGTTTCCCTGTGGAAGAAGAACTTCTTTCTCAAGACTGCAGCATCAGTTCCTGGCCGATTGATCCAGCATGATGGTTTGCCCTACAGATTTTGGAGTTGCCAATACCCACAACCACAGAAGCCAATTCCTTGAAATAAGTGTGTGTGTGTGTGTGTGTGTGTGTGTATGTGTGTGTGTATGTGTCCTCTGTTTGGTCTGTTTCTCGGCTATTTCCTCAGTGACAGCGCACCTGACCTGTCGCTCTCTGTTAGCCCTTCTCCATGTCACTCTTTAGCACGTAACCCTGTTTCTGTTTTCTTTAAATTCATTAATTAATTAATTTATTTTTGGCTGCATTGGGTCTTCATTGCTGTGCACGGGCTTTCTCTAGTGCGGCGAGCAGGGGCTACCCTTCATTGCAGTGCACGGGCTTCTTATTGCGGTGGCTTCTCTTGTTGCAGAGCATGGGCTCTAGGCGCACGGGCTTTGGTAGTTGCGGCACGCGGGCTCAGTAGTTGTGGCTCGCGGGCTCTAGAGTGCAGACTCAGTAGTTGTGGTGTACAGGCTTAGTTGCTCCACCGCATGTGGGATCTTCCCAGACCAGGGATCGAACCCGTGTCCCCTGCATTGGCAGGCGGATTCTTAACCACTGCACCACCAGAGAAGTTCCTCAGCTGACTGTTAACTGAGGCAACTGGACCCCCTAGGCTCTCATGCTCCAGCAGGCCAGCCCAGGTATGTTCTTGTGCCAGCAGCAGAAGCATAAGAGCAGAATCCCTTTTTCACAGTTATACATGTGTCAGATCTGCTAACGTCCCATTAGCCAAAGCAAGTGACATGGGAAAACCATGAGAAATGTACACTCATCTGGCAAAGTGGCATTGATACAGGGAAGGCAAAGAACTGGGACCATCAATGAGATTAATCTATTCAGTTCCTCTCAGTCACTATCACATCCCTCTCACTGAAGAAACAGAAGGGGCTCAGAACCTCAGCTGGACTCTACTGTGGGGGAACGGGAATCATTCTCCTGGGTCCTCTAGGAAGATCACGGGGCTGAAACCAGAGGACTGGGTTGGAATCCAGATTCTTCCATATCTTTGTGATCTTGGTCAATTCACTTCAGCTTCATAAACCCCATCTTAAAGGAGTTAATATTATCTTTTGCACAGCACTGTGAAGGTCAAAATTGATGATTAGAGCATGTATAGCACTTGGTGTGGTATCAGTTCAGTAAATGTTTTCCTTATGCCAAAGACTGGCTATTCTCATGTATTCAAGTGGTAAAACTTCTCTTTTGCCTTTGCCTTTTACTAATAAGAGGAAGATATTCCTCACTTTAATCAAATGGGTGGCACGGTCATCTGTAATATTTGAGGCATACACATATTTGCAGATGAATGAAGGATGGCTCAGAAGCAGTGATAAGTTCGTATCCTAGAGCACCCAGTATTATTATAGTTGTTTCAAGTTCCAAAGAAACACAGTATTTATGAGTTAGAGTTTTTCCAATTAAATATATTTAAAATTTCTTCTTTATTTGTACTATCTCAATATAGTTTACTCCAGCTGAATTGTGTGGAGATTCTTATTCATTATTTAAGGTCCCTCTTAAGAACACAGATGTCAAAGTCTTTCCACTTCAAGGGATAGACAGGGCCCAAGACTAATCATGAGACAAATTTAAACTCCATTAATTGCCCAAATATGTAAGAGGCTGCATTAAGAACAAATGTGTTGCATAATAAGTAAATACATTTTCCCCATTCGCTTGCTCCAAATCCATTTAGGAAAAATAATCAGGGATAGTTCTTCGAGTTTTTATTTTAATGTTAGTAAAAGTGTAGCGGGACCATTAAAAACATTTGGTTATAAAGCTTAAAGACGAACATATCTTATCAGCCTCTTTTAAAGGTTCTTTAATGTATTCTTGTCTGTGTTGAAGCCGAAAGCAATGTCTAAATTTAAGTTGGTTTTTACTAGCATTGCAGACTCCATCTGTGGCGAGTCTCAATAGCTGTAGCTGTCCTTTCTGTCCCTCAAGTGATGTGAGGTCCATCAATCAGATGGTGGGGGAACAAAGGGGAGGGTTGTGTATTATTACCGTCAGTCATGTTTTTCAGTGAAACATGTTTAATGTTATAGAGGATGTCAGTTTATAATCAAGTGTTTCATGTTAAATAGTCTGAGAAATAATCAGTTCTTCCCATTTTCTCCTTAATTCCATTTAAGAATTTCTTGACTACTCTTACTCCTGTATTTCAATCAGATGTTAAGTAGAAATTGCAGTTGTGTTGTTGTCTGCTCTAGGTTTTATTTAAAACTTTGATGTTTTGTCTGGTATGCATTTTTTTCATTATTTTTAATTTAAAGATGTTGCCTCAAAATATTGTCTCAATTACTGAGCTCTTAGGCATCCCCCTAAATTTTGAACCTCCGGCAGGTGCCTTAACTCAAATACCCCTCCACCTGTTCCTAGGTGGTTTTACAAGGCAAAAAAATATGAGGTTGGATTTTGTAGTCACTACCAAAGTAGCTTTTCAGAGAGACTCAGAATCCTTTCTCAGGTGATGAAAAAGGAATTGTAGCCGTTAGGTGTTGTTCCCTTCCAACCACACCAAAACCTTTTAGCTAAAAACGGCCCATTTATTTAGCTCACAATTTTGTGGGTCAGCAATGAAGGTTGTGCTCAGCTGGGCAGTTGTTCTGGTTACAGCTGGGCTCTCGCATTTGCCTGTGGTTAAATGTGAGTCAGGTAGGCAGCTTTGCTGATCTTGGCTAGCAGGGTGGGGACTAGGTGAAACACAAGTGAGGGGTCGGACTTTATCTTATAGGTAATGGGACAGAGAAAAGTTTTGTGTTTGGGAATAATAATAATAATGTTTTCATTAGATTTGCATTTATAAAGCCCACTCTGAGTAAAATATGAAGGTGAAGTGGAGAGAAGAGTTAGAAGGCTGCTCCAAGTGAAATATTTTGAGGGTCTGAACTAAGACAATGGCAATGGAAAAGTTAAGGAAGTTAATGGCTGTACTATATTAATAAGGGCATTCATGTGACCCAGGATCACACTTTGCATTAATGTCTTTCAATCTGGAACAGCTGTTCAATTTTTCCTCAGTTTTTCTGACCTTGGCACTTAAAAATAATAAACCAATTCTTTTGTAGAATGTCTTATGAATTTATAATGTTTGGCCATTTTGAATAATGTGGCTGTTAACATTTCACTCATGTATTTTGGTATATATACATATATGTATTTTTTTCTCTCCTTGGCAGTATACCTGAGGATGACATTTCCGGTTCAAAGACTATGTTTATTATAAATCTTGTGGACAATGTCAAACTCTTTTTTAAAAATTTTTAATTTTGTTTTATTTATTTATTTATTTATTTTTGGCTGTGCTGGGTCTTTGTTTCTGTGCGAGGGCTTTCTCTAGTTGCAGTAGGCGGGGGCCACTCTTCATCGCGGTGCGTGGGCCTCTCACTGTCATGGCCTCTCTTGCGGAGCACAAGCTCCAGACACGCAGGCTCAGTAGTTGTGGCTCACGGGCCTAGTTGCTCTGCGGCATGTGGGATCTTCCCAGACCACGGCTCGAACCCATGTCCCCTGCATTGGCAGGCAGATTCTCAACCACTGCGCCACCAGGGAAGCCCTCAAACTCTTTTTTAAAGTAGTTGTACCAATTTAGAACCCATTGGCAGTGTATGAGAGTTCTAGTTGCTCCATATCCATGGCAACATTATGGTATTAACAGACTTACATTTTAGCCATTTTGGTGGAGGTGTCAGAGCATTTCATTGTGGATTTAATTTACATTTTCCTGAAGATGAATGAGTTTGAGCACATTTTCATATATTTGGATATCTTCTTCTATGTAGAACCTCTTCAAGTCTCTTTTCTACCTGATTGTCTTTTTATTGTTACTGAATTTGTACAGGGTCCTTATAAATTCAGGATACAAGTCCTTTGTCACTTATATACGATGTAATACTTTCTTTTACTCTGTGCCTTTCTTTTTCACTTTCTTAATGGTTTATTAGATGAATAAAAGTCCTTAATTTTAATATAATCCAATCTAATAAATTTCTCTCTTTGAGTAATAATACTATATGTGTCCTGTTAAAGACATCTTTCCTACTCCAAAGACACAAAGTCTTCTTATGTTATCTGCTTTTTTCTTTTTTTAGTATTTGATTGTTTTACTTTTTAAGTTTATTTTTTACATATTATTTTTCTTATTAGTCATCCATTTTATACACATCAGTGTATACATGTCCATCCCAATCTCCCAATTCATCCCACCACCACCCCCCCCGCCCCCCGCTTTCCCCCCTTGGTGTCCATATGTTTGTTCTCTACATCTGTGTCTCTATTTCTGCCTTGCAAACCGGTTCATCTCTAAACTTTTTCTAGATTCCACACATATGCGTTAATACATGATATTTGTTTTTCTCTTTCTGACTTACTTCACTCTGTATGACAGTCTCTAGATCCATCCACGTCTCTACAAATGACCCAATTTCATTCCTTTATATGGCTGAGTAATATTCCATTGTATATAAGTACCACATCTTCTTTATCCATTTGTCTGTCGATGGGCATTTAGGTTGCTTCCATGACCTGGCTATTGTAAATAGTGCTGCAATGAATATTGGGGTGCATGTGTCTTTTTGAGTTATGGTTTTCTCAGGGTATATGCCCAGTATTGGGATTTCTGGGTCATATGGTAATTCTATTTTCAGTTTTTTAAGGAACCTCCATACTGTTCTCCGTAGTCTGTATCAATTTACATTCCCACCAGCAGTGCAAGAGGGTTCCGTTTTCTCCAAACCCTCTCCAGCATGTGTTGTTTGTAGATTTTCTGATGATGCCCATTCTAACTGGTGTGAGGTGACACTCACTGTAGTTTTGATTTTCATTTCTCTAATAATTAGTGACGTTGAGCAGCCTTTCATGTGCTTCTTGGCCATCTGAATGTCTTCTTAGGAGAAATGTCTATTTCGGTCTTCTGCTTATTTTTGGATTGGGTTGTTTGTTTTTTTAATATTGAGCTGCATATATATTTTGGAGATTAATCCTTTGTCTGATGATTCATTTGCAAGTATTTTCTCCCATTCTGAGGGTTGTCTTTTCGTCTTGTTTATGATTTCCTTTGCTGTACAAAGGAAGTTTGCACAGTAAATTTTTTAAGTTTCATTGGGTCCCATTTGTTTATTTTTGTTTCCATTAACTTTAAGTTTCATTAACTTTAAGTTTCATTAGGTCCCATTTGTTCATTTTTGTTTTTATTTCCATTACTCTAGGAGGTGGATCAAAAAAGATCTTGCTGTGATTTATGTCAAAGAGTGTTCTTCCTGTGTTTTCCTCTAAGAGTTTTATAGTGCCTGGACTTATATTTAGGTCTCTAATCCATTTTGAGCTTATTTTGTGTATGGTCTTAGGGAGTGTTCTAATTTCATTCTTTTACATGTAGCTGTCCAGTTTTCCCAGCACCACTTATTGAAGAGACTGTCTTTTCTCCATTGTATATCCTTGCCTCCTTTGTCATACATTAGTTGACCATAGGTGTGTGGGTTTATCTCTGGGCTTTCTATCCTGTTCCATTGATCTATATTTCTGTTTTTGTGCCAGTACCATATTGTCTTGATTACCGTAGCTTTGTAGTATAGTCTGAAGTCAGGAAGTCTGATTCCTCCAGCTCCGTTATTTTCCCTCAAGACTGCTTTGCCTATTCAGGGTCTTTTGTGTCTCCATACAAATCTTAAGATATTTTGTTCTAGTTCTGTAAAAAATGCCATTGGTAATTTGATAGGGATTGCATTGAGTCAGTAGATTGCTTTGGTTAGTATAGTCATTTTCACAATATTGATTCTTCCAATTCAAGAACATGGTATATCTCTCCATCTGCTGGTATCATCTTTAATTTCTTTCATCAGTGTCTTATAGTTTTCTGCATACAGGTCTTTTGTCTCCCTAGGTAGGTTTATTCCTAGGTATTTTATTCTTTTTGTTGCAGTGGTAAATGGGAGTGTTTCCTTAATTTCTCTTTCAGATTTTTCATCATTAGTGTATAGGAATGCAAGAGATTTCTATGCATTAATTTTGTATCCTGCAACTTTACCAAGTTCATTGATCAGCTCTAATAGTTTTCTGGTGGCATCTTTAGGATTCTCTATGTATAGTATCATGTCATCTGCAAACAGTGACAGTTTTACTTTTTCTTTTCCAATTTGTTTTCCTTTTATTTCTTTTTCTTCTCTGATTGTCGTGGCTAGGACTTCCAAAATTATGTTGAATAGTAGTGGTGAGAGTGGACATCCTTGTCTTGTTCCTGATCTTAGAGGAAATGCTTTCAGTTTTTCACCATTGAGAATGATGTTTGCTGTGGGTTTGTTTTATATGGCCTTTATTATGTTGAAGTAGGTTCCCTCTATGCCCACTTTCTGGAGAATTTTTTAAATCATGAATGGGTGTTGAATTTTGTCAGAAGGTTTTTCTGCATCTATTTAGATAATCATATGGTTTTTATTCTTCAGTTTGTTAATGTGGTGTATCACATTGATTGATCTGCGTATATTGAAGAAGCCTTGCATCTCTGGGATAAATCCCACTTGATCATGGTGTATGATCCTTTTAATGTGTTGTTGGATTCTGTTTGCTAGTATTTTGTTGAGGATTTTTGCGTCTATATTCACCAGTGATATCAGTCTGTAACTTCCTTTTTTTGTAGTATCTTTGTCTGGTTTTGGTATCAGGGTAATGGTGGCCTCATAGAATGAGTTTGGGAGTGTTCCTTCCTCTGCAATTTTTTGGAAGAGTTTGAGAAGGATGGATGTTAGCTCTTCTCTACATGTTTGATAGAATTCACCTTTGAAGCCATCTGGTCCTGGACTTTTGTTTGTTGGAAGATTTTAAATCACAGTTTCAATTTCATTACTTATGATTGGTCGTTCATATTTTCTATTTCTTCTTGGTTCAGTCTGGGAAGGTTACACCTTTCTAAGAATTTGTCCGTTTCTTCCAGGTTGTCCATTTTATTGGCATAGAGTTGCTTTTAGTAGTCTCTTGGGATGCTTTGTATTTCTACAGTGTCTGTTGTAACTTCTCCTTTTTCATTTCTAATTTTATTGATTTGAGTCCTCTCCCTCTTTTTGGGATGAGTCTGGCTAATGGTTTATCAATTTTGTTTATCTTCTCAAAGAAGCAGCTTTTAGTTTTATTGATCTTTGCTATTTTTTTCTTTGTTTCCATTTCATTAATTTCTTCTCTGATCTTTATGATTTCTTTCCTTCTGCTAACTTTGGGTTTTGTTTGTTCCTCTTTCTCTAGTTCCTTTAGGTGTAAGGTTAGATTGTTTATTTGCGATTTTTCTTGTTTCTTGAGGTAGGCTTGTATAGCTATAAACTTCCCCTTAGAACTGCTTTTGCTGCATCCCATAGGTTTTGCATTGTCGTGTTTTCACTGTCATTTGTCTCTAGGTATTTTTTGATTTCCTCTTTGATTTCTTCAGTGATCTCTTGGCTAGTTAGTAACATATTGTTTAGCCTCCATGTGTTTGTGTTTTTTACGTTTCTTTCCCTGTAATTGAGTTCTAATCTCATAGCGTTGTGGTAAGAAAAGATGCTTGATATGATCTCAGTTTTCTAAAATTTACTGAGGCTTGATTTGTGACCCAAGATGTGATCTATCCCGGAGAGTGTTCTGTGCGCACTTGAGAAAAAAGTGTCATCTGCTGTTTTTGGATGGAATGTCCTATAAATATCAATTAAAACTATCTGGTCTATTGTGTCATTTAAAGCCTGTGTTTCCTTATTAATTTTCATTATGGATGATCTGTCCATTGGTGTAAGTGAGGTGTTAAAGTCCCCCACTATTATTGTGTTACTGTCGATTTCCTCTTTTAGAGCTGTTAGCAGTTGCCTTATGTATGGAGGTGCTCCTATGTTGGGTGCATATATAGTTATAATTGTTATATCTTCTTCTTGGATTGATCCCTTGATCAGTACAGTGTCCTTCCTTGTCTCTTGTAACATTCTTTATTTTAAAGTCTGTTTTATCTGATATGAGTATTGCTACTCCAGCTTTCTTTTGATTTCCATTTGCATGGAATATCTTTTCCATCCTTTCACTTTCAGTCTGTATGTGTCCCTAGGCCTGAAGTGGGTCTCTTGTAGACAGCATATGCATGGGTCTTGCTTTTGTATCCATTTAGCAAGCCTGTGCCTTTTGTTTGGAGCATTATTTATTTATTATTTTTTTTGCAGTACGCGGGCTTCTCACTGTTTCGGCCTCTCCCGTTGCAGAGCACAGGCTCCGGATGCACAGGCTCAGCGGCCACGGCCCAAGGGCCCAGCCGCTCTGTGACATGTGGGATCCTCCCAGACCAGGGCACAAACCCCTGTCCTCTGCATTGGCAGGCAGACTCTCATCCACTGCGCCACCAGGGAAGCCTCTTGTTTGGAGCATTTAATCCATTCATGTTCAAGGTAATTATCGATATGTATGTTCCTATTACCATTTTTTAAATTGTTTTGGGCTTGTTTTTGTAGGTCCTTTTCTTCTCTTGTGTCTCCCACTTAGAGAAGTTCCTTTAGCATTTGTTGTAGAGCTGGCCTGGTGGTGCTGAATCTCTTAGATTTTGCTTGTCTATAAAGCTTTTGATTTCTCCATCGAATCTGAATGAGATCCTTGCCCGGTAGAGTAATCTTGGTTGTAGGTTCTTCCCTTTCATCACTTTAAGTATATCATGCCACTCCCTTCTGGCTTGTAGAGTTTCTGCTGAGCAATCAGCTGTTAACCTTATGGGAGTTCCCTTGTATGCTATTTGTTGTGTTTCCCTTGCTGCTTTCAATAATTTTTTTTTGTCTTTATTTTTTGCCAATTTGATTACTGTGTGTCTCGGCATGTTTCTCCTTGGGTTTATCCTGCCTGGGACTCTCTGTGCTGCCTAGACTTGGGTGGCTATTTCCTTTCCCATGTTAGGTAAGTTTTCGACTATAATCTCTTCAAATAGTTTCTTGGGTCCTTTCTCTCTCTCTTCTCCTTCTGGGACCCCTATAATGTGAATGTTGTTATGTTTAATGTTGTCCCAGAGGTCTCTTAGGCTGTCTACATTTCTTTTCATTATTTTTTCTTTATTCTGTTCTGCAACAGTGAATTCCACCATTCCGTCTTTGAGAGCACTTATCCGTTCTTCTGCCTCAGTTACTCTGCTATTGATTCCTTCCAATGTAGTTTTCATTTCAGTTATTGTAGTGTTCATCTCTGTTTGTTTGTTCTTTAATTCTTCTAGATCTTTGGTAAACATTTCTTGCAGCTTCTCGATCTTTGCCTGCATTCTTTTTCCGAGGTCCTGGATCATCTTCACTAGCATTATTCTGAATTCTTTTTCTGGAAGATTGCCTACCTCCATTTCATGTAGTTATTTTTCTGGGGTTTTATCTTGTTCCTTCATCTGGTACATAGCCCTCTGCCTTTTCATCTTGTTTATCTTTCGGTGAATGTGGTTTTTTCCTTCTTATGTTATCTTCTAGAAGCTCCATTGTTCTGCCTTCACATTGAGGTCTGCAGATCTCCCTATAATTGATTTGTATGTGGTGTCAGAGGTCAGAATTAATTATTTTTCATGTAGACATACAGTTATTCAACCGCAGTGTTTGAAAACTGTCCTGTCCTCATCGTTCTGCTGTACTACTTTTGTCATAAAACAAGAATCCATACATATATATCCATTTCTTTTTTCTGTTTCTGTTCCTTTGGTCTAATTTTCTATCCCTGCCCTAATATCTATACTATCCTAATTATAGCAGATTTATAAAGTCATGATATCTTGTAGAGCAAGTCCTACAACCTGACTCTTTTCTTGTTTTTTAACATCTTTATTGGAGTATACTTGCTTTACAATGGTGTGTTAGTTTCTGCTTTATAACAAAGTGAATCAGCTATACATATACCTATATTCCCATATCTCCTCCCTCTTGCGTCTCCCTCCCACCCCGCCATCCCAACCCTCTAGGTGGTCACAAAGCACCGAGCTGTGCCCATTTTCTCTTTCTTCCTTCCTTTCTTCCTTCCTTCCTTCCTTCCTTCCTTCCTTTCTTTTTTTCTACCAGCTGACTCTTACTGTTTCTTTCTTCTTTCCAGTTTTTTACCCTGTTTTTCCACTTTTGCCTTCAGTCTCCTGTACTTGTCCGTCCTGTAAACCAGGACCCCGGTTACTCCCTTGGTGAGAATAGGAGGCACAAGAAGACAGAGATGATGAGCAGTGTGTCCACGAACCGGGCGTTCATCTGAGGTTTCTGTCTCTACACTCCCATCCCCCGGGGGAGGGGGAGAAGCTCTTGAAAAGCCAGGAAAAGAGAAGAAAAAATGACTACCCTAGATTTCAGGATCACAGAGTCCTGAGTCGTTTTTGTCTGTCAATTACCAAGTGAGATTTTTGCAGTTACAAACATTGAATAAAAGCTGAAAAAAACAAATGTTTGCCCTTCAGAGATGATCTTTGTGTGCTTTCCTATCCCCCTTGCTCTGTCCATTAATTACCTGAGGAGTTCTGATGCTGATTGCTGAAAAGACTCCCAGGACTCACATCGTTTATACCCATGGAACAGTTTTATTACAAGCAAAGGATACAGGACAATATCAGGAAAAGGATATGCATTTAAAGTGCCTGAAGATTTCATGTCCAGCTTTCTTTGTCTACTCACTGCAAGGCTGGATAAGACATGCTTTGTCTCCAGGTCTCAAACCACCACTACTGTGTGTGCAAAGCACCTATTGAACGGAAAGCCCCAAGGCCGCTCCTGGTCAAGGTCTCCTGTAGTGAGCTGGTCATATCAGACATATTACATTTATGTGATCAGACTTAACCGTCAAACTTACCTGGCTCCACCCAACCAAGTACAAATCCTAAATCCAATCAGTAAACAGTGCTGGTGCATGCTACTCCCAGATAACCACAGACCCACGATTTGTCTTTCCTTAATATATTACATAGTGTGGGCGAAAGGTTACTATTATTATGTGCCAGGAAGCTCTGGAAATAAGCATCCCAGAACACCTGAGGTTGTTGCTAGATAACTGATGAGAAGGATAATGTCAGGACCCTTCTCAGTTTCCAGAGCGCCCAGAATTCTTTGAAACGCTGTACGTGTGAAACATCGCTGTTTAATTGAGCTATAAACATAAGTTTCCCTGCAAATAAACGCAGCCAAATTTTGAAATACATTTTTGGGAAGTAACTGCTTATTTTGGAAAGCACAGCTTGTTTTTGTCCATCCTCAGACTAAGACGGCTTAATCTCTTCTGGCTTCTCTGAAGGCTGTCAGTGTATTACTAATTTTTCCCAATTCCCAAACCCCATACAGTCTTTTCAAAGCTCTCATGCCCTGTAACATCTCTGCATCACCTTCTACTAATGCTGTAGGTATACCTATATAATTGATCTAAATAACCTGGAATGGTTATTTAGATAAATATTTGGAACGGCTAAAATAACAAGCTTTATTTTTTTCCTGTTATACTCAAGGTAGTCTCTTTACCAAAAATGCTTTCCTGTTATCTCCACCTTTTAAATTTTTTCTGTCCTTTAAGGTATGACCCCAAATACCTCTTCCTTAATACGGTCTTTCCCAAACGCCAGTCACCCCTTTCTGACTTTCTTTTGAATTCATTGTCATTTATTGAAAAGAACATTAGGCATATGTAAGAATCCTCTTGATTCTGTCACAGTATGACTTTGAACAAGACACCTCAATTTATCTGGGCCTGTTTCTCTCATCATACAAATCTTAACCAATGTTACAAATTTTATACAAGTTTTTTGTAACAAATATCATTTAAAAATTTACTCTCCGTAAGTAAGATTTTCCCACTCCTCCCCAGTTCTGCTTCTGTTAAGAGTTTGCTTCAAATATAGAAACCCATGTTTCAGTGGTAGGATTATGTGCCTTTGCTCTTAAAGTTCCGTGTTATTAGCAAGGTTCCTCAGTAAGCCTGCATCTTACTACTTGCCCTTTCTCACTTCTCCCACCACTTGATTTTAGCCCTACAAGTTTTGTTTTGTTTTTGTTTTTGTTTTTGTGTGTGTGTGTGGTGGTGTCTGGTTGCTGTTATTTGTTTTTTAGTTTCTTTGCACCTTGCCCCTACTTTTCCTCTGCTTTGCTGCACAGTCCCCTCAACTCCTCCAGCTTTCCTTAGCTAACCCTTATTCAGCTAAAATGTTACGGCCACGATGGTCTTCTCTGTCCCCCTGCAAGGTTGGGTGCCTTAGATTTACTTTCTGTTTCAGTTGTCACACTTGTAACTTAACAAGTGTTATCTGCCAGAAAAGCCTGATAGCACTGTGGTGAAGAGCTTGGGCTCTAGAGACAGCAAACCTGGTTTGAATGTTGCCTCTTCCACTTCTTAGCTGTAATAGTCCGGGCAGCTCTCATCACCTCTTTAAGCAAAGAAACAGATGTAACTCACTTGGCATATACACTGGACACATGTGGTATATTTTTAATATTATTAGTCAGCAATGGTTTGTATCACTGACTGTGGTCTCCTTGATTCCTTCCAGAATACTTGCCAAGTTATAAATAGTTATTGAATAAGTGAACAGAGTGTATGAAAAGATTAAAACATTTTCTTGTGACAAAAAAGTTTGCTTCAGATCCTTAAAGTTATTTATATACCCATTTATTTTATTTTATTTTACATCTTTATTGGGGTATAATTGCTTTACAATGGTGTGTTAGTTTCTGCTTTATAACAGAGTGAATCAATTATACATATACATATGTTCCCATATCTCTTCCCTCTTGCGTCTCCTTCCCTTCCACCCTCCCTATCCCACCCCTCCAGGTGGTCACAAAGCACTGAGCTGATCTCCCTGTGCTATGCGGCTGCTTCCCACTAGCTATCTACCTTACGTTTGGTAGTGTATATATGTCCATGCCTCTCTCTCGCTTTGTCACAGCTTACCCTTCCCCCTCCCCGTATCCTCAAGTCCACTCTCTAGTAGGTCTGTGTCTTTATTCCCTTCTTACCCCTAGGTTCTTCATGACATTTTTTTCCTTAAATTCCATATATATGTGTTAGCATACGGTATTTGTCTTTCTCTTTCTGACTTACTTCACTAGGTCTGACTTACTTCACTAGTCTATCCACCTCATTACAAATAGCTCAATTTCGTTTCTTTTTATGGCTGAGTAATATTCCATTGTATACACGTGCCACATCTTCTTTATCCATTCATCTGCCGATGGACAGTTAGGTTGCTTCCATCTCCTGGCTATTGTAAATAGAACTGCAATGAACATTTTGGTACATGACTCTTTTTGAATTATGGTTTTCTCAGGGTATATGCCCAGTAGTGGGATTGCTGGGTCATATGGTAGTTCTATTTGTAGTTTTTTAAGGAACCTCCATACTGTTCTCCACAGTGGCTGTATCAATTTACATTCCCACCAACAGTGCAAGAGGGTTCCCTTTTCTCCACACCCTCTCCAGCATTTACTGTTTCTAGATTTTTTGATGATGGCCATTCTGACTGGTGTGAGATGATATCTCATTGTAATTTTGATTTGCATTTCTCTAATGATTAATGATGTTGAGCATTCTTTCATGTGTTTGTTAGCAGTCTGTATATCTTCTTTTAAAAAGATATTTCTAGGGCTTCGGTGGTGCAGTCGTTGAGAGTCTGCCTGCCGATGCAGGGGACACAGGTTCGTGCCCTGGTCCGGGAAGATCCCACATGCTGCGGAGCGGCTGGGCCCATGAGACATGGCCGCTGAGCTTGCGCGTCCGGAGCCTGTGCTCCGCAATGGGAGAGGCCACATCAGTGAGAGGCCGCATAACGCAAAAAAAAAAAAAAAAAAAAAAAAAAAAAAGATATTTCTATATTCACAAAATACATGCATACAAACACACCTGATACACACATAAACGTTCACACATTTGTGACTTCTTATAATAAGCAATATATATTATAGACATTTTCTCTCATTTTAAAATAGTTTTTATTACTTTAAATTAAAAATATTTACATACATTGAATTTTTGGGGTGTACAGTTCAGTGAGTTTTAACACATATATAGATTTGTGTAACCAAAACCATATTTAGAATAGAGAACATTTATGTGCATCACTCCCAAAATTCCCTTTTGCTGCCCCTTTGTAGTTAAACCCTTTCTTCCCCTTTAACCTTGGCAACTATTCTTATAATTTTGTCTTAGCCAGACTGTCTTGTACAAGCACACCTCATTTTATTGCATTTTGCTTTATTACGCTTCGCAGACATTGAGTTTTTTTATTTTTACAAATTGAAGGTTTGTGGCAACCCTGCCTCGAGCAGGTCTGTTGGTGCCATTTTTCCAACAGCGTTTACTCACTTTGTGTCTCTGTGTTACATTTTGGTAATTCTCGAAATATTTGAACCCTCCACCAGCAAAAAGATTATGACTTGCTGAAGGCTTACGTGATAGCATGGGGCCCTACTATAGCATGATAGTAGGGGGCCCCTCCCACTCTGGATTTTCCTTCCAGATGGCAAAATGGCTGTTGCATTTCTAGATCTTGCATCTTCAAACTATACATTCTAGAAAAAAACATCTCTTTGAGTGACTCTTGAAGAAGAGAGAGGAATTTTCTTTTTCCCAGAAGTTCCTGCAAACATTGTCTCTGATTCCTAGTCAAATTAGTCTGACCAGAGGAATGGGTTACGCTGATTGGCTTAATCTGACTGGCTTAAGTCACACCAGCCCTTGGTTTGGGAGGGTCTCATTCTTCCAAACTCTGCATAAGAATGAGAAATAGCTTTTTCAGAGGAAATTCGGAACACTTTTAGGAAATGGAAAGGACGCTGGGTAGCCAAGCAATGCCAAATGTTTTCTATAGGATCCTTCTATGTTTCAATTTCATTTCACGTATCTACTGAAAGCTTCTTATTTTTTCTCATCTCAATAAGCTTATTTCTCTGCATCAATACCAAATCCGTTTGATAGAATCCTGCTCAGTGGTAGTTCTATTTAATGAAAATGTTTTTCCAAGAGTCAAGTAATTTCCTTTCAGACACAGGTGAATTGTAATTACTCATTTAAAAAAAGAAGCAAGTCTCCCCAACCATCACCATTGAAAATCTTACCATTATCCACCTTTGCATTAAATACAAAGTGAAAATACCAACTTCCTTATCCACAGGCAGATTTAACATATGGTTGCAGGTGGTTTCTCACTTTTAAATTGAACTTAATTATAATGATTTGCCTGGGCAACAATTATCCTAAACTGAATAGGAGAGGATAGTGCTTTTCATTAAAATGCAGACTCAATTGGGCAACTGAAAGCAGCTACCATGGCTGGGGGCAACAAATTAAAAAAAAAAAAAATCATGGATTTAAGAAAGGCCAACAGCCAGGAAGAAATGAGTATGTTCTCTCATTCCTTGGTTCTGTTACCAATGCCTTTAAAAAATAATTAAAAACAAAAAAATAAACAAGCAGTAGCAGCAGCAGAGATTTGCAAACCAGGGAGAGCATAACCTATTCCACTTTCTAAGTAGTTCCCCTGCCTGAAGCAAAAGGAGCGTGAGCTACTGATAGGAAAATTGATACAAATGAAAGGGATGGGGGTTTAAAGCTAATAATCTGTTTTTTCCTCTTCACCCCATTTTTTGTTGTTCACTATATCATCTACAGTGACAGCCCACTGTAGATGGGCTGTCACTCCCCCTGTTGATAAACAGAAAATGTCTTGATCTAGCAAAGAACAGGCAAATATGGATAACTCAGCTCCCCCAGGAGTGTGTTCACAGAACCATACCGGACAGCGGTCCTTGCTTCCAATGGGATGTCGGCTAAATGCTTCCAGGTAATTATTCTCTGGTTATCGCACAACCATAAAGTCTTTGCAAGTCTCCTCCCCCCCAAATTAATCCCCTCACATAACATCCAGTGGAAAAATAGTACAGAAAGTTTACTTGAATTTAGCAGGATAACATTTCATGACTTAGAAGCCAATCTGAGATAGAAATACAAGATTCTTTGGTCTTGGTCTTTGATTTTAATTTTAGACCTATATAACTTTTGCAATCACATTCGTACCAGTGGGCAGCCAAAGCTTTAAAAATGTGCTAATGTTTTAGGTCCGTCTAAGAATGTTACATTGCAGGGGGAGCTTAAGTGTACTCACAGTCAAGTGTTTAAGGCGTTGGCGCTGAATAATTTTAATAAAAGAATACAAGGACTTCTGTTTTATGAAGAGAGGCTGTAGAGGACATCTGTTGATTTGAGGCCTCCTTTCCCCCTTCTTTTGGAAAAAATGCCTCAGATTTCTGTTGGAGACTCACCCTTTGTCTCACAGCCCCTGTGGAAGGTGCGCATGTGATTCAGCTTGGCCAGAGAATACACTCAGACCCCTCAGCCACAGGGATGTGATCAAGGATAAGCACCTGAAACAAGTCAGGCCAACCAGAGTGGAGCCCAGAGCATTTATCCTTCAAGCTCCCCTCCAACTCCAGGGAGTGTAGGGCAGGAAGTTGCTGACAATCTTTCCTGCCACCAAGTGGACACCGTCAATGAAAGCAACATGAAGGAGAGAGGAAGCCAGTGTGGAGAGAGAACAGGCTCTGCTGACAGAGTTCGAGTCCTTGGATTAGTCTGTGCTGGAAGCCAGCTCTAGGCCTGTTCCATAGCTAGCAAGGGCCCTTTTTACCCAAGCTAGTTTGAGTTGGATCTTCTGTCATTTGGAACCAAAAAGCTCTTAAACTGATACAAATGTATTCCAGTCAACTTATATGTATAAGACTTTTCCTTAACGGCAAGACTATTGTCCCATTAACTCTCACTCTAAAGCTTTCTCTGAGAAGCATTTCCATAGGCTTGGAAATGAGCTCAGTAACACGGCATCACAGGAGCCTGTGGTCAGTCAGCAAGCGCACTGTGTTTTGCAGTTAATGGGGATTTTCTCCTTTTAGTCCTATGCTGGCAGTTTGGCCTGGTTTTCATCTTTCTTTAATCTGAAGACGTGCAGTGGTTAACAATGAGCCCCATCTGTACACATTGCCGTGTACATGTACACCTAGTATGTTAGCACTCAGAGCATCACATAATGGAGGACAGATTTGTTCCTCACTTCGTTGATCCTGTAAGCTCAGCCTTTGGTATAGTTGATGTGAATGAAGGTTGTTTTCATACACACATTTAGTGAGTCTGAACCTGGGCACTTTCGAGGGCAGGAGGAGGAAGGAGACACTGAGTGTCGCAGAGTTGTGGAAGTGACTGTCGGAGCCATTCTGCTTCCTTGGGTGATGGTAAGAGTAGTGGTTCAAAGCTGGACCTGAGCGTGTGCTTCTAAGTGCTCTGATCTGGGAAGAAGGATGAGAGTACCTCTGCTGTGAGGCCTGGACTCAGCAAGGGAGAGGGTTCCCACCAGTGCGGATACACGTGGGATGGGAGGGGCTCCAGGTGTGTTGGGAAGGTGTAACCACTGTTTCCTTTCTGGATCACTGGGGCAGCAACCATGGGCTCTGTCATTAGTCATTAGTGATGGATGTCATTAGTGATGGATGTGTAGGTCAGTGCAGGTAGTGGGACGTGATTCCTTGTCTCATCGAAGGACAGAAAGCGGAAGGGTGTGTTATCTACAATAGCGCAGTGATTTGGCTCTAGAGCTAAGAGGACTGGGTTCAAATTCTTTCTTTTTATTAAGAGAATTTTAAAAAATATATTTATTTATTTATTTGGCTGCACCGGGTCTTAGTTGTGGCTCATGGGATCTTCATTGCTGCGTGCGGGATCTTCGTTGCTTCATGCAGGATCTAGTTCCTTGACCAGGGATCGAACCTGAGCCCCCTGCACTGGGAGCACAGGATCTTAACCACTGGACCACCAGGGAAGTCTCTGGGTTCAAATTCTAAGTCAGTTTTTGCAAGCTGTATGGCTTCTATATGATGGAAACAATAACAGTACCTACCTCACAGGTTGTTGTGATAATTAAAGGAGATAATTCTCACGAGAGCAATTAGCACAGTACCTGGCCACAAGATAAGTCTTCAGTAAATGTTAGCTTAAAAGGGTGAACAGAATACGCTATGTGAGATTTTTCTAAAGTAAAAAAATCTTTCTATACTCAACTTCCATTTGCCCACGAGCCTCCCAGCAGCTACTTACCATCTCCAAGTTTCCCTGTCACACGGTTGAAAAATGGCTCTAGATCACATTGCATTTCAAATCATCCAAGAACTGTGCAGCAGGCTCAGGTCTGAAATTAACTTTGCCTTTATATTGTTCATGCTAGTTGCTCTTCAAGTATAATTATAATCAGAAAGCTAGCACTAAAAATAGTGCCAATTCTCATTTCTCCTCTCAGTGTTATCTGCTGCCATAGTGTTTCCCAGGCATGTTTATTTACTTGATTCACGACAGTGAATCTTTTCTCTTATTAGCCTGACAGCCATAGTTGGATTCCACAGCAACACTCCGGGCAGCTGGTAAAATCTTTATGACCGGTGAAGCACTGGAGGCCCGAGTCGCTGTTTCCCCCACCCCGAGAAGCTCAGTGGAAGCGTGTATCATGGCGAGAGTCGCCTGGACAATGTTGCTGTGGAAAAAAAGAGAGGCCCAGAGTAGGGCCTTCCCTTTGACAATTTCAGGACTCTTTTCCCTCTAAGTAGAATGACAGCGTAGCCCTCAGATTTCTCCTTGTTCTCTCTTTGCTGCTCATGTGTGCGGTGTGTGCTTTGTGTGAATTTAGGGCCAGGCAGAGGCCGGATTGACAGCTCCCGGCACATGTCGCCCCCTCTCTGGTGTCTCTCCCTCGCAGCTTGGCAGTAAAAGAGAGGAGTCGCTCGAGAACTCTGTCTAAAGTGTTTCTGATTATTCCATGCCAAGATGTTGACCAGTCAGGTAAATCAAAACACTGTAACACCGGAAACATTTTACCCTGGAGTTTTGACCCCTAAAATGTCTCTTTGTCCATCACAAGCCTGAAGAGTTAGACTGAGATGATTTGGGGTCTCGATGGCGTTGTTAGGTGAGCACCAGTGGATGCTAATTCGGTAATCATTCAGTTCTTTCCTCTTCCTCTCTAACAAACACCCCTTCTCCATTTAAAAAAAAAAAAATCATTCATCCAACCAGGAGAAGAAGCAACAGGCAGCCTGAGGCCATGGCTCTGTAATCTGTGAGCTCCAAATGTTGGCTGTGAAGCTGGGAAGTTTGCAGCCCAAGCTGCCAGTGAAGCAGCATGAGAGGGTGGGGGGCAGTGGGGAGGGGGAGGGAAGTGTATGAATGTGGGAGGGAAGGGATAGAAAGGGAACAAAGTCAGAACAGGAATGGAAGCAAAAAAAAGCAAAGCCAACCAAACCAAGCCAAGCCATTTCATATTCCAGTTCTTCAGTCTTGGGAAAGAACAGTGTGCTGAGACTGGCCGGGCACTAGAGCAAGTGTGAGAGGCACAGAGGTTTAGCCCTGGTGCTGCCCATCACCAGCGGTGGGATCTCCGGCCAGGCTCTGGGCTGTTGTTACCACGTGCGTACAACGGAGGACACTTACTGCTGCCCGCGACATCTCCTAGGATTGATGAGAGGCTGAAATTATATGGAAATTTATGAACCCCCCCCTTTAAAAACAGAAAAGGTTAATATCAAATGTAGCATGTTATCAGTTCTTTTCCAGAGAATGTGCATCCAACATGCCACAAGTTCCTCTGTTTCTTCCCTTTCTCAGAAAATATAATGCTTACTTGAAGGCATCTGAGGCTTTACTCGGAATCTTCCATTGTCAAGTCACTGGCTGGCATTTTATCCTTAGCAAAGAAGTGAAGGCATGGACCCTGTTCTGCCACTAATTCATAAAGGTAGGAATGGCATGGAGCAGTTGGTCACATGTAGCCTGCAGCCAGCCAGGCTTTCGCACTGGAGATTACTGTCCAGTTGGCAGCCTCTCTCTGGCTAACCTCCAGGTATGACGTGGAGGGTGGTCGTCACGTCCTGCCATGTGCTGGGTGGGGAGGGGCTCAGTGTGGAAGGATATGGCTGGTGGGCTGAGGAGCTCTGTGGTCCCTCCGTGTGGCTTAGATTAGACCTGTAATGAAAACCATTTCCTGTAGCTTGAGGAGAGGGTGGGAATCCTCAGCATCCATACTGCTCAGACTTAGCCAAACTACGTTGCTGCCAAATGTTTGGGAAGTCCACCATTTCTACCCTGGAGCTTGCTTGGTGTAAGCCTCTGGGGCTTAAGTTCCACATAAATCTTATTCAAATTAAGGATCAGGTCAGGGATTTTTGTAATACTCCCTTGTCTGACTACTCAGGCAAGATTTGGGGAACCCCTATAACTCCCCTATAACTTTCTGTTCCTTATGGCATGCTGGGACAGGGGGATATAGCATCTCCAACGTGATCCTTTTCTACCAGTCATGGCAAGAGAATGCTATGTGCATTGTAATCATTCATACTTAGTGACAGTCTTCCCTCATTGTTTTAATGTCCAAGCTCTTCATTTCTCACACAGTATTAATTTATCATGTGCCTGTTAAATGTATAGCACCACAAAACCAACAGGTATTTGTTAAGTATCTTGAGGACCATGTGTTCCCAAGGGGTTTTCATTGCTGGGCCTGAGACACATGAGATAGTTCTCTAATAATGTAGTACGGGACATCTTGATGCCAAATGAGTGGTAGAGAGAATAAGCCCTATAGGAGCTCAGAGGATGAGGAGATCCATGCAGACTAGCGTGGTCTAGGAAGAGTTCACAGAGGAGAGGGGACTTAAATTGGGCCTTGAATGAGTGTCAGTAGAACCTGGAAGGCACGGAGAAACTGAAGGACATATCATTTGGGGGACCCAGGGGGAACAAAGGTACAGAAGCACACTTGCACAGGGTTGAAGCTGACTCAAGAGCAGAATGGCGGTTCAGGGTATGGTTAAGAGCATGGGCTTTGGAGTTAATCTGCTACCTGTTATCTCTGTGACCTTGGGAAAGTTAGTGATCACCTCTTAGCATCATTTTTTGTTTGTTTTATAAAATGAAGAGAATTCTTGCCTTGAGTGGGTTGTCATGTGGAGTAAATGACATAATGTGTAGAAAGTCTTCGGCACAGTACCTGGCACATAGTAAGCCTTCAATAAATGGTAGTAATTATTAGTTATACTGATAATAACAGTTGGGCTGTGGAATTCATCTTTTTTTTTCTGGGGAAAACGAGAAGCCACTAACGATATGTGTACAAGGGTATGACATGATCAAAGCAGTCTTTTTGGAAGGTGAATGAAGCAGTGGTGTAAAGAATTTGCAGAGAGAGAAGAGGCTAGATGTAGGAATTCCACTAGAAAACAACTTCAATCATTCAGCCATCAATTAATGACCTTAACCATGGTGGAGACAAGGAAGAGATGGAAAGAAAAGAGACTTACATTGACTTTCACAATGGGATGTAAGGGATGAGACTGGAGAGTTTCCATGATCAGAGTGTAAGCTTCTTGAGGACAGGAGCTGTGTTTTAATTCTCTTCATCCCCAGTGCTTAGTACATTGCCTGGTACACTGCAGTCATTAGTAAATGCTCTTGAATGAATGAGTGAACAAGGGAGTGAGTGAATAAACGAGAAAAAGAAAAATGACTTCTAGGTCATGAGCATAGGTTGTTGAAAAAAAGGCAGTTGCCAATGACCAAATTCACTCCTTTCTTGGAGTCTTTTTGGTATCTATGTAATCTTTGCCCATGGTACTCAAGCATAGACATTTACGTACTAAGTAACACAAGGCCCTACCAGTAGATAATTGCTCCGTTCTAAGGAAATGGTTCTAACTTTAATGAGTGTGGCTAAAGGGAGAGCTTTAGTTTAGGGATTTCTGTTTGATTTTGTTTTTTAACTTGAATAGAGATTTTACATACGCAGTATGTTTTCTTTAGGATTACTAAAACTAAAACCTATGCAAATTTTTATTTATAGAGTGGGATTAAGAGATCATCTCCATATTTACATTTGTATGATTCTGTCCCTTTTCTCCTTTTTCCAATTCACAAGAAATTGGAATAAATTGATTTGTTTCTTTAGACCAATAACTTTTATGGAAAACTCAACTCTTTGGTTTCTGAAAATGGAGGAAGAGATTCGAATACGATCAAGAACCAGGGATTTTGCTCTTATCCAAATGTGAATATTCACTATCAATCTGTAGCCCACAACCTGAAACTATTTTCTAACAGATACCAACTTCCTTAGATTTAAATTCACTCAAAGGCCTTGTTTGTATTTTTCAGAGAACCAAGAAAGAGACCCAGGCACAATGACATCTGCCCATGGGACACCTAACTTTGATCCTTGATTCAGCCTTTGCGGAAATTATCATGACATTGTAAAGTTGGTAACCCTTATTTCCTGGACATTTACTAAGATCATTTTCCCTTTTTAGTAACAGAACTAAATCAAATCCCAGACTTGTCCTGAATGAAACAGGTGAAATTTAGCCACATGACCGTGTGAGCTGTTACTGAAAACAAGATGCGCTCAGGAGCTGTTCAGCAGCGTTCACCTTTCCCTGCACAAATATAATAGAAAATGATTTTGTTACCTGCAGCCTTTTTTCTGGGCCCTGAATTGTGGTAATTATGTAAGATTCCAGCTCTTTTAACTAAGATTTCTCATATAAAATTAGTATATTATAGTAATTTGTAGAGGGGTATAGATTTTTGATGTCACAGGGAACAAGGAAATAGAATGGCCAGAGCTGCCCTGGTGGGCAGTGGAGAAAAGACCTTGTACTTGGTGCCACAGACCATCAAATGCCCATTTTCCTAAGAAACCAGTTGCAGGTATCATCATCTACACTTTCTTCCTCCTACTGCCACCACTGAGGCCGATCCCGAGAGCACAGGGTTGATGTCCATGTGATGAGAGCATGGGGCAGGAGAGCTTTCATCAGTGAAATCATTACTGACAGAGACTTGCTTACATCTGATGTTAGCACTGATCTGAGCAGTAGGTGGAACCATGAAGAGATGTAAGATACCAGCTTTTCAGATCTCACTATGAAATGAGACCCCCCGAGGAACCCATAGGAGCCAGCCTTGGGCTTCTACCTTGCCAAAGGTGGGATTGGGACCTGCGTTTAGACTTACTTTTTAGGAGCCAGGAACAAAAACCAACTCAAGGCAGCTTATGTGGGAAAGGGGATTTATTGGATGAATACTAAATTATGTCACAGAGTCTAATGAGGAGTTAACACCCACTCTTCAGGGAGGGTGAGGACCAGTGTGTCTCTGGGGACCTCAGAGTAGTCATAGCCTTTCTTTCAGAGCCATACCGTTAAACAGACTCAGTTCTCAAAGATTTGCCATCTCTGGGTTTCCATTCAATATTTCGTATGCACCACTGAGAGACAAACTTGCCCAATCTGTACTAGTATCCATTCTTGGACTAATTAATTATGGCCACCAGGGCAGAGTCAAGCAACAGAAATTTGGCTCCCAGAAATCACTCCTATGGTGAGCTTGAGCAGTTCTGTGAGACGTTAATATAATAAGCGTATGCTGTTTATCTATTAACATCCTATTACTCTACAATAAGCCTGGGGAATTGAGAAAGCGTTCCTTAAAAATGGAGGAAACTCATCATTCCCTGGTGCATTAAAGATGGCTTCAGATCTTTGGGGACTGTCCACTGTTTCCTCAAAATAATGGGCCATGAAATCCCTCACCCCTAGTTTATCGGTTATGTATATGCTGCATAACAAATAAACCCCAAACTTAGTGGCTTAAAACAGCAACTGTTCTTATTTGCTCATCCTTCTCTGGGTCAGCAGTTTGGGATGAGCTTAACTGCCCACTTCTACTGCTGTCATCTAGAATCACTCACGTGGCTCAGTCTCCTGGAGGCTTGAATGGTGCTGGACAGTTCAAGGTGGCTCACCTGCTGTTCGGTATCGAATTTCAGCTGGGACCCTTTCCCCATGGTCCTTCATCCTCAAGCAAGAGAGCTAGGCTCCCTCACATGGCATCACCATGTTTCAAGAGGCATCTTGAGGCCTGGCCTTGGAAGTTCCACTATGTTACATTGCTGCATTCTACTGTTCAAAGGAAATCACAGGGTCAGCCAAGACTCAAGGGTGGGGGAAATAGACTCTGTCACTAGAAAGAACAGCAAAGTCATGAGCATACAGGGATAAAAGGTTTTGTAGCCATCTTTGCAAATAATCTACCATGCTTGGGACCTACCTTAAAACAAAAGCAAAAAACATTCAAGCAGTTATAGCCAATATCTAGACATGGAGAAAGTTGAATGACATGGTATTATAAAGTCCTTGTGAGAAGTTAGTAGCCAAAAAGAAAAAAATGAAAATAACCCTTACAATTTCTGTAATTCACAGGAAAGTTGTGAATAATTCACATACAAAATATTGAGACAAAGGGGGCTTGGATTGTAGACCCAGTCTTGTTACTGATTTTCTGTGTTAAGTTTACAAAGCACTTAACCTCTGAGTCTCAGTTTCCCTATGGATCAAATAAGGAAATGTATAAATCATACGACTTCAGTGAGAAAGAGTTTTGTGAGCTGTAAAAATGCTATATACATGAAAAAGTCATTAAAAAGAATTCAAATCATGAAATCTCATTTCCTTCTCTCCTCTAGTTATGTGGTTTAAAACAAGGAATTATCTTATGCTTATGTTGCTACAAAAGATATGTTTTTACAAAAATTTTCTTTCATCTAAATGCTTTTTGATGATTTGCCAGTGAATGTAGTGCAATCTATGGTCTTTCTGAGTATACAAAAATGTGTGAAATTAAAACACCCAAGAGGAGAGTAATTGGATGTATCCATTTGGGGAAAAAAGGAAAGCGTGTGGAAAAGAAAAGGAGCTTAAAAGCATAAGAGAGACTGTGTAAGAATAATTAGGTGAGAGTCCTCTGTGTGGAAAGTCTTAAGAGAAAATGATTTGAAATGGTAGAGTCAGTGCCAAGCTAGGTATGAGAGCTGAACACACAGTTAACTTTAAAGAAGTAAAAGAAAAAACTTATCTAAAATGCATCTACTAATTTCCGTAGGGAATGGGGTCATGCTGAATATGAAAACACCAAGTTTTAGCATTTCCAGAGAAAAAGGTGGTATGAAAAAATGAGTTAGGACTTAGGAGAGCCTTGTGAGGCCATTTCAGCAAAGATGTGAGTATGTGAATATATTCTCCAGAATTTCCTAATCTCAGCTGGTCCCTTGCAGCATCTGTGATACACTCCATCACATCCCCTTAGTCCATTTGACTCCAGCGCACTCCCATATATCCTTGCTGGCCAGTGTTCTACATCAAACATGCTGAACATCCATTTGTGCTGTTTTCTCACTGTCTATGCACGCTCAGCAGTGGAGAGAAGGTTATCACTCTAGTGTAGGGATTGACAAACTTTGGCTCACAGGCCAAATCCTGCCTGCCTGTTTTTGTAAATAAAGTTTTATTGGGACACAGTCATGCCCATTCATTTACATATCGTCAACGGTTACTTTCATGCTACAGTGGCAGAGTTGAGTAGTTACCAGAGACTGCACGGCCTGCGAAGAGGAAAACGTCGAATATTGGACCCTTTACAGAAAATGTTTGCCAACCTCTGCTCTAGTTGGTCAGTTTTTAGGCACATTCTACACAGTTCCTTCATGTGTCCCCAGTTAGATGGAGACCAGTTGCCCACAGTGGTAGCCAGCACATTACACGTACTTTATGGGCTGTTTGACCTTCCTTCTCTCTGTTTCGCTACTCCCTACCTTTTGTTTCCCAGGATCACTTTCCAAATAAACTACTTGCACCTGGGATCTTGCCTGTAAAAGTAAACTAAGGTAGAACTCAATCCTCCTTTGTAGTTCTTTTTCGTCTTATATTTATGAGACTTTGCTCCATTATGTGACTTTGTGACTCTTCACACATACCGTGCATAAAACCGAAATACACACGTAACCTATCACTGACACAAATGTTCCATGAAATAATATTTATCTTTGCTGCCAGTAACATGTGCTTGTGTTTTCTATTCCATTTTACTCTCCTGTATTTCATTTAAAAACTAGGCTGGTCATGACCAATTAACCTGACTTCAACACAGCCCTAGAGGTCTATTTACAGTTTTTGAACCCATAAGTCTGTGAGTGGCCACATCCAAACTTGCATGGGCATTGGATCCACAAGGCTTTGATCCAGACTGCCTGGCTAAAGAAAAGCAGATTAGGTATCTGGAAGATGTGAGCAGGAACTCTTATCTGTAAAGGTAGAAATGCACCGGCTTCATCCTGAGAAGAACAAAGGGAATGAAATGAGGGAATAAAGCAGTGAAGAAAGGGAAAATTGCCTTTAGGATGAAGGAGGAAGATAGAGGAAGAGAAAAAACCCAGTGGAAAGGTGAAGCTGCAAAGAACATCCCTTCATTTTCATGTTGTATAAAACCGCACCCATGTGGAAAAGGAACAAATAATGACATTTGAATGAATCTAGGTAGTTCAAATCCTTCCTATATTTTTAAATGGATATCTTCTACCAGTTATAATTTATGTCATCTTCATGTCTTTACCCATGATTTCAGATGACCTCTTCCTGCTTAATACCATACTGTCTGGATTATTCTCTCTTTTTTCTTTCTTTTTTTTTTTTTGCGGTACGCGGGCCTCTCACTGTTGTGGCCTCTCCCGTTGTGGAGCACAGGCTCCGGACGAGCAGGCCTAGTGGCCATGGCTCATGGGCCCAGCCGCTCCGCGGCATGTGGGATCTTCCTGGACCGGGGCACGAACCCGTGTCCCCTCCATCAGCAGGCGGACTCTCAACCACTGCACCACCAGGGAAGCCCCCAAATATCTTTTGAAAAGGATTCTGAATCTGGAAATGGTGTTGAAATTTGGCTGGATACAATTCAGCTTTAAATATATGTATATATATTATATATATATTCATCTAGAATGCCTGCTTGCTTTGATAAACTGTGAGCTTTTGAAGGAGGAAATGGGGATGGGATTGGGGAAGGGAAAAGGGAAAGCTGGCCATCTTTCTGAACAGAGAATGAGGAGGAGTGAATTGGTTTCCTAGGAGATAAGGCTCTTCTTTATTTAAAGTTTTTCCACAGGAAGATTTCTGTATTGGTATCTTCTTCTTAGTCATAAGGAGTTCACCACCAGAGACGCAGCTCAGAATTGCTTTCAGTCAGCAGCTGCCAAAGGTGAGCCTAATCGTCTGGTCTTTGCTCCGTATTTTCTCTGCTGGAGCCTAATAAACATAACTAACACTACTGACTGCAATCGACATTTTAGTTATTTAGTCACCTATCACTAGCACAGGAACCTTTAACATTAGCTCCACTGGGGGAGCAGAAGCTCGTTCTCCTCCGTGTGATCTCGCAAACAGTTGCCCCACGCCCTGCCACCTGAGTCACTTTCTCCCAACCAGGTTTTCTCAGATTCCCTGAAAGGAAGAGGGAGCACAATAATCTCTCAGCTCAAAGACTTTAATATCAGTAGCATTTCTCTTCCAAGGCATTTTTTGGCTTCAGAATAATTAAAAGTAAAAGTGATTCAGATATTTATATATATTCTTTTTGTGTGTGTGTTTTTACATCTTTATTGGAGTATAATTGCTTTACAATGGTGTGTTAGTTTCTGCTTTATAACAAAGTGAATCAGTTATACATATACATATGTTCCCATATCTCTTCCCGCTTGCGTCTCCCTCCCTCCCACCCTCCCTGTAAAGTAACTCTTTATCAAAGAAGAGATTGCGACCCCACCTCCCTGTGTACATGCAGTCAGGCAGAGCCAGATTCCTTTGCACACAGCGTTTATTTATCTGGTCATTTGGAGGTAATTGAGACAGTCTCAGGTAAACCGTGCAGCAGTTAGAGGTTATCCCATCCCGCATTTCAGAATTTCCCCATCTCTGGTGATGACAGCTCTTCCCAAAGATCAAAGACAGTCTATACCAACAGCACTGAAGTATTGCACTGCAGTAAACACGTTCCCAAGTGTCTGTCCAGCCCACATCTCTCTTCTCTGAGGGCAGTCACCCTCCTACTCCCTCAAGATGGGACCCCACTATTTACCTGTGTTCTATAAGTATCTGATCTTCTGGTATCCATTGATTCAACCAAGGTAGATTTTCTAACTCAAGCAGGGCTAGGTAATTCTTCCTTCCAGTGAGTTTAAATTGAGAACAAAAATTGCTGGTTTCTATCTGAGCTGGCTCCGTGAATGAAGATGTCAAGAACTGTAGAGTATTCATGCAGGAGGCTGAGAGAAAGAGAGAGAGAGGGAGAGGCTGGGTTGAGGTGGGAACATTGAGTGCCGCTCATACAAATCCTTCAGTGACTGGATTGTAGTTGTTACTGGTATTTCATTTCAGAGTCAGCTGAAAACTGTGAAGATGGAGAGGGTCCTTGGAGAGAAAAGGATGTGTTTAGTATAAGCCTTGCTGAACTCCTACAACTCCGTTGTTTTTTTCTGGGCCTTGGAATAATAAACCAGTACTTGACAGCTTCTACCTTAGAAAAAGCATATCAAGCAGGATGATGTTGGGACCCCTGGTGTAGAAAATTTGGTGAGGAAGCTGTACCATTTAGTTCCCCTCAAAGCCCTGGCCGCCTCCTTAACCCAGAAAGCATGTAGTCTGCCGGCAGGGTCTGCTCAGGGTCGGTTTGAGGTATTTATAACCCAACACTTGCCATGGAAATGAGTATTTCCTGCGAACGCGGCGGGATTCCTGCAGTTTTCCCAGTGGAGAGGAGACGCAAGCTTTCTTTTTCCTGGGCTTTGCAGCCTCTCCCCTCGCCCTATCCTCTCTGCCTACCTGTTGCCCCCTGTGCTGCCTCCAGTCTTCCGAGAGGTCAAGACTGCAGTGATGTTAGTTATTTTTGTTCTTCATTGTGGAATCTGTGTCACAGCTAGAGCCACTAGAAGCACATTCCCAGGGACTGCTCAGCACAACATATGCCCAGGGGCCACCTGGGTCTGTGTGCCCTTTGGCTTCTGTTGGGTGTGTCTTCAGGACCAGGATCACATCTGCAAGAGTGCAGGTCCCCTCATCTAACTGCTGCACGGTCGTCTTTCACCCCGTGCTCTTCCCCTCCGCCCCCAAACTGCTATCTGTCTGTTCCCCCAGAGTCCACCTTCAGCATGTCCTCTGGCTCCTCCAAATGGCCACCCTTGCTCAGTGTCTGACTTCTTTCCTGGCCTTTTTCCTTTCTCCCCTCCCCTCCCTTTTCTTTGATGCATGGTGATCGGGTAGAGCTGTCCATCCACAATTTGCCTCAGAGCTTCTGCTACTGGCCCTCCAGGGCAAAAACTTTAAGGGGGGAAGAGTGAAAATGGCCCTGTTTGCCAGGATCTCAAGGGTGGGACAGGGAGAACTTGGCAATATGGCCAGGAGCACCCAACACCTCAGCTGTGGCCTGTTTGGGTAGGGAATGAATGCTGAGATTAGAACATGTAGCAATAGCGGTAGAGCCAGGATACGGATGCTGGAGATGGGCCATGTATGAATATTGACAGAGAATTCAGGAAAGCTGGGGATATTGGTGTAACTTGTTGTATAAAAATTATGCTAATTTTAGTAATTTATGAGAATGACTTACCCTTTATAACTAATTACTGCACGCACCACAGCGATTATGCACATCATTGATAGGTGTCAGATGAACTTTACTGTAGGTTTCATTTGATCACCAAGTGCTAAGTCCCATAGATGCAGGCTGTCTTCTTGTCTGACATTGGCCTCTGCTCACCACCTTCAGCAGTTAGGAGAAGCACTACTGAGTTAGGACAGGGAACTCAATCTGCTCTTTTCGCAAGAGCGCGTGAACATGGCAACACCATTATTTATTTATTTAACAGTGTTTTTATTTTTGAAAATGATACGGTTGCAACTACTATGTGGTTGATTTTTTTTTGGATTTCATTGAAAAGATCAAGATTGACCTCTGTTCCAGTCTTCTAGTGCTGTGCTGTTTATTATCCACATGTGGTTATTTAAATCAATTACATGAATTCCTCAGGAATGCTAGTCACATTTCAGGGGGTCAGTAGCCTCATGTGGCTGGTGGCTATCTACCACACAGTGCATATATAGAACATTTCCATCACTGCAGAAAGTTCTGTTGGGCAGTGCCGCCGGCAGCTTGGCGGTGGTGAAAGTGAGGTCTGTCTGTCATGGAATGACTAGGTCAGCTGGCTCTGAATTTTCTGTATAGAGGCGGGGACCGGGAAGCTCAGGGCCCCAGCTGTGAAGGAGGTGACAGTGAGTGACAGAGAGGAGTAGACTCTCCCATGAGGAAGCTTCACTAGCTCCAGGGAGCTCAGGCAGGGGCTGGGGCTGGAGGGGCTCTCTCAGACAAGGGAGATCCCATCACTGCTCCTGGGAGGGACTATTGCCTTGTGTCGTGGGATACAGAGCAGTTACATCCAAATCAGCCCAGTCTAATAGTCTTACACTAGCTGGAATATTATTCAATAGAAATTTGCAGAGTAAACGAATGATACAGCAGGCAGCAGGTTTTTATAATGTCAACAACTTTCATGAACACAGAGCTTAACAGTTTATATACCTCTTTAATGTGTTCTTTTGTTTGATCCTCATAACAATGTAAAGTGAGTAAGAAACCTGTGATCTTCCTCTCGTTGATGAGAGCATCAGGGTTCAGAGGGGGTAAGACGTTTCCTCAGGGTCACCCAGCTGGTAAGCCACAGAGTTGTGACTCAAATTCAGGGTTTAGGACCCTAAATGACATGTTCCATGGCAACGCACGGCCTTTCAGGTGCCTTTCCAGTAAGGGTATTTCTAGCAGCAGACCGCTGATGTGGTAGGATTCGAGGATGCCTTTGACACTTAGGGTTTCCCAGGGACCAGTTGATTCAACTTCGGTAGGTTTTTTAAGTTGTCAGCTTGATACATGATTTTTATTTTTCACGTTTGCCTGAATTTATGCTTTCAGACTTCCACAGGCAGACTGCCTGGCATTCTAAAGCAGCAGCTTTCACACTGTGTCCCACCAATGCCAGCAGCTCCATGGAGGGGCCTCAGAGGCTGCCATGGGGGTGGGACCCAGTGGGGCGGCCTTGTGTTTGGGCTCTGGGCTGTTCAGAGCTGATATGCTTTCAACTATTTTTATATATTTGACATTCCACAGAAAAATTTCACTTGAAAAAAGGTTCTCTTGCTACCCATTAGAAGAAGAATCACTGTTCTAAGGCATTTTTGTGGCAGCCTGTTTCCTGTGATGAGAAAGTGGGGCAAGCTGAACCCTGTGCCCAGGCACCATCCAGACCCAGGATCCATCTGTGGACCAACACTTCCTTTCTAGTTAGAAACAACCCCTAGTAGTTCAGTCTCCCACAGCCTACAGAGCCGGCCCTAAGGCAGGGCAGGAGACAGAGGGTCCCTGTGCTGGGACCAGAGGGCCCCTGCTTGTCTGATGGAGCTGCCATATCGTCTTATTCTGCCACTGGCTTTCATTGTCTTCTCAGTCAAGATTCCTCTTCGCTGCCTGAGCACACAGCATCTGCCGAATCCTCCCTCTGTGACTTGACACTGGGTCCTAAGGGCTTGTTGGCCTTTGCCAGAAGCAGCTGCCAGATTGCTTCACCTCAGAGACCCCAATCCTGGCCTCACCTGGACAGCCGGATTCTGTGCTTGTTCACCTATCTGTAAGGCAAGGGACTTTCAAGGAGGTCAGAGAATTCCCTGACATCAGCTTTTAGATTCCTTGTTCCTCCCTTGAATGTGAATACACTAAAATAGATCGAATAAGCCTGGATTTTTACATTATAATTCTGCCTCTGCCTAATGTTTACTGTGTAATTAATCTTAAAGCTCTTAATGTTTTCAGTGATGGATTTGAATAGGCATGATGCTGTTGTCAGTGCCAAGAGGGAAGATGAGGTGTGTCACGTGGGAACTGAAAATAAGGTTAACTTGTGGCAGTAAACCTCCAAAAAGCCACACAGAGTGGATGAGAGCAGCCATCCTTAAAATTTACACACCTTGAGGAGTAATCAAGAACTAGGTGCCTAGAGGACAGCAGTAGTATATAGAGCAGTAGTACATAGAGCAAGACTGGGCTGTGGTCTCAGGAAGATGAAATGGTTCCACAAGTTTTGAAAGTATAACGCACACCATTCCTGGAAACAGATGAACAGCTGAATCGTATTCTGCAGTAATAACAAGGTCAGAGCACTGACCTGACCATACATCGGGCATATATATCTTGTATGTTGTAATTATATGGTGTGGAGATGAGGTCAGAAGCCTACAGAGGGATCTTAAGTCTCCAACACTGTCCAAAGAACCTGGGATCTAGACACCGGACCTAAGACATAGGCATACTTTTGTCTCTGGGAGAGGTGTACTCTCTGATAAGGTAGTAAAGGTTTACCTGGCTTTCCTAGAGCCTGGGTGAATGTGTCGGGCTACACAAATGGGATTTGTTGTAAGATACGTGGGAGAACTGGTAGGTGGCGTATAGTCAGGACACCTGGGTAACTCTCACTGGCTGGAGTCCTTTCACGCCACTCAGCTTCCAGGTGCACGGTTTAGCACTTCAGGCTTTACTTCTTTTTCTACTGGCACTTGTTCCTTTCTGCCGAACGAACTCATCTCCATTGTTTTCTGTATTGCTTCTACTAAAATATTGTTTCCTATGTTGTAAGGCTTTTACTTATTCTCTCTCTCTGTCCATATGTTTCATATTGAAAATCTCAAGGAGAAATGAGCTTAAGTTGCCGTACAGTCAGTGCAAGGCCAACTCGTAGACCTTTAGATGCTGGCCCTTCTAGACGGTGTTCCATCAAATTGAACAAAGGATGGAAATCTATTGACAAGGACAATTTCAAAAGGCAAGACGTTGGAGGCTTCTTTGAAGGGTAGTAAAATCACAGGCACCTGGTAGAATCTGACCAGTATAGTGAATTATTCCCCACGACTGTCCTACCAACTTTGTTCCGATTCACACTCACCAAGTAGTTTAAGGCTTATTAATTTAGTCTGCTAGATGTTCTGACATTAAAGTTTTCTAGTTGACACAGATACTGTAATCAATGGGAAGAAATGTCCCAAATTTAAATGAATAAATCGACATTTTGGTTTATATGATGGTTAATTTTGTGTGCCAGATGTTCGGTCAAACATTCTGGATGTTTCTGTGAAGGTGTTTTTCCATGAGATTTACATTTAAATTGGTGGACTCTGAATGAAGCAGACTGCTCTCATAATGTGGGTGGGCCTCATCTAATCAGCTGAAGGTCTGAATAAAGCAGAAGACTGACCTTTCCCCAAGCAAAGAGTCCTACCAGCAGGCAGCCTTAGGACTTGAACTCGACATTGTCTCTTCCTGGGTTTCCAGCCTGACAGTTCACCCTTCAGATTGCTTCCATAATCACGTGAGCCAATTCCTGAAAATAAATCTCTATTTATATACACATGCTATTGGACTTGTTCCTCTGGAGAACCCTGACAGTTATTTACAGTGTCTTGTGAGTTTGTTTAACATGGGTCAGTTCTCCTGAGTTCATTCTACTGTCGAGGCTCTAAAAACTCACATTTCTCAAGTAGTTGCCATCTTGAGTTAAAAGTTGTCATCTTGAGTTAAAAGTTTCAGTTTTTTGCTCTCTAACTACATTGATCTCTTTCTGAGACATTCAGTGATTTGTTTAATGCTTATTGAAACTTCTTAAGATTCTTAGATTTAAGTTTCCATAGCACTGTAGGGTGACATTCACATGAATCTCCAAATAAGTTTTAAAGGACAAATAGACGCTGTGGCTCAGGGTATTAGTTATTCGGCAAGGTTGATCCCAGCAGGCTACATGTTGCATATGGGCAGCAAGGACCAGGTGGACAGGGGACAGGTGTCTCCAAAGTGTTGGTTATTCTGTTCCTTTCCTATTGTTGCTTTAACAAATTACCACAGAGTTAGTGGTTTAGAACAACACAAATTTACTGTCTTATAGTTCTGAAGGTCAGAAACCTGAAATGAGTCTCATGGGTCTAAAAGTGTCAGCAAGGCACCGTTCTTCTAGAGCCTCAAGGGAAGAGTTCCTCTTCTTGCCCTTTCCACCTTCCAGAGGCTGCCCACATTCCTTGGCTCATGGCCCCCTTCCAGTTAGCAATTGCATCACTCTGACATCCGCTTCCACTGTCACGTCTCCTCCTCTGACTTACTCTCCTGCCTCCCTCTTTCACTTACAAGAACCTTTCTGATTGCACGGGCCCACCCAGATAATCCAGAATAATCTCTCCATCTCAAGGTCCTTAACTTACATTTGCAAGGTGCCTTCTGTCATAATAAGGTTAACACATTTACAGGTTCTGGAGATTGGATATAGACTTTGGGGTGGGGGGGGTTATGAATCTGTTTCCCACAGTTATATTATTTTCTGATTGCATACTTTTATAAGCATTTAGGAGTTATAGTGTGGCAGGACTCTAAAAATTGAAAATAAAGAAAATAGAGTCATTTAGAGTCACATTTAAAAATCAACACATAACTTACAATAAAGGTAGAGAAAATCATCTGAAGAAGATGAAATTACTTGTAGGCAAGCATGCTTTCACTGTAACGTCTTTAATGTCTTAATATCACTGGTAGAATTAAATAAAATTAAAGAAAAAGGACACTAACATAAGTATATATTGGCAGTGCCCACCCAAACACTACAAAGGAAAAGGGAGACTCAGATACTGTTATTTGATTATTTCAGTTCTCATGGTAAGCGTGTCCCTGAAGGGTGAATGATACAGGGCTTTAGTCCTTGCATTCTAAGTGCACTAGGCCCACTGACAAGTCTGTCCCTATGGTAAGACTGTATATCAGGCTAAGGAATTTGGTCAGTGAATCCTAAACTGTATCTGTAGAATAATATCGTTCCATGAGACATTGACGTGTTCTATAAAGACGGGAGCCAAATTTATTCTAGAAAACTGCCTATCTGAGCTCACAACTCCGCAGTGTACATCTGCAGATCAAAGGAAATGTGCAGTTATGAAAGCTGTTTTCCTTGGTTTAATCCAGCGTTTCTCAACTTCACTTGATTACTGAACCTTCTGTTGTTGTTGAAAGATCTATTAAAATGTCTCACAGCACACAGCACATTTTGGGAAAGGATGCATTAAAGGCTTGATTTATCTACCTCCTGTTGTTTTGAGTCCATGCTCATGAAGCCTCCTTTTGATTTCCATGCGGTTGGACCACAAGGCAAAAAAAAAAAAGAGTTTTGATCAAGCCGTCATGATGTTTCTTGAGCATGTGATGTTATATTTCTCACTGTAAGTTAACACATCAGCCTTTTGACCTTTGCTTTTGTCTCGTGTGTCTTTTAGTTACTTGGTGTGAATTGATCTCTTTGTCACCCAAACTTCCATTTACTTTTTAAAAAATTAATTGATTAATTTTATTTATTTATTTTTGGCTGCATTGGGTCTTCCTTGCTGCGTGCGTGCTTTCTCTAGTTGCGGTGAGCGGGGGCTACTCTTCGTTTGCGGTGCGTGGGCTTCTCACGGCAGCGGCTTTTCTTGTTGCGGAGCACGGGCTCTAGGCACGCGGGCTTCTGTAGCTGTGGCTCGCGGGCTCTAGAGCGCAGGCTCAATAGTTGTGGCGCACGGGCTTCGTTGCTCCGCGGCATGTGGGAACTCCCCGGACCAAGGCTTGAACCCTTGTCCCCTGCATTGGCAGGCGAATTCTTAACCACTGCGCCACCAGGGAAGCCCTCCATTTACTCTTAAATGCCTGTCTACTTACCAATATCTAGAAAAGAAAGGGAAGCCAGAACTTTACTATTAGAGTGATGGGTGGAAAATAGTAATGAGTTCTGGACTCCCAAGTACTTGTCCTGGTGGCCTGACATCACGAGAATTGCCTGGACTGCTTTGAGAGACGGGTGGATCTTGAAGCTAAACATCAAAATGAAGGCCTAAGATTACCACATACTTCTGTCCATAAGCAAAAATCACTTCAATTTTTTTCCTATCAACTAACTGATGGATAGTAGTATCAATCTATTATACACGGTTACTACAAAGTGTATTCATCCTCCTGATCATAAAAGGGTCCTCCAAAGCTAGGAGAGAATATGGCTTCAAGGAGGGCCAAAGACAGATCCGGGATAGCATGTAGTTTGATTTAAAAAATCAACCTGTAATACAGAGATCTTTTCTAAGAGCCAGTTAATGTTAGAACCATGAGTTTTCCTCTTATTGCACTCAGCTGCAGTTAGACTGTCATATGTATTGTGATTTGTATTAAAATCCTCAACAACTCAGAAGAGAAAGCAAGCTTTGAGAAAGTTCATACAAGAGTAATCAAGTATCAGATTATGAGAATCGTGAAGAAAGATGAAGAGATAGAGAATCAGTCGGCCTTTTTAGAAAATGATAACATAATTATCATAGAAAAATATAATAAACTTCTATAATTCATTCAGAATTAATACATTTAAACCAACAAAGTTCATGGTAAATAAAACCTTGTAATGGCCTTATAGGCTTTATTCTTGCCATCCTTCCTCCTTTGTGTCCTCAGTTTACTCAAGCATGGTTTCCCATGCCAAGGTACTGTGCCTCCCCAGACCCCTGCATCTTCCAGTGGTTCTTAATTAGCACCTCATGGGGTAAAGAGTGCAGATTTAGTCTCCATCTGCTTCTTAGGACCTGACATTTAAGAACTTCCCTTCGCACAGGTCTGTCCTGGCAGAGGCTTACAGTTCCTCTAGTTCTTTGCTAAACTTTGCTCTAGCTCTCATCCAATGAGAAAAAAAAGGTGTCACCTCCACCTTTTTGGCATGAGAGAGGTGCTTGAGCAGGAAATTGGACAGGGTATAGTCCTGTG
This sequence comes from Phocoena sinus, assembly GCF_008692025.1. Classification (NCBI taxonomy): domain Eukaryota; kingdom Metazoa; phylum Chordata; class Mammalia; order Artiodactyla; family Phocoenidae; genus Phocoena; species Phocoena sinus. The sequence continues at coordinate 92,228,228 of NC_045772.1, forward strand.
GACCAGGAGTTGTAGAAAAAAGTGGAAGGACACAAGATCTGAATTAGATCAAAGAGAAAGACTATTCCCTAAGAAATATTTTCTTTACATTTGTTGTCATTTGGGCATAAAAAAGTTTAATTTTAATGTTGCATTAGTAAGATTTTTTTCATTTATTTTTATTTCAGAAAGTGCAGTTAAACACAAGGAAACCTGCATGTGATTTTAATAGCCCCAAATTAATATAATTATTAAATATTAATATCAAATTTTTGCAAAATTTCAAAGTATATAAGCAGGCAAATGACCCTATACCAACAGACACGTGGTACAAAAAAAGCCATACTTTAAAATATTGTTATTATTTAGTAGAGCCTTTCTTACTGTGATCGAGACATACATTGAAGCAATCTTTGAAAAGTCAGTTATTTTAAAGTTGTAGCTTTGAAAATTGAACTTCTCTTATTAACCTTAGAAGTGACTATGTAAATGGCTTTAAGTGTTTACAATTCTCCTTCCTCCTTTCCAGATAAGAAAAGGACTCTGGTAAGAAAAGGACTTATGGCATCAAAGGTTACACTTCATTTCGGAAGGCTCAAGAAAATCTTACAGAGAAAATTTCTTCCTAAATCTAAATTTCTAAGAGTCTACAACTCTTTCCTTCCTCTTACCGGGAATTAGTACTAACCTTTCTTTGCCTTGGTGATGGTTATCAGAGACATATATTAAATTCTTTCAACCTTGTTTATAGAGCTTTTGGAGAAACTCAGGGAACATGTGTGACTTGATATCGGCATTTTTTTCTAGTAGTTTTGAATACTGGATTAGAATAGTATGGTTGCATTTGCATTAATTTCAGTTCTTCAGTAAAGCTTCATTTATTGAGAGCTGTGCTATCCAGTGTGGTAGTCATCAGCCAAGTGTGTCCATTGAGTGCTTGAAATGTGGCTGGTATGTGTTGAGAAGTGCCATAGTGTAACACATACCAGGTTTCATAGGCTTAGTACAAATGAAATGTGATAAAATGTCATTAATAATTTTATGTTGATTATATATTGAAGTGCTAATATAGTGTTTTGAATATGTTGGGTTAAATTATATTTATTATTGGAATTAATTTTACTCTTTTAAAACCTCCTTTAATGTATCTGCTAGAAAACTTAAAATTGCACGGGTGCTTCCACTGGTGGCTCACATTTTCGTTTCTGCTGAGCAGTGGTGATCTAGAGCCATTGTGCAAACGAGGATTTTACATGTGTATATTTTCCAGATACATTTACACATTAAAATGTTCACTGTGTCAATTATTTTTGTGAAAGTCTTCTTAAATGTACTATACTTCTGCATCTTCTTAATTAGAAAAAGCAACTTAATATAGCATTTTTTTCATGAGTCAGTACCATCATTATGGAGCTTAATTTTTTTTATGTTGTGTTTTATTGATGCCCCTATGAGTGAGTGAACCTTATAGGGCTATTGCTCTCACATAAAATGGCCCCTGGTTCATGTATGATTATAGTCAGGAGTTTGGTTGTATTTTCCCCAATGTTTGTTATTGCTTCTTAAGAATACCTTTATGCCCTTTCTAATGCAACCTGCATGTCCTTTATAATTTCAGAAAACTTAACAGTTTTCTAGAAAAAGCAGGCAAGCAGCTTATGAGGTCTGTGAGCTTTTACAGAATTGTAGGTCTTAGGGCCCATGGTAGGCTCTGCTTCTTCTGTAGATAAGGTCCATGGGTTTCATTACAGCTGGTTTTCTTGCAAGGCACAGATCTTTTTGGCTTCTGGATTAGAGGTTATGGATGAGATATCTGTGACTGCTAGAAGTCTTCCGACTAACCTATTACCTGAAGTGTGGCATTTTCAGATGACATTAGAATTTATGTATACAATTGTTGAGATAGCTATATGAAAATATATAAGGGATTGATAGGCAATAGCTAGAATTCTTCTGTTGACTCCTGTTTTGTTTTGTTTTGAGACAGTGTTGTGGGTTCATGCCACAGCTGCTGTGTTCAAGTGTGGCTAAGCAGGCAAAGGTGGAAGGAGCTACGCTCGTGTGAAATTTCAGCCTCTTAGCAGATGTAGCCTGTTGTTGTTTAGCTACTCACCTGAAGTCTTTCCCCACATTCCGTACAGTTGCAGCTAGGGCTGTTTTGTGTGTTGCTGCTGTTTCCCAGTAGTCCAAAGCTCTGTTGCATTGCTTGATGCTGTGTTTGGATATGTGCTGATAGCATTTACCCTGCTCTCCTTGCCTGTGATTTTTCCGACATCAGCTTTCATATAAAATAGCTCCTTGAGTGGCCTGCTGTCTTCTATTCTCTGCATACACACATTCCAGGGGCACATCAATATGAGGATTATTTCAGTGCCAAGACTGACGGTATTCCTTCTGATGCTGGTGAGAGATCTGATTTTTAAGTTAACATTCTTAGATCTGGGAGACGGTATTGTTCCCTAATGCATAGACATCTTTTATAACACATATAACATCATATTATAAACATCTGTTTATTGGTAAGTTCTGTCATTTGAGTGACGGATTCTAGGATGCCTTGTGCTGTCCTTGTAATATTGTAGGTGTTTTGTTGTACCTGCTGCTGAACTGAACTGAACTGATGAAACTGCTCAAGAGGCTCTGTAAGGTGTGCGCAAATGATGCAGAGCTTTCAGCAAAACAAGTTCAGAATGCATTCTTGCTTATGGACCCTCAGTTTGTAATGCAGAGTGAGAGAGTAATGCTGCGTTACCTCTAAGCTTGGTCTGTCAGGTTCATAAAAGGCACAATGGCATTTTTCACGTACTTCTCTACTTCTTAGTCGATAACTCAGCAGTAAATGGCTTCTTTAGGCTTACAGCAGCTCACTGTTCTTTCTTGACTCTGTAAAGAATTTCATGATAAATCCATGCCAATTGCTTCATTACCTCTCCATGGCATTTGATGATGCCTGTAACCTAGACATTACCCTTCAATCTGGATACTTTGAAAAGGTTGTACAAAGTAGAGCATGGCACTACTCTCTTTTATTGGTGGTATGGAACAGGTTAGATAGGACACTGTCTATTATTAGGTGACTGCATGAGTCAACACTGCTGCATTAAAAATAATGCCAAAATGTCCAGTTGCTCATAATAACAAATATTTATTGTCTTAATCATGTGTCTGTGGGTCAGTAGGGTTTCAGCTGGGGTTTGGCTGAACATGGTTGAGCCCAGCTGGGCTTGGCGTCAGGCTCAAGACTGGATGTAGATCTACTTCATGCTTCTTTATTTTAGGACCAGTCACCATCCAAGGTATGCTCTTCTGATGATGGACCACAAGGGTACAAGACCCAAGCCAGATCATGAGAATACATTTAAAGCCCCTGCTAATGTATCACTGGATAAGTAAGTCACACGGCCAAGCCCAACATCAATGGGGCAAAGAAATATACTCTGCTACTCTAGGGAGAGGCACTACAAAGCCACATTATACAGATATTTCCAGCTATTGTTGTATGAAGAGGTCAGTGAGACCTCTCTGCAAAACAAAATCAAATATAAAACTGGATAAAATTGTCAATAACAACTATTTCAAGGCTATGGACATTGAGCAAAGGGAGATAATAATTGAGAAGGATTTATTCCTGAAAAAATCTGCAAGAATTTTGGGTAAGAGCTGTGGGAATATGCACCTTTTCTGCTTGGAGATGCTTCCCCAGCCCATGCTGGTCGGTGAAAGCTGTAGTTTACCAGGGTAGTGCTGGCTGTGAATACCAGCAGTTTTGCTTCCTGAGTGGGCAGACGCAACTTGAGGCTGAAGACAAAAATCCCATGGCTTTGTCATCTAAAAGTGGCAAACTCAGTAGGCATCAAACGGGAAAAACCTACAGCTTTTCTGGCCTGAGGCTCTGGTTCTATCTGGGACAAGTGATGGACCACCTGGTAACTTAATGGGGAGATCTTGGAAGTGAGAGAGCCATTAAAAGGACTCCATAAGCTTTCTATACATTCCTGGCTGACTGGGAGTCTGAGCTATGCTCGTGCCGGAGGAGACCAAAAAGAGTGTACTGAAAAGTAAAAGCCAGGGCATACTTGAGAACTAACTGAGGGTTGAATGTATTTCCCAATCTATACACAGATTGATTGCTAGAGGGTGGAAGTACTTTTGGACTTGAGGTGCTTAAGCAAACCTCTGCATAAATTGTTAGCTGACCACTAAAATATTAGTGACACAGGGATGAACCCTAATAAGGAAAGCTGAAAAATAATTTTAAAAGTACAATTTCAAAACCTAAGTAGAAACATTAGGAGCTGCACATGTGTGGGAAAATATGGTGAATATGACTCAAAAAATAGGAAATCTAAAAAGATTTAGAATCTATAAGAAAGAACCAAGTAGAAATTCTAGATTTGAAAAATACAGTAACTGAAGTGAAAAGTTCACTAGAAGGGTCAGTAAAAGATTTGAAATGACAGGAGAAACAATCAGTGTACTTGAAGAAAGATCAATAGAAACTATCTAATCTAAAGAATAAAGAGAAAACAAGATTGAAGAAAAATAAACAGAGACTCAAAGATCTGTAGAACAATGGCAAGCATATCAATGTACTTGTAATAGTAGTCCCAGGAGGAATGGAGCAGCACAAAGGTAAATTTTTTTTTTTTTTGAAGAAATGATGACCATAAACTCCCCAATTTGATGAAAAGCCTTAATCTATAGGTCCAGGATGCTCAATGACCACCAAGTAGAATAAACATGAAGAGATTCACACATAGACCCATGATAATAAAAGCTCCAGAAAGCCAAGACAAAGTCTTGAAGCAGCAAGAGGTAAATGACTCATCATGTATGGAAAACAATACAAACGATGGCTGACTTCTCACAAAAATACGGGGTGTAGAAAGCAGTGGAAGAACATATCCAAAGTGCTAATAGAAAAAACGAAAACAAAGACTATTTACCAGGAATTTTCTATCTAGTAAGACCATCTTTCAAAATGAAGACAGAATATAGATCTTCCCAGGTAAATGAAAACAGATCTGCCCTGTAAGAAATTCTAAAGGCTATCCTTCAAGCTGAAAGGAAATGATGATAGCACATGTGACTCAACTCAACAGGAAGGAATGAAGAACACTGAAAATGTTAAATATGTGAGTAAACATAAAAGAATATTTATTGTTTTTTCTTAGTTTCTTTAAAAACAAAGACTATGTGAAGCCACAATTATAATGCTACATTTTGGGGGATGCATAGATGTAATATGTATGACAATACTAGCACTAAGGGGCTTCCCTGGTGGCGCAGTGGTTGAGAGTCCGCCTTCCGATGCAGGGGACACGGGTTCATGCCTCGGTCTGGGAAGATCCCACATGCCGCGGAGTGGCTGGGTCCGTGAGCCATGGCCGCTGAGCCTGCACGTCCGGAGCCTGTGCTCCGCAATGGGAGAGGCCACAGCAGTGAGAGGCCCATGTACCGCAAAAAAAAAAAAAAAAAAAAAAAAAAAATACTAGCACTAAAATGAGAGGGAAAAATGAAAATGTATCAGAGCAAAGTTGCTGTGTTATTATTACTATTACTGTTACTGTTATTATTCTGGAGCAGATCGTGGTGAGTTAAAGATGTATATTGTAGGGAGGACCTTCAAGATGGTGGAAGAGTAAGATGTGGAGATCACCTTTCTCCCCACAAATGCATCAAAAATACATCTACATGTGGAACAACTCCTACAGAACACCTACTGAACCCTGGCAGAACACCTCAGACGTCCCAAAAGACGAGAAAATCCCCACGTACCTGGGTAGGGCAAAAGAAAAAAGAAAAAACAGAGACAAAAGAATAGGGATGGGACCTGCATCTGTGGGAAGGAGCTGTGAAGGAGGAAAAGTTTCCACACACTAGGAAGCCCCTTCACTGGAGGAGAATGGGGATGGACGGGGTGGGGGGAAGCTTTGGAGCCATGGAGGAGAGCGCAGCACAGGGGTGCAGAGGGCAAAGCGGAGAGATACCCGCACAGAGGATCAGTGCCGACCAGCACTCATCAGCCTCAGAGGCTTGTCTGCTCACCTGCCAGGGTGGGTGGGGGCTGGGGGCTGAGGCTCGGGCTTCGGAGTTCAGATCCCAGGGAGAGGTCTGGGGTTGTGGCTGCATGAACACAGCCTGAAGCGGGCTAGTGCGCCACAGCTAGACGGCGGGGAGTCTGGGGAAAAGCCTGAACCTGCCTAAGAGTCAAGAGACCATTGTTTCAGGGTGCACGAGGAGAGGGGATTCCTTCTCTGTCTGCCCACAGAAGGCAGAGCACTGCCTAAATGAGCTCCAGAGACGGGCGTGAGCCATGGCTATCAGCTCAGTCCCCAAAGACGGGCATGAAACGCAAACGCTGCTGCTGCAGCCCCCAAGAATCCTGTGTGGAAGCACAGGTCACTATCCATACCCCCCTGGGATCCTGTGCATCCCGTCACTGCCACGGCCCCGTGACCCAAGGACAAGTTCCCCGGGAGAACACACGGTGTGCCTCAGGCTGTTGCATGTCATGCTGGCCTCTGCCACCGCAGGCTCACCCCGCATTCCAATTATAACTACGGTGCGCCTCTCTCCTCCCGGCCTGAGTGAGCCAGAGCCCCCTAATCAGCCGCTGCTTTAACTCCATCCTGTCTGGGCTTTAACCCCATCCTGTCTGGGTGGGAACAGATACCCTCAGGTGACCTACATGCAGAGGTGGGACCAAAACCAAATCTGAACTCCAGGAGCTGTGCGAACAAAGAAGAGAAAGGGAAATCCCTCCCAGCAACCTCAGAAGCAGCAGATTATATCTCCACAGTCAACTTGATGTACCCTGCATCTATGGAATACCTGAATAGAAAATAAATCATCCCAAAATTGAGGCAGTGGACTTTGGGAGCAAATGTAGACTTGGGGTTTGCTGTCCGTGACTGATTTGTTTCTGATTTTTATTTTTCTCTGAGTATAGATATTAGCACTTATTATCATTGGTGGACTTCTTTATTGGTTTGGTTGCTCTCTTCTTTCTTTTTCTCTTTCCTTTTTTTCCCTTAAAAATTTTCTTTTTTATTTTAATAATTTGTTCTATTTATTATTTTTTTTCCTTCTTTTTTTCTCCCTTTTCTTATAAGCTGTGGGGCTGACAGGGTCTACTGCTCCAGCCTGGTGTCAGGCCTGAGCCTCTGAGGTGGGAGAGCTGAGTTCAGGACATTGGACCACCAGAGACTTCCTTGCACCACGTAATATCAATCAATGAGAGCTCTCCCAGAGATTTCTGTCTCAATGCTGAGACCCAGCTCCACCCAATGGCCAGCAAGCTCCAGTGCTGGACACCTCATGCCAAACAACTAGCAAGACAGGAATGCAACTGCACGCATTAGCAGAGAGGCTGCCTAAAGCCATACTAAGTTCACAGATACCCCAAAACACACCACTGGACGTGGCCCTGCCCACCAGAGAGACAAGACACAGCCCCACCCGCCAGAGAACAGACACCAGTCCCCTCCACCAGGGAGCCTACACAAGCTACTGAACCAACCTCACCCACTGGGACAGACACCAAAAGCAACGGGAGCCACAAACCTGAAGCCTGCGAAAAGGAGACCCCAAACACAGTAAGTTAAACAAAATGAGAAGACAGAGAAATACGCAGCAGATGAAGGAGCAAGGTTAAAACCCACCAGACCAAGCAAGTGAACAGGAAATAGGCAGTCTACCTGAAAAAGAATTCAGAGTAATGGTAGTAAAGATGATCCAAAAATACAATGGAAAAAATACAAGAAACGTTTAACAAGGACCCAGAAGAACTAAAGAGCAAACAAACGATGATGAATGACACAACAAATGAAATTAAAAATTCTCTAGAAGGAATCAATAGCAGAATAACTGAGGCAGAAGAACAGATAAGTGACCTGGAAGATAAAATAGTGTAAATAACTACCACAGAGCAGAATAAAGAAAAAAGAATGAAAAGGATTGAGGACAGTCTCAGAAACCTCTGGGACAACATTAAACACACAAACTTTCGAATTATAGGGGTCCCAGGAGCAGAAGAGAAAAAGAAAGGGTATGAGAAAATATTTGAAGAGATTATAGTTGAAAACTTCCCTAACATGGGAAAGGAAATAGTTAAACAAGTCCAGGAAGTGCAGAGAGTCCCATACAGGATAAATGCAAGGAGAAACATGCCAAGACACGTATTAATCAAACTATCAAAAATTAAATACAAAGAAAATACATTAAAAGCAGCAAGGGAAAAACAACAAATAACATACAAGGGAATCCCCATAAGGTTAACAGCTGATCTTTCAGCAGAAACTCTGCATGCCAGAAGGAAGTGGCAGGACATATTTAAAGTGATGAAAGGGAAAAACCTACAACCAAGATTACTCTACCCAGAAAGGATCTCATTCGGATTCAACGGAGAAATTAAAACCTTTAAAGACAAGCAAAAGCTAAGAGAATTCAGCACCACCAAACCAGCTTTACAACAAATGCTAAAGGAACTTCTCTAGGCAGGAGACACAAGAGAAGGAAAAGACCTTCAGAAACAAACCCAAAACAATTAAGAAAATGGTAATAGGAACATACATATTGATAATTACCTTACATGTAAATGGATTAAGTGCTCCAACCAAAAGACATAGACTGGCTGAATGGATACAAAAACAAGACCCGTATGTATGCTGTCGACAGGAGACCCACTTCAGACCTAAGGACACATACAGATTGAAAGTGAGGGGATGGAAAAAGATATTCCATGCAAATAGAAGTCAAAAGAAAGCTGCAGTAGCAATTCTCATATCAGACAAAATAGACTTTAAAATAAAGACTATTACAAGAGACAAAGAAGGACACTACGTAATGATCAAGGGATCAATCCAAGAGGAAGATATAACAATTGTAAATATTTATGCACCCAACCTAGGAGCACCTCAATACGTAAGGCAAATGCTAACAGCCATAAAAGGGGAAATCGACAGTAACACAATCATATTACGGGACATTAACACCCCACTTTCACCAATGGACAGATCATCCAAAATGAAAGTAAATAAGGAAACACAAGATTTAAATGACACATTAAACTAGATGGACTTAATGGATATCTATAGGACATTCCATCCAAAACCAACAGAGTACATTTTCTTCTCAAGTGCTCATGGAACATTCTCCAGGATAGATCATATCTTGGGTCACAAATCAAGCCTTGGTAAATTTAGGAAAATTGAAATCATATCAAGTATCTTTTCCAACCACAACGCTATGAGACTAGATATCAATTACGGGAAAAAAAACTATAAAAAATTAAAACACATGGAGGCTAAACAGTACGCTACTGAATAACCAAGAGATCACTGAAGAAATCAAAGAGGAAATCAAAAAATACCTAGAAACAAATGACAGTGAAAACACGCAACCCAAAACTTATGGGGTGCAGTACAAGCAGTTCTAAGAGGGAAGTTTATAACAATACAAATCTACCTCAAGAAACAAGAAAAATCTCAAATAAACAATCTAACCTTACACCTAAAGCAATTAGAGAAAGAAGAACAAAGAAACCCTAAAGTTGGCAGAAGGAAAGAAATCATAAAGATCAGATCAGAAATAAATGAAAAAGAAATGAAGGAAACAATAGCAAAGATCAATAATACTAAAAGCTGGTTCTTCAAGAAGATAAACAAAATTGATAAACCACTAGCCAGACTCATCAAGAAAAAAAGGGAGAAGACTGAAACCAACAGAATCAGAAATGAAAACGGAGAAGTAACAACTGACACTGCAGAAATACAAAGGATCATGAGAGACTACTTCAAGGAACTGTATGCCCATAAAATGGACAACCTGGAAGAAATGGACAAATTAGTAGAAAAGCACAACCTTCTGAGACTGGACCAGGAAGAAATAGAAAATATAAACAGACCAATCACAAGCAGTAACATTGAAACTGTGATTAAAAATCTTCCATCAGGGCTTCCCTGGTGGCGCAGTGGTTGAGAGTCCGCCTGCTGATGCAGGGGATGTGGGTTCATGCCCTGGTCCAGGAAGATCCAATGTGCCGCGGAACGGCTGAGCCCGTGAGCCATGGCCGCTGAGCCTGCGCATCTGGAGCCTGTGCTCTGCAAAGGGAGAGGCCACAACAGTGAGAGGCCCGCGTACCGCAAAAAAAAAAAAAATCTTCCAACAAACAAAAGCCCTGGACCAGATGGCTTCAGAGGCGAATTCTATGAAACATTTAGAGAAGAGCTAATACCTATCTTTCTCAAACTCTTCCAGAATATAGCAGAGGGGGGAACACTCTGAATCTCATTGTACGAGGCCACCATCACCCTGATACCAAAACCAGACAAAGATGTCGCAGAAAAAGAAAACTACAAGCCAATATCACTGATGACCATAGATGCAAAAATCCTCAACAAACTACTAGCAAACAGAATCCAACAGCACATTAAAAGGATCATACACCATGATCAAGTGGGGTTTATCCCAGAGATGCAAGGATTCTTCAATGTATGCAAATCAATCAATGTGATACACCATATTAACAAATTGAAGGATAAACACCTTATGATAATCTCAATAGATGCAGAAAATGCTTTCAACAAAATTCAACACCCATTTATGATAAAAACTCTCCAGAAAGTAGGCATAGAGGGAACCTACCTCAACATAATAAAGGCCATATATGACAAACCCACAGCCAACATCATTCTCAGTGGTGAAAAGCTGAAACCATTTCCTCTAAGATCAGAAACAAGACAAGATTGCCCACTCTTAGCACTATTATTCAACATAATTTTGGAAGTGTTAGGCATAGCCATCAGAGAAGAAAAAGAAATAAAAGGAATCATATCAGAAAAGAAGAAGTAAAACTGTCACTGTTTGCAGGAGACATGATGCTATACATAGAGAATCCTAAAGATGCTATCAGAAAGCTACTAGAGCTAATCAATGAATTTGGTAAAGTAGCAGGATACAAAATTAATGCACAGAAATCTCTTGCATTCCTATGCACTAATGATGAAAAATCTGAAAGAGAAATTAAGGAAACGCTCCCATTTATCATGACAGCAAAAACAATAAAATACTTAGGAATAAGCCTCCCTAAGGAGACAAAAGACCTTTATGCAGAAAACTGTAAGACACCGATGAAAGAAATTAAAGATGATATAAACAGAGGGAGAGATATACCATGTTCTTGGATTGGAGGAATCAACATTGTGAAAATGATTATACTACCGACAGCAATCTACAGATTCAGTGCAATCCCTATCAAACTACCAATTGCATTTTTCACAGAACTAGAACAAAAAATTTCACAATTTGTATGGAAACACAAAAGACCCCAAATAGCCAAAGCAATCTTGAGAATGAAAAATGGAGCTGGAGGAATCAGACTCCCTGACTTCAGACTATACTACAAAGCTACAGTAATCAAGACAGTATGGTACTGGCACAAAAACAGAAATATAGATCAATGGAACAGGATAGAAAGCCCAGAGATAAACCCATGCACATATGGTCACCTTATTTTCGATAAAGGAGGCAAGAACATACAATGGAGAAAAGGCAGCCTCTTCAATAAGTGGTGCTGGGAAAACTGGACAGCTACATGTAAAAGTTTGGAATTAGAACACTCCCTAACACCATACACAAAAATAAACTCGAAATGGATTAAAGACCTAAAGGTCAGGCCAGACACTATAAAACTCTTAGAGGAAAACATACGCACATCACTCTATGACTTAAATCACAGCAAGATCCTTTTTGACCCACCTCCTAGAGAAATGGAAAGAAAAATAAACAAATGGGACCTAATGAAACTTAAAAGCATTTGCACAGCAAAGGAAACCATAAACAAGATGAAAATACAACCCTCAGAATGGGAGAAAATATTTGCAAATGAAGCAACTGACAAAGGATTAATCTCCAAAATATACAAGCAGCTCATGCAGCTCAATATCAGAAAAACAAACAACCCAATCCAAAAATGGGCAGAAGACCTAAATAGACATTTCTCCAAAGAAGATATACAGATTGCCAACAAACACATGAAAGGATGCTCAATATCACTAATCATTAGAGAAATGCAAATCAAAACTACAATGAGATGTCATCTCACACCAGTCAGAATGGCCATCATCAAAAAATCTAGAAACAATAAATGCTGGAGAGGGTGTGGAGAAAAGCGAACCCTCTTGCACTGTTGGTGGGAATGTAAATTGATACAGCCACTATGGAGAACAGTATGGAGGTTCCTTAAAGAACTAAAATTAGAACTACCATATGACCCAGCAATCCCACTACTGGACATATACCCTGAGAAAACCATAATTCAAAATGTGTCATGTACCAAAATGTTCATTGCAGTTCTAATTACAATAGCCAGGACATGGAAGTAACCTAAGTGTCCATCAACAGATGAATGGATAAAGAAGATGTGGCACATATATACAATGGAATATTACTCAGCCATAAAAAGAAACGAAATTGAGTAATTTGTAGTGAGGTGTATAGAACTGGAGTCTGTCATACAGCGTGAAGCAAGTCAGAAAGGGAAAAACAAATACCGAATGCTAACACATATATATGGAATCTTAAAAGAAATGGTTTGATAAACCTAAGGGCAGAACAGGAATAAAGAGGCAGACGTAGAGAATGGACTTGAGGACACTGACAGGGGGAAGGGTAAGCTGGGACAAAGTGAGAGAGTAGCATGGACATGTATACACTACCAAACCTAAAATAGATAGCTAGTGGAAAGCAGCTGCATTGCACAGGGAGATCAGCTCTGTGCTTTGTGAGCACTTAGAGGGGTGGGATAGGGAGGGTGGGAGGGAGACACAAGTCGGGGGGATATGGGGACATATGTATAAATATAGCTTATTCACTTTGTTGTACAGCAGAAGCTGACACGACATCGTAAATCAATTACAGTTCAATAAATATGTTAAAAAAGGGATATATATTGTAATCCTTAGATGAACTATTAAGAAAATAATTTTTAAAATATAGCTAAACCATTAATAGAGGAAAGAGCAAGATCCAACTAAATGCTGTCTATAAGAGACATATTTTATATTCAAAGAGCCAAATAGTATTTTTTGTTTTGTTTTGTTTTTGCGGTACGTGGGCCTCTCACTGTTGTGGCCTCTCCCATTGCGGAGCACAGGCTCCAGACGCGCAGGCTCAGTGGCCATGGCTCACAGGCCCAGCTGCTCCGTGGCATGTGGGATCTTCCCGGACCGGGGCACGAACCCGTGTCCCCTGCGTCAGCAGGCGGACTCTCAACCACTGCGCCACCAGGGAAGCACCGAGCCAAATAGTTTCAAAGTCAAAGGATGGAAAAGCAAGTAGTAACCATTAAAAAACTGGAGTGACTTGGTTAATGTAAAATGTAGGCTTTACGACAAGAAATATTACTACAGATAAAAGGAAGCATTGCATACTGATAAAGTTTTCAGTACCCCAGGAAGAAGTAACAACTATTGATATATAGATACCTAACACCTGGGCACGAAAATACATGTATCAAAGACTGACAGAATTAAAAGATAGGTAGACAGTTCAGTATTGTAGTGGTTGAAAATGTCAACATTCCTCTCTCAGTAATTGATAGAACTAGACAGAATATTCAAGACTTGAACAACACTAGCAAGCAACTGGACATAAATAACATAGAATGCTCCATCCAGCAACAGCAGAATATACATTCAAACTATACATAACAAACTTTTTTTTTTTTTTGCGGTACACGGCCTCTCACTGTTGTTGCCTCTCGCGTTGCGGAGCACAGGCTCCGGCCATGCAGGCTCAGTGGCCATGGCTCACGGCCCCAGCCACTCTGTGGCATGTGGGATCTTCCCAGACCGGGGCACGAACCCGTGTCCCCTGCGTCGGCAGGTGGACTCTCAACCACTGTGCCACCAGGGAAGCCAAGTCAAACTATTTTGACTACAACAAAATTAAATAAGAAACCAGCAACAGAAGGTAATTTGAGATTTCCCAAATATTTTGAATTTCACAATATGCTTTTGTAAAAACAATGAGTCAAAGGTGACATCACAAGGTAAATTAGAAAATGTGCTGAATCGAACGGGAGCAAAAACCTAACATATCAAAATGTATGAGCTGTAGCTAAAGCAGTGCTTAGAGGGGTACTTAGCACTTTAAATGCTTATATTAGAAAGGAAAGAGATCTAAAATCAACAATCTAAGCTTCCACTTCAAGAAGCTAGATAAATATGAGCATGTCAAACCTCAAGTAAATAGAAAGAAAGAAATAATAATGACCAGAGAAGAAATAAGTGAAATAAAAATCAGAAGAACAATACAGAAAATCCATGAAAACCAAAATGTAAACAATCAACGAAATTGATAACCATTTACCTAGAAAAACAAAAAGAAAGAAAAGAAACAAAAAACAAATTAACAAAATCAGGAAAAGGAAGGAGAACATCACTACAGATGCTACAGAAATCAAAAGGATTCTCAGGGCGTATTATGAACCAATTTATGCCAACAAATTTGACAAGTTAGATGAAATGGTTAATATCTTTTTTTTTCTTTTTATCTATTTATTTATTTTAACATCTTTATTGGAGTATAATTGCTTTACAGTGGTGTGTTAGTTTCTGCTTTATAGCAAAGTGAATCAGTTATACATATACATATATTCCCATATCTCTTCCCTCTTGCGTCTCCCTCCCTCCCACCCTCCCTATCCCACCCCTCTAGGTGGTCACAGAGCACCGAGCTGATCTCCCTGTGCTATGCGGCGGCTTCCCACTAGCTATCTGTTTTACGTTTGGTAGTGTATCTATGTCCATGCCACTCTCTCACTTTGTCACAGCTTACCCTTCCCCCTCCCCATATCCTCAAGTCCATTCTGTAGTAGGTCTGTGTCTTTATTCCCATCTTGCCCCTAGGTTCTTCATGACTTTTTTTTTTTCTTAGATTCCATATATATGTGTTAGCATACGGTATTTGTTTTTCTCTTTCTGACTTACTTTACTCTGTATGACAGATGGTTAATATCTTGAAAATAAACAAATTACCAAAACTCTCTGAAGAGAAAAACAGAAATATCAATAGACCTAAAATGCATAGCGATTGAATTAGTACAGTATGTCCCCTGCATGCGAACGACTTCTGTTCCGTGAGTGCATTCGTTAAGTCCAATTTGTTCGTAAGTCCACCAGTGTTAGCCTATGTACCCAACTAACACAATTGGCTATATATTAATAGTACTGTACTATAATAAGTTTGTAATACTTTTCACACAAATAATACATATAAAAGAAACAAACACAAAAAATAAAGAAAACGTTTTTAATCTTATAGTATAATACCTTGAAAAGTATAGTACTACAGTACAACAGCTGGCATACAGGGGCTGGCATCAAATGAACAGGCAAGAAGAGTACTGACTGGAGGAGGGAGAGGAGGTGGGAGATGGTAGAGCTGAAGGATGGTCAGCAATAGGAGATGGAGGGCAAGCTGCAATTTCTCTCACGCCTGATGTTGATGACACAGGTTCTGGTTCCTTGCTGGAACCAGATGCACGTTTGCAGCTTTGAAAGTTCACAACTTGAAGGTTCGTGTGTAAGGGACTTACTGCAATTTAAAGTCTTTTTCAAAGAAATTCCCAGGCCCAGGTGGATCATTAGTAAATTTTAGTAAACAGTTAGGGAAGACACAAACCAGTCCTATACAGATATTTTCAGGAATAAAAAGGAGGAGAGAACACCTCCCGATTTGTTCTATGAGGCCAGTATTTAGTGTGATAACAAAACTGATACCAAAGCCAAACAAAGATATCACAAGAAAAAAACTATGAAGCAATTATTTCTGATGAACGTAAATGCAAGAATCCTCAACAAAATATTAGCAAAGTGGAACCAGCAACATATATAAAAAATTATATACCATGACCAAATAGAATTTACTCCTGGAGTGCAAGAATGATTTTACATCTGAAAATCAATGCATATAGTATTTTATATTAATAGAAGGAAGAACAAAAACTACACAATTTTCTCAATAGACACGGATAAATCTTTTGACAAATTCTAAGACCCATTTATGATAAAAACTCTCATCAAATTAAGAATATAAAGAAATATCCTCTATCTGAAAAAGGGCATGTATGAAAAATCTACAGCTAACATTATACTTAATTGTGAATAACTAAAAACATTCCCACTGAGATTGGGTATAAGGCAAGAATGTCCACTGTTACTACTGTTATTCACCTTTTACTGAAAGTTCCAGCCAATGTGATAAGGCAAGGAAAATAAATTAAAAGCCTTTATGCTTTTGTGTATGGATAACCCTAAGTTTGTATGTATGCATGCATATATATGCTAGAACTAATAAGTGAGTTTTGCAAGGTTGCGAGATACAAAATCAATATACAAAAAGTAATTCTATTTCTGTATACTGACATTGAACTACCTGAAAATAAATTTAAGAAAGGAATTCCATTCACAAAAGTATTAAAAAGAAAAAAAAGTCTCAGGAATAGGTACAACAAAAGAAGTGAAGGGGATATATACTAAAATAGTACAAAACATTACTGTGAGAAATTATAGAGTATCTAAATTCATGGAGAGATGTACCATATTCATGGATTGTAAGACAATGTTATTTAGATAGCAGTTATCCCCCAAATTATCTATAGATTTAACAGAGTCCCTATCAAAATTCCAGCAGGCTTTATTCTTTTAGAATTTGACAAGTCAATCCTAGAGTTTATATGGAAATGCAAACAACTTAAATTAGCAAAACAATTTTGAAAAAGAAAAGCCGGAAGATTTACACTGACTGATTTCAAACTTACTATAAGGCTACAGTCATCATACAATGTGGTATAAGGATAAACATATAGATCAATGGAACAGAATGTAGTCTAGAAATAATTTCTTACATTTATGGTGAGCTGATTTTCAAAAAAGATGCAAACACAATTGAATCAGGGAAAGAATACTCTTTTAAAGAAATTTTGTTGAGACAATTGGATATCCCTATGCAAAAATATGTAAATGAACTTAAATCCTTTACACTGTACACAAAAAAATGAATTCAAAATGGATCAAGGGCCTAAATGTAAGAGTAAGAACTGTACTGTTTCTAGAAGGAAGTATGGGAGAAAATCTTTGTGATCTTAGGTTAGGCAAAGATATGTTTAACTCTGATATAAAAACAATCTATAAATGACAAAATAGATAAATTGAACTTTATCAAAATTAAAATACATTACCCTTCAAAAGACACCATCAAGAAAATGAAGAGACAAGCCATAGACTAGGAGAAAATATTTGTAAATCACATATCTGATAAAGGACATATTCAGAATATATAACTCTTACAACTCAGTAATAAAAAGACAACTCAATTAAAAAATGGGCAGATTTGAATAGGTGTTTCACCAACGACATGCAAATGGCTAATAAGCACATGAAAAGATGAAATCATTTGGGAAAGGTAAATTAAAACTACAGTGAAATATCACTACAGACCCACTAGATTGGCTGTTGTCAAAAAGTCTGACGATATTGAGTGCTGGCAAGAAGAGGGACAAACTGAAATCCTTCTACAATGCTCGTGAGAATGTAAAATGTTACATCCAGTTTAGAAAAAGTTCGGCAGTTTCTTGACAAGTTATACTTACCATACTGTCCAGCATTTCCACTCCTCTGTGTCTACTCAGGAGAAATGAAGACACACAAATATTTACTTGTGAACACTCACAGCAGCATTATTTTTAATAACACAAATTTGGAAACACCCCAAGTATTAACTAGGAAATGGATAAGCAAAATATGGTGTATCCATATAGTAGTATACCACTTAGCAATAAAAAGGAATGAAGTCTGATACAGGAAGAAACATGAATGAATCTCAAAACTATTATATTAAGTAAAAGAAACCAGACACAAAAGACTATATATTGTGTGATTCCATTTATATAAAATTTATAAAAAAGGAAAAATTATAGAGATGGTTGCCTAGGGCTGGGAGACGGGATTGATTGTGCACAGCATGAGGGCATTTTGGGGGTAAGAGACATGTCCTAAAACTGCACTGTGGTGACTATTCCATTATTGTATAAATTTACCAAAAACCATTGAACTGTACACTTATAATGGGTGAATTTTATGGTACAAAAATTATACTTCAATAAACCTGTTAAAAGTCACATAGCAAAAAATGCATAATAGATAATTATATAATAAGGATAATAATTCAATCTGTCACAGTAAACACACATGTTGTTGTGGCCTCTTCCATTGCGGAGCGCAGGCTCCGGACGCGCAGTCTCAGTGGCCATGGCTCACGCGCCCAGCCGCTCCGCGGCATGTGGTATCTTCCCGGACCGGGGCACGAACCTGTGTCCCCTGCATCAGCAGGTGGACTCTCAACCACTGCGCCACCAGGGAAGCCCAACACACATCTTTTTTTAAATAAAAGAAACTTGCTGGTGAATTTCTTGAGGCAAACTTGAATTGCTAACTTCTACAGCCCGTACTTAATATTGTCTTCAACCACACTTTACATCTACATCTTTGTGGTTCCCCACTGCATCCCTGGCAATTAGCACAGGGCATATAGTAGGTACTTAATAAGTATTTTTTGAATGATATGAAGAAAGGATGTCTTGAAACTCTAATTTTCAGTATCTATTATGCAGCAAAACCACACTCCATTTTTCAGTAATATCTAGTTGCATCGTAATTTTAGAATATTGTCAATTTTTAAAAAAGTTTTAATGCTTTAGTGCTCTTGCCAAGGAAGACACATCTGTAACTCAAATCATCCTAGCTGTGGACTACTAACTATTTAGACTCTTACAAAGTCCTGCAGCTTCTCTTGGCAGCCCAGGGAATATCTCACGTGTGCTTAAGTGCAGTTTGCCCACCTGTTATTCTCACTGCTCTTCTGGACTGAGTGGTTTCCTTGCTTGCAGCTATTCTCACTCTTCTAGGTATGGTGGATGGTGCTTCGTCTCAGTTGGCCCTCTGACCTAACTGTGGGCAAGCACCACAAGGCTGTATCATCAAACCACTGGGCCCGGCAGAGTGGTAACGAGAAGGACTGTGTCCGTCTGTGCTACTCCACCACTGAGCGTTGGCCATGTCAGTCATGCTCTGGAGGCTGCACCAAGCTCTCAGCACATCAAAGCTTTGGGGTGCCCCTACTGTGGAACTGGAGAAGATGCCTCCCTACCTTTTGGGTTGCATTGTGTTAGAAGTGTCCTGAGACAGTTCTGTTTAAGCCCTAAAAGTGTTAGACAGTTTAGAGAGATTTTAGTTTTACTCATAGCCTTTTTTCTCCTTAGGATTCCAACCTGCACCAAAGGAGGGGTTTGGGAAGAGGTGTGCTTAGTCTGAATCATGATGGTCTCAGAATCCCTATTCTCCTCCGACTTGAGGGGTCAGTCTTGTATTTTAGGATCCCCTGACAAGGGTACTCCCTCAACTTGACAAACACATTCGGATATGCCTGAAAACACAGCAATGGATGAGGCTCAGTAGTGAGCTTTACTATTGATACATTTGGAAATTTACCATTATTATTAAGAAGTCCCTAGTACAGCCCCCTGGACAATGGACATTTCCAAAAACTATTGGACCTACTTTTTAAAAAATCTTGTTAAAATTGTCTTTATTTAAATACCAGAAGCCTAAACTATACAATTAGTTGATAACATATTATTTACAATTTTGATAGTGGAAGAATTTCTTCTCTTTTCCTGGATTATGGCTGCTTGAGCAAGATGATAAATAGAACGTAAATGGTAAATGTCACAGTGAGGAGTATATTTTGCATGATCACTGTGACTTTAAGCATGATCTGCTTCAGAAATCGGCCTCTGGCATATATTGAACCTCTGCTGTGTCACAGGCCGTTAATTGCTTCCCCAAATGTGTCATCTGTTTGTCCCTTTGTGACCAAATCCTTGCAATGGACCCAGCTGAAAACATTATTTCCCAGCCTCCCTTGCAGATTGGTGTGGCCAATGAGATATAAGTGGAAGGAAACCTTTAGGAAGCTTCCTTAAAGGTAAGGGGATGAGCATTCTTTCTTCTTTCTTCCTGGCGATGTGACAGCTGGAATTAGAAGTCATGTGTTAGGAAGATTGAGAAGAAAGATGCAATGAGCCTGGTCCTCTGAAGACTTCGAGGACTCACCGTGGTGACTCTCGTCTGTGTGCATATGCCTTCTTTTAGGGTTAAGAGAGAAATAATGGTCTATATTGTTTAAGACACTCTTTGTTTGTTTGTCTTTTCTGGAATACACAGCCAAGGGTTATTGCTAAAGAATACATCTGTTAAACACAAGAGGAAGATGAACTGTCCCTGATATCAGAAGAATAAAGCACCTGACTATTATCTATTGATTCAGGTATGGTTCATTATGAAACAGCATCTCAAAGGGCAGCTGTTACAGCATCCAGTTTATCTGAAGCATTTCATATATTAGTTAAAAATAAATGATTACATTTATGAATCATGGAGTCATAAATGGCTCTGAAATGATGCTGAGCTAAATACCAAACTTCTGAGATTGAAGTTAGAGAGGATAATTCCCTTTCCCGTGCTGTGCCTCCTGGGGCCTTTGTTAAGAACAGTGCTAACTAAACCCCATTTCTAATCGATGAAAAGAATATCATATTGCCGTATGTCAGTTGTCTTACTTCTTCTGCCTCTAAGGGAGGGCTATTTATCTGTTAAAAAATGATACGTCAGTAATATAAGAAATTTAGTCAGTAATAAGGTACAAAGATCCTTAAACACTAAACCCTCCATTTATTGTTCCATAGATTAAATGGAGGAGTTTAAATTCTTAACTAAGAATTTTTTCAGATTTATTGAGGTATAATTGACAAATAAAATTGTTAGATATTTAAAGTATACAACATGATGATTTGATATACATTTGCATTGTGAATGGATTCCCCCCATGGAGTTAATTAACATATTTGCCTCACATATTTACATTTTTTAATGTTTATTTATTTATTTTTCTTTATTTTCTTTCTGAGATATAGTAGATTTATTATATTACATTAGTTTCAGTATACAACATAGTGATTCAAACTTTTTATAAATTATACATCATTTAAAGTTATTATAAAATATTGGCTATATTCCCTGTGCTGTACAATATATCCTTGGAGCTTATTTATTTTATACATATTAGTTTGTACCTCTTAAACCCCTTCTCCTATCTTGCCCCTTCCCCTTTTCTTCTCCCCACTGGTAACCACTAGTTTGTTCTCTATATCTGTGAGTCTGTTTCTGTTTTGTTATATTCATTCGTTTGTTTGTATTTTAGATTTCACATATAAGTGATAATATACAGTATTTGTCTTTCTCTGTCTGATTTATTTCACTGAGCTTAATACCCTCCAGGTCCATCCATGTTGTTGCAAAAGGCAAAATTTCATTCCTTTTTTTTTTTTTTTTTTTTTTTATATTTTTTTTTTTTTTTTTTTTTTTTTTTTTTTTTGCGGTACGCGGGCCTCTCACTGTTGTGGCCTCTCCCGTTGCGGAGCACAGGCTCCGGACGCGCAGGCTCAGTGGCCATGGCTCACGGGCCCAGCCGCTCCACGGCATGTGGGATCTTCCCGGACCGGGGCACGAACTCGTGTCCCCTGCATCGGCAGGCGGACTCTCAACCACTGCGCCACCAGGGAAGCCCTCATTCCTTTTTTATGGCTGAGTAGTATACCTGTGTGTGTGTGTGTGTGTGTGTGTGTATGCCACATCTTTCTTTAGCCATTCATCTGTTGATGGACACTTAGGTTGCTTCCATATCTTAGCTATTGTAAATAGTGCTGCTATGAACATTGGGGCACATGTATCTTTTCAATTTAGTGTTTTCATTTTTTTCAGGATATATGCCCAGGAGTAGAATTGCAGGATCATATGGTAGTTCTACTTTTAGTCTTTTGAGGAACTCATACTGTTTTCCACAGTGACTCCACAAATTTACATTTCCAACAGTGTACCAGGTTTCCCTTTCTCCACATCCTCACCAACATTTGTTATTTGTGTTCTTTTTGATGATAGCCATTCTGACGTGTGTGAGGTGGTAGCTCACTGTGGTTTGGATTTGCATTTCTCTGATGATTATCAATACTGAGCATCTTTTCATTTGCCTGTTGGTCTTATATATGTCTTCTTTGGAAAAATGTCTATTTAGGTCTTAAGCCCATTTTTTATTTGGGTTGTTTGTTTTTTTTGATGTTGAGTTGCATGAGCTGTTTATAATATATATATATATATATATATATATATATATATATATATATGCCCCTTACTGGTCGTATCACTTGCTGCTGCCAGTGTCTGTGTCCTCAGTGTGAGCTCCAGTTGCCTCCCGTCTCTCCGGGAGACTCCCAGATCAGCAGGTAGGTCTGACCCAGGTTCCTTTCAAACTGCTGCTTCTCCCCCTGAGTCCCAGAGTGTGTGAAATATTGTGTGTGCCCTTTAAGAGTGGAATCTCTATTTCCCACAGCCCTCAGGGTCTCCCAAAATAAGACCCGTTGGCCTTCAAAGCCAAATGCTGTGGAGGCTCGACCTCCTGGTGCAGGACCTTGGGGCTGGGGAGCCTGATGTGGGGTTCAAATCCCTTGCTCCTTAGGGAGAACCTTTTCAATTCTAATTATTCTCCCATTTGTAAGTCACCCACGGGGGAGCTTGGGTCTTGACTAAGCTGCAGCTCTGCCCCTCCTGTCCATCTCGTGGTGATTCCTTCTTCATATCTTTAGTTGTAGATATTTTCTGCTGGACTTTGGTCTTTCTCATCAGTAGCTGCTCTGTGAACAGTGGTAGTTTTGGTGCGCCCACGGGAGCAGCTGAGCTCAGCACTTCCTGCTCCACCATCTTGGCCAAGCTCACCAACCTTTTTTTTTTTTTTTTTTTTTCTGGTGAGAACATTCAAGTTCTCTTTTTCTTAGTAGATTCCAGTTATACAACACAGTGTCATCAACTATAGTTATCATGCTATATATTAGATCCTCAGACCTTATTCAAAGAAATTTTTTTGTGCCTACCACAGTGCCTAGTATATTTTAGTCTATCTATTTATTTATTTTAAAATTATTATAATAATAATGACCAACCAGATTATTAATTCCCAGAAGATAGGAGCTATATCTTAAGTGTGTAGCCCAAGACATTTGCCTATAATAATCACAGTCATAATATGCCAAAGATAAATTAAAATACAATTGAAATGAAAACCCTCATAATAATACCACAGGACATTTTGGGATTCAGATATTGTAGGGGTTGGAGTAGTGCTTCCATTTATTTGAGTTTGGGTGCTTTGGCATCTTAAACTGGTGCATTCTAACCAAGAGGTTTCTTTTCCATCCAAATTTACATAAGAGTGGAGGATTCTCTTAGAAGATGGGCTGGTACCCTGACCACTGCATCTCCAACTGAGGTTCGAATACATAAAATCATACCTATTGTATGGGGGTGGCTCCAGTTGAAGCTAGTTGCAGAGTAGGACAATGGGACTCCTGAGAATAAACTTTACACAAGGTAGAGGTGAGTCTGAAATAAAACCTGGGTTCAATATCTAGATATCTACAAGGAAAAAAAAATTATTACAAGGGAGTGATGGCTCTGGGTAAAGAGTATGGACAAGCATAAAGTTCATCCTTGCCCAGTGTATTAGTTTCCTAGGGCTGCTGTAACAAATTACTACAAACTTGGTGGCTTAAAACAGCAGAAATTTATTCTCTCACAGCTCAGGAGGCCAGGATTCTGAAATCAAGGTGCTGGTAGGGCCCTGCTCTTTCTGAAGGCTCTAGGGGAGGATCGTCCCTTGCTTCATTCAGCATCTGGTGGCAGTATAACTCCAATCTCTGCCTCTTGTCGGCTTGAGAATAATACTATGAGGTTCAAGGTCCTCCCTCTCTGCCTGTGGCTCCACCATCATCCTCTCCATCCTTAGTTACAGGTCCCTTGTGCTCTATGCCCTTGGAAATGGCTCCGTTGTCTTTGACCTCTGGTCCCATGGTGGTCCCGCCTTCTGAGTCATTCTTCATTTTTTTTTTTTCTTAAGAGTAGCTCATGTTCGCAGCTGAGTGGCTCTGTGAATCTATTTATTTCCTGTAGAATTTCAGGAGCAGACAACCTTTTCACATTTTGTCCAGTCTCCATACCTGTTGATCCAAGTTGTCAATGTTTGTGCTGGGATAATATTATCAAAACCCTTGTGGGCCTCCTACGTATGTCAGAGGGGTTCATACCATCATACAAGAGAGTTCTTTACTGATTCCTCCTGGATAACCTCATCTCTATTCTTGGCTTCTGTTGAGATGGTTGATTGGAAAATGAGTCACACACCTAAAATCTCTTCCACAAAATGTTGTCCAGCTACGCTCTTGGCTTTTTCTCCAGAGCAGGCTCTCTCTACAGTGAATTTCCTAATTTTAGCATCCTTTGCAATATGGATAGGCTGAAAACCTCTCAAATCATCAAGTACTGGTTTCTTTTTACTTAACAGTTCCTCCCTCAATTTATTTTTTTCTTCTTGCATTTTACAATAAGCAGCAAAAACAAACTAACAAAGAAACAAACCCTAAAATCCAAAAACCAGGCATTTTGCTTGGAAATATCCTCATCTAAATACTCAAGTTCATTTCTTATAAGTTCTGCTTTTCCAAAGTAGAACACAGGTCACCCAAGTTCTGCCACCTTTTAACAAAGATTGCCTTTCCTCCAGTTTCCAGTAACATGTTCTCATTTCCTTCTGATATCTCACTAGAAATACCTTTAACATTCATATTTCTACTAATTATCTCCAAGAAGCAACCTAGTATTTTTCTTTCGAGCACCTCAGAGTTCTTTCAACCTCTGCCCAAAACCCAAACCCAAAGCCACTGCCACATTTTTAGGTATTTGTTACAGCAGCACCTCATTTCTCAATGCCAAAATTTGTATTAGAGTTCTACCAGAGAAACAGGAACAGTAGGAGATCCAGAAATCTCATTCTATCTATCTATCTATCTATCATGTATCTATCGATCTATCATCTGTCATCTATTGTGTATCCATCATTCATCTATTTCAAGAAATTGGCTTATGCTAGTTGGCTTATGCTTATTTTGGCAAGTCCAAAATCTGTAGGGCATGTCAGCAGACTGGAAACTCTCTGAGAGGAGCTCACACTGCTATCCATGGGCAGATTCTCTTCTTCAGAGAAAATTAGTTTCGCATTTTTCATTTTATTTTATTTTATTTTTTTAACATCTTTATTGGAGTATAATTGCTTTACAGTGGTGTGTTAGTTTCTGCTGTATAACAAAGTGAATCAATTATACATACACATATGTTCCCATATCTCTTCCCTCTTGCATCTCCCTCCCTCTCACCTTCCCTATCCCACCCCTCTAGGTGGTCACAAAGCACCGAGCTGATCTCCCTGTGCCATGCAGCTGCTTCCCACTAGCTATCTATTTTACATTTGGTAGTGTACATATGTCCATGCCACTCTCTCACTTTGTCACAGCTTACCCTTCCCCCTCCCCATATCCTCAAGTCCATTCTCTAGTAGGTCTGTGCCTTTATTCCCGTCTTGCCCCTAGGTTCTTCATGACAATTTTTTTTTCCCCCTTAGATTCCATATATATGTGTTAGCATACGGTATTTGTTCTTCTCTTTCTGACTTACTTCACTCTGTATGACAGACTCTAGGTCCATCCACCTCACTACAAATAACTCAATTTCATTTCTTTTTATGGCTGAGTAATATTCCATTGTATGTATGTGCCACATCTTCTTTATCCATTCATCCGATGATGGACACTTAGGTTGCTTCCATCTCTGGGCTATTGTAAATAGAGCTGCAATGAACATTTTGGTACATGACTCTTTTTGAATTATGGTTTTCTCAGGGTATATGCCCAGTAGTGGGATTGCTGGGTCATATGGTAGTTCTATTTGTAGTTCTTTAAGGAACCTCCGTACTGTTTTCCATAGTGGCTGTATCAGTTTACAACCCTCAGCAGTGCAAGAGGGTTCCCTTTTCTCCACACCCTCTCCAGCATTTATTGTTTCTAGAATTTTTGATGATGGCCATTCTGACTGGTGTGAGATGATATCTCATTGTAGTTTTGATTTGCATTCTCTAATGATTAATGATGTTGAGAATTCTTTCATGTGTTTGTTGGTAATCTGTATATCTTCTTTGGAGAAATGTCTATTTAGGTCTTCTGTCCATCCTTGGATTGGGTTGTTTGTTTTTTTGTTATTGAGCTGCATGAGCTGCTTATAAATTTTGGAGATTAATCCTTTGTCAGTTGCTTCATTTGCAAATATTTTCTCCCATTCTGAGGGTTGTCTTTTGGTCTTGTTTATGGTTTCCTTTGCTGTGCAAAAGCTTTGAAGTTTCATTAGGTCCCATTTGTTTATTTTTGTTTTTATTTCCATTTCTCTAGGAGTTGGGTCAAAAAGGATCTTGCTGTGATTTATGTCATACAGTGTCCTGCCTATGTTTTCCTCTAAGAGTTTGATAGTTTCTGGCCTTACATTTAGATCTTTAATCCATTTTGAGCTTATTTTTGTGTATGGTGTTAGGGAGTGTTCTAATCTCATAGTTTTACATGTACCTGTCCTGTTTTCCCAGCACCACTTATTGAAGAGGCTGTCTTTTCTCCACTATATATTCTTGCCTCCTTTTTCAAAGATAAGGTGACCATATGTGCGTGGGTTTATCTCTGGGCTTTCTATCCTGTTCCATTGATCTATCTTTCTGTTTTTGTGCCAGTACCATACTGTCTTGATTACTATAGCTTTGTAGTATAGTCTGAAGTCAGGGAGTCTGATTCCTCCAGCTCCATTTTTCATTCTCAAGATTGCTTTGGCTATTCGGGGTCTTTTGTGTTTCCATACAAATTGTGAAATTTTTTGTTCTAGTTTTGTGAAAAATGCCAGTGGTAGTTTGATAGGGATTGTATTGAATCTGTAGATTGCTTTGGGTAGTAGAGTCATTTTCACAATGTTGATTTTTCCATTCCAAGAACATGGTATATCTCTCCATCTATTTGTATCATCTTTAATTTCTTTCATCAGTGTCTTATAATTTTCTGCATACAGGTCTTTTGTCTCCTTAGGTAGGTTTATTCCTAGATATTTTATTCTTTTTGTTGCAATGGTAAATGGGAGTGTTTTCTTGATTTCACTTTTGGATTTTTCATCATTAGTGTATAGGAATGCAAGAGATTTCTGTGCATTAATTTTGTATCCTGCATCTTTACCAAATTCATTGATTAGCTCTAGTATTTTTCTGGTAGCATCTTTGGGATTCTCTATGTATAGTATCATGTTATCTGCAAACAGTGACAGCTTTGCTTTTTCTTTTCTGCTTTGGATTCCTTTTATTTCCTTTTCTTCTCTGATTGCTGTGGGTAAAACTTCCAAAACTATGTTGAATAAGAGTGGTGAGAGTGGGCAACCTTGTCTTGTTCCTGATCTTAGTGGAAATGGTTTCAGTTTTTCACCATTGAGGATGATACTGGCTGTGGGTTTGTCATATATGGCCTTTATTATGTTGAGGAAAGTTCCCTCAATGCCTACTTTCTGGAGGGTTTTTATCATAAATGGGTGTTGAATTTTGTCGAAAGCTCTCTCTGCATCTATTGAGATGATCATATGGATTTTCTCCTTCAGTTTGTTAATGTGGTGTATCACGTTGATTGATTTGCGTATATTGAAGAATCCTTGCATCTCTGGGATAAACCCCACCTGATCATGGTGTATGATCCTTTTAATGTGCTGTTGGATTCTGTTTGCTAGTATTTTGTTGAAGATTTTTGCATCTAGGTTCATCAACGATATTGGCCTGTAGTTTTCTTTCTTTGTGACATCCTTGTCTGGTTTTGGTATCAAGGTGATGGTGGCCTCGTAGAATGAGTTTGGGAGTGTTTCTCCCTCTGCTATATTTTGGAAGAGTTTGAGAAGGATAGGTGTTGGCTCTTCTCTAAATGTTTGATAGAATTCGCCTGTATAGCCATCTGGTCCTGGGCTTTTGTTTGTTGGAAGATTTTTGATCACAGTCTCAATTTCAGTCGCACTTTTTACACAGCAGCTTTATTAAGATATAATTCACATGCCATAAACTTCACCCACTTAAAGTGTACAATTCAGTGGTTTTTAGTATATTCACAGATATGTGCAACTATCGCCACAGTCAATTTTACAACTGTTTTCATTACCTCAAAAAAGAAACTCCATATTCTTTAGCTTTCACTTCCCATTTCCCCGTTCCCTAAAGCTACTTCCCTGATGGACAAGCCTAAGGAACCACTAATCTACTTTCTGTCCCTACAAATTTACCTATTTTGGAATTTTATATACTTGGAGTTATATAGTATGTGGTCTTTTGTTACTGGATTCTTTCACTTAGCGTGATATTTTTGAGGTTCTTCTATGCTGTGACATGTATCAATACTTCACTCCTTTTTATGGCTGAGTAATATTCCAGTTAATGGATTGTTAGATTCAGAGGAATTATCCATTCACTTGTTGATGGACACTTGGGGTGTTTCCACCTTTGGGCTAGTATGAACCATGCTGCTATAAACATTTGTGTACAATTTTCCATGTGGGCATATGGTTCTCATTTCTCTTGGGTCTATACCTAAGAGTGGAATTACTGGATCATATGCTAACTCATGTTTAATCATTTGACGAGCTGCCAGACTATATCCAAAATAGTTGGGCCATTTTATATTTTCACCGGCAATGCATAAGACTCCAGTTTCTCCATATTCTCATCACTTGTTGGCTATCTGTCTTTTTGATTCTAGCCATCTTAGTAGGTGTGAAGTGGTATCTCATTGTGGTTTTAACTTAGTAATTATGTTGAGCATCCTTTTGCTTGCTTATTGGCTACTATATATCTTCTTTGGAGAGATGATTATTTGGGTACTTTGCCCATTTTGTATTGGGTTCTCCTATTATGAGTTGTAAGCATCCTTTATATAGCATATAAAGTATCTTATTAAATATACAGCTTGCAAATATTTTCTCCCATTATGTGGGTTGTCTTTTCACTTTCTTGATGGTGTTCCTTGAATCACTAAAGTTTTAAATTTTGATTAAGTCTAATTTCTTTTTCTTCTGTTGCCTGTGTTTTTGTTGTCTTATCTAAGAATCCTTTGATAAACACAAGGTCATGAAGATTTTTCCCCTACATTTTCTTCTGAGATATAGTTTTTGCCTTTATATTTAGGTTTTTGCTTCATTTTGAGTAAAATTTTGTATATTGTATAAGATGAAGTTCCAACTTCATTTTTTGCGCAAGACTATCCAGTTGTCCCAGCACCATTTGTTAAGAAAACTGTTGTTTCCCATTGAATGGTCTTGGCACCCTTGTCAAAAATCAGTTTGCTATAGATAGATGAGTTTATTTCTGGGCTCTCATTTCTATTTTGTTGGTCTATATGTTTATCTTTGTCGACACTGTCTTGTATACCATTGCTTTGTAAATACATTTTGAAGTTGGGAGGTGTGAGTTCTTTCTTCTTTTTCAAGATTGCTTTTTTGCTGAGGCCTTTGCAATTGCATATCAATTTCAGAATCAGCTTGTCAGTCTGTACCAAGTCAGCTGGTATTTTGACAGAGATTGTATTGAATCTGTAGTTCAGTTTGGAGAGTATTTCCATTTAACAATCTTAAATCTTCCAATCCATAAACATGGTGTTATTCCATTGATTTAGATCTTAGGTACTCTCCACAATCTTTTGTAGTTTTCAGAATATGTTTTGCATTACTTTTGTCAAATTTATTCCTAAGTAATATATTTTATTTTTTGGTGCTATTGTGAATGGAATTTTTTTCTTAATTTCATTTTCAGGTTGATCATAGCAGCTGCATAGCACAGGGAGATCAGCTCAGTGCTAGAGGGGTGGGATAGGGAGGGTGGGAGGGAGATGCAAGAGGGAGGAGATATGAGGATATATGTACATGTATATGTATAGCTGATTTACTTTGTTCTAAAGCAGAAACTAACACACCATTGTAAAGCAATTATACTCCAATAAAGATGTTAAGAAAAAAAGTGTATAGAGCTACAATTCATTTTTGTATATTGATCTTGTATCTTATAATCTTGCTGAACTCATTTATTAGTTCTAACATTTTTTTAAAGTGGATTCCTTAGTATTTTTCTAGATATAGAAATATAGAAAAGATGACAAGTTATGATAGATCATATCTTTTTTTAATAAAAATGTTCTGTATCTTTTAAAAAATATTTATTTGGTTGTGCTGGGTCTTAGTTGTGGCAAGTGGGCTCCTTAGTTGAGGCTCCTGGGCTCCTTAGTTGTGGCATGCATGTGGGATCTAGTTCCCTGACCAGGGATCAAACCTGGGGCCCCTGCATTGGGAGGGCAGAGTCTTTTTTTTTTTAACATCTTTATTGGAGTATAATTGCTTTACAATGGTGTGTTAGTTTCTGCTTTACAACAAAGTGAATCATTTATACATATACACATGTTCCCATATCTCTTCCCTCCTGCGCTTCCCTCCCTCTCACCCTCACTATCCCAGCCCTCTAGGCGGTTATAAACCACCTAGCTGATCTTGTGCTACACGGCTGCTTCCCACTAGCTATCCACTTTAGGCTTGGTAGTGTATATATGTCCATGCCACTCTCTCACCTCGTCACAGCCTACCCCTCCCCCTCCCCATATCCTCAAGTCCATGCTCTAGTAGGTCTCTGTTTTTATTCCCGTCTTACCCCTAAGTTCTTCATGACCTATTTTTTTTTCTTAGATTCCATATATATGTGTTAGCATATGATATTTGTTTTTCTCTTTCTGACTTACTTCGTGAGGGCAGAGTCTTAACCAGTGCGCCACCAGGGAAATCACGATAGGTCATATCTTAACACAACATTGTAAATCAACTATATGTCAGTAAAAAAATATATTGAAAAACAAGATCATGTCATTTGTGAATATAGTTTTATTTCTTCCTTTCCACTTTGGATACTGTTTAGTTCCTTTTCTTGCCTAATTGCCGTAGCTAGAAGATCAAGTAATACGTTGAATAGAAGTGGTGACAGCAGACATCCTGTCTTGTTCCTGACCTGAAGCGTCTTACCTTTCACCTTTAAGTATGATATTGCTGTGGGTTTAGTTTTGTTCTTAAGGCCTTTTAATTGATTGGGTGACCTGTCACCCAGATTCCTGAGGATCTCCGCTTTACTTAAAGTCAACTGATTATAGATGTTAACTGCATCTACAAAATACCTTCACAGCAATGCCTAGATTAGTATTTAACTGAACAACTGGGTAACTGTAGCCTAGACAAGTTGACAGATTTACTGTCACATGCAGGTTCTTTGAAAGGTGGGTATACTCTGAGAGCAGGTGGCCATGTGCATGAAATGAGACATAATAGTAAAATCCACAATGTTTTGGAACTCCTTGGTGTCAAACTCTGAGAGGATTTAAAAAGGGGAAGCTCTCCATTTCTCGTTTTACAAGAGTGTTGTCAAGGGCCTCAGCTCTGAGGTGCAGCATCAGGGTTTTGGTTTCACTAACATCAGATTTTTTAGGTGGTATCATCTTTCCCCTGAACTTCAACTTGATGAGTATCCTACAACCAACTCAAATGTAAAATATAAAAACAGAATTCATTCTCCCTTCCACCCTCTACCTCCTCTTTTTCTCTACTTTTTGCTTCTGTTCTAGTCTCTGCCTCAATGCACGGTACCATCGAATACCTAATTTCGTAATTCAGAATCCTCAGAATCATCCTACCTTCCACTCTCTTGCTTAATTTCTCATTTAATTACTATTAAGTTTTATAAATTCTTTCCTCTCAATTTTTTTTTCAGATAACTACCTCCATTTCATTCCCTCCGTTACTGTGTTAGGTCAGTGTCCATATAGTCTTCTCTGGACCCTACAGTGAATCCTCCACACCACTGCAAGGATGATTTTTCCGAAGTCCTAATCTAACGACCCACATTAGCTACCCACTGCAGAAACTCCAAACCTCAGGGTGTGGTAAACAGGGTCTCAAAGCCTGTATACCTGTGTCGCATCCGAAGCCCTATCTGTCATTCAGCATCACGGTTGTACCCAGTTGTTTAGGTTCCCATCTTCACCACCTACTCCCACCAAACAAGCGTCAGTGCTCCAGCCACATCCAAGTACTTGCATTTCTCTAAACATGTTACATTGTTCCATATCCCTGTATTTTTGCTCTGGCTCGTACATCTGTGTTTCTTTGTTTTTGTTTTTTTTAAATTTTTATGGAGTATGGTTGCTTTACACTGTTGTGCTAGCCTCCACTGCACAACAAAATGAATCAGCCATACACATACAGATATCCCCTCCCTTTTGGACTTCTCTCCTGTTTAGGTTACCACAGTGCATTAGGGTTCCATCTGTTTTGAATGCTCTCCTGTTCCTATGCGCATCTCTGCC
This sequence comes from Phocoena sinus, assembly GCF_008692025.1. Lineage (NCBI taxonomy): Eukaryota > Metazoa > Chordata > Mammalia > Artiodactyla > Phocoenidae > Phocoena > Phocoena sinus. The sequence continues at coordinate 92,260,656 of NC_045772.1, forward strand.
TTCATACGTATAGGAGGACACATAGTTATCTTCTAAGACTCAATATCCACAGGATGTGGAGGAAAAGAAGTGTCTTCAAAGAAGGCTGAGGAAGAATTATGCATGAGAAGATATGTGAAAAAAGTCCTGTGTCCTGAATAGGTTTAGGAAATGACACTGTTACTCAAAAGAGACTGAGAGGGTTTCCCTGGTGGCGCAGTGGTTGAGAGTCCACCTGCCGATGCAGGGGACACGGGTTCGTGCCCCGGTCCGGGAAGATCCCACATGCCGCGGAGCGGCTGGGCCCGTGAGCCATGGCCGCTGAGCCTGCGTGTCTGGAGCCTGCGCGTCCAGAGCCTGTGCTCCGCAACGGGAGAGGCCACAACAGTGAGAGGCCTGCGTACCGCCAAAAAAAAAAAAAAAAAAAAGAGACTGAGATTACAAAATATCCAAACAAAATATTTCCTTGGGATTCTAAGAAGTTGGCAAACTTTTATTTACTTTTAGATTCGACCTTATATTAGAATGTATCATACATATATACAGGTGCTTCGTAAAGTCCTGATGTAGCTTTTTAAAGGTTGATAACTTGGGTTGTAGGTATGACAGAAACACTGTTCGTATATTAAAGTCAAAAAATTTTTTTCTTTTAAAAAGTGATACCGACTTTAATTCCATAGCCAGAATTTTCCATTATCTTCTTGTGTATGGCCACCATTTGGGTTATTTGTCACGAGACCTGCAATTAGTATATATTATTATAACTGCATAATATGGCCGTCCTAGAGTTTGATAAATTCACTTCTGGACTTCTGCATAGGTTATTTCTATCATAAATCCGAACTAAGTTATTAAACTTCAAGATGCACAGAGGAAAAAAATAGAATACACAAGGGCTTTAGGAAGGCTCCGAATGTATTTATGTGTATATATGTGCGTGTCCAGTATGCGTATGTGCATGTAAATATTCATGCATGTACAACACACTTTTCTAGTGTGATTTTAAGTTCCTTTTTTTCCCTATCCTGTTCTGAGTGGAATGAGGTTTAGCTTGTCATCATCTTTCTTAGACTAAACATTTATACTCTTGAATACTGTTACTAAGCCATCTCTTGGCCTATTCACTGTGCAAAAATTATCTAGTTCTTTCATTTGCCTTCATCCTGTTTCCCAAATGTGAAATAATTCCATTCTAGGGGATGCTGTCAAATACATGTCAGGCTTCAGGGGTACAAAAATGGGATTCTCTATTTCAGGAAATAGCACTGAAAGGTAGAATAGAGAAGGATTATTCTTCCCCGGCGTCTTCTAGGAGATGCTTGTATTTATTCAAATATTAAAACGATTGCAGCAATAATGATACCATTTTGCATGTTAGGTGTCATTTGAGAAATTTAAAAACACTTAAAATTTTTGAACAGAACAATGGAATCTGGTTGTTGTGCACTTCAGAAAACTGAAAACTAAAGATTCTTAAAATCCTGGCATTTTTTCTAAAGCGAAAAGTGGTCCCTGGCTTCAACAGTGTATGGGATGTGGCATTTACTGATAAGCGAACCAGAGTGAAGGACCTATTTTCCTATAAGATTACATTCCAGTTACTGCTCAAGCACATTTTTCATTATACAAATTGTACTTGTGTGATTTTATTATCTTTGACTAGTTTTAATATCAGGAATACTTTACTCTCCAGAAAGATTTTAGTAGTACTTTCTCAAAAAAGGGAGACTATTCCAAACAATAAGGTCCCCTTAAATCTGTGTGGAAATGAACAGACTGAAACTTCAGTTCTACAAGATTACTGCATAGTAGAAAGTGGAAAGAAGGATCAGCTATATTGATGGGAACTGTCAAGAATTAGTCTGTGGTTTATACATTTGAGTGCTTCTCTGTGTGTATATAACAAGGGCAAAGTGGCCTGAAAGAGGAAATGTTAATTTCCCATTGGCCATATATTCTGGATCCCAGATCCCACTTGGGAAGGAGGAGAAGGTGTTATCCTTCCCTACTCACGCCCACCGGAAGGCTGAGATGTCTCTGGGCAGGACTATGGAGAGAGCAGGAATGAGAGAGGGAGGAACAATTGTGTGTTTTCCCACTTCTGGATGAGCCCCGCTTCTGTGAACTTGGTAGGGGTCCACAATAAGTTGCACGGAGACTTTGCTGAAAAGAAGGGATGTATACGGAAGAAGTGAGGTAAGGACTCATGTTTAATAAACAGCTGTAAGAACATTGATGCATTCACTTTTCTCCCTAAAAAAGATGAGAGGAAGTTGAAATAAACGTAAGCAAGGGGAACTCCGTGTCAAAAATCTACTTCCCATGATGACTAAATACCTTATTCTCAAGTGCCTTATGATTTAGTCTTAACCTTCCCATCCCGTTTGAATATTCTGCAAGCTTTTTCTTGGTTCGAAAAGATCGTTAGAACATATTTGGTACCATAAAGCTATTGAAGCTTTTCTTTTGCTCTTATAAAATGATATTAAAATGAAAATGACCTCTCTCCTGCTTCCATTCTTGTACTGCCCACTCCTTTTTTTTCGCTGTACGCAGGCCTCTCACTGTTGTGGCCTCTCCCGTTGCGGAGCACAGGCTCCGGAGGCGTAGGCTCAGACGGCCACGGCTCACGGGCCCAGCCGCTCTGCGGCACGTGGGATCCTCCCGGACCGGGGCACGAACCCGTGTCCCCTGCATCGGCAGGCGGACTCTCAACCACTGCGCCACCAGGGACGCCCACTGCCCACTCTTCGCTGCTGGTGCCGATGAGTTTCCTCTCAGTGAGCATTTATTTAATGGCTGAGGAGTAACGTACATACATTGGAGCTTGGTAACAACCCATCAAATCCCCTAATTTTCTTAACTCATAATTTTTAATCCATGCTCCTGAGCAAGAGTGGTGCTTCTTCAGTTAAAAGAAAAAAAAAAATCCAATGAGTATATTTGTGAAGTGTTTATTTGTAGATCAGAATTTTATTTATATTCCATCATAATGAATAGGGTGTTTTGGGTAAACATAATATTTAAAACAATCAATTATTTCAAGGAACTTGCCCTACTTACCCTGTCCTATGTCTCCTTTGTCTTCCCCAAACCTAATGTGACCTGACTGATATAAGCAAGATGTGGACAAATAAATCAGAGAGAAAAAAAATCTAGCCTGCCTTACAGCTTTCTGGATTAAATATAATGAAAACCTTTATTTCTTCTGCTAAAGGGAGATATAAGATATTAGGAAAGACTATTTTAGGCAAGATGATATTGTGTTTTATGTGTTTTTAACCTGAGAATTCTTTTTAAAATTGTTGTAAATTCCACTTCTCTAAGGAATAGGGAGGAAGCAATCCGTAGACATGTTTTCTAGGTGGGGTGAATGCCTCAGAGGCTTAGGCTGAAGGACACAGAGTAGAGAACCATTCATTTGGCTGAAAGTAGTTCATTTCTTCTTCTGGATCTGACAGTCTCTGAGCACAGCTGGTCCAGTCTTCTCAGGTCTTCAGTTAGGAATGCTGAGAGATTTCACGGGCTAGCAAGGCATGTCCAGGCTTGGGCAGGAATTTGAAGCTCCCAGTTCAAAGCTGGGACCGATAACCTGGCAGCTGTTTTCCTGCTTTACTCAACAGAGCAAGAAGCACAGAGAGAACGTACTGTTTCTAGAGGGCTGGGTAAAACAACATGGGCTGTTGTCTCTTTTCTTTCTGGTGTTTCTCTTGGTCACTGTTTGCTTACATCCAGGACTTTTTTTTTTTTTTTTTTTTTTTGCGGTACGCGGGCCTCTCACTGCGGTGGCCTCTCCCGTTGCGGAGCAACAGGCTCTGGACCCGCAGGCTCAGCGGCCATGGCTCACGGGCCCAGCCGCTCCGCGGCATGTGGGCTCTTCCCGGACCGGGGCACGAACCCGTGTCCCCTGCATCGGCAGGCAGACTCTCAACCACTGCGCCACCAGGGAAGCCCCAGGACTTTTTTTGAAGGTGGAAGGATAAAAGAGAAGTGAATGACAGGATTTATTAGGCTGAATGGAAGTGAAGTTAGTTCACAAAGGGAGGAATACCTTTAAGCTGACAGGAAAAAGTCTTCTTTGTCTTCTTTTCCTTGAGTCTGAATAACTTTGGGGCTCAAGAGAAAGCACAAGAGAGTGGAAGAAAGATTTCTGCCAGTGCCCCACTTTCCTAGGAGGAAAGAGACCAGGGTGGTTCTGTCCAATTCTTCATTTGAAAACATCCTAAAAGTAAAAGTAGGCAAAACAGCTTTCCTCGATCCACTAACTAAAGCAGTGCCAGAACCAGATTTTCTATCGACCCTTTTGGAAAAATTGCGTATACTGTTCTGTTGTTAAAAATGATTTTTTGTTTGTTTTTCAAGCATGACTTTAATAATTGATCATGACTAACAATCCTAAATTTGTGGCCTTTTTGACACCCTGTTGAAACCTTGTAATTTAGTTTACAAGCCCAGAGCTGTCCTTTTGGCCAACTGTTTCATTTTTGTCACTTGGGTGTTTTCTCACTCTTTTTTAAAATATCAAATCAATATTTACTCTCAAATATAGAAATGAAAAGAGAGACATGTTATAATGAGTAGATCTATCAGTTTATTGTGTGAATTAATATTTCTGTTGGGCTCGGTTGTAATTAAGTTACGGTTGGCTTTTTAACTTTGGGATGGCATTAAAGCATGTGGGTTTCAGTTCTTTCATTCGGGAGTTATGCTAAAATTAGTAAGCATACGTAGAGTACATGTAGCTTGTAGGAGACTTTATAACATTCTTTATAGTTATTCCTCACATCACATCTGTGTGGTGAGTATAAATTACCAGGAAGATAATATCCTCAGGCCTGAGATAATAATTTTTAAGTGACCAAGAGTGATGTTCAGGACCAAAGGATAGTCCCAACACTCTATGTGCACACCTACACCCTTTTTAATGAATATATGACCTGGGGCCTCAAAGATATCTCCAGCTTTGGATACAATTTTATATTATATCTTTATGAAAAATTGAGCCTGAAGTCACCATATAGAGATTAAGAAAAGAGTTGAAGAAAATATTGCAGAAAGTTTTTGCTGCAAATTTTTACAATTCTCATGAAACAGGATTCCATCAAGTGGGAGGGAAGACGTGTGAGCTCTCAGTGGTGGAATGAAGAGAGTTCCTTCTTCAACATAAATGAGGAAACAGTCCTTAAACAGAGTAGGGACAGGAGAACACAGAGTGGGAGTGAGCTGGGAGAACATCACTCTCAGGGTCAACCATCTCTTCCTGAATTTTCACCTCTTTCAGATTCTCTTAAAATGAGCACAAGGAAAGAAAGGCCAAGTGGCGAGAATAAATAAAACTCTAGAAAATATAGAACAAGCTTCCATACATGTCTTTCTGTGCCACATGCATAGGAACAAGTCTTCTGAAAGATACTCTGAATACCCAACATGTGAATTTTTATTTTAAGCACAAGAAGAACTTTACCATAATCTGGTCCTTGAATGGGGTGGTTCTTTGCATATGTTTAATTTAAGAAAAGAAATACTAAAATGGAAAATTTTCCAAGTAGGGGAGGAAGAGATTAAGTCTTGGAAGTGGTCTTGGAATAAAATTTCATGAGAATGGAGGGAGTTTTGCTGTTCAGAAATTAACAATATTTTTAAAGAAAAATTTTACATGTGTAACTAGCGATACATTTTGAAGGACTGATTATTCAAGTACAAAAAAGTTGACAAAAACAATTTTTTAAAGATTTTTTTTTCTTTTTTATTCTGAGCTTAAACTAAATTCAGTGATCTAAAGACCCACTGATTTTGCTGTGTCATTGCAGTTAGTGGAATTTTTGTGTTGTGTGATTCCATTATAATCCATATGTCACCATGAGATAGAGTAAATGCATTTATTAGCATTTATAACATATTAAATGACCACAGAATTAAAGCCCAATGTTGATAAATATTGATCCACTATTGAGTTAATATAAACCATTATGATTTATATAACATAAGCTTTGCCTCCGAAAACTATAGAAATTGGATTAAATAATATAGCTATCTTTTTCTAAGGTGAAAGTATGAAAAACTTGGGATGCAGTCATTAACTGCATTTCTATTTCCACTTAGGCATATAAGATCTGTGTTATTAACTATAGGGCAGCCCATATGAGAATATGAGTGAATCACTCATATAACTTATCACTGAGTAGAGTCAACAATTCAAGTCTTTATCTGCCCTTTGGTGGGATTTTGCAAATGACAAACATCCTACGTAACTTGGTTCCATGCTAAGCAGTTTAAACTTTATCCTGTAAGTGATGAGAGGCAGTTAAAGAATTTTAGAGCGGGAGATGTCTTGATCAATGTGTATTCCTAAGAGATCCCTCTAATGTAGTGTGCTGGGTGCATGGGAGGAAGTCAAGTCTGGAAGTTGGAAGAACAATTACTAGCCTATTGCAACAGCTCGGGGCTAAGCTATGGAGAGCTTAGAATGAAATCGTGAAGGTAGAGAACGAAAGGATGAGATGGATTCAAGAGATATTTATGAGGGATGAATTAGAGTGAGAGGTGTGAGAGAGGGACAAGTCAGATTCATCTTCAGAGTTTCGGCTTGGACAATTGGGTAAGTGTTCTTATTATCCACAGTAGGGAATATAGTAGTGGAAGCAGATTTGGCAAGAGAAGAAAGAATATGGATAAGTGTAGAACTATTGAGTGTGCAATGTCTGAAAGACAGCAGTCTCCCAGGCAGCGATCTCCAGTGCATTTGAAAATGTGGCTCTCAAGTCCAGAAGAAAGGTTCGGCCTAGGATACAGATTCAGAAATCATTGTTGTACAGTTGGTGCTGGAAACCACGGAAGTAGATGAGATCAACAGGAAGTGATTCTGCAAAGGTCATAGTGTTGCTTCAGTGAATTTCCTAATGCAGTATTTTTTCCATAATAAGAATGAAGCTTCAGAAAGCACAGGGAATTTCTCAAGATGAGGCTATTGTTTCTTTAACTTTGAAGCGGTGGACGACTACTGCATCAGGCAAAAGAGATAGTTAACATTGTGGCAAGAAGGAACGTGACCCTTTCCTCAACAGTGCTCAATCACTGTGAAATTTTATTTATTTCTCTTTCTAGTGAGAGCCTTGCCAGGATGTTTCTAGCGTGCCTGGTGAAAGTATTGCCCAGTAATGTATTCCTGGAATAACAGTGTGGATTTAGGCTGTTAGGTGGTATTATAAAGCATATGATCTTTGCTCCGTGGAAAGCTACCACAGATAAGGCTTTTCTGCACTATATCTGCTAACTTTACAAAAGCATAAACCCAGTTCCAGCCTTACTCAACTTCTATAACACTGGTCAGCCTGGGTAATTCAAAGTCAAAATACTAAAGTCACATTGCAAGGAAAGTTGGACTTGATCAAAATTTCACCGAATTGCGAATAACTTAGGGCAATGTGAATTTTCTGGGAGTTTATGGTAGTTAGAAATTTCTGTAAGTGTTTCTGTGATGACTATTTTAAAATAAAATATTTTAATAGGAAAATCTTCAAATTTAAGATTTTATACTAGGGTAAATGTGCAAAATAAATGTGATGGCTATAATTTGAATATACAAATGTAAGGAGAATAATTATGGATAAAGTTAATATTTCTTCTCCATAGAATGATTGGCAAAAAAAGAGGAGCAAATCATTTGCACACAGGATGAATAGTAAATCAATAAGCTTGATGAGAACTGCAGAAAAATACATTAAAGGGGATGCTCATAGGAGATGCTCCTTCTTATATGTTATATAAACAAATATAAATAAAATAATAAAAACCAAGTTTGCAGGGCAGTCGAGAAAGAGGTGCAAGTAAGATTCTGCAAACTCCTAAAATCTTCCTAGAGAAAATTGGAAATGAAAGCAGTAAATGTGATAGTACTCAATGATCAATAATCCCACTTTTGGGAATACATCCCAAGTAAATATTTCTAAGAGAAAAAAATGTATTTTTTATATCTAGCTGTATCAGAAGCAAATTATTCATCCTATTGAAAAACTGGAAACAAAATTTAAGGAATAGATTAGCAACTTATGACCTTTACCTTGATAAATGTATGACTTATGTAGATACCTAGAAAATGATATAAAAAGTAGATTTAAATGAAAAACGAATAGAGGTTACATAATCACATATATTACAACTACATAAAAACGAAATATGTACATAAATATCTATAAAAATCAAAACAAATGACATAAACAGCTAGTGTTTTAAAATTAAGGTATAGGCTAAAGAGTTATTTTAATGTAAAAGTAATTAAAATACTAATACAAAAGAAAAGATTTTTGAATCTTTATTAATAATTTTAAATTTAAGTTCCTTTCAAATTAAATGGGATGGTCAATCATTTTTAAGGGTCAAGATAAGACATACAATTGGATGTCCTGCTTAACCAAATTCTAAGAATCTTGGCGTCAAGGGTAAATGTACTCTCTTTTAAAAACTCACAAAATCTGTAGCTCCGCTTGTTCTTCCTTTAGATGTTGACATTATTAGATAGTTAAGTTTTTAGCTCTAACATTCATCATGCCATCAAATACGATTTCAAAGTACAGGAAAACGTCATTAATTTTGACCTTACTAAGTTGAAATTTGTGCTAATTTAGGCAAGATGTGCTTCAGTTCTTTATGTATTAGCATCTTGTTTTATTAGATCTGGCAAACTTTCCTGTGGCCAGATTCTCTGGGAGAGCAGATATTCTGAAGACCACCTCTTTCAATCTCCCTTATATCTTGTCTGTCTGAAATTACCTTTATAATGTAAGGCTTTGTTATCAAGTAGCATAAAGATATCCCTGGGGGCAGTCCTCTGAACCCCAGAGGTTATATCCAGATACTTACAAGAAGCTGTGTTTTGTTTGATCTGTGTGGTGTGTGTGTGCTCCTCCCAGAATTTGAAAGCCTTCAGATAGAGCACCATAGCCCCCACCATCCTTACATCTGGCTACTTCATACATTTGAGTTCTCACTTCTTTTAACTGTTAAGATTCTTCCATAAAACCATTTCGAAAAATTCCGCATTTTGTTCTTCCGTGACCTCTGGAATAGTATTTCCTATCAGAGGTTCTCATTGTCACGTGCGTTCTGCTGCTTTGCTTATGTTTCTTAACACTCCATGGACACAACCTGGTTTCTTAATGAAACTAACTCCTTGAGGGCAGGGACAGGAATTAAAATTTTTTGTATCTTCTGCAGCGCCTAGTAGGATGTCTTTAGTCTAGGTGTTCCGTGACTATTGAATGACTGGTTAGTAGATAACTGAGGGTAAATAAAGATCCTAGTATCAGATAGAATGATACTACTCGTGTGCTTTAAAGTTTGCAAAGCCTATGGATTAGGTCTTGGATCTCTTCAATCTCCCTGGACAGGAATAAGAGTGGTGACAGGGGACAGACAGCATGAACACTCTGGATTCTGAGTCAGGAGATAGAAATCAAGATATATGAGTATGCATGCTTATCCGAAGACATTGTAAATTAGCGCTTTCACCTTGACTTTGAGTTTTCAGACTCAAATGTCTAATTACTGGTTGTTAGGAGAGGAAATAGTTGAGGAAGTAGGTATCACTGCTGCTCACAATATTTATGGCTCCACTCCTTCTAGATAAGATTATACTTCCTTGCCCCCGGGAAGCTGGGCTTGGCCACAGGCTAGTTCTGACTAATGGGCTGTGAACAGAAATGAGATGCATCTCTTTTAGGACAAAACATTTAACAGCCAGCTCAAGAAATGCCATCCCTCTCCTTCCTTATGGCTGCTATCTTGGTGGCACACGTGGCTGTGGAAGTGATGTAAGATTGAGGCAAGAGGGAATGTTTTGTCAACACATGGAGAACTATGTCATGAAGGGTTGCTTGAATCTGCAGTGGATTTTGAGCGTGCAGGAAGTGATCTTTGGTTGTGTTAAGTCTCTGTGGTTTGGGGGCTCTTCACTGCCGCATAACCTTGACTACCCCGACGAACATAGTTGGGACTAGGGCCTAACACGTTGAAGAGCCTTTAATGACTGATTCAGGAGTGTAGTCCTAAGAGCCAGGCTGCCTGTGTTCATATCCAAGCATCACTGCCACTTGTGCAAGTTCCTTGACTTCTTAGTTCCTTGGTTTTCTTATCAATAATATGGGATAATAATAGCACCAGCTTACAGGGTTGTTGTGTGGATGAGCAAGTTGATTAATTAATACAAAGCACGTAGCACAGTGCCTTAGAACAGTGCTCAGCGCGGGTTATTATTAACATTATTACTAGTCAGAAAATTCCCTAAGATGATGACAAAATTTGGTGTCTTTGGTTTCTTACCACCACATCTGCTTTTCCTGTATCCTCTATCTTAGTGGCATTGCGACACTTCAGTTAGTCATGCTCAAAAACGTGGAATGTTCTTATCGTGCTCTGTCTGCCAGTTGCTACATTCTGGCAATTTAATTTTGGCAACATAAATAAATAAACACAGTTGTATAATCTCTCGAAAATATATTCCCTCTTCTCTCACTGCCACCGTCGAAATTCATTACCCCTGCCTAGAGTATGACAATGGCCTCCTAATTTGCCTGCATCCAATATTTGGGAAGCAAAATTATCACAGTAGAAAGAGCGTGCAACCTGACCTTTTTGCCACATGACCTGACCTTGAACCCCAGCTCTGGCTCTTGCTAGCTGTGAGATTTGGGGAAAGTTACTTAATCTCAATATGTTTTTTTCTTCATCTATATAAGGGGTTACCAATATTTACTTCATAGTATTATTGAGAGATAATATGAGATTGTTAAGGTAAAGCACTCGGTATGTAGTTGGGAATCAGTCATTCTTAACTTGATATTTTTTTCCTCCATTGCACCTGGCCCAGATTATTGCCAACATTATTTCCCAGAAGTCTAGGCCAGATCAAATTCCTCTCATAGAGTGTAAAATAAGATGAAGATTCCTTAGTATGGAATTCAACAGGCTCCAGAACCTACCTCGATACTTTTACTATTTTCCTCCTTGGACTTTGCATTCCATTGCTTGCTATTACTTGAATGTGTCTCTGAGGTTCTGCCTGTGCTTTTCCTTCAGCTCAGAAGGAAATGGTTAGAGTGGTCTAACCCCATGGTGACTACAGTTAATGATGCTGTATTGTAGATATGAAAGTTGCTCAGAGAATAGGTTTTAAAAGTTCTTATCACAAGAAAGAAATAACTATATATAGTGATAGATATTAACTAGACAATGTGGCGATCCTTTTGTTGCAATATATGCAAATATCAGATCATTATGTTATACACCTGAAACTAGTATAATGTTATATATCGATTATGTCTCAATAAAAAGAAGTCTACTCCTTCTAAGTTCAGAACTAGTACCGCATCCTCTGAGGTGCAAGATTTCCTTTATCCCTCTGTGTATCAGTTAACTATTGCCATAAAATTGCTGTACCCTAAGCCACCCCAAAACTCAGTGGCTTAAACCACCAAGTATTTATTGTCACAGATTTGTGGGTTGGTTGAAGATTGTCTGAAGTAGGCTGGGCTCAGTTGGGGTGTCTCAGTTTACTCGGCATGTCTCTTCTTCCCTCCCAGTACAAGCACGTTAGCCTAGATATGCTCTTCTTGTGGCAGTGGCAGAGGTTTGAGAGCTCAAGCAGGAATGTGTAGACTTCTTGAGACCTACATCTGGAACTGACACTCCATCAGTTCTGCCTCTTTCTATTGGTTAGAGCAAGTCACATTGCCAAACCCAAAGTCAGGGTGTAAGCAAGGATGTCCCTGCCATAACGGAAGGGGCACTGCAGAGTTACATGGCGGAGGGTGTGGTTATATGAAGAGATGAAGAATTGGGACTGCTAAAGCAATCTTCCACACTCGGTTGGAATGAATAGATCTTACTTCTGAGGTCTTAGCATCTTACTTTTATCTCTATCATGGGGGTCAAATAGATCTGCTTTTTATTGTTTCTTTGCTTACATACTGTCCTCCTTTATTTAGACTGTTAACTTCTGGAAGGCAGGGATGTGTTTTACTTATTCTAGTTTTTCCAACAATACTTAGCACTCTCCTTCACACATGGTCAGTGTTTGGTTAATGTTTTTTGAAATGGCATTTTAAAATTTGGAGTAAAGTAGCTGACTTAGACAAGTATGTTATGATTTTGTAAAAAGGAACTTGTGAAATGTTTTTGTTTAAAGAAGAATTTCAGAAATGGCTCCTAAATAGAGGCTAAAGCATTTTTCTCTACAGAGTCATTAAATTATACATGAATCAGTGCTCACAGATATCTACCAATGGATGCAAAGAAGGAAACTTGGAAGGGTTTATGAATGTATTGGGTTGGCCAAAAAGTTTGTTCGGATTTTTCTGTAAGCTGTTATGGAGAAACCTGAATGAATTTTTTGGCCAACCCAATATTAGTAAACATGGATGAAGGGGAAGAGATATTTGTAAGATGTGGGAGAATATACATTTTAAAGTTTTAAAAAAGGACTTTAGTTTTACAGGTTAAGAATAAGTACACCATGTAGTTGTGGCTTGCTAAATATCGTCATCAAAAAAGCATTTATTAGTATTCACTGATGATCAGCTGTTACACTGGAAACTGTAAAAATGATGATTCTCTAACTCCATCATTCCTCCAGCATTTATTAGCTAGAATATTTGTGAAGAAGAACTTTTCTTTCCTCCACCCACCACCATTCTCTTTGGACTAAATGGAGTCTCTTTTTATTCAGTGTGTCGTAATCAATAATGATCATTTTCTTTTTTTATGCTAAAATAGTCCCAAATTTGGTCAGTTGGACACCCTTTAAGTTGGATTCTGTCCTTTGGACGTGTCCCCATTAGTTTTAGAGCATATCCTGCTTTCACACCAAACAAGATGCCCTGGGCTCCCCTTTCATTTTCCCTGACTCAGCCTGAAATCAGCCATTTTGCCAAGGGTCCCTGGTTACTCTGAGTGGAGAATGGTATTGAGAAGCCAGGATCTGGGTGCCAGGCGTGCTTATTGTTACTGGGGTGTCACTGCTTGCTTTTAGTTCTTTTTAGTGGATAGAGCCTATATACATATATATAATTTTTTATTTCTGTTCATAATTACTGCACTAATACCACTACCAACAATAAACACTAGATGTGAAGTTTAAGATTTCTTTTTAATACCCTTTGTCCTTAAGTTATTAGGAAGCAGGAACATGGGATCATAGTCTCAAATTATCACCCAACATACTACTTAGCAATTACAAAGAGGAAAATATACCTTTATAATTGAGAGATCTGTTAGATACCCCCTAAATCAGTGACTAAATCTGGCATCATCAACAATGGGACACACTGGCATCACGTGTCTCCTGATACATGCACTGGAGAAGTTCACAATATCACCTTGCCAGAAATGTTTATCCTTAATCTACTCATGGGCACAAAAGTCAGACAATTCCAGATTGTGAAATATTGTGCAAGATAACTGGCCCAGATTCTTCAAAAATGTCAATGTCATGAGAGACAAAATAAGGTGGAGGGACTAGTCCAAATTAAGGGAGACTAAAGGTATAAGATAACCAAACCTGATAAAGGACGTTTACAGGACAACTGCAAGTGAATATTGATTTAAGTATAATTATGATATGCATATATTGGAGAATATGAGGGTAGATAGGAAGTGTGCTTATATGTGGTACATTAGTTTTTGTTTTTGAAAAAGAGGCAAACCCTTATCTTCCATAGTAGGATGCCAATAGATAATGAATAAATTAAAAAAATTAAGAAGTAGCAGTTTTAAGTGTGTCATTTTGAGCTGGGAGGGCTAGTGCCAACAGCTTCAATTAAATGAGCTAAAAGTGGTGGCCTTTAGCGAGTGGGAAATGGTGGTGATGGGAGGTCAGGGGACTGCGGTTGAGCTATTTCGAGCATTTTAAACTCTTTTCTCATATAACTTTGAGAAAACTGAAATCTAAATTTAAAAAGAAAATAAACCTCAATTTTAAAACAAAATGAAAAAAAATGACTGGATGTTATGAAGAAATACAGAGGAGAGGGAAGCTGGAGCCATACTGTGAAGGAGCCCACCTGTCAGGGGAGAGTTTGAACTAAATCCCATTAGTGGGGAGCCTGTTGAGAAGTTCAAGCAGGGTCATCATAACGCAGCTCTTACAGCGGCAGAGAAAATCCTTCTTTAAATACTTACTCATCTTTTAGGTCCTCTTAGAAGTCATTCATTTATTTACTCATTCAGGCACTGCCCTGGGTGTTAGGAACGTTGCCGTGAACAAAATGGACCGGGCCCTGCCCTCGTGAAGCTTCTGCTCCGTCCCTCTCAGGCTGATCATGCGGATTTGGGACATGTGAGGAATAACCACCCTTTGCCTCAGGCTGCGCTTCAGAATTCTCTCAGAGCGCTGGTGTGTGTGCGCGCACACACGCGCACACACACACACACACACACACACACACACACACACCCCCTAATGAAATCATCTTAATTCACATGATTTCACATTAATTTCACATTTATTTTGTGGGACCATTGCCTCCACACGTGATCGTCTCACACCCCTGTGACTCCGTGTTCTCTCAACAGCCTGCCCAGGTCTCCCTGTGGCCTCTTCCTTCCCTCAACTCTGGCAGGAGATCCCTAAGCTGCTTTGTCATTATTTCCTTTAACTGGGCTCCACATAAGGTCTCTTGGTGGCGAATGGGCAGGGTGCAGGGCGATGGGAGCAGAGGGGCCAGGAGAAGTGGGCAGAAGTCACTCTCAGTCAAAGCTCCGCTGTGTGATAGAAGGACTCTCTGAAGGGGCGTGAAAAAGAGGTGGTATCTGCCCGGAGGTTGATGACAGCGATGGTTCCAGGAGTAAAGATCCACGTGGAAGGAGGCAGATGCTAAAGTGGAAAAAGAATACTGGGGGCACTGACACGTGGCTCACAAAGAAAAACGTTAAGAAGTTTCAGAGAAGAGCGTGAAGTGACAAGAGAGAAGGGAACTAGTGAGAGGAGAATTACAAAATTTATCTCCATTTTGTTTTATCATTCACATCATTATCTGACTGCCTCTGGTAATACGATGTTTGAAAATGCCTTCAGATAGAGACAGTCTCTCATCCGCATTGTCTGTAGTAAAAGAAATTGGGGCACATTTCTCAAGAAGCTTGAACAATCTGGCACTGAAACATCAGAAGTGTGCATCTTCTTTTCACCATAATGGTGAGTCTAGAGATGTTTTTTTCCCCCCACCCCGTGCTTAGATGGAAAAAAGAAAAGAAAACGAAAACGAAGACCTTTCCAGGTGGAAGAAAAAGCAAGATTCTAAAGAATTTGTTAAACAAAAACAAAAACAAAAACAGCTGGGTCAGATACAGTGTTGTCATATCTTTGCTATGTTGGAGGAGGGGAAAAAACAATAAGGCAGTGCCAACTCTAACTGTGCTTAATAGGGGGTTATTTCCACTCGGGGTGTGTTCTCGCAGGAGTTGAGTGCTGCTAGAAATAACACCATGTGGAGTCTTCCCTTTCTCTGTTACAGAGAACTCCTACTATCTGATCACATCTCCTGCTTTCTAGATTCAGTCCTCTTTCTGAAAGTCTTATTTATTCCTCCCTTTTTTCTCTCCTCCCTTCTGCCCCCATTGTATAATTTGGAAAAGAAAAGGGCCCATTTGGGGAAGTATTAAAGAAATGTTCCCTTGAGTACACAATGCAAATGTCTAGAAGTGTATTGTTCACAATGTACACAACAGGCTCAAAAAACTGCAGTGGATAATAAAGACGTTTTTCATTGTTGGAGGGCTTCACACAAGGGGATGAAGGTTGTTTATCCCTTTGAAAAAAGATTGTCCGAGTTGAATAATTAATATCATTATGATAAGAACAAAATAGAGATTCTTTTAAAAGCGTAATGATGGTAGGATCTTAGTACGCTTGTGAGAGTGATTCAAATGGAATGTTCTGCCCGTGTTTCCTGTACACTCCAGGAATAGTAAGCAAAAGAAGATGGACTGGATTCAGCAGAAGGCATTAACATGCATGTTGTCAACTAAGCCTTTATGAATTATTTTTTCAGAGGTGATAAACATTCCAGTATTTTCTCTGGAAACCAGGAAGCCTGTTTTACTTGAGGTAACGAGTGGGGACAGACCCACTTTGAAGCTAATGCAGCTTCAGACTCCCAGCCATTCACCTGGGGCCCTTTCTAAGACTGTGGGAGAGGCCCTAATTGTCCAAATGTTTTAGTAGAATTTGCAAAAGTAGCATATTTTAATTGCAAATCACTTAAGATTGCTGTCTCTTTCCACTCCAACTTCCTCTGATTTTCCTTCATGCTGGGTGTCCTTGGACTGGTGGTGAGCATCTTGGAGATGAAGCTAAGAGGAAGTTGAGTAGGGAATAATTTAATTTGGGTTTAGTGAGATATATTTACGCAGCTTGCCGTCAGTTTCCTGTAAAGTTATTGCCAGCTGTCCCAAGGAAAACTTCCAGGAAAACTCCACCTGCGCCTTGCACCTACTCACCCAGTATCCTGACATAAAAGTGTCACAGAACATGTGCTCCATGGGTCGTCCCCTTGTTCTAGTTGGAAAAAAAGCTGCCCCCCACCTCACCTGAAGTCGTTGACCACTTTTGTATTTTGTCGCAGCTTTTTTTCCTTTTAGATTTTCTCCCCAATAGAGTATGTGACAACTTAGAATTTTCTTTAAAGAATCAAAGTGTAATGTTTCCCATTAGAAAGCTGCTCAAGCTTTGTAACGTGTACATCAACATTAAGGCTCTAAAATTTTTCTTAGGCTGGGAAGGGAAACGTGAACATAGAGATGTAGAAAAGTTTATTCAAAAGAGTTGATAAAGCTTGATTGTGCCACTTAACCTGCACTTTGGAAAGATAATTTGGGACATTTTAACCAAACAAATGAGAAATTACAGACTGCTGTTTGGGACATATTTGAAGAGTTCCTTCTTTTATTATCTACATTTATTTATTAAAGAACCAAGAGAAAACTTAGATAATAATTAATGTAATATGAAACAAAAAGATAAAGATTAGCCCTGACATCAATAGAAATCAGTCTGACATTGGGAAGCAAATTGCAACATTTTTTTTTTCAAATTATACCAAAACTATAATTCTCTAAGAAGAAAAGAGAAAAAAATTTTTTTTTGGAGTATAATTGCTTTACAATGGTGTGTTAGTTTCTGTTTTATAACAAAGTGAATCAGTTATACATATACATATATTCCCATATCTCTTCCCTCTTGCGTCTCCCTCCCTCCCACCCTCCCTATCCCACCCCTCCAGGTGGTCACAAAGCACCGAGCTGATCTCCCTGTGCTGTGCGGCTGCTTCCCACCAGCTATCTACCTTACGTTTGGTAGTGTATATATGTCCATGCCTCTCTCTCGCTTTGTCACAGCTTACCCTTCCCCCTCCCCATATCCTCAAGTCCATTCTTTAGTAGGTCTGTGTCTTTATTCCTGTCTAACCCCTGGGTTCTTCATGACATTTTTTTTCCCTTAAATTCCATATATATGTGTTAGCATACGGTATTTGTCTTTCTCTTTCTGACTTACTTCACTCTGTATGACAGACTCTAGGTCTATCCACCTCATTACAAATAGCTCAATTTCGTTTCTTTTTATGGCTGAGTAATACTCCATTGTGTATATGTGCCACATCTTCTTTATCCATTCATCCGATGATGGGCGCTTAGGTTGTTTCCATCTCTGGGCTATTGTAAATAGAGCTGCAGTGAACATTTTGGTACATGGCTCTTTTTGAATTATGGTTTTCTCAGGGTATATGCCCAGTAGTGGGATTGCTGGGTCATATGGTAGTTCTATTTGTAGTTCTTTAAGGAAACTCCATACTGTTCTCCACAGTGGCTGTATCAATTAGAAAAGAGAAATTTTGAATAGAAGTAATGAATAGGCTCCTGGATTGTTTGATAATCCGGTTAATGAAGAGGAGTGAGTCATATGTACACATTGGGAAATGATTTAAAGTTTTGGTAAGTTTGAGACAATATACTGACATTGATGAAGATAATGTAAAACTTTATAATACATTGCAAACTGGTTAATGAGTGTCATCAATTCAAGGGATATTTAAGATTAGTCACTGTACAAGAAAACTTGAAACCCTTGAAGCCTTACAATTTATATATAAAAAGAATTTGATAAAGGTTTTCCCTAATTCAACAATTCTGAAAAATGTACTACTACCAATAAGTAAGAAATTTTCCCAAATGATCAACAATAAAAAACAATTTTTGAACAACCATGGTAAAGATCATCCTGGATTCTATTATTTCTATAGAAAATGATATAATAATCATAATGTGAAGAGGTACTCAAAGAGTATGAAGTAAAAAAATGTAGAAAAGCAAGTATTACAAAAGAGTCAAACAGCAATAAAAAATGGTATTTAATTTTAAAAAGTGTTGCATTTATAAGTATCAGAATTCTTCAATTGTTGTGATGTATTTTCTCATTTTATGTATTTACTTTCGATCAAATTTTCTACACTTTTCCTTAAAGAAGGACTCCAAATTGTAAGCTTCAGGCCCTACCCTTTCGTTTCCATGTTTGATCTGAAAGATGCTGTGAGATGAATATACTTCTGTCTTTTTTCTCCAGACAAGGCATGGGCTTTGCATCTGCTGATGGGGCCATGGACTGTTTGCATCTCCTGATGGGGCCATGGACTGTTTGCATCTCCTGTGATCCTTTGGGTCAAGTGAGCTGGCAGAGTACCTCCAACAGTGTCATTAGCAGCCTCAGGTGAGAGCTTTTACCTCAATAAATAATGCTGTGAAATATAACCCAACATCTTGTTGTGTTAGAATATTTCTTTCTTTGCTGACTAGGAGTTAGGAAGTGCATATTTGCAACATTGAGAAATGGTGTTTCAGATTTCATGAATCTGGGTGATCTCTGAAAACAGTTTTATTGAAAGGTTTGTGGTCCTTGGAGGCAAAGGTTGTTCATTAGAAGTGCAAGTTCATTAGAAGTGCAAGATAGGAAGTCTGAGAAATAAGGAGAGGTCTCCCTCATTAAATGGGCACTGGACACCATGGAGAAGAGATACTTCTGCTCACAGGCTGCGTGGCCCCTAGAATTAGCTCTTCCAGAGTTGGCAAGACTGCTTGGGAAAGTGGTTTCTAACAGTCATAAAAAATCCTTAATATTTACAGAGACCCCACATGTGTGAAATTGCACCACTATTGGAGGAGATCATTAAGAGGATGTGACCAGCATTTGACCCACGAGTTGGACCCAGGCAATATGAAGACTCCTTACACCTTCCCCTTGTCCTTGGAATGTCCATTTCACCCACTGTTCCTGCCCTAGGAGCCACTTCAAGGATGCAACCCTGAGAGGATGTATTATTGACACCATCTGGAATGAATATGTGACTGAACCCTGTTAGGGCTGCTGTCTAGGTCCAGCAGGTGTGGAGATCTACTCATCTTGCAGCTGCCCAAGACAACAAGCCTGGTATGTAAGTTCCTTTGCTTATTACAACTGCCACCTACCAGTCTGGAGTGGTCTGCCTCTTTCTTTGGTCTCTCCTTGCCCTCTCTGTACCGGGGCCATTTTGAATTGCCCCAGGGGAACTTCTGAGGTTGCCAACCAACAGCCTAGTGCTGGGAATATATGGATACCTAGATGCTGGTCTGTCTCCCTAAGTAGTTAAACAACTAACTGGGAAGATAAGAGGTATACTGTACATAAGGATACACCTTTAAGTTGAACCTTATGAAATTGCCTTTTTATTATAAGTCAATAATTAATGGTTATTTCATATGATTAAATACCAGTAGCTTCATACAGTTCAAGATAAATAGCTTGTGGAAGTATAGTTCTCCTTTTGGGCCAGTTCTTCATAGTGCAGGACCAAATGTCCAATTTGGTATGTGTAGTATCTCGTGCCTGGGTCGTACATGCCAGTGGCATCACCCAGTCATTTCGTGCAGATTCCTCTACACATTTCCAAATGCAGAGGGTGGAGTCAGGGGGATGGTGGTGAGGTGCCAGACCTCATTTAAAAATCCTTGAAATTGTTACAGAAATCAGTTCAGGCTTGGTTGACAGAAAAATATCTTCTGTGGACTTGGAACTTGAGCTAGAAACTGAAAGAGAGGGTGGACTTAGTTAGGGAGAGGGGATCTGAGATCTCATCCTTCTCTATACTTGCAAAAGTGAACAGGCAGGAACGGAACTGCTGGGTCCAGGAAAGGAATAAAATAAGAGAATTGGTCCAATTTTGGTGAAGGGGATCAAGGATAGGAAGGGGAGGGTGGACTCTGAGGTTTAAAAAAAAAAAAAGTAGATTAAAGGTCAGCCTTGAGTGAGATTGGATACTATTGTGAAGTTAATGGGCATTCCTGGAAAACTCCAGGAGGAGCGTTTCAGGAAAGCCCCGCAGGGCCCTTGCTCTCCTTTATCCTACACCCCTCCTCGTATCCACATGCTAACAACTGGAAATCTACACCTGGAGTGGCTGGGTTGGCCATTGTGTGTCAAGGGGCACAGCAATTCAGGGCGCCTCTGCAGTTCTCCAAAGAGGTGGAAGGTCAGCCTTACCCTGACTTAGAAAAAATAGCTCTACCATTACTGAGACAGAATAATTCACACGTGAACACACTGTATTTGTGTTTTCTTGTAATGCTTATGTGTTTATGTGTGTGTTAAAAATCTTACATTCAAAGATTCGGCCTATCAAAATCAGGAAACATGAAAGAATTAGTTCAGATGTATTATGGGTGCTGTCTGGTCTATAGGACCCCATTCTATGTAGATCAAAGCACCTAGCTACTAGGTGTAAACACTTCACACAGGATTGTTACCGGTGCGCTTATATGGCTGCTTCTCAGGAATGTGGGTAAGAAGCTCATGACATAACCAGAATGAAAATGCTCCACCACTGTAATATTCTGTATCTCTGAAGAGACAACGGATCTGAATAAAAATGATGCCTCCACAGTGATATTAATATTAAAAGTAAACAATACTACAGGTGGTGATAAGTACTGTTAAAATAGAAAGCAGCTTAAGAGGGAGAGAAATGAATAGATGTTTGCTTTTTACAAGAGGGTGGGTTTTTAAATGCCCTGAAATCTAGTTTTATTTAGGGATTATTCACCTGTCTCATCTTCTTCTCAAGGTCTTTAAATAAAAGGATCTATTTTAATAAAAAATTCCAAATTCTTCAAACCTTCACTACCAGTCAGCAAAGCACACATGTAATCTGTACTACACAATTTAGCCCTTAATTACATTTACCTTGCTTTGTTTCCCCGTTTTACGCGTCAGCCTCATGGGCTCAGAATAGATCTTAAAGCCCCTTGAAGGCAAGAACCCGGCTTTAAACTGCGTCCAGCACACGCCGCGTACTTAGGAAGCAAAGGCTGATTTATGGAAAATCAAGCAAGGATCGTAAATCTCAAACCGCAGCTCCGCCCTGGAGACGCTTTCCGCAGCGTAGCGGGGCCGCCCGCCGGGGGCACTGTCTCGCTCCCCCGACCCCTTGGCCGCCCTTCCTCGCTGCCGTTCCCCACTGCGGCCGGCAGGAGGCGCCACGGACTCGGCTAAGCGTTCTCCCCCTTCCTACCCCACTTCCCCCAGCACGTGACTTGGGAAGCTGCCTCCGCCAGAGACTTAGCATTAGGAGTGAGGGGGTGAAGGGGTCTGGGGGTGGGGTGGGAGATGTGGAGAAGGAGAACACGCGCGCACACACACTCTGGGAGCAGGAACATCTTCCCTAGCTTCGCGGGTTTCTCCTCCCACCAGAGCAGTGTGTGAGAGGTAGGGGTGTGTGCGTGTGTGTGTGTGTGTGTGTGTGTGTGGGGGGGCACGTTTTTGAGCGTGAGACCCAAATCCAGACCAGGCAGCCTGTGATCTCCCGCCCTGCCCCCGTACCCGGTGATTAATCCCCCGTTTTCTTACTCTCCCCTCCTCCCCCTCCTCCTCTTCCTCTCCTGCCGCCGCGCGGTTGACTTGCCCCCGCCCGCTTCCCCTCCCCCGGCTCCCATCATCACCAGCTGGAATCTGGGCGCCTGCCTCTCCACCCCCCACCTTTTTGGAGAAAGGCAGGTCCCCCACCCCCTTTGAAAAACCACTTCCTTCGGCTTCTTCACCTCTAGGAAATCTCGGGGCTTTGCTCTATCGAAAGTGCTCGGCTGGGTGATTTCTGAGCACCACCCTCCAGAAGTGCTGGCGTCCGGATGCATTTTCCTTTGCTTTGCAAAGAAGAGTCGTGAACTTCAAAACCCTCCGAGACGGATTATTAATCCTGCTTTGCAGGAAAGGAAAACCCTCCATCCTCGGCCACCGGCCTCCCCTCTCCGGAGACCCTGCTATCGCCCAGGCTCTCCGAGCCGGTACGTAAATATTCGCCTTGGAGTCTCTTGTCTCAGTTTGCGGGGTGGGGGGGGAATGGGGGTGTCAGGAAGATAAAGCGTCGAAGCAGTGGAGCCGTTAACCAACCTGGCATTAAGTAAAGCTCTTAAAGCCTGCAGAGCCCGGCACTTGCTCATTTGGACGTGGCTTTTTAAAAAAGGGTTTTCAGGGTGAAGGGATAGGGCACTCTCTGGTGTTTTTTGGGGGGGTTAGTCCCCTTACCGAGCAGACAGGCTGGGCATCGGTGACCCGGGCCGGAGCCACGCGCCGCGACCATCCGTCCAATCGACACGTTTCAGGTGAAGCCCCGTGAGCTGCACAGCAGCGCGGCGGCGGCGGCGTGAGTGTGCGCGGGGGTGAGTGTGAGTGCGCGCGCGGGGGCGCGTGCGTGTGTGCGCGCGTGTCAGTGTGCCCCTTCCAGGGAATGCCCAGTGTGCACCCGGTGCACAATCACAACCCATTCAGCGCGAGCCCGGGGTGGGAGGAGGCGCTGCTGTTGGAGACGATGGGGAGAACGAGACAATGTCAGCAGCACTGCAGATGGGGCTGGGGGCCGCACTTGCTAGCGAGTTAAGTCGGGGTTGTGTTTCTGCGTGTGAGTGAGTGTGTTGCTACGTGGAGCCGCTTCTCCCTCCCTTCCTCCCTGCTTCCCACTTCCCTCCTTTGCTCCCTCCCTCCCTCCCTCCCTCTCTCCTCCTCCATTCAGGTTGGCTTTCCCACCTCGCATCCATGCCTGTCCCAGGAATGGTATAGCCAGACCTTTTCTGAATTATTTATAGACCGGTGCCAGCTGTTTGCAATTCCTCTCGTGTGCACTCTGTGGGAAATGCAGGGTTTCCTCCCCCTTTTCCTTAAAACGAATTGATCTCTTTTTCGGAATGCATTTTTCTCACCCTCTGGGGGACACTCGAATCAAACCTTGACTGCCTCTTTTTCCCCCTTAGGAAGGGGACGCTTTGGGAATGACCATGCTCCACGGAGGGACAGAGCCGGCCCCCAGCTTCTCTACACAGAGCCTCCTCCACTAAAGCTCCAAAAATCAAAAACCGTAATTGCCAGAAGAATCATTAAAAAAAAAAAAAAAATAGTCCAGCCACTAACCTCACATGCAAACGGAATAATCACTCGGGATTCTGCATTGTGAGCTGCTCTCCATACCCTGAATTACCTTTGAAGTCCATCTTTTTTTTTTTTGTTGAATTTGCATCTCTTCAAGACACAAGATTAAAACAAAATTCACGCTAAATTGGATTTTAAATGATCTTCCTTTTATTTATCCTTCGTCTTTCTTATGTGGATATGCAAGCGAGAAGACACGACTGGATATACCCAACATGCTCACTCCCTTAATCTGTCTGTCTAGAGGTTTGGCTTCTACAAACCAAGGTAGGGCAAATTCTATTTCATTTTCTTCTCACCTGGGGCAGGGATTCCTTGTTTCTCTCTCTCTTCAAGTCCCTCAAGTGGATTTTTTGGGGGGAAGAAAAGGTAGCAAGATATTCAAATAATGCTGTTTGGGGAAAAAGCCTTCTTACAAAGGGGGAAATCTCCCACGTTATTTCTTTTCCTTCCTCATCTAACAGGTTCTGGGTTTTTTGGAGGCAGTGGGGGTGGATGTATGTAGGGACAGATGTTGGATGGCATAAGGGTTGGGAGACCTGTGTGATTTTCGAGTTAAATAGCCATTTATTCACCCCAAGCTAAAGCTCTGATTTTTTTATGGGAATCGAGAAAGCTTTTTCTTTTTTTCAGGCTGGTTTTTCCCCTTTGCCACTTCCATGTCTCTCTAGCTCCTGTCTCTACCTTCCTAGGTATCCTTCTCATGCCTTTTAAAAGATGAAATAATGAATGAGATTACTGTGGCTATTGCCCCGAAGTCCACTTGCTGTCTAAATGCTGACCCTGGGCCCAGAGATCCCGGGAGGCCTACTGCAGAGGGACAGGTCTAGGTGGGGAATCAGGCTGGCCTCGGAACACCTGGAATTGGAGGATGCTGCAGGTTAAGAGTACTTAAATCTTAAGCTTGGAAAGAAGGAATTCTGTTAGTATTCTGCTTTTTAATTTGTATTTTTTGGTGTGCTATTATATTTGCGCTATGAATTTCTCCTTCTGTCTGCACATCTATTTATACCCACACATCCTCCGAGCAAACTGTTACTTCCCCACT
This sequence comes from Phocoena sinus, assembly GCF_008692025.1. NCBI lineage: Eukaryota > Metazoa > Chordata > Mammalia > Artiodactyla > Phocoenidae > Phocoena > Phocoena sinus. Next base: position 92,285,177 of record NC_045772.1, read on the forward strand.
CTTGCAAAATGGCTATCTTGCAGAGTTCTGAAATGCTGTGTGTGTGGCAGGGGTGCAGAATTCGACACGTGAGTCTTTGTGTTAAACAAAGAGATGTGCCGTTTGCATGTGTTAGCCTTGGACCCTCCAAAGAGAATTAATACTTACATTTTTCTCCCTCTCAGCAAATTCTACAGCATGTGCAATGTGGCTAGGTGGTATACTCATGCACTTGAAAAGAGAAATAGCAGGAGAAATGGAAAAGACTTAGCTAATGGCTCTTCAGCTAGTCGCTCATGCAATCCAAGACAACTCCGAGGAAATCGGGTCGCCCACGGGCTGCAGGGCTAGGTGGTGAGCTGGTTACTCGTCACCTTGTCCACTGACCGTATGTCCCCAAACTCCGAAGGCACCCAAGGGCAGGAATCAGGTTGAGATCAAGATCTTCCAAATAGTGTGGCAGAATCACTTGCACCAATAATCTTCCTGAAAGTATTCTCCCCCTAAATCATTTCTCCAGTATTTTCTATAATACTTTGAAACAATCCAAAATACTACAGGGATATTGGGGAAGACGTTGAAGGTCCTTGTCACTCAACATCGTGGTAGAAGAGAGTTCTTCATCGTCCAGAAAGGATGGATAGCATCCAGTTCACTACTCCCCTCCCCCAGGTTTCATTCTCTTGAGTGCTTCTTGCTTCAGCACTCATCTGTAACCATGGTGTCATCTGAGTGGCGGGTTGGGATCCCACTTTGAGCCGTGCTCGCCATGTCTACAGATAGCTGAGGTGATCCAGTGTGTGCTCACCTGAGACACCTGAGCTCATTCCCCATCTGCTTCTACTCCTTCAAGTGGGAGGATGAACTCTGAATTTTACTTAAAAATAGAACAGAGGTGTGGGTGAAAAAAGCAGCTCCATGCGCCACGATTCCATAGGTAGGATGAGCAAGGTGAGGTGCGTCTCCAAGGGCATTGCCCTGTTTGCATTCCTGAGGCCACGACAGTGCTCTACACCAGTCATCATGTGGATTGGTGACGAGGTTGCCAGGAGGCCTTTCGACAGAGTCTCAGCCCCGTTTGCCTTGAATGCTAATGGGGTGAAGCCAGGTTCCAGGCCATTGTTAGTTGGCTCTAAGACTGGGCAAAGGACAAGACATTGAAAGGGGAGAAAGAGGACTAGGCGGTGGGAAAGCCACAAAGAGGAAAGAATGGACTCCATCCAGAAAGTGCTTGTTGGGATTCAAGGAGGAATCGCCACAGGTGGTCTGTGTCTTCCCACATCCACAGTCGTTTTGGAGACCTTGGGAGGTGGCGGCTGCCCCTGTCCTCGTGAGTGGACGCCATGAGGCTGTGACTCAGTGGTGCTCTGGGCAGCCTCAGGGCCATTGTTCTCTCCTCGTTTTTTCCCTCACAGCATAAAGAGCTGACCAGGTTCTATTTTGTCTTCTCCCCTCCTGCCGCCCCCCTGATGGTGTGGGCACATGGCAGAGAAATGTGGCTGCTGGTGGGAGGAAGAGTACATTTACTTTCGGTCGAGGTGCCTCCATGATGTGCAATAAGAAAAAAGAAATTAATAGGAAATAAAGACTTCCCAGGAGAGCACGGTTGAAGATGTTAGGTTGGTGATTTCAAGAGAAGCTGAACGACGTGGTGTCTTCTGTGCCTGTGTTTCAGGTGTAGCGAAGCATGATGGATCTGTGAACACAGGATGATATGGCAGCTTAGAGACAGATGCTGAAAGGAAGGAGAGGAGCAGGGTGTGCCCCGGGGTGTCTAGTGCCTTCTCTCCATTGGTTCCATCCCTGGGAAGCCTGTCTATCTGAAAAGCCTTGTTTTGCCACTGTAAATGTATAATATATCGGGGGGTAGATAGAGGTAAAGAGAGTAAGTAAGAAGGCAAAATGACAGAAAAGGAGGAGGAAGAGAAAAAATTCCTCTAGTCACTACTTTGCACACCCAGTGCCTTTCTTTTAGGCTGAGCGGGAAGAGAGACTTCCTCTGGTGAAGGGATGAACAGCAGGTACCTTGATTTTGTATTCCTGCTTCACTTCCAGAAAGATGGCCTCAGAACCTTGACGGTCTCCCTTGACCTTCGTGTCCACACATCCAGCCTTGTGTGGGGAGGGGCAGCGGGTACCTGGGAGGTGGACATGTGCACTAAAATTGGTTGGTGGGATGAATGGAGAAACAGGACCGAGCTGATGCAGCCCTTGGCCACATCATCGTTACCTTGTAAAACCTTCTCCCATTACCTCCACGAGTATGAGGAATCCAGGATGCAGGGCTCTTTTTTTTTTCTTTTTTCCTATTTTCTTGTTCAAGAATATGAAAATGGAGGCGACACAGCCACTAGTACTGACAGGCTAAAGCAGAAATTTAGTTAATATTTATAGACTATGAACTAGAGAAGGAGGTGGGGGAAAGGACAGGTTATGTGTTAAGAAACCGGAGCAAAAAAGCAGCCTCTAGGAGCCAGGTGGAACTCATCATTCTAAAGGTTGGGAAACTATTGTTCTGAACGATGACCTTGACCTTCTGTCCGTAATGATGGAGAGTACAAAACGGCTCATCTCGAGTAACTTGTTGGGGTCAGGAGTGGATAAGCTCCTTTTCTTCACTGCCGTTCTGCACCCTCCTTAAGAATTCTAGAAATTTCTTCCTTTCAGTAAACTACTCTGCTACTGTGCATACATGGTATGCACGGTATCCTGGTATCGTCTCCCTGTAAATAAATATGGATCCAAAGAGTTATTGGTCTAATGAATTGTTCACATTTATTAAAGTGCATCTCTTCTTTGCAAGCACAAGAAGAGTCTCCAGGGAGAGTAGATTAGTGCTTGAATTGATACTATCTTTCAGAAGGCTGCAGAAAATAGAACAGAATGTGAAGGAGCAGGCCTAACTCAGAGGAGATGGGTTCCTACCATGCACCTGTGGCTGTTAATGGTATGTCTATGGATGAATGAACGGAGAGAAGGGAAATATTGATTAGTGAAAGATGCTATTTGTTGTTTGTTCTGGTGGGTACAGGAATGGTTTGCAGTTACGTTGTTAGATGAGATCAAGGATTTGAGAGCCCTGTGGCACTTTTGAAAGCATCTCCTCCGGACTTCTCATTTAATAGATGAAGAAACTGAGATCCAGGGAGACTAAGTGATTTGGTTAAGGTTGGGGCAGTTGCTTAGTGCCAAGTCTCTGTGCACCACACCATTGAATAGAATGAGACGTTCTTGGAGGTTATTTGTGGATTTCAGACGTCTACATCAGTGCTTCTCAAAATTTATTGTAAATAGGAATCACCTGGGGACCTAGTTAAAAATGTCCATTCTGGGTCTTCCCTGGTGGCTCAGTGGTTGAGAGCCTGCCTGCCGATGCAGGGGACACGGGTTCGTGCCCCGGTCCGGGAAGAACCCACGTGCCGCGGAGTGGCTAGTGCCGTGAGCCATGGACGCTGAGCCTGCGCGTCCGGAGCCTGTGCTCCGCAACGGGAGAGGCCACAGCGGTGAGGGGCCCGCGTACCGCAAAAAAAAAAAAAAAACAACAACAAAAAAACAATGTCCATTCTGAATCGCCAGGTCTGGGGTGGTACCCGAGATTCCGCATTTCTGACGATCTCCCAGGTGATGGCCAAAGTTACTGGACCATGCATCATGGGTCTACATCATTCCTGAACCTAATTCTATATCATGGTTAACATTGGCAGCTCCACGTATATTTCTGCTTTGGGGACTTCCAGCATTTCTGCTTTGCTCTTAAAAGTAGAAAAGAAAAAAAAAAAAAAAAAGTAGAAAAGAAAAGTTAGAAAGGGACGTGTGTGTTTAAGTTCACCTGTGTCCTCTCTTCCCTCACTCTCCCACCCACATGTGTCGTTTGCCTCTTCCCCTCCCATCCTCCATGCCCTCTTATGCTGGCCCTTCTCATAACTGATTCTTCTCCCTCTTTTTATGAACTCCTGCTTCTGTGTTTCTTTATTAGTATCTCTTGGTCTCTTTCCTTTCACACTATCTCTTCTTTTAACTTTATTTTTATGACTTCTGCTCTCCTCAGTTATTCAACAAACATTTGTTAAGGACCAGTATTTGTCAGGCACTGAGTTATGAAAAAGAATTAGCTCTGGTCCTTGCCTTCCAGTAACTCATGATTTAATGGGGGAGACATGTAAAGAGACCACCATATCCTTAGGTAAGAGCTGTAAGAGAGAGCAGCCTGGGAGAAGGAGATGGGCTTCGTGGAGGGGTTGACATTCAAACTACATCTTGAAAAATAATTAGGAGTTTTATAGAAGAAGGAGAGAACGGTCATCTTAGGAGGATGGAGAGGCAAGTGGTGTGAAGGGGCGAGCCTCCCGCGCTTCCTCGCCTCCCTTAACTTGGGGAGAAGATCAACACAGGAATGTGCTGGTTCACTGATGAGGAATTTCAGATTCCAAATGCTGAGGCCAGAGGAGGAAGTCAGGGTCTTGTTGAAAGAAGAGGGAAGAGGCTCTCATTGCTGCTTTGGTGGTTCTACAGTCAATGAATGCTAGCCCTGTTTATTAGGCTTGCCTCTGGAAGGAGCAAATGATACAATTTTCATTTTAGGCCACTGGCTTGCAACTAACTTTGTTGATGGCCATTATAAAGAAAGGGACAGCTGTTAGTCGGTTCGTAGTCAAGGAGAGAGCTGGATCCTAGCCCGGGCCAAGCTACTGGGAATGAGGACCCAGCCTAGCCCCATGTGTTTCTAGAGTAGGGAGGCAGAGAGATGCCATGCCATCTGGACACTAGCTGCTTTCTTTCATGGCGAAGGGGAGTGTTGGAACAAAAGGGGCATAGTTACTCCCAGGGCATTCACAAAATGTTTTGGTAGCCTTATGAGATGACCTCTTGTTTCAGAAGTATTCTTCATGGGGATGCCCAGGTGTAGAGATGCTAGGAAGACACCTTTAGCTACCACTTCATTAGACTGTAGCAGTGGTGCCTAAGGGGAGATGGATTGGAAATGAATGTTCCTCTAAGTTTTATTTGCACCTGTTTCTGTTCCCATCCTTCTACCCTTTTTCCCCCACTTTCACCATTTCTCTGTATATGGTGGTCTGTATTCATTTCATTAGCAAAAGGAACGTAAGCTTGGCCTGAAGACTTTTTAAAGACCCACCTGCATGTAAGGAGAGTATCCTGAGTCTGAAGGGATGTGGATGAGCAGGTGCCATCACTGGGTGGTGGGACGTTAATTTCAAGGTGACTTAAGGGGCAGGACGGTGGAGGCACAGTGACAAGGCTGTGCTCAGAGGGGTGGGGAGGGGGTGAGGGGGAGGCCAGACCCAAGGGAGTGGCAGGCCTGGGAGGAAAGAGAGGCCCAGGCTTTGGCCCTCCTGGGGTCCGGCCTTTTAAGGGGGAGGGGAGGCGGTGTTTGTCATCTGTCGTGGAGAGCTTCTTAGATCAGGAGAGTTTAAGGTTTCGAGGTGAACTCACTCGACTCGTAGCAGCCAAACTGTGCTTCACACACGCCATCCTCTGTGGCTTTGCTCATTGCCTCATTCAGACTGTAAATTTCCATCTTTAGAAAGAAATGTCAAGTCTGAATTTCTTATGAATCTTTGTATAGACCCTCTCGGGGCTTCAGCTGGTTAGAATTTCTTAGGAAGTCAGGTCTTGTTTCTTTTGGAGAGGCGGGACTCCAAAACAATGGCTGGATGAAAGCTGCATTGTTCAGGGAGGGGAGAAGAGAGGCTTGGGAGAAACCTGAAGCTTAGCTGATGTCTTTACTCCTTTTCCCAAAGCCCACTGTACTCTGTGAGAATGTCCAGATGTTCTGGATCAATCCTCCCACCTTCAGGGGGCCTTAGTCTGGTCACTGGTAGCTGGTGTCTTTGGATTAGAGATCAGGGTTTCTTGTGTGCATCCAAATACACGCACGCACACCACCTAGACTTGTGTACATAGGGGCATGTTTGTGCAGGGACTTCCCTACCAAACACTAGTCAAAAATAATCTTAAATACATAAATGTGTCTGTGCATTTAGGTAAGTAATGCGTGTGTGTGTGTGTGTGTGTGTGTGTGTGTGTGTGTGTATGTGTGTGTGTGAGGAAGACCTGGGATAATAAGAATATTAATGCTGGACTTCCCTGGTGGCGCAGTGGTTAAAAATCTGCCTGCCAATGCAGGGGACACAGGTTTGAGCCCTGGTCCGGGAAGATCCCACATGCCGCGGAGCAACTAAGGCCGTGCGCCACAACTACTGAGCCCGTGAGCCACAGCAACTGAAGCCCACGTGCCTAGAGCCCAAGCTCCGCAACAAGAGAAGCCACCTCAATGAGAAGCCCGCGCACCGCAACGAAGAGTAGCCCCTGCTCGCTGCAACTAGAGAAAGCCTGCGCGCAGCAATGAAAACCCAACGCAGCCAAAAATAAATGAAAAAAGAAAAAGAATATTAATGCTGACAGCACCTTGGAGATTATCTGTCTTCCACAGCCACCATTTTGAAGCTGTGAAAATAGGTCTAAGGTTAGCCACGTGGTCTAAAATCGTGTACACGTGGCAGAGCCATGTCCACTGAATCTCTTTTCAGTACTTTCCCCTCCATTGCCCTGCCCCACTTGTCCCTTTGGGATGCCTGACCCCTAAGTCAGCCAGTGGTGAGCGTTTGCTCATCCCCACATCTTCTGAGCCCAGGGTATCGCATACTCCCTGGATGTGCAATGGGTCTTTAAAATGTTAAGTTTTCCCAGGGTATCCGGTAGCTGCCTGCATGATGATGGGGGAGGTGGTGGTCTTGGGAGTTGGAAGCTCCTTTTTGTTTCTGCTTGTGTTATCTTACTTTGGGACCATGGTTTAAGCCATGGCCACTGGCTGTTGATTTCCTCATTTCTGGAACAGCAAGACAGGCTAAAGCAGTGCTTCTTAACCCCAGGTCAATAACACAATCACCTGCAGAGCTTCGGCAAAAATAAATACAAACAACTAAACAGCAACATCCCGTGGACATGGGATATCCATGCCCAGGCCGTACCCCAAACAGTTAAATTAAAATCTTTCAGGGAGGCAGTCAGGTCAGGCAGTGGTCATTTAAAAACGTTTCCCAGGGATTCTCATGTGTGGCCATATTTGAAAACCACTGGGCAAGATGACGGACAAGGCCCCTATTAGCTCACAGCATCGTGCAGTCCTAGCATTTGAACGTGTAGACTGAGACCCTGTCGCCGTTAAGCTGTCCCATGAGTAGCGTGAGGGTCCCTGAGTTAGAGGTCAAAAGAAGTGGCTGGAATAGGAGGGGATTTAGCGTACAGAGTGCACACCAATGGTGGAACTGCTGTGGAGTTAAGAGCAGAGCTGTATTTACCTCGCTCCTGAGCACTCTCACCACTGACACAGGCTGGGGTGGAGCGTTAGGGAAGTCGGGGCTGCTTTCCCAGACCCCCTTGAAACAGGTGTGGCTGGGAAGCAGGACGAGCGGCCATTGGTTCCGCAAACATCCTCTGTTCCACTTAGTCTTTATTGAGGGCGCCCCATCTCTTGTTTTGGAGAGGAAGCCTCATTGCACTCCTTTGTAACACTGTAAATGTAGGAAAACTATTCATAAACGGGGCTGGCTAAGCAGACCCTGATTGACCGGTGAGAGGTGTGAATGGTACAATTATCTTAGTGCCAGTTGGGATCCACCAGCCCTGGTCTTCTCCCTCTCAGTGCCTGAAATCGAGTATTAAAGGCATGAATAGGAGGAAGAGGCTGGGAGGCATTAAGCTTCGTTCTTCTGTGACTGTTACGTTAATCACTGACTATCAGGCTGGCTGGGTTAATTGTTTTCTCCCCTCCTTCCTTTTTGACTCCTTCCCTTCCCCATTTAAAAATAAACATGAGCCCAAATGTACAGAGACGAGGGGAAAAAAGCAGATTTATGGATCTGTGTTCCTTTGGAAAGACAAACCATAAGAAAGTAAAAATACTAGTTCTGTTGTGGACGTTTGCAAGCTTGTGAGTGTGGTTTGGAGCCACTGTGGAGTTTGGTGGGATATGCAGGGGTGTGAGCCGCTGAATGTCTAGGAGAAACCTAAGCAGTGTACTCACAGATCTGCATTTCCAAATATCTATTGGCTGGCCCTATGGAAGCAAAACATCCAACTCACTGAGATACTGCAGCCTCTCCCCTTGCATTTCTCACCACGCAGACCACACATTCCATGGGGCCAGAATTGATGTCTTCAGGGTTTGTGGCTCTCCTTTTGATCACCTTGTTAGAAACACCAGGATTGTCGCTGGGCTTAATGGGAAGGAGAACACATTTCAGTCCTGTTCTGGTTCTTTTTACGCCTGTATCCTGGTTTTTCCTTCAGCTCACAGAGGAAGAGAGACTGTAGAAGAAATCTGACCCTGACCAAATACAGGTGCTCAGATTTGGAAGGTCTTTCTTGGTAGGAACATGCTGACCCCTTGGCTTTTTGGAGAAAAAACTACTGGATGGGTTTTCATAGAGCCTCCACATAGAAGAGAAATCACATTTGTTTGCTGATTAATTTGTCAGTTTTCCATGAGAACATTTTTCCTGCTTTATGTCACCTTACGTCCTCTGTGCTTAGCAGAATGCTCTCTGCACATGGGCACTGCTCAGAAATGCTGGTTGCTGATACAGATGACACTCGGAAATGAACGTGCACTGAGGATAAAGTTGACATTTATACCTTTTATGTTTCCATTTCCTTGCCACACAAGCACCTCTTGATGCTTCGGGTGAACTTTACTAAAGCTGTGTGTGGATGAGAGTGTCTTTAGTGCTAGTAGCTACAGGCAGACGATGAAAATATACCCATTTCTTAGTGCCTCACTTCTCTGAGCTTCATTTTACGTTGTGTTCAATGAGGGTATTTCTTCCAAAAGTTCTCACTCATCACTTATTATGCTTTTCCCCTTCCTTTCAAATTCCACGTAAATACTGTCCATCCCTCAATGTCCATCTCAAAGACTGTCTCCTCCACCAAGTCTTTCTTGACCTTCCCAGCTAGAAATAAGTCCTCCCAAGTCATTTGTTTATATACTGGTTTTATTTTGCCTCTGTTTGCAGCACCTTTCTCATGCTGGGTTTTGGGGCAAATCCCTAGGAGGGCTTTTTCATCTCATGTCCCTCAGTTACCTTCGCTGTTCTGGGCTTTCCGTAATAAATAGGGTAGTGGTTACTCACCTTCTCCCTTTTATTCTGTATCTCTTCGCAGAGATGCTTTGATTTCAAGATAAAATTCAGAGTTGGCTCTGAAAATTATGTATGGTCTTTTCACCACCATAGCAGGGCATCTCATTTATCGATAAATCTGTGTTTATGTACCTCAGTTTGCGTAACCTCAGTTAGAGGTTAGGGAAGGGTGTGAGAAGGTCCTGGCATTAGGTAGCCAGAAATTATAGATCATTTTGGAGGTAAATGGTGGAATGAAAATACTAAGAATTATTGCTGTTAGTTTAAATATAATAATTATCTAAAGGGAATTGCCTCATTTTTGCTTAAGACAATTTCAATTTTCTGTTGAAATTGGGCCTTGAATCGGCAATAGATATGCATGGTTCCATTATATCTATATGTCATATTCTGGGTTACGTTAACGTATGTTATCTCATTCAGTCTTTACCAGAAGGCTGACATTATTTTGTTTCTCTGATGAACAGAGTGAGGATTCGAGAGGACAAGAGCACATGGCTGTAAGCAGCAAGCCCGGAGTCCAGCTAAGGTGCTCTGGTTCTAACCCCTGGCTCTTTAAATTCTACAGAGCCGCCTCCATGTTAAAGGAGGTGAGGGTTTATGTGTAGAGGACCCGGGAAACAGCACGTACTCTGAAAGTTCAGCTAAAGTGACTTCCTTCTAGCTCCCTCCTCTTTAGGCTTTGCTCTCGGCCAAAGGCAAAGTTGTTTTCAAGTGGAAAAACGCAGCCTATAAAATAGCCAGTTTCTGGACCGTAATTTAATTTAGTGAGGACAGAAGGTGAGAAAGCCATGGCACCGGCAATCAGCATCTCTTTGATTTCACATGATGGTTAAGGCTTGGGCACCATCTTCTTAGCCTGTTCCTACCATTCTGTAAATATACTTCACCTCCAACTTGAAGACTCTACTTCCTTTAAGAGGAAACAGTCCTCCGCTCACTTAATCTTGGACATTTTGATGATTACCCATTTTCTCTTACCTATTTCTTTCTCAAACCCATTTGTAAACTACCACTTTGAGTGGAGCCTAATGGTTAAAGTAAGAGAATGGTGGTCAAGAATCCTGCTTCGTAGTTGTGTTTTTATTAGTGAGGGAACCCACTGTTATTGTTCTATGAGATACACTTGCTTCATTCCCAAAAGGGAACTCGTTTTGTTTCAAATATCTGCATTAACTATTGACTCAGAGGGCAGGTTATTTTTTTTTTAATAAAATAAACATACAAGACAAAGGATCAATTTCCTATATCTTTCTTTTTCTATTTAAGAAAAGAGGTTGTGGGGGCTTCCCTGGTGGCGCAGTGGTTGAGAGTCCGCCTGCTGATGCAGGGGACGCGGGTTCGTGCCCCGGTCAGGGAGGATCCCACATGCCGCGGAGCGGCTGGGCCCTTGAGCCATGGCCGCTGAGCCTGCGTGTCCGGAGCCTGTGCTCCGCAACGGGAGAGGCCACGGCAGTGAGAGGCCCGCGTACCGCAAAAAAAAAAAAAAAAAAAAAAAAAAAAGTAAAGAGGTTGTGTCTTGGTGCCACAGGGAGTTCTGGTACCTTACCGTCATCACATGCATATGGTAAAACTACTTTTCAGTAATTTGAAGCAAAGTGGTATTGAGGGAGGAACACTGGCCGAGGGGCCGGGAAGCCAGGTCCCATCTCAGCGCCGGGTCAGCGCTGTGGGCACTGAGGAACTTGGGCAAGTTACCCAACCTCCCTGAACTTGCGTCCTTACCTGTAAAATGAGGTCTTTAGGGGGAGACAGTGACTGTGTTGTGGGTCAAATGAGGAAACGTAAAGAATCCCCTCAAACCGTGAGTTTCATACGCACACGTGCAGTATCGTTGTTAGTAACTCCATCCTGCTCAACATAACAGCTTTGCAACGGCCTCCAGTGCCGTCCACGCACTCCCCGTGGGCAGGAGAAGAGAGGATCTGATTGGGGTGGGAGCAGGCAGCCGAGGCCCTGGCGTTCGGAATGCAGGGCAGCACCAGGCAATGAGACCTGTGGTTTTTAAGTCTTTGGTCTCTGTCTCCTCCTCAGGTTCTCTTTCACAGTATTTATCTAGAAAACTAGACAAAGGCTTGTCAGAAAGGAGAGCAAACTAATCTTTCTAGCTTTATGCGTAGAACCATTTTTTCCAGGCTTATCTTTTCTTGTTACACGGTCCGAGAAGAGGGCAGATGGAGATGGCGACGCAATCGGAGGAGAAGGCTAACGTGAAAGGCGGTCTCACGCTCCTGGCCTTTGCTCACGCCTCTTGATCTGGGTGCGGCGCCCTCCCGCCGCTCTCCTGTTCCGCCTTCAAGATTGTGCTCCAGGTCTTCCTGGCACCCCCAGGCTGGAGTCACTGCCCTCTTCCCGCTCCCACGGTGCCCTGGTTTGAAATGACTCTTGCTGTGTCTCCATCCCACCCATCGCATGGTGCGAATTTCTCAAGGGCAGAAAGCACCTCTGCCTGCTACCCCGTGTGCGCCCCGCAGAGTGCCGGCAGGGGGTGGGCGCGTACCAAATACCTCGTGGCGTGGTGTGAGCACTTACAAGCTCTGTGTTCAGTGCTTCCATGCATGAATGAATCTGACGGTCCCAACCTCCTCAGAGGCATGAATAGTTATTACCTACATTTTATGGGCGAGGATACTGAGGCCACGGAGAAGTGAAAACTCATGTAGCTCAAGTGGCAGAGCCAGGATTTGAACCCAGCCGTCTGGCTGGAGCTCACTCATGCTCTTAAGCTTTATGCTGCACAGCTTTGTAGTAAATTTTTATGGTTGACTTGAGCGGTCAGACACTTAGAAGAAACATATTGTGTGTCCGGTTCTCGGATGGTGGAGCAAAGAGAAGAGCCTGCACAGCAGAATTTGCAGGGTGGTTAGGACCACGCTGCCGAAGGGCTCCTTAGATATAGGACCCACCCAGGACCAGCTTCCAGAAAAGCCTGGGAATGTGTTAGTGTCCTCATTGTTGAGTTTTGCCGTGGATGGAGTGGGGTGTACTTCTCTGCTCCTTGCTGTCGTCCCCTTTTGGTTCCTTAAGGCTTCCTGGCCACCATCGGTGCCAGTGGCACTTCAGGGGTCCCTGGCGGCCTGCTGGACCGCACCCCCCCTCATCCTTTCTTACCGCAGTCTAACACGGTGGCAGGTCCAGGAAACAGCGGTGGAAAACAAGCACTCCGGAGTCAGACAGCCAGCGTTTCTGTTCGGCTCCTTTAGTTTACTGGGCAGATGCTTCACTTCTCTGTACCCCCAGATTCCTTACGTAGAAGGTGACATAGTCATAATTCTGGCCTTTCAGTCGTTGTGAGAATTAAGTGAGTTATTTCACTTTGAACAGTATGTGTCACAGAGTGAGCATTCAATAAGTAGTAACTACTATGACAGCCCCTGGGCCCAACTGAGTCAGAGCCAGTTTGGGGGTGAGGGTGTAATGCATAGTTGGCCCATGTATGGGGCAGTTGTTTCTGGCTTAGGGCTCTCCAGATCAAGACTGGCTTTGACTTCTTTGAATATCTCATCATATTATAGATGGCAAGAGAAGAAAGTACGGACAAGAGCTGACATGTTCCTAGAATATTGAGAGAATGTGAATTCTAAGTACAAAAAAAAAAAAAATGCAGAAGATACCCACAGATAAGCACCAGTTAACCAAGGATTTAAACGTTAACGTGAGCTTTGGGCAGAATGACCGCGAACTGATCAAAGAGAGGAAAAAATGAAAAGCTGTAAGGAAACCTGCACACAAACGAACAAAATTTGAGCAAGAAAGGGAAGTTTTCAGTGAAAGGAGGGAACAGAGGCCAAGACAAACCAAGTTGTTTCTAATAGTAACAATCACTTTCATTTCTGGAATGCTTCATAGTTTACCGAGGGCTTTCTCATATTTTTTTTTTTTTATAAATTTATTTATTTATTTTTGGCTGCGTTGGGTCTTCATTGCTGTGCATGGGCTTTCTCTGGTTGCGGCGTGTGGGGTCTACTCTTCATTGTGGTGTGTGGGCTTCTCATTGCGGTGGCTTCTCTTGTTGCGGAGCACGGGCTCTAGGCACGCGGGCTTTAGTAGTTGTGGAGTATGGGCTTCCGTAGTTGTGGCCCGCGGACTCTAGAGCACAGGCTCAGTAGTTGTGGCGCACGGGCTTAGTTGCTCCGTGGCATGTGGGATCTTCCCGGACCAGGGATCAAACCCGTGTCCCCTGCATTGGCAGGCGGATTCTTAACCACTGTGCCACCAGGGAAGTCCCTCTCATATGTTTTTTTCCCCAACACATTTTTTGATAGTCCCAGTGTAGGAGGAATTCTGGGCAGGAACTCTTATCCCCATTTTACAGATGAAGAAATTGAGGTACAGAGTGCTCTAGTGATTATACAAAAGTGTATAGTCGAGAAGAAAATAAAGAGATGGAACTCCATCTCAGCTTTTATGAATCCCAAATCCAGAGCTCGCTCTTCTTTGCCTCTACCTTGAGAGAGCCGAGGAGAGATGCTTGTTACCTTGGTTGAGGATGCCTGGAGGAAACCTGATAGGATAAATTTTCTTCTTAGAATTTACTCTAAGAAGAAAAATGACTTTGGTGGGCAGGTGAGCCTATTTAGAAAAAGTGAAGGTTGTGAAACCTGGAAAGGTCAGGTCAACATACTGTGCAAAAGATAGAAGAATTTGGGGCAAGGGAATTATCGTTTTACTTCTTTATATTTTTCTTTTTATAAAATTTCCACAATAAAGTGAATTATTGTCATATTCAGAAAAGATGAGGTAGGAAATTAAAAAATGAGAATTTTAATTATATCAGGAATCAGATAAAGGTAAAGGGGTAAAAATCATCACCATAAGGGTTAGAGGTATATCCTTACTTTCCTAGGATGTAGCTGGGAACTGGTTACTCACATACAGTCACACGTGTGGGTGTTTATGGGTACGTGTGTGTATGGGTGTGTATAATCTGGATTCTAGCATGGGTTAGGGAACACAAAACCGAGTTAAAATTGGGGGGGATTTTGAAACACTGCAGGGCAAAGCCTGCCATTTGAGAAAATCACAGAGGACTGAAAAGACATCTGAGGGCCAGCTCCTAACCTTTTTAAAAAAGAGATGATGGCTGGAAATTACAAACTCATAAGCATAAATGTTACATTGGAAAAAATATTGAACTTAACAGTCAGTTCCCAACACCTTGAAGTAACCATCAAAGTGGCTTTTTAAAGAGCAAACCCTATCAGAGCTGTGGTTTTCTGAGAAGGATGGGCCTGGCAGGCTGTGGGAGACTGATCTGTGTAATTAAGAAAAAGTAATGAAAGCTTTAGATTTGACTTCCCCAGAGATCCTACCTTTTAAACAGAAGAATGGGGTGAGTTGCATAGATGGTGCTCAAAAGGGAGTGATGGACAGTGGCTGCCGGCTCTGGCGATGCCCTGGAAGTGTGATGACCTCTCACCTGGGGGGACTTGAACTCAGCCTGTGCTCCGTCCTCGACAAGGCAGGGACTGAAGTGCTCTGCCTGCCTCTCGGGGGCTGTGCTCGTGGCTGAGGGCTGGGGAGGTGTTGCTCCAGGGTTGGCTCTGCAGCTGTGGTGCCCAGAACGGCCCCCTTTACAGCCTCCGCAGGCCCTGCTGCCACCCCGCTTCATCTTTGTCACCACCCTTCCCACTCCCGGTCCACACATGCACGTGATCAACGATTCCTAAAACGTGTGCTCTGGACCCTCTTCCTAGAAAAACCCACTTTCATGCAAACTCCCCAAATTGCACTCAGAGGATTAGGATGGATGCCGTGGACGCCGGGTTCAGAACCCCTGTCTAGACCCCGTGTCCAGGGCACACCCTGGCAAGTATTGCTCCACTTACCTGTCTCTGGAAGCGGGTGAGGTGTGGGGAAGAACTCCTTGATACCCCAACTCCCGTGTTCTTCCAGGATCAGCCAGCCTCGTGGGTTCATTTACAGAATGTTTATGAAGGCTTGAGGTCACGTGCAGGGCGCCGGGCTCTCTTTGCTGTGGAATCAGGCATCATGCCTGTGTCTCCAAGAGCCGACAGGCCAGGAGCTGAGACTTGAGCTGAGCCAGCCAGCACGGCCGCTCGGGAGGGGGGGATTCAGGTGCTTTGGAAGCGGTGGCTGCAATTCAGATGAGATGGGCATAAAGGAACCTCGGCTTGAATACTCCGGCTACTACCTCAGCCCTCTCCCAGGCGACCTCAGCTGACTCCTTGACTCTTGTCTGAGGCCCTGAGGACAATTTCTAGCCAGAGATGAGTTCTCCTTTGGGACCCCAGAGTGAGGATTTCTTAAGGCTTCTGAGAGGATCCCCCTCCCCTCCCAACAGAAGGGACAGTCAGTGGAGATAACCTTTTCGGATTCCCTCCTTACTCTTCCCTCCCGATGGGAGCTTTGTATTTTCTACTGGGTGTCAGGCAGTGCCTTTCCAAGATGCCTTGGGGCCAGCATCTTTAGGATTTCTAGGCTGGAACTGCTGTGGTTTTTAAACCAAAGCCAACCCGGATTTTGAATAGTGCCTCTGGAGGGAAGAACCGAAGCTCCATTAGCTCTGCCCACATCAGAAGACCACGAGAATGAAGGGCCAGGTCCTTGGCATCGAAGGGACTTGGGTTCAGAATCCTGACTGCTGCTTTGCCATCGAGTGACGTTGGATAAGGCCCTTTATTTTTTGGCCCTGGGCTTCCGGAACTCTTGTGTGAAGTGCAGGTTACGTGAAGGTTAGATGAGGCAAAGTATATAAAGTGCCTGGAACTTAGCTCCCTCACCTCTGCTGTCCACACCCTAGGAGCAGTGCCCGGGGGTTCTCGGTAGGGCAGCAAAGAGAAGTGATGCTCCTTGCTGGCCTTCCCCATTGTCTGTTTCTCCCACACAGATGCCTACCCCCACCTATTCCTCAGCAATGCTCCACCCTGGCTGTAGCACACACAGGAGGGACGGTGTAGAAGCTTGGGTGTGTTTGTGTCTACGTAACGAGGGAGACGGAGTGAACTGTGTGACACCCAGGGGCCCAGGATGCCCTCGGGGAGTGGGGAGCGCTTCTAAATCGGTCCTGAAGGGGCTCCTGAAGGGGCAATCCGGAGAGACCTGGGGCCGGGATCCTTGCGTTATTAGAGACAATGGCAGCAGCCAGGAGAGACGGAGAGAGACAAAAAAGAGATTGATGGAAGGAAAAAGAGGAAAGAGCCATATCCAGGAGCCCAACTTCAGTCAAGTTCTTTGGCTTCTCTTCTCCTTTGTGTGTCGAGGAGGAAAAATACAGGGAGGGGGAGAAAGTGGGAGAGGGAGGGAGGAAAGGAAAGGGACCTAAGGAGTTTCCCCTTCCCAGACCCTGGGGACGGGACTTGTGCAAACAGAATGCCAGTCTGACTGTAGTCCCTGGAGAGGGGGGCGCCCACCGCCCGCCCCGCTTCCCAGCCCGGCCGATGACAAGGATGGAGTCATCCACGGTTTTGGCAGACTTCCGGGGAGAACTGGAGAGCGACAACTGCTCTCCACCCTGGGAAGTTCTGTCTGGACTCCGGGGAGTTTTTGAGACTTCTTGGTGTGGAGGTCAGCCAGCCTGCCCACGGGCCGGCCCCTCCCGCGCTTCCCTGAGTGTCACAGTCGTGGCGATGGGCCAACCTGCTGTCCAGCAGACAAGTGCCGGCTGCAGCCTGCTCCGTGTACATCTCTGCCTTAGTCCTGCCTCTAAATGGTGGCAAACAGACATTTTGGGAAGGAATTCAGCATTATGAGTTCACAGAATGTCAAGCCTTCGGGGCAAATAGAAATCAATTTGGCCTTTTTCTTGGTTTTCGGTCATTTGCACCATGTTGCCTGCCAGTAACATAGGCAATTCAGGGTTAATCTTCTACAAAATGAATGCCGTGTGTGAAAATCTGAGTTTAGCGCCTGCAGGCTGGTGGGTTATTGGTCTTTGTGAAAGCCTCCCGTTTCCATGGGAGAAGGGATGGATATGTTTAAGGCCCTGGGTCCTATTCTCCTTTGGTACTGGAGTCGGGTGGGGGTGACGTGGGTGTGGAGGCAAGGACCCCCTCCCTGTGCTCCCGCCGGGTTCCTCGGTGCCGCTGGGCTGCAGCCCAGATGCAGCTGGAGGACAAAGCTGCTGCCAGGGAAAGCCGTGCTCCCTGCTGCTGTGTGTGCAAGAGCCAGCCCAGTGCACGTGTGTGTGTGTGCGTGCGTGTAAGACAGACACAGACAGAGACAGAAAGACGGAGAGAAGATGAGAATATGAATGAAAAATCATTCCTTCGCAGGGTACAAGGAGCCTTAGAGAATGTTCCCTGGGGCACCGATTCTGATTTCCTACTCAGGCACCAGGTGGTTCTAACGTACAGCCGGGCTTCCGGACCCGCCTCGCTGGTTCCTCTCGCACACCTGCTCCTTTGTCTCCCGTGTGCAGGGTGCCGCTTCCCCTCCTGCAGTGCCGCTTGCAGCATCTACTGTAGGAGATCCAGTGCCCGGTTTCTGGAAACTCCTGGCCATTCTTGTCTGCCAGTCCAGTGGACCCATGTTTCTAGAAGACGTGGTGGCTTGATTAAATAAATGCTCTTAACCCTGTAATTTTATGCACACAGCTCTTCATGCTGTGGAAGTAGCTGTTCTTAGATTTGTTATTGTAAGTGGATTGTTCAGATTGCCCAGAGGGAAAGAACTTTCTCTAATTTTAATAGAACAAGTGTTTATTTAGCTCTTCACTTAAAATAGTCAATGTTTTTGCTTTTTGTTCCTCTTTCTACTATATTTCAAAATATACACTAAAGAAACTTTGAAATATGTTGGATTCATGGGTCCTTACACGTTTCCATGGCGCGTCAACCCCTTACCAGCTGAGGTGCATCCTCCACTTAGTCTACGTTGCACCTCCATCCAGATCTCCAGCAACGTTCCGTCCCTAAATTATCGTGTCTTTCTCACCCACTCCCCCAAAGACCTCGATTCACCTTCTTTGTGACCTTCAAGCATTGCTTCCTCCATTTCACTTCGATCTGACTTGCCATTGTGGAACCCCTGTTGCTCCCCTCCCCTCCCTACTCTGCCACCGAGGTTTCATCTCTCTATTTTAATTTCTCCATCAGTGACCCATCAGCTTGCCGTCGTATCTGCTTTATCTGTTCTGTCACTCATACGACTAAGGGCGGATGAAAAAGTCCCAGAAGTGATCTCACCCATCATGCTCAGGGTCCTTCCTTCCAAAACACCATCATCACTGAAAGATGGGGTGACCAGCCTCTGTCTTCGAGCCCCAGAATCACATGCTTGCCTTGTCCTGAAAACATCACCTCCCTGAGCATTCGCTCCAAGCCCCTGCTCACAGCTGATGGTCTCCTGACACTTGGCTGAAAGAGTCAACACTCTCTGATGTACCTGTCCACAGTCCTTCTCTTTTCAACACAGACAGGCATGTCTGTGTTTTGTTTGCTGGAAACTGCAGAGGGGCCTCTGTTCCATCTTTCACAACTTCAACAGGCTTCGTTTCTGGCCCAGTCCATCTTTTCATTAGGAGTTTTGCTGTCACGCTGAAGGCTCCTACTCTCCTGAAATCACGAAAATCTGTCTTCACACTTTTTCTTCACTGCTGCTTTCAATGTGGTTGCCCTAAATCTTTATCCAAAGCAAAATTCATTTTTCCCCCAACCCAGCTCCTCTTTCTGAGGTCTCCATTTCTTTCTCCCGGAGCCTCAGGCCTGGCACTTCAGGGAGATTGTGCATCTCCCTTATACCCTCTCTTCAGCCCTGATGGACTCTATGGAATCTGTCTTCAAAGTGCTTTCGTGTATGATTCCTCCTTTCCGCAGAAAAAGCAGTCAAGCCTTGTGGTACACATCAGGGACCTTGGAGCCAAACTGCCTGACAGGGACTTCCCTGGCGGTCTAGTGGTTAAGACTCCGCGCTTCCACTGCGGGGGGCATCGGTTTGATCCCTGGCTGGGGAACTAGGATCCCACATGCCACGCGGCCAGAAAAACAGACAAACTGCCTGACATTGCCAGTTCCTAGCGGTGGAACCTTTGAAAAATTGTGTAACCTCTCTGAGTCTCTGTTTCCTTACTTATATAATCGGGATAATAATAGTATAGCTGCTTCAAAATGTTTTGGCCTTAAATCAATAAATACCTATGAAGTACTTAAAACAGTGCCTGGCACACTGCGTGCGTTCAACAAATAAATGTTAGATGTTACCATGATGTCACATCAGTGGTTCTCGATCAGGGACCATGCAGCCTCTTGGGGGACACTGGGCCACGTCCGGAGCCAGTTTTGAATTTCACAACTGGGAGAGAGGGAGGCTACTGTCACTTAGTGGGGGGAGGCCCCGGATGCTGCTAAACGTCCTGTAATGCACAGGACACACCAACCCAGAAACAACAATCCAGCCCTGATGTCAGTAGTGTCGCGGGTGAGAAACACCACTCTACATCTTGGCTCCAGGCTCCGCCACCATTTTCTCAAGGTGTAATCTAGTGTCCATTTCTGTTTTATTTCTCAAGCCTCAAGTCTTTGGAAGACTCATTTTATCACCTGGCTTCAGTGGCAGACTGATTCTGATGGTTCTGCAGTCTCCATGTCCAGCACCCTAATTCTGTCTCCAGTGGTTTCTCAGAAAAATCTCCCCTGGCCCACCCTCCCAATATCAGAAAATGTTCAAGGAAAAACATTTCTTTAAACAAGACCCAGTGTTCCTGTCCCTTCTCCATTCAAATGGCCACCCTCTCCCAACATCCCCCGTTGCCAGTGGCACACCATCCTGGCACTGGTTCCCACTGGCTGTCTCTCCCAAAGACCCCCTCTCCAGCCCACGCCACCTTCTGCCACTTCTTCCTCTGAACTGTTTCCTTTGATCCTCATTTCCATTTCCATGGCTACTGTCTAGCACAGGACTCTGGCTGGCTTCCCCACCTCCCTCCTTGCCTCCATCCTCCACGCAGCTGCTGGAATTGTCTTCATTAAACACTGTTTTCCTCTGCTCAAGTGTCCACAGTGGGTCTCCATTACCACTTACTAGCAAAAGGAAATTCCCCACGAAGCCCATTACAGCCTGACTTCCCTGTCGCTTGGGGCCCCCATTCCAGCGGCCACCAGCCTTTGTACTACTCCCCTGCAAGGTCGCTGGGCGCTCACCTGTCTGAGCCCCTCCTGTCCTGTCTCTGCACCTTGGCGTGTTATAATTTCCCTCCGTGGAAAGCCTTCTTCTCTCCTTTTTGCCCAGTCAGGTCCAACCAACACCTCTTTCAAAAGCTGGCTCAATTTTGAACTCCCCTAGGAACCTTCCCGAATAACCCACCAGATTCTCCTTGTTCTATTACTGCAGATCTCATTTGGGTCTTAAGTACTTACTAGATTTGGCCTATGTTAATGTACACCTGCTGGTGTGTATAAAGAATCCCTAAGTGTTTTGGAAGCTTTTCCAAATGTGCATGTTTCATTCCCCCCACCTTTTTTGGGTAGTACCTCTTTTTTTTTTAACATCTTTATTGGAGTGTAATTGCTTTACAACGGTGTGTGTTGTACCTCTTTTTTTAAAGCTAATTCCCACAGCCCAAATAAAGTGCACTAGATATAGCCGGACTTCAATAAATGATGTCTCTGTAACTGCCTTTTTTTCCCCTCAAAGCCTAGGAGGAACTCCAAGAGCATATTTTATGGGTGACTTTAAAATACCTGCTCTTCTCTTTGTGGTTTTATTGGTTTTGGGAGGAAGAGGAGGAGGAAGAAGGAGAGGGAGATCTGGGTTTGCCAGACACAGGCAACAAAATGGCTCAGCTAGAGAGGCGGTCAGTGGGAGCAAGGATGTGGCTGTGGGAAAAACACACCAGTGCCATGGCCTGGGCACTTGTAACGGAGATGCTCCATGGGGATAAGGGGGAGAGGCAGGAATCCTAAAACACTGTGCACTACAGATCTTTTAACTTATGAGGGTAACATCTAGCTCTTGTTTAGCATTTTGCAGCAAACAGCAATTTTTTTTCCAGTTTTTTTTTTTTTTTTGCTGTACGCGGGCCTCTCACCGCTGTGGCCTCTCCCGCTGCGGAGCACAGGCTCCGGACGCGCAGGCTCAGCGGCCATGGCTCACGGGCCCAGCAGCTCCGCGACATGTGGGATCTTCCCGGGCCGGGGCACGAACCCGTGTCCCCTGCATCGGCAGGCGGACTCTCAACCACTGCGCCACCAGGGAAGCCCTTTTTTCCAGTTTTGTTGAGAGATAATTGACATACATCAGTGTGTCAGTTTTAGGTGGGTGATGGTTTGATCTGCATATATTGTGAAATGATTACCACAGTAGGTTCAGCTAACATCCATCTTCTCATATAGACCTAATGAAAAGGAAGTAGAAAGGAATAAAGGAAAAAAAATTCCCTTTGGGATGAGAAGTGTCAGGACTTACTGTCTTAACTTTCTTATATATCATGAAGCGATGTTAGTTTGATTTAGGAGGTAGATGAAAACATTCCATTCATCAGCCGAGGGACTTGCCAACCTGGGTCTCCTGCCTGTTGTAAACTCAGGTTCTCCCCACTGGGCCTGGTGCTTCATCTTACTCCGTAAGGTAAGGCTTTAGGGGTCACCTATCCAGTTCAGTGCCCTTATTTTAAAGGTCGAGCTGCTGAGTTATTTCCTCCTGGCACTGAAGTCCATGATAAGTAAAGCTGGGCCCTGAATTAACTCCCAATTAGTGCTCTTGTCACTGTATCACCAACACTACATTTTAGTCCTAATTAAGGTGCCAGTAGACCTCTTCATGACAACCTTAATACCAGCGCTGTCCAGTAGGACTTTCTGCTGTGATGGAAATGTCCTGTATCTTTTCTGTCCAATGCAGTAGCCACTGTGCACACATGGCAAGTGTGACTGGAGAATTTAAATTTAAATGGTCACAGGGGGCCAGTGGTTCCACATTGGACATCACAGCTCTAGATTCAGTATTTCCTTATGCTTGTCAGAGTTAGTAATTTGCCTAATCTGGGTCTTTACCTCACCTGCCTTCCCTTCTTACCTGCTGGGAGGTCCCAGGCAACCATGAGGAACCCAAAGGTGGGAGCTTGCTGGGGACCAGCATCATCAGAGCCTGTAGAAGAGAGAAGAGCACCCAGAGCTTCCTGCTGTCGGGTGGGAAGTATTTTCAGAGAAGGAACCACCAGTTCCCAGGTCCCCTCCCTCCCAGCAGCCCCAGGCCAGCTCAGCACTCACACCTGGGGGGCCTTGGCCTCTTCCTGAGGGGGTCAGGCCGAGCGGGGCTGGACCGTGTGTCAGCGCTGGCGTGAAGGGGGCTCTGACGTGGCGATGTGGCAGTTCACCAGCCTCCTCCACGTGGTCCCCTGTTACTAAGGAGGTGCAGATGAGTTCACTAGGTGCTTCTGTCTCTAATTTCTACCGAGACACACCTCAGAAGTCCCTTTGGTTGAAGCCTTTCTTTACATCTCTCCACCTCTCTCGTGTGTTTGTGTGTGTCAGCGTGTGAATACACATACTTTCTTCCCATATCTTGCATTGCTTTAAAAGTCCTAGTATTTACTGAGGCTGGACCCCCAGAAGAGGCTCCCAGAGGCAGACTTGTTGCTGCCAAGTCCAGTGGAAGAATCAGAAAATGACCCCCCCACCCCCCGCCCCATTAGAATAGCTAATGAAAGTGATAGGTTGATGGTCTGGCCTGGTATGACATGACCCTCTCTTTGCCTCTTTCTTTCCCCTTTCTTGTTCACATATTCTGCTTAACTTGAATTTTAATCTAATTCATTATTTATGCCTACAAGGAAAAAAAATACTGAACTCTCTTTACCCGATGGGACAGAACGCATTGGGAGCTCTCACCCTCCATAAATGGAATCTGTTTACACGTGGAAATGGAGGGGAGAGGGAGAAAGAACTTTCTTCAGAAACTCAGTCTTTAATTACAGGACCAGAGGGAGGATTCTGAGCTCTGATTTTCTGAGTCCAGGGAAATTGTAGAACAAGATAACCTTGACATTAACTGTTTAAGGGACATGGATGCTACTCATCCAGGTAGAAATGTTTCCTTTTGCTCCTTATTGCCATGGATGTTTATAGGAAAGTAGAAGTTGGTACTTCTGCGGCTCGTGGGCTTTCTGGTGAATCCTCAGGAGACACTCCGGGTTTTGCCCATTTTGTCACAGCTGGTTGCTGGGCAGACAGATGTGACACCACCCAGGGCATCCAGGGTCCATACGGAATGAACAGTTGGAGGCAGTGACTTGGAGAACAAGGCGCTGGGTTTCAGACTGAGGCGTTTCAAACAGAACCAGGGAGGGAGCATTCAGGGCAGCTGTGACCAAGAGTTATTGCCTTGATAAGAGATTTTTGCAAACTTTTCTCCCAGGAATGTGGAATTTAAGAACGGAACTCAAATTGCCATGAGTTGTCTTTTAAGTCAGAGATCTAATTGCATCTGCCTTCTCCAAAACCTTTCCTGGATCATTTTTGCCTGCAGACTGAAGTCCTTGCTGTCTCTCCTCTGCTCTCATCGTTGACAGGCCCTCGACAGACTTCCTTGCCTTTGCTCCAAGGGTTCATCCTCCCAACCCCCCTACCCCTGGCTTTGTCAGAACTCTAGCCATTCTTCAAGGTCCCATTGGAATTCCACCTCCCCTAAGAAGCCATCCCGTATCCTGAAGGCGACACTTTCTCCCGTCTGCAGTCTTATGTATCCCTCTCTATCCTCTCCATGGTGCTCGTCACTGCCAAGTCTGCTTTCAGATTATTAATGTATGTGTCTGACGCCACCACTGGATGGTGGGCCCCTGGATGGCCCGGCTGCCTCTGTTCGTCTTCATATTCTGCACGGAATCCAGGAAGGTTCATTGCATAAAGTAGGCACATTAAATGGAGGTGTTCTTTGTTTCCTAGCTGAATCTGCTGGCCGCTTACTTTTAGTTCTTCATTTGCCTTTTATACCTGATTCATTGTTTCTAAGTATTGTGTAATCTATCCAGGCCCATTGTGGATTCAGGAAAGGGAAGAGAGTGGCCCCTGTGTCTATAATGAATTCTGCCCAGTTCATCTCAAAATCATTCAGATGCAGAACTAATTTTAGCTAAGGAGAATAAATACATTTTGCGCCAGTTGGAACTTGTTTCCTGCTTTTTAAAATCATCAAAGTAAAGTTTCACATTTGAATACAATCGGCCCTTTGTATCTTAGGGTTCCGCATCCATGGATGCAACCAACTGTGAATGGAAAATTCCAGAAAGCTCCAAAAGGCAGAATTTGAATTTGCCGCTCACTGACAACTACTTACATGGCATTTACATTGTATTTACAACTATTAACATAGCATTTCCTTTGTATTAGGTATTATAAGTAATCTAGAGATGATTTAAAGTAGACAGGAAAATATGCATAGGTTTTATACAAATACTATGTCATTTTATACAAAGGACTTGAGCATCGAGGAACTTTGGTATCTGCAGCGGCAGGGGGTTGGGGGAGTCCTGGAACCAACCCCCCTTGGATACCCAGGGATACTCTGTTCAGACAGAACCAGGTTAGCGATTTAGGCAAGATTCTAAGTCTGCTGCAGATGTGTGGTAAGGCTTCAGTTCTCGTTGTTAGCCTTTAAGAATCTTTTTTTTTTTAACTAAAAAAAATTTTTTTTCTTATAATTTTATTGGAGTATAGCTGATATACAATGTTGTGTTAGTTTCAGGTGTACAGCAAAGTGATTCAGTTATACATATATTCATTCTTTTTTAGATTCTTTTCTCATGTAGGTTATCACAGAATGTTGAATAGAGTTCCCTGTGCTAGACAGTAGGTCCTTGTTGGTTATCTATCTTATACATAGTGGTGTGTGTGTGTTCATCCCAAGCTCCTAATTTAGCCCTCCCCGCCACGTTTCCCCTTTGGTAACCATAAGTTTGTTCTCGATATCTGTAAGTCTGTTTCTGTTTTGTAAATAAGTTCACTTGTATCTTTATTTTTTTAAATTGTATTTTACATATGAGTGATATCATATGGATATTTGTCTTTCTGTGTCTGACTTACTTCACTGAGTATGATAATCTCTAGGTCCATCCATGTTGCTGCAGATGGCACTATTTCATTCTTCTTCCATGGCTGAGTAATATTCCATTTGTATACATATAAATATATACATATATATATACATATATATGCGTATATATATACATACCACATCTTCTTTATCCATTCCTCTGACGATGGACATTTAAGTTGCTTCCCTGTCTTGGCTATTGTAAATAGTGCTGCAGTGAACATAGGGGTGCATATATCTTTTCGGATTATGGTTTTCTCCAGATATATGCCCAGGAGTGAGAGTGCTGGATCATATGGTAGTTCTATTTTTACTTTTTAAGGAACCTCCGTACTGTTCTCCATAGTGGCTGTATCCATTCACATTCCCACCAACAGTGCAAGAGGGTTCCCTTTTCTCCACAGCCCCTGCAGCATTTACTGTTTGTAGACTTTTTGATGGTGGCCATTCTGACTGGTGTGAGGTGATACCTCATTGTACTTTTGATTTGCAGTTCTCCGATAATTAGTGACGTTGAGCATCTTTTCATGTGCTTTTTGGCCATCTGTATGTCTTCTTTAGAGAAATGTCTATTTAGATCTTCTGCCCGTTTTTGATGGGATTAGCCCTTAAGCATCTTTAATGTTATTTCAGGGTATTGGTTTTGGAGGTGCATTTTCCTAAACTATGTTTCTGAATGGTATTTAGATTGATTTACAGGTCAAATCCTGTTACAAGAAGTAGCTTGAACATGAAAACCTCTCTACTACCAAAGAATGCTAGGTCTAAAGATGTTAACTCATTTGACTCAAATAATATTCGATTGAATAGAATTTTTGGATTTAAAATTTATGATCAAATTGTAGTTTACTGCAGTATTTCATTTCCTTTAAATATCTTAAAGACGCTGTGTTAAATCTGCAATCAATTTTGTTAATCTCTTGGGATGGGAAGGAGACAAGGGGATGGGTGAATTTGTGGAGGAATCATCTCACAGGCAGACCTCGGAGATATTGCAAGTTTAGCTCCAGACCACTGCTATCAAGTGAGTATCGCAATAAAGCGAGTCAAATGATATTTTTGGTTTCCCAGTGCATATAAAGTTACATTTACACTGTACTGTAGTCTATTAAGTGTGCAATAGCATTGTGTCTGAAAAAATGTACAAACCTTAATTACAGAATACTTTATTGCTAAAAAATGGGCACCGTCATCTGACAATGCAGGGTTGTCACAAACCTTCAATTTGTGAAAAACACAGTATCTGTGACTCACAATTAAATAAGGGTGTCTTTGTATGCACCTGAAAGGAGAGAGCACCAGCCTGCCTCTCCCTCTCTCTATCAGCTCCATCATGAAGGCATTTCTCTAAAGTGGAAGCTTTCCTCTTGATGGGATACTTGGCAGGCTCATTGCACAAGGTTGTTTTTTTTTTCAGTTTTGGAACAAACTATGCTCCTTTTATGTCATAAGATTTTTCCCCCCCTTTAAAGAAGAAAAAAGAAGAAAAAGTTTATTTTCCTCTGGTTTTGAATGGCCCCAATAGTTCCTCTGATTGTGATGGCACTCAGTCTGCAGATGGCCTGGCTTCCTTGTACAGGTCCAGTGACAAACACCGTCATGCTTTTATGTAGAGCTGAGAAGCCAGAGCTGACCCGAGTGTGGTAACGGGGCTCTTACACTCCCCTGGTGCCTGAATCCATCCTCCGTCTCACCCTCAGCAGAACGTCAGGGGCGAGCATTGCCGCGGACAGGCTCCTACTGTTTAGCCTGGCTAGTTCCCTTTGTTGAATCATGTAGCAAAATTATGTTTGATTGTGATGGTCATTTTTTTTTCTAAGTGCTGAGGTGAGACTCATAATCAAGGTCAATGTGGGTTAGGTCTGAACCTAGTAGGAAGATTATATCTGAAAGATAAAATCATAGAAGGCTAGTGCTAAAAGGGACCACTCATTTGTGTGGTTGAGGACACCAAGACCCATGCACTAAGCAAATGTCAAAGAATAAAGCTAGTGTCTGATCCAGGGCCAGAGCTCAGGCACCCTGGCTCCCATATTCCACATCTCTGTAAAGACTACATCAATGATTGACATGTGTTTTTGATCCCACGTTTTGCTGAGTAAAACATTTTGGAATATTTATCCCCAATACGTGTATATTTATTACATAGGAAAACAGAGTCCGCATCAGGTGGTTAGAACGGGAGAATTTAATATGGGGAATTAGTTACAAAGGATTGGAAGAGCTGACGTGATAAATGGGGCATGGCCGCACATCATCCCCAGATCAGCAAAACAGGAAGTCAGTATCGACCTTTGAGTCACAGGGAACATGATGGAAGCTGTCCATTGGGAGCTGGAAGGCATGGTGGCTGCTTAGCCAAGAACAGAAGCCAAGGAGGAGATACAGCCCCTGAGATGTGCTGACCAGAATGGAATATCCTAGCTTCTTCTCTCTTCGGCACCCCCTCCATCTCTGGGCAGTACCTTCATTGTTTAAACCTAGCCGGAGTTGGGACTTCCCTGGTGGTCCAATGGTTAAGACTCCGTGCTTCCACTGCAGGGCACATGGGTTTGGTCCCTGATTGGGGAACTAAGATCCTGCAAGCTAGCAGGAGTCTATGGCCGCAGAACCTGGGAAAGATGGTCTGCAGGGTGTGGCCCCTACCATCCAGGGCAGTGGAGAAGAAGGGCTGGGGGACAGATCTCAGAGCCAACAGGAAAACGGAGGTAGATTACTTTCCAAACCGGCCCATGCTCTTCTGTGGTGTGACCTGGCCACTCCCCATTATGGGTGGAGCCCAGTCCCCTCCCCCGTATCTGGGCAGCGTTATGACAGCTTCCGCCAGTAGGGTCTAGAGAGAGACCCTAGGGGACATCTGAGATGAGGTTGGAAAAGGCCACGTGGCTCCCACTTCGTTTCTAGGTTTGCTTGTTCTCTGGACCCCCCAGCTGCAGGGTGGTGAGAAGCCACCTGCAGAGGCCACTTCAGTGCTCCAGGCCACGGTCCCTGCTGAGCCCAGTGCCAGCCATATGGTCGAGAAGTTCCAGATGATTCCAGGACCCAGCCCTTGGAATCACCTCCCAGCTGCTTGAGTCTTTCCTACTAGGCCCCCAACGTTGTGGGTCTGAGACAAGCAATCCCTCTGTACCCTATCCAAACTCGTAACCCTCAGAATTTGTGAGCATTAATAAAAGGACTGTTTTAAGTTTTGGAGTGGTTTCTTATTCAGCCATCTATAACTGGAACACAAGTGACCAAGATGTTTATTTAGTATGTAATTATATGTGTATACTGTCTAATATGTGGCGTCCATTATAAAGCACACACAAAACCAGAAATTAAAAACGGGTGAGATAAACTTAAATGTAAATAGAAGTTCTCACATTTTCTTCCCATGCCTAGTGAATGGTCTTGCCTAGATCCTGGGATTTGGGAGAGCACACATTATTCTATACATTTGATACACGGCCAGGGGAGGACAGAATCTGATTATATCTGGTCTTCTAAGTAGCCAATGACTACTCGAGCAATCTGTGAGGAAGAAAGATTGGGGGGAGGGCAGTGTTAGGGGAAGGACGTGATGCAGAGGTGCCCAGGGAAGGTAGACAGTAAGGAGAGGGTCAGGTAAATGTCGCTGAAGGAGAGATTCTATGAGATGGAAGGCAAGGCTGCCAGACAGGAGATTTAGAGATTTGTCCTGAAACAGCATGAGGCTCCGGGAGTGTTGAGTTTCATTTCTACAAAGCCGTTCTCGACCATCACCATCTCCCAATGTGCATGCCTGTGGACACTGTATAATGGTTAGCGTATAGAGATGTGTTACCGTCTCACTAATGCAAAGGGGACTATTACTGAGAACTGATTCTAGAGTTGAGTGCCTCAGACATCTGAATCTTTCTAGGAAGAGATTTGGGTGGAAACTTTTTTCGAGTACCTCTCATTCCCTTTAAGGGACCTCTAGTGTATTCCGTATGTGCACACAATATGCACATATAGACACATACTTACAGCGCTTATGTACATTTTAATCCTTACATCATTGTATACATGTCATCCTCCCCCCCGCCCAAAGGAAAAAATCAACAAAGGTCTTTGGAGTTTTCCTTTCATGCTGCTATACATACATGGACCTACTGATAACATAAAATGTACTTATATAGAAAACCTGTACAAATAAACGTATCTAATCTGTTGAGGGGAATTAATAAAGAAAATGGATTTTTTCCTCCCTTTCCTGACTTAGTCTGCATAGAGGCCAATTATCACCTTCTTCCTATGAATTCCCTTTTAGGAACCGTGCAAGTCACCAGATGTACTGTGTGGCCAGCACTGTTACGGGTGTGGTTTCAAAGATGAATGAGACTCAGCCCCTGCCCTAGAGGAGCTTGCGGTCCAGAGGGAGAGACGGACAGATGATGGCAAGAATGTTCTGTGCGGTGGGCGCTGTGATGGGAGTGGGTGCAGTGTGCGCTGCTCGGGAGCGTGGGATGGTCACTTAGTTTCCATGAAACCTCCCTAGAGTTTTGACCAAGGGGGACAGTTATGCAGCTCTGTCAACCATGATTTGCATATGCTTGGCTTTTGGATGCAGTGAGCTTTCTACAAACAGACTGGATTATTTGACTTGAATATCTGTTAATGAGGCAAGCTGATTTGCCCAAGGGGACCTCTTCACCCCTTACATTGAGGCCAAATGCTTTTCACATTGGATTTTCTTACTCGGCCTATAGGGTTCCCATCTCCCCCACTCCCCCCCGGCATGAATTCTCTCTGGCCAGTCTACCAAGCAGAGAGACTGTTTGGGACTCACTCTGGTTTTTCAGTATTTCCAGTTCATTCCTGGCCTTGGCCGGTTCGCATACAGAAGGTTTCTTGTCCCGTGTCTAGGGTTGACAGATTTAGGGAATTAAAACACATTAACAGTTCAGTTTGAATTTCAGATACACAATAATTTTTTTTCGCGTAAATCTTTTCCAAGTATTTCAGTCTTTGCATACTTATACTAAAAATGTTTGTTGTTTATCGTTGAAATTCAAATTTAATTGGGTGTCCTGTATTTTGCCTGGAAAGCCGTATCACCACTCTCCCTTGGCTTTACTCTTGAAATGTTCACAAGGGAGTGGGAAATGTCTGCAACTTTTCTCTCTAGAAGCACCCCTTCTGGAGAGGAGATTTCATCCTTTGTTTTCCTCCCTCCTGGTCCAGTTTAGCTTTTTTCTATGCCGTGGGTGGCTCGGCCTGTCAGTCAGAGCAGCTGTGCTGAGCTTGGTTCTGCTCGGGACCCTGGTGATATTAACCATCTGGCCCTTGGCTGAACTGCTTCTGCCCAAGTGATATTGTACCTAAAGCTTACTTTGTCCCACAGACTTCAGGTAGAAACTCTTTATAAAGAATTGTGTCTGAAGCCTGAGTCAGAGCCAGGGGTGTAGGTATAGGGAGCAAAGGGCATTCACAGTCAGGCAGGGACCTGAGACACTTAATCTGACACATCAGAAACCCGTTTTGTTTATTTCTTCATGGGGCAAGTAGCTTCTGGATTGGCAAGAAGCCAAGTCCACGCAGCACCAGTATTGAGCTTGCCGTTCATGCCAGACACCGTGCTACATGCTTTCATGCATGTTCTCATTTGATCCTCACACTAATTTAATGAGGTGAGTACTCTTATTACCTTCATTTTCCAAGTGAGGCAACAGGCTCAAAGCAGTGGAATCACTTGCCCAAAGTTCCAAGTAAGTAGGCAAGCTGGAATCTGAACCCCAGTTAGTCCTGGGTTCCCACTTTGAACTCTGATGCTTAGGCCTGGGCTGGGGGTCTCAGTAGACCTTTGTGGGTTGATTTGTCTGCCCTGTTTTGATGATCTCTAACAAGGAGGGACCCATTACACCCTCTTCAGTGACTTCTGGTGTGGGAGGCCCCATTTTTTCAGGCATCTCTTTCATATATAAATATGAGGTTTTCTATCCACAGTAGAAAACCATTCCTGGGGCTTCCCTGGTGGTCCAGTGGTTAAGACTCCACACTTCCAATGCAGGGGGTGTGGGTTCGATCCCTGGCTGGGGAACTAAGGTCCCATATGCTGCACAGTGCGGCCAAACCACGCCCCCCCCCCAAAAAAAAAAAACCAAAACATAAAACCATTCTTCAGCATCAGTGGAAGAAGCAGACTGATCAACATTTCTGCATAAAGTGGAAGCTCTTCAGTTTCCTCCAGCCACCTCTGGTCTTTCCTCTTAGGTTCTGTAATCAACATCACGATCAAAGGTAATTCAAGTGCCTATTTCCTAACGTTTAGTACGCTTTTTTGCTCTCTCTTTTTTTTGTTTTTGTTTTGCGGTACGCGGGCCTCTCACTGTTGTGGCCTCTCCCGTTGCAGAGCACAGGCTCCGGACGTACAGGCTCAGCGGCCATGGCTCACGGGTCCAGCCGCTCCACGGCACGTGGGATCTTCCCGGACCGGGGCACAAACCCGTGTCCCCTGCATCGGCAGGCGGACTCTCAACCACTGTGCCACCAGGGAAGCCCTGTTGCTCTCTTTTGAATTCCTCATCAATTACATGTATTAAGTGCATAGTAAATATGAATTTGATTGGCTTGGATCTTACATATTCTGTACTGCAAGCACAGCATAGCCTGGTACATATCAAAAGTTGGGTGGTGTTTTTCTGGTTCCCTTTGAGTTGTGTCCATCTCTTGTTTGCTTTGCTGCCTACCGATGTGCACGACATTGAATGTACCTTCTTCTTGATGTTGTGGTTTGTGATCTTACTCAACAATACCTGAACATGTACACGAATTAAAGGGTTTGTTAATAATCCTGTGTCCATCATGGGATGCCTGACCCCCTGGTATAGAGGCCAGTGACAGTGTAGATGTCGTATGTGGCGTGATCATAAAAGCACAGCGCTCTGCACAGCTGAAGCCCCCCGCCCCCCACCCCCCATGCCAGCGGCTCTGAGCTGCTTGCAGACACCCCTGCAGCTTTCATACTTTAAGTCCTGTAAAGACTTCAGGAGGCCCTGTGGTCCCTCTGGTTGAGTAGTTCAGATTGAAGGTCTTGGAAATCTGAGGCAGCCCTGGGAAAGGAGGAACAGAGAGGAAAATTTCTGCCCTTCGTCTCAGAGAGCCTGGATGTGGGAGAACTCTGGGATTGCAACAGTCGGGAACTCTTTTGAGATTCCTCTGTAGCGGCGATGAGCTTCTGAAATGGCTTTCACTTAGCTGAGGATTGCTTGCTGTCCAGGTCGAAATGAGGATCAGCACCTACCTTCTCCCCTGATTTCTCTCCAGGAGCTCTGGGTTTTTTAGCTTGTGGACTCAGCCCTGACCTGGATTCCTGAGCGCTCTTGGGGCTGAAGCAAGGATCCCCGATGTCCAGAAAGCACACAGATATTTCTGCTGTCACCTGTTACAGGGAGAATTGGCCTGCTCTGCTGGGTACCTGAGATATAGGGAAAGTAGTAGGATCTCTGGGAGCACCCTCTAAAGGGTCAGTCAGCTAAACTCTCCTTTCCCAGGCACTTAGTTGTTTCAAAGAAAAAGTGGTCTGCGGCAGTATGGCAAGTCTGTGGTCCCTGGGTTGCCTGAGTAGCTGCTCATCAAAGTGCCAGTGACTCCAAGTGGCCCCTGTGTCCACAGAATTCCCATTATTCTCATTATTCACTGACTGGCTTCCTTACATTGAGGGCTGCCTAGGGACCACACCTCCTGAGTCTTTCCTGTGAATCAAGACGCACCATCTTTGGTTACGCTGATGGCATTGATGTAACCTGCATTCAGAGGAATTTCATATTTTCTAACCAGAGGTAGAGTTGCTCCTTGCAGAATCCGAGTCTCTTAAGTCTGAGCTCCTTCAGGAACATGGCTTTTGAATGAACAGACTTCGTTAAGTCACCAGCGTTGGCTGTGCCACCACCAACTGTGCTACAATCTTTGGCATCAGAGCAGAACCGGATGACTCTGGCAAAAATGAATTTGAGAGGATATAAAAAAAGAAATCTAAGACCCAAATCTGTAGGACTGTGCTTTATCTGTGAACAAAGAAAAATAGGACTTCCTTGCTATTTAGAGTGCTCTCTCAGCAAGGCACACACTTCAGCGTCTTTAGTCCCCCCAGAGGGCTTACAAAGGTTTGCCGTTCTTTCATCACAGTGCAATTTTGAATTTAGCATTTAAACATATGGGGCAGGGTTGGATTGATCCTTGTGAAAAGAAAGCATTTACCCGAAGGATACCCCCTGGCAGGGACTTTCTTTAGGCTTTTGCTATGAGGCACTGTGGCTATATTTGCCCCAGAACCTTCTTTTTTGTTTCCATTCAACAACAGTTTGGCATTTTGTATTGTATTTACCCGTGTGCCAGTTTTAGATACCATCTTTCCCTCCCCCAATAGCATTTTTTCCTATATTTAATTGAAAGATAGTTGGCTTTTGAATGAACAAGTGCCATACTTTCGGGGTGTAGGTGCAGCTATGGCAACTTCTGTCATAGTTTTCTTGTAGAGATGTCCTGAGGAGAGTGAAAAGAACAATTTCGATTGAAAATGTGCTGCTTCAAGGACCACAATGCTAAGGCTAGATATTTTAGTACAGTGGGATTATCGGTAACGCTTTCCCTCTCTCTTTCCTATGTTTAAAGTGTTTATATTACTTTTTTTTTTTTTTTTTTTTTTTTTTTTTTTTTTTATATTACTTTTTAATGAAAATAACTGTTATTAAAAAGCATCACTGAATTTTAAAAATGTGCTGCTTCCTTGGTCCTGGGACAGGCCAGTAAGCCTAGAGGGTGAACGTTGATGATCAGATGAACGTTGTAGAAGTGATTTGGAGAAGAAGTCATGCTTCGTCCTCAGCTTCGCACTGTATGGCGGTAATGGTTGCCATGGTGATGTTTTTGGCGTCATCAGCAGAGGATTTGGGCAGGGACTGGGAAAGGAGCCACAGCCACAGGTGGGGTCCTACAGGATCCATGACCACTTTTTATGTTAGGGTTTCAAGTTGGAAAGGAGAGGACGGAATGGATTATTGAAAATGTAAGATACAGGATGGAGAACGTCCGTGCAGATGTTGAAATATCACACTGCAGGATGTGGGGTAGGGTTGCTACTGGACATGGGGGCAGGGGGGATGTGTGTGGAGTCGTGGCTCTCTTTGCTCCCATCACTGACCACAGTCCTCCAGTGAGGGGAAGCGTGATTTCTGTGCTGTGTTCCAACTTCCCTGGCAAAGGATGGTTCGTTCACGGGCTCTGCTGCTTGCTGGGCCAAGCTGTTGACTCTCCCCTATTGGGAGATAACGAGGAGAAGAAAGCAGCACACAGCCTAGGTTGGTGTAATCCCAGGATCATTAAGGGACATGGCGAGCCTTAGCCTTTTCCTACCCTGAGGGGATGTGTACACTCAACTTTCAGGATTTATTAGCTACACTGGCCGCACCTTAGTCAGCGGGAAAAGCAACAAGTCTGCAGTATTCTGGAAGTTCTCAAACACAGAATCCCTCAAGCCGGAGAACAGATGCTTTTGTGAGCACATGAAGACTTTCCAAGGAGCATGAAGACAGAGATAATGTTAAGGGACTTCATTTCTAGTTTGCTAGTGTATTCTTTCCTCAAATTGATCTGCTGGAGAAAGTACTACCCCTCCCTTTCATGGTTGCCCTTGTCTACTTCGCAAAAGACAAGCATCTCTCGTTTTCCTAGAATTTTACTATATACATTGCCCTAAGCTGTAAAAACTTCTTTGGGA
Organism: Phocoena sinus; assembly: GCF_008692025.1. Classification (NCBI taxonomy): domain Eukaryota; kingdom Metazoa; phylum Chordata; class Mammalia; order Artiodactyla; family Phocoenidae; genus Phocoena; species Phocoena sinus. The sequence goes on from NC_045772.1 coordinate 92,320,028, forward strand.
GCGGGGAGTGCACATAAAGGAGTAATTAGAAATATTGGTGTTAGGGGACACTTCCTTTATTCAAAACACCATACATAAACTACCCCTGTATCCAGCTTACTAAGAGATATATTTCTAATAAGATTTTTTTTATATTTGTGTTTTTTCAATTGTGGTAAAATACACATAACATAAAAACGAATAAGATTTTACTATTCAGGTTCAATACTCATCTGTCAAAAATTTATAATGTATTTATGTTATTTTCCCTGAACGTTTACAAATAATAATTGTAATATTATCTCAATCCAGAAAAGAACAGTTAAACATTTAGAGCCCATGATTACAGGTAACAGGTAACAGGAAGAAAATAATCATAAACTTCAATGTATATACATACTTTGGTGGCAAAGAAGCATGATAGAGAGTGATAATTAAAATAATTTCGAGCCTGATATATATCACACCTGCACACAATCCTGTGGGGGAAATGAGACAGAAATACAATGTCAGGGCACCAAGGAAATGATGTAAGATTTATAACACTTAAAGAAGAGCTCTTTCTTATATTTTGAAAGCGGATGGTGGTAGATATCAAGTTGCTCTAGTATACATATTCCATTGAATTCATTTAAAAGAGTGATGGAACAGTTTATTTGAAAATGTTTATGTTTACTCTATGGCAGAAGTTGTATCCTTTGGAACCGTTTAGATTATGGTGAAAAGAACTTAAAAGTCAGTTTAAAAACAGACACCAGGGGCTTCCCTGGTGGTGCAGTGGTTGAGAGTCCGCCTGCCGATGCAGGGGACGCGGGTTCGTGCCCCGGTCCGGGAAGATCCCACATGTCGCGGAGCGGCTGGGCCCGTGAGCCATGACCGCTGAGCCTGCGCGTCTGGAGCCTGTGCTCCGCAACGGGAGGGGCCCCAACAGTGAGAGGCCCGCGTACCGCAAAAAAAATACGGACACCAGGGTACATCATTTTTAAGAATCCCTCTTGTGGGTAACTGAGCAAAACATTCGAAAGCACTGTTCACATCCTGCTCTGCCCACTGCCGTTTTTAGATATTGATACTGACTTCAAAACCTGACTTTCCCTGTTTGCACCTTTGACCCACCAATCTTTCTACTCTGTGTCTCCATGGAGTGGTCTGCATCATCTCTGGAATGCTGCACGGGGCTGCTCACCTCCACTCCCAAATCGGGCTTGTTCATTTACCTCCCGGTATCACCGAGTTGTGTAATACGGGCAGCGGTTTGGCATCTGAGGCTTCCTTTTCTGTGTTTGCACAGGAATTGAGTTTGGTAATAGATGGTTTACGTCCAAGTCCGAATGCATCGTAGTTTGCTCCTGAAATCAGTCAGGTGAAGAAGCAGTTGCTTAAGTTACCTCATTGCAGACTTCAGCTGGGCTTGGACTGACCTGTTTTGCCACTGTCCTTATAGTCCTGAGCTGACAAAATAGAATACTGTATTCATGGGAGTCCGAGCCACCCCCTCATTGGCTCAGGCCGCTGATCTCGTTGCAGGATTGCCACACTTGTAGGTGCTGGTGTACCTACTGTGCTGGGTGGAAAGGCTAGTTCTGGAGAGAGAAAGGTGGAAGGGGGTTAGAGAGAAAATCCACTGCTGTTGTGTTCACAGGGACTTAGCGCTGTTCTAACAGGTTAGACAAAGGTTCAGGTGTTAGCCCCTGCAGTTAGTTCCAAAAGCAGCTTTCCCCAGGATCCCACGGGCAGAGCCAGCTTCAGCAGGAACACCCAGGAACGCAACAAGAATCCGTAGTGATACAGAAAACATAGTTTCCGGTAAGGAAGTGTAGGTTAGTTACAAAATTGTAACACCTCATAAAAATGCTTACCTTGCCACTTCTCACTCTTTCTAATGTCATAACAGTGATACATCCAATGGATTAAGCAGCTGGAACAAGGAGAGTAGCAGTTACTTAGTTGCATTTTTTGGGGGGGCGGGGCACGGTGGTGCTGTAGCTTTCTTTCCTTTTTTTTTTGTGAGACCTCAAGCCTTTAAGCCCCTACATACTCTTAGTGTAAACTTAAGGATTTGTACTGAATCACTCTATTCTTGAAAAGCACATAGTACTAGTGAAGCCGTTTATTTTTCTAACCATAGTCATCTGAGAGGTGAAGCGGTGTGTGGTAAACAACTAACAGTTTACAGGAACCATACAAATGAATGTCCCCAATTGTCCAGCTGTTGGAAGAATTAAAGCTATGAGCATGTTATAAACAAGTAACTGAACTGATGGCCCCAGCTCTCCCTCTCAGCTGGGAACCTATACATTTCTTTTGTGTTCTAGATTACCTATCCTGGTCCGAGACACATAGTAACTGCATGAAAAATACTTGAAAGATTAGGCAAAAGCCTTATTATTTATCTGTTAAAACTGAAAGAGATGTTTCTTCCTTGGACTCAAGTCAGCTCTGGGTTCATTCATTGCCCTAACTAACTTCATGACCTTGGGCCAGTTGTTTTACTTTCCCGATACTACTCACTTTTATCATTTGTAAAATGAAGAGCACAGAGTCTGCCTTTGTAGCTTTGAGAGGACTAGAGAATGTGAGTGTGAAATGCAAAGTAGGTGCTGAGCGATTAGGACCTCAAAGGCATCTGAGTGAGGGTACCCCTGTGCACGGGGCGTACAGAACTGGACAGTAGGTCCCCCAGTTCTGAGACTTACACAGCTCTACTGCCGTTGGGAAGCAGTATAACTGGGGCAGGTGAAGGGTTCCGCCTGTAACAGCGCATGGTAGTCATTTGGTTATTTAGGCTATGAAATGTTGGGTTATGTGACTGAGATAGTGGCTTTGAAATTGTCACTCCACTGCACTGTGTGGTTAGAGAAAGGTTTTAGCAGATCATTGAAGGCACTTCTGGGAAGGGGTGTGTGGCAGTTCAGAGCATAATATCTTTTTTTTTTTTTATTTTTATTGGCGTATAGTTGATTTACAATGTTATGTTAGCTTCAGTTATACAGCAAAGTGAACCAGTTACACATATACATATATCCACTCTTTTTTAAGATTCTTTTTCCATATAGGCCATTACAGAGTACTGAGTAGAGTTCCCTGTGCTGTACAGTAGGTCCTTATTAGTTATCTATTTGATATATAGTAGTGTATATATGTCCATCCCAATCTCCCAGTTTATCCCTCCCCCCTTACCCCCGGTAACCATAAGTTTGTTTTCTACCTCTGTGACTCTACTTCCGTTTTGTAAATAAGTTCAGTTGTACCCTTTTTAAGAGTCCACATGTAAGTGATATCATGTGGTATTTGTCTTTCTCTTTCTGACTTAACTTCACTCAGTATGACAATCTCTAGGTCCATCCATGTTGCTGCAAATGGCATTTTTTGTTCTTTTTTATGGCTGAGTAATATTCCACTGTACATATGTACAACATCTTCTTTATCCATTCCTCTGCTGATAGACATTTAGGTTGCTTCCATGTCCTCGCTATTGTAAATAGTGCTGCAGTCAACATTGGGGTGCATGTATCTTTTCGAATTATATTGGTTTTCTCCCGGTATATGCCTAGGGGTGGGATTGCTGGGTCATATAGTAGTTCTATTTTTAGTTTTTTAAGGAACCTCCATACCGTTCTCCATAGTGGCTGTACCAGTTTACATTCCCACCAATAGTGTAGGAGGCTTCCCTTTTCTCCACACCCTCTCCAGCATTTATTGTTTGTAGATTTTTTGATGATGGCCATTCTGACAGGTGTGAGGTGATAGTTCATTGTAGTTTTGATTTGCATTTCTCTAATAATCAGTGATGTTGAGCATCTTTTCATGTGCTTTTTGGCCATCTGTATGTCTTCTTTGGAGAAATGTCTATTTAGATCTTCTACCCATCCTTTTTTTTTTTTTTTTTTTTTTTTTGTGGTATGTGGGCCTCTCACTGTTGTGGCCTCTCCCGTTGCAGAGCACAGGCTCCAGACGCGCAGGCTCAGCAGCCATGGCTCACGGGCCCAGGCGCTCCACGGCATATGGGATCTTCCCGGACCGGGGCATGAACCCGTGTCCCGTGCATCGGCAGGCGGACTCTCAACCACTGCACCACCAGGGAAGCCCTACACATTTTTTGATTGGGTTGTTTATTTATTTATTTTTTTGATATTGAGCTGCACAGAGCATAGTATTTTGGATTTGAGGAATGAAATAAGAGAAGACCTAGATGGGAATGGAAAAAAATTTGATTAAATGGGTAATGAATAGGCCCATCTGCATAAAATTGAGGTTGTCCTTCCTAGACTTTTTTACAAAGGAAAATTAAAGAAAATTAGGCAAATCTGGATATATTGATAAAGGAATTTAAGTTCATTTATTCATTGATTCAGTAAATATTCAATAAATATTTACCATGTGCCATGAACTGTCATAGTGCCAGCGATACGGCAGTGATCAGGCAAGGCCAACTCCCTGCCCTCATGAAGCTTTTACTGTAATGGGAGAGACAATAAACAAACAGATGTGAATATACTGATATCAGAGGGTGATAAGGACAGTCAATAAAACTGTGAAGACAGATGAGGGGATGGGAAGTGATGGACATTTCTATGGAGATTGGGCAGGAGAGGCCTTTTGGAGAAGGTGACATTGAGCAGAGGCATGAACCAAATGAGGAGGTGGATCATGTAGGTAGATAACTGGGCCGAGAGTGTCTCGAGATGCACAAAGACCCTGAAGCAGAAATCTGCATTTTTGTTTAAGAAAAAGCAAGTTGGCTGTGCCCAAGGGGGCAGCGAATGGGCAGAAATAGGGGAGGTGGGCCGGGGAGGTAGTCAAGGGCCAGTTCATGTGGGGCTTTGTGGGTCATGGCGAGAACTTGGGATTTTATTCTAAATTCATTGGGAAACCAGTGGGGAATTTTGAGCACGGGCGTGACTTAATGATCCTTTATGTAAGCAAATGATCGTCCAGAAAGTGCCATCTTTAAATTATCATTCAACTTGCATTGCAAGCCTGATCAGAGGGTTCCATTCCCCACGCAAAGGGTGTAGTAGAGGCCAGCAGTTACTGGCCTGGACTTTAACCTCAGACAGACTTTCACATGAATCTTGAATCTACTTCCTAAGCTTTTGTAACTTTGGGCAAAATGCTTAAATTTGGTTCCCTTCTCTTTTCTCATCCATAAAATGGTGGAATAAAATAAGATCCACTCGCAGGACTGTTTTAGGGATTAAATGAAATATCCCTGAAGTGCTGGCACGTTGCTCCACAGATGGTGGCCGTTTCTCTTCTCATCCGAGAGAATGAGTAGCACCGAGACTGGGAGTCGGGCCCCCTCGTCCCTGGGGTGTCCCTTGCTCCACCCACACCCCATACTGCCTGCCACTGAAAAGATGCTTTTCCTACGACTGTGATGGGGCGGCTCTCTTCAGGGAACCGAGGGATAGGGGGACGTGATTAAAGTGCCCGGCAAGCCAGGTGAGTCCAGCGGCGGCTCTCAGGATCCTCTGTTATCCATCCTCATGGGGAGGCGCGGTAATGAAATTGGGCTCAAGCTCCGGGTGCAGTGCTGTGTGCGCAGCAGACCCTGGGTGAATGTTTGTGGAGGATGAGAATCCTTTAATGTGATTATCATCTTTATGGAAAGATATTGTACTGTAAACTCCCATTAATTTGGATCCTTTTAACTTGTATGATGTCAGACCTGATTTTTCTACTTCATGCAGAATGAAGAGTTGGAAATAAGTGACTTACCTCAGGACTTTATAAAAAATAGATTCTTACCTAATTTAGGCCGATCAGGGCATTGTTAATGAATGTGTCTCACTTTCTTTTATTTAGTATTCCTGTGTCTCTTCCTGTAAACTGTTATTTGTGCAGCCATTCAAAGTCATAAGATAATTAATTCCAGAAGATTTGAGTTTTCGTTACTTCTGATAAGATATTCTAGCCCTTGAAAATTGCAAATGAATTCGATTTAATTACGTTCTTCAGTTGTAAAAGTTAGGTTCCAGCAGAGTAAGTGCTTGGGTGTATGGAAGAGTTGAGAGGGTACGTGGCAGGGTGAGGATTGGAAGAATTTTTCTCAGGCCCAGGTGAACATTTCCAGGGCAGGAAACCGGGAAGGGGGTTGCTGCTTAAAAAGTGGATCAGTAGGATGTTCTGAAGTCCTGGGCTGTTTTCCCATCTCCGTCATACGAGCTGTTCCAGTGGACAATTCCAGTCCCTTCCCCACAACCACCCACTAATGAAGCCTGTGGTCTCAGGAGGCTTTGCTTCCAGTGGGAAAGGGAAAAGGGTGGTAGTCGGGGGAGAGGTTTGTCTGCGGAAGATGGTGGAAGGCAGCCCTTTTTCACAGGTTTGTAAAAGAGTGGATTAAAGATTGACTGCCTTGGGGCACACAAACGTCAACCAGGTGTGACTCACACATCTGCACCATCTTTGACCTTTTGCCCAGGAGAGGGCAGTAACATGCTAACATTTAAACTTTTCCAAGTGGTCCTTAATAGACACTGCAAGAGCCCGGTCAGAGTCACAGGTGAGCCTCCTTTGCATTCTCAACGGATCAACGTTCAGTCTTAGGTTTGTTTTCAGCCTGTGGTTCCCGTGGTCCGCACGCACATAGATCTGGAAGTGACACTTTCTCCCGTTCATAGGATACTAACATACTGGAAATCTGCAGCGAGGCTCTGCTGTGTTTAATACCGTGAGTGCTGTAGGCCTTGACTACCACTTCCCAGTGGGTCAAGTTTAAGGGCAGATTATGCCGCTGTATGTCAGCCGTGGAGGTGGCTGTCCTACTCCCGACATTACTAGACTAGCAAGTCACTCCGTCCAGGGTTATATTCTCCATTCTACCACGTAGCTGGGAACCTTAGACTTAAAAACAAGAGGTCCAACCCAATCCTGTGCCTTACACAGGGTTTGAAATGCGAGCAGCATCTTTTTTCTCTTGTCCCTTAGTCCCATCTTCACTGCAGGAAGATTTGGTGGCCTGCCACAGTCTTATCATGCATATGACTAAGGTTGTCAGCTTTTCTTTGGGAGAACTTTTTGGCCCTGTGGGGAGTTGTGTGCTAGTTGCAGGCACTTTTATCTTTTGACCAGGCTCAATATGGGAACATAATGTAGTCTCAAAGTACTAAAAATAGGAGGAGGCATTGGAATATAAAATAATCCTCATTACCTAGCAACACTGTTTTGATCGTTCTTGGTAACTGGCTTAGCTTTATCCAAGAGCCACAAAGCGTGTGAATCTCCTACCTCCTCCCCTCCCCTCCCCCACCTGCTTGTGGGTATGCCGTCTGCCTCTGGGGCCAGTGGTACCCTCTGGGGGGCACCAGCTTAAATACAGTGGTTAATGAAAGAAAACATGAGAAATGAAGGGAAACTGTGGACAGGATGAGTGGTGGGAGATGAGGCGGTGGAAGGTTAGGGTCAGCGTGAACTGGAGCCTGGAGGACCCTGTGAGTGCTCGGTGAGTCACCTACTTCCGGTCATCATGGGGGTAGGCGTGCGGACAGTATGGATGCTTGTGGGCTGGGCGTGCGCATGCGTGTGTGTCTCTCTGTGTGTGTGTGTGAGAGAGAGACAGAGACGGAGAGAGAGAGAATGGGAGAGGGAGAGATGAGGATGAATACAGAAACATTCACCTATCACAGACCGACTTATTTAGCAGAGCAGTTCTGGGATATTAGTGCAATGTAAATGTCACCTCTGCTCCCTTATGGCCATCCAGCCAGGCTCCTATTTCCCACTGTTGAGTGTTCAATGATTTTCCAGCCATAGGGCTTCCCTGGCTTCTGCTAGCTTGCTTCATACTCTGTGGAGGTTCAAATATTTCTGGATATTCAGCCTACCCTTGCCTTGGCTCAATTTCTCCGCACTGTCAGCTGGTTATACCCCCTGTACCACCCTCATAAATCAGTCTCTTCTCCCGTTTCATCTTTTTGTAGTTTGGAGCCTTGTCTGTTTCTGTGTATGTGTGATGGGTTGAGGGCAAATGGGAAGGTGAGAAAAAAACCTGAAACACTGGGGAAAAATGCCTTCTGGCTGTGCTCTATGGAGTTCTTTAAAGGTGAGGAGGTTTCTTTACTCTGCTCTTCCATAAATCATAAAGCAGGCTGAGGTAAAGCGCATCACAGTGCATCTGAGGGACTGTATCACTCTCCCAGCAGATGCAGGGGGTGCTAGTGGTATAGGAGGGCGAGGGGAACAGGGTGGCAGCTCGGAAAGGCAGGCCCCCCTGCAAAAGAAGTCTTGGTTTCATTTATAATGATGAAACTGTAACTATCTCAGGGGACTGCGAAATTTAGCAATACCATCTGTGGATTTCTGACTCTTTCACATATTCATAAACTTGTGATTAATGTTCTACTGGATCAAGAACCTGCGTCCATGGGTTTTCAGGTCACTGTAGTAGCTTCCCAGCTCCTACCTCGAGGCTGGAGCTAACACAAAGGGGCCCTTGTATTCTGTGCACTCATGTGGGGTGACAGTGTTTCTTGGATTAAAAACACTTTGTGTTTTTAAACTGCTCTGGTTCCACAAGAGAATTTTTAAAACGACTAGATTTTAGTCAGCTAAGCTCTACTACAGATCAATAAAGTTGATCAGTACTACTGTTAATAACAATATTAGGTGGTAATTCCAAGACTGCATTCAGAATAGACGGGGGGTGGGGAATAGTCCAGTCGTTTTGATGTGAGGTTTTATTTTATTGTAATCCTCTACTTCCCTTTCCTGGATGGATGTGAGTTGGTTAAGTTGGTGATGGTGATGACAAAAAGAGGAGAGAAATGTTTAATTACCTTTATTAAACATTTAAATCAATTTTATTGAAGTAGAATTTACATAAAATAAAATTTAGATATTTTAGGCATAAAGATCAATGACCTTTGACATATGCAACCACACGATCACCACTCTAATTAAGAAATAGAACACTTCTATCATCTCAGAAAGTTCCCCTGTGCCCCATTGCAGTCCGTTTTACTCCCCAACTCCCCGACCCAAGGATTATTAGTCTGACTTGTAATCTCTACAGATTAGTTTTGTCTATTCTAGAATTTCATATAAATGGAATTACACATTACGTAATCTTTTGAATCTAGCCTTTTTGCTCAGCAAAATGTCTGTGAGATTTATCCATGTTGTTGCACAAATCAGTAGTTCGTTCCTTTTTATTGAGTAGTGTTTTATTTATGAATACACCGTGATTTGTTTATCTATTCACCCGTTTATGGACATACGGATTATTTCCAGTTTTTGGCTATTGTGAATAAATCTGCAAAGAACATTCATGTCAAAATCTTTTTATGGACGTATGTCTAGAAGTCATAGAAATGCTGGGTCATATTGTTGCATGATTTAGTTTATTTTGCCCTCTTACTTTTCAACCTGAACATGCCTTTATATTTAAAATGTATTCCTTTTAAGTATCATATAGTTGAGTTTGCTTTTTATCCAGTGTGACAATCTCTTCCCTTTAACTAGAGAGTTAGTATATTTATATTTAATGTAATTATTGATGTGGTTGTGTTTATGTCCACTATCACACTATTTGGATGTCATTTGTCCCTTCTGCTTATCTTCGTTTGTCTGCTGCTTCTTTCCCATCTTCTTTTAGGTTAACAGACTATTGCTTAGTGTTTTCCATTTTATTTCCTATGTTTACTTCTTTCTTGTACCTCTGCTTATTATTTATTTTAGTTGTTGCTCTAGGGCTAAAACTATGCATTCTTAGTTATGGTAGTCTATTTAGAGTCAATATTATACCTCTTCACACATCACATATGACATTGCATACTTCCTAGTTTCCCCTCTCCACTTCTCACTTCATACCTGTCACTTTGCAGTTCCCACTTTTTGTTTCCTGATTCCCACTTCACAAATGTAGTAATCTCACAACAGCGAAATTTCATTTAACTGCATACTTTGTCCTTTGCATGATTGTTATCTTATCTCTTACTTTCACCTATTCTGTAAAACTTTACCTTATACTGTAATCATTGTTGCTTTAATAAACAGTATTATTTCATGTAACTTATGAGAAGAACTACAACGTAGTCTTTTATATCTGCTCATTTATTTTTTACTTCAAGTGGTTCTCATTCCTGTAGATCGGAGTTTTTTCATCTGGTATTATTACCCTTCAGCCTGAAGACTGTCCTTTCGCCCAGCTTTTCTTTATCTAAAAATGTCTTTATTTTACCCTTATTCTTAAAGAATATCTTTGCTAGTAATAGAATTCTGGTTTGACAGGTTTTCTTTTTCCTTTTCCTTTTAACACTTTAGAGATACTGTTCCATTGTCTTCTGGTCATCAGTCATTTCCCCCCTTGTTTCTGTGTTCATCTTTTGTTTGCTAGCTGCTTTCAAGATCTTCTGTTTCTTTAGCTTGGTCTTCAGAAGTGTGGTTATGATGTACCTTTTGTGATTCCATTTATATTAATCTTGCTTGGAGTTCGCTGAGCTTCTTGGAATTGTAAGTCAGTGTTTTTCATTGTATTGGGGAAGTTTTTGGCTGTTATTTCTTCAGATATCTTTTCTGCTTCAATTTCATTCTCTTTATCATTTGAGACTTCAATTATATGTGCGTTAGATCATTTGATATTGTGCCAAATATCAATATGCAGCTCTTTCATTTTTTATTGTCTTTTTCCTTGCTTTTCCTTATTTTTGTGCTATGCTTGGACTCCAGCTCTCTTTATTGTGGTCAGAAAATTGTCTCTAGGCAGAGAGCCAGGGTGAAAAAAAGAAAAGACTAAATCAATGATATTATTAATCTGTCTTCAAGTTCACTAACTCTCTGTCATCTCTAATCTTCTGTTAAGCCCAAAGAGTGATTTTTGTTTTTGTTTCAGCCATTATACTTTTTAGTTCTAGAACTTGCATCTTTTTGTAATTTCTGTTTTGCTACTGCGATTCCCTATCTGTTCATTCATTAAGACTGTATTTTCCTTTAATTAGTTGAACATATTTTTCTTCACTTCTTATAACATTTATAATAACTACTAATAGCTACTTAAAGTGTTTGCTTGCCAAGTCCACAATCTGGATCACATTTCCCATTTTCTTTGTATGTGTAAGTGACTTTTTAAGAAAATTTATTTGTTTATTTTTTTAACATCTTTATTGGAGTATAATTGCTTTACAATGGTGTGTTAGCTTCTGCTGTATAGCAAAGTGAATCAGCTATACATCTACATACATCTGCATATTTCCTCCCTCTTGCATCTCCCTCCCACCCTCCCTATCCCACCCCTCCAGGTGGACACAAAGCACCGAGCTGATCTCCCTGTGCTTTGTGGCTGCTTCCCACTAGCTATCTGTTTTACATTTGATAGTGTATATATGTCCATGCCACTTGTAATTGATTTTTTAAATTGAATGCTGGACATTGTGGATAATATGTTATAGAGACTCTCGATTCTGTTATTTTCTTTGGAAAAGTATTAATTCTTATTTTATCTTACAGCTTAAATACTGGCTGATCGCTGTGAGTTTTTGCAGGCTCGGTTTTATGCTTTGTTGCTGCATATCTATGCAAAGCCCATGGCATTTCCCAAGCCCCTCTAATTTATTGGAACTCGCTCTCTAAATTCTGTCTCCTTGTGGATCTTGTCGGGGTTTGGAATTAGTCTTTATTAGGGTGAGACTAGAGTAAGTCTTATTTTAAGGGTATGGTCCTTGTTCCTAAGGAGTGATGTTTCTGGAAATCTCCACTCTGGAAGGGCTGGAACTCCAGAAAACTCCACAACTTCCCTTTCCACACTGGTGCTCAACCTCTGGTATCTATCTTTTACTTACACCTTTGTAGTAACTGCTATCAAGAAAATCATGGGTACCTTGCCCTGAGCTATATACCCAGCCCTCAGCCATGAGCTTATGGGGTCCCTGTCTGCAAACTTCTCTCCGATACTCTACCCTGCAGATTCCAGTCTTTTTAGCTGCCAGGAACTCTGACCTCTGCCCCCTCAGCATAGTGTGACCACTGTGCTGTGCTTGGACTTCAGCTCTCTCTACTCCAGTCAGGAAACTGTGTCTAGGCAAAGAGCCAGGGCAATCACAGGCTGATCTCATGAGTTTTCCTTTTCTCAGGAATTGAAATCTTATGCTGCTTTTTGTCCACTGCCAGAAACAGTTGCCTCATATATTTTGTCCAGTTTTATATACTCTTTTCCAGTAGGAAGGCTAGTCCGATAACCAGGTATTTCATCATTGCAAAAATCAGAAGCCCTCAACTTACTCTTATCTTGAATAATAACTAGCACTTATTCAATATGTACCTTATGCAGGGCACTCTTCTATTTGTTTTATATGTACTATCTCTTTTAATTCTCACAATAGTGCTATGAAATAGGTACTGTTGTTATTACAGTTTTATAAGTAAGGAGACTGATGTGCGGAGGGTAAAGTAACTTGTGGCAAGAAACCCGACTAGCAAGTGACACAGTCTCGATTCAAACCAGACAGTTTGACTTAAGAGTTCATACTTTTAAACCAGTGCTTGACGATAGCCAGTGCTCTGGGAATATCACTCAGTGTCATGGTTATCACACAGAAAATGCTTTCCTCCCTAAGGATGAGATGAAGTGCTTCATAAGTGCAAGTATGATTATTTGTATAGCAACCCCCAAGTGAAGGTGCAGCCATGCTATATTCTGAAGTTGGTGTGTAGTCAGGTAATTTAGTGAGTTAACTGTTGCTTGTTTTCAAAATTTGTGTGATACAGAGGTCTTATATTTCTTACTGGTCACACGTGCTGGTCTTTTGAATAGCTGAGGCAGAGGCAAACTCACTCAGCCATGGTTCTTGAAAACCTCAAACCTTATCTTATGTTTTCTTAACTATGGACTACCTGTTCCTTATGTCATCTCTGCCTTAAAGTCCCAGGAGTTTCTGGCTGGTCATCCTTAGACACCTTGGGTTTTCTTTTAGAGCACAGATGGGAATAAGCATTTCATCCATTTAGGTGAGGCAAGAACAGAAGGAACAAGACATCAGGCTGCTGCTTGCCGTTGGGTGTTATTAGCTGGAAACATAGTAGAGCCCCAGAGCAGACTTTATTTTCTGGCTGCCATTCACAGCAGCCTTGACACATGACCAGGAGATGGGGTTGTGTGAGCCCACAGGGCTTTGTTTATATCGGAACTGAGAGCCTTGCCTTTCATCTAGAGTGCTGGTAGGTATCACTCCCAAGTGGTGCAGCAGCAAGTGGCAGCCGGGATTTAGGACTCGGTCCTGTGTATTGGGGTCTCGGCTCTGCACCAATGAGGCAGCCATGAATTATGACCAGATGCCCTGTTGTATCGCCCCATCATTTTATATTTGTTTGCTAGCCTATGGAGCAAGGGGCGTTAACCTGGGGTTGGGGGACAGGTGAGCTAATAGAGAAGCAGTGTGGGGTAGCAGACAGAGACCTGGGTTCTAATTGAAGTTAAACTCACTTACAGGCCCTGTAGTGTTGGGTAAATTACTTAATCTTTCTGAGCCTTGGTTTTAGTAATTCTAAAATGGGAGTCATAATGCCTGTTGAATCCAGTATTAAAGATAATTGTGAGAAAATGAAAGCACATATATGAAAACTATTTCATCTAACCCAGTTTCCAAATGGTTTTCTCTTAACCCAGAGAAAGAGAGTCAATGGCATGCACCTTCTGGCAATTTCGTTATTATTGTTCACTTCTTGATTTTTAGAAAAAAATGTAAGTGGAACCAGTTGGCTGGGGAGATTTAGGCGTTCACAGAGGAAAGGAGTGTTAGCGTCTGGGTCTGTGAGAGTAACTGAATAGGCTGCTGAGATGAGGCAGTGAATTAACAGGCATTTTCGGAAGTCCTTCTCGTGCTCAGCACCGTGCTAGGGGCTGTGGAGAACATAGCAGAAGAGAAGGCAGAGTCCGTGCCCTCTTCGGGCTGTCGTATCCCCGAGAAGTAAGACTGGATGCTGGGAACAGATGTTTCAGGAGAAGGAGCGGTTTGAGTAGGTTGGGGACTGGGAGATGTTGAGAGGTAAGAGAAAGGTCTGAGGAGGAGACAAATACCCACTCTTGCCTTTCCCAGCCCAGTTCACCTTCAGGCAGGGTGAACCTCATTCTGTCAGCTTAGACCAGTTCCTCTCCCAAGCTGGACTTTACCAAGGCAGGTAGTTCTATACCCTCCAGCTGGTAGGATCTTGATGCAAATTAGGCTACTCCAAGCTCCGGATCTGGCAAACCGAGTAGACTCGGGCAACATGCCTGCAGTCTTCCCTTCAGCACTTATTGTGCGGTCCCACCACGGGGCTTCTACTTTGCTTTCTTGATTTATTTTCCAGTGCCTTGGCAGGGCAGGAGCCCATCTCTGAGCTGTAGCTGATTGGCTAGGCTGGACCCTCTCTGCAGAGTACCAGCAACACCTAAGCCACGACAGGGAATGGATATGGTTGCATTTGGGGAGCCACTGGTAGGTGGAGGGTGAAATTAGGATAGAATTATAAATGTAAGACTATTTCAGTGGGGCTATATCAGGTCGATGCCTGGGGAGATGGTGACTCAGTGGGTAATTAGCTGCAAACAAAAACAGATTGTTGTTAAATTAATCTGCTGGTCTTGGAGTTCAAGTGGTGATCAACAAAAGGGGAATGGCTGTCACATTAAGTTGACTGGCCAGAAGGTGCTGCCCAGGGAAGGGAGGCATCTTTCAGGCCGGGCTTAGTGCTTCAGTCAGGGTCCCGGTGAAACCAAGTGAGGCCCTGTGGGGCTTCCAGGCACAGAGGTCCTCTTGTCCCCCATTTCTTGTAGGCAAGACTCCTGCATCCATGACCTTCCCTGAATTCCAAAGGGCAGATTCCAACAGTTGCTAATCTAGGGAGGAGCAGCCACTGAAACCACCTGAGGCGAGATTAAAGGGACCAGAGAAGCTCATCAAGATTAGGAGACCTGAGATGAGATTAAGGGAGAGGAGCCCTGCTCACACTCTAATCTTATCAGAGACCCCACCTTTGAACCACTGCTGTAAAACCCTTCATCAAATCCTCCCGGGTTAAGACACACAGTTCTTCGAGGCAGAAGTCCGGTGTGTCCCCCTTTGCCTAGCAAAGTAATAAAGCTATCCTTTTCTACTTCACCCAAAACTCTGTCTCTGAGATTTGATTCGGCCCCGGTGTACAGAGAGGCTGAGCTTTCAGTAACGCCAGCAGGAAGGTGAGGGAATACTCAAAGGGTTTAACTGAAGAGAGCTTGATACAGGGACTGTTTACAGAGGTATGGGAAGAAATAAGGGACTCGCCATGAGCTGATGAGCAAGTTCAGAGGCTAGCAACAGCTGGAAGCTGTTATCACGTCTTGCTGGGGGACAGGGGGAAGGAACCATGTTTAAGAAACCTGGTGAGAACTGTAGCTATGGGAGGGGGGCTGCCCAGCAGGAGCTGTGGCTACACACACAGACACAGACACACAAAGTCCGTTGGAGTGCAGACACCACTTTAACTACCATCTTGGAGTACCAACAAACAAACGTCAATAGTTTTAAATGCAGTCTTTCTGTTACGGAGCTCAGGTGTGACTGCTTGCTGCTCAGAAGCCAATTCTCCAGAGACAAGTGTTGGCTGGAAAGGTTGCTTTGCTCAGGAGGCCTGCAACCTGGGGAGAAGGTGGACTCATGTCCCAAAACCAACTCCAAAGACTCTGCTCAACCATGAAAGTTTTTAAAGGGAGAATCATTTAGGGAGGGCGTTGGAGTCTTCATTATCTTCCACTATGTGCAGGCTTTCTTCTGATTGGCTGGTGATGAGGTAACAGGAATCTTGTGCTCAGCCTGAAGTTACCATCCTCCACCTGAGTGGGGGCCTTAGTTCCTGCAAAAGAACTCAAAGTACTGTTATGTATATTCCTTGAGAAGGAACCAGGACCCTGCCCCATCACTGCACTATTGTTTCTTGACTGCCTCTCCCTTGTTTCTGTATTCTCTCCCTTCCCTGATTAGCAACTATTTGCATCTGCCCTTTGGGACTCAGGGAAGGTCAGGGGTGCTGAAGGAAGCCAGGCTACTGCAGTGTTACTGAGGCCAGAATGCAAGTGTTTCACAAATCAGGGGGTAGTCAACACTGTTGAATGCACATGAGGGATGAGATGAGATGGTAAATTGACTGTCGGCTTTGGTGACATGGGGATCATTGGTGACCTCTACGTGAGCAGTTTTAGTGGAGGGTTTTTAAAAGGAGGATGGGACGTGAACAGTGTTCTGCAGCTATTAGGAGGTGAATGCCACAGTCCTCCTCTTGTTTTGTACACACCGTATATACTGGTTCTTTCAACTGTTCCTAACATGATATATAATTTTTTTAGATTTTTAGATTTTTCTTAATTGTTTTCCTGGTCAAACCGCCTCTAAATGAGCTCAGGTGTTTCTGGGTTATGCCCAGAACTGAATATAGTACTCCACATGAGATCTGTCCCATGTAGAATATATTGGGAAAATGATTTCCTTCATTTTCAGTATTCTACATCTATGGTTGCAGCCTAAGATAGATGGCTTTTTTTTTCTCTTTTTTTTGACAACCAGATTGAACTTTTGATTGCTACTTTGTTATCATCTAAGAGCTCTAAATCTTTAACACACTATTTCAAAGCTATTTCTCCATCCTGTTATTAAATAGCTGGTGGGGTTATTTTGGATCCAAGTACAGAACTTGAAGGTTGTCACTGGTGCACTTCATCTTGTTTGTTTGATTTGCCTTGTCAAGGTCTATTTTGGATCCAATTTCTGTCACTCAGGGACGTCCTTTTATAAACAGGTTCCTGTGCCTTCATCCTAGTGATTAATAAATGTGTTAATTGCTTCACGTGTTTTGTGAAAGGGGGTGGATATAAATTATAAATTACTGACAGATACATGTAAATGTAGACAGGCCAAAGGCTGTTTTTAAACACAACTAAAGAGTGAGGAGGGCCCCACAAAGTCAGAGGGTCTGGCTCTTACCTGCTCAAGATCACAGCCAGGCAGATGCTTCTGTCACCTGGATGCGTCTGGACCAGTTCCCCAAAGCTCTTTCCAAGCTGCATTGGCCTCTTCTCATCCAGCTGTGAACCTCCCTGGCTGTACCATTATTCTGCCCACCTTTCTCCGTCATATTCTCAAAGATCTCATGGGAAACTTGGCTAAATGCCCCACTGAAATCAAGATTCTTTATACTTACATTTCTCTGAATCACCAGTCTAGCAATCTGATCAACAAAAGTTACAATAAGGTTCTACTTAAAAAATAAGGTTCGGGCTTCCCTGGTGGCGCAGTGGTTGAGAGTCCGCCTGCCGATGCAGGGGACACGGGTTCGTGGCCCGGTCTGGGAGGATCCCACGTGCCGCAGAGCGGCTGGGCCCGTGAGCCATGGCCGCTGAGGCTGCGCGTCCGGAGCCTATGCTCTGCAACGGGAGAGGCCACAACAGTGAGGGGCCCGCGTACCGCAAAATAAATAAATAAATAAGGTTAATAATAACTTGTAATTATTAATATTTGTTTAGCATGTTGTAGTGTGCTACAGAGCACTTTAATCTATGTTTTCTCACTTACCCATCACACTAAACCATCACAATAACCTAGTGTGGCCCAAGATGCTTCATTTTGCAGATGAAGAAATTGATCATCAAAGATTAAGTAAGGACTTCCCTGGTGGTCCAGTGGTTAAGAATCTGCCTTACAATGCAGGGGATGCGGGCTCGATCCCTGGTCAGGGAGCTGAGATCCCACGTGCCGCCGGGCAACTAAGCCCCAGCACCACAACTACTAAGCTTGCACACCTCAACTAGAGAGCCCGCATGCCTCAAACTACAGAGCCCACGCGCCCTGGAGCCTGTGCGCCACAAGTAGAGAAGAGGAAACCCGCACGCCACAACTAAAGAGAAGCTTGCACACTGCAACGAAGATCCTGCGTGCTGCAGCTAAGACCTGATGCAGCCCCAAAATAAATAAAACAAATAAATAAATAATAAATCTTTAAAAAAAAAAAAAAAAAAAAAAGAAGATAAGTAGCTTAGCCTAGGTCTCATGACTGCTTATGAATGGCCAAACTAGGATCCAAACCGCTGACGTGGGAGCCTGGGAATGGGAACCTGCACAGGCCATGGAGGCCACTGTTGTTC
Organism: Phocoena sinus; assembly: GCF_008692025.1. NCBI lineage: Eukaryota > Metazoa > Chordata > Mammalia > Artiodactyla > Phocoenidae > Phocoena > Phocoena sinus. Next base: position 92,338,092 of record NC_045772.1, read on the forward strand.
ACAGGTGATGAGAGGAGAGGAAAGCTGAAGCTTGGTGCTCCCATGGGTACTCAGAACCTAGCACAGTAGCACCAGTTATGTGGCAGGAGCTCGGGTATCCGTCACTCGTTGGGAGGCTCTTCTTTGGCACATCCTGGGGCCTGGCTTTCCCAGACTCGGGGTGGAGTTGGGCAGAGACTATGTTGTCAGGATGCTGTTATCCTGGTGGATGGATGGGGCCAGGGCAGAAATGGGTTCAAGGTGAACCAGTGCTCTCTCCTGATGATCACGTCTTTCTTTGTTTTGAAGCAACCACACTGCTTGTTTATCAGTCTGTTTTGGAGCTCTTCTGTGAATCTGTGCATGTTAGAGCTGGTCGTATGCCAGTCTCCAGTGTAGAGGTCCAGTCCTCTAAAGGATTAATGATAGTGATTCTTGAACAAGTCTTCACATTATTGAAGTGTCGTTAAAAGCAGGACTTTGGTACTAGTCAGACTTGAGTTCAAGAACTAGGTCTGTACTTACTAACAGGGAACTTGGACACGTTTCTTTTTTTTTTTTTTTTTTTTTTGCGGTATGCGGGCCTCTCACTGCTGCGGCCTCTCCCACCGCGGAGCACAGGCTCCGGACACGCAGGCTCAGCGGCCATGGCTCACAGGCCCAGCCGCTCCGCGGCATGTGGGATCTTCCCGGACCGGGGCACGAACCCGTGTCCCCTGCACTGGCAGGCGGACTCTCAACCACTGCGCCACCAGGGAAGCAGTGGGGCACGTTTCTTAAACTCTGTCTTACTGATCCGTAAAATGGGGGAAAATGATAGTACGTATAGGCATACCTTGTCGTACCGTGCCTCACTTTATTGTGTTTCCCAGATATTCCATTTTTTTTTTTTTACAAACTGAGGATTTATGGCAACCCTGCATTGAGCAGGTGTCTGTTAGCGCCATTTTATTCCAACAGCATTGCTCACTTCATGTCTCTGTGTCATGTTTTGGTAATTCTCACAACATTTCAAACTTTCCATTGTTATATTTGTTATGGTGATTTGTGATCAGTGATCTTCGATGTTACTACCATGTTACTGAAGTCTCAGATGATTGTTAGCATTTTTTAGCAATAAAGTATTTTTTAATTAAGTCATGTACATTTTTTTAAGATATAATAATATTGCACACTTAATAGATTACAGTATATAGTAAACATAACTCTTTTTTTTTTTTTGTCCACGCCAAGTGGCTTGCCGGATCTTAGTTCCCTGACCAGGGATTGAACCCAGGCCACGGCAGTGAAAGCTCAGAATCCTAACCACTAGGCCACCAGGGAACTCCCTAAACATAACTCTTATATGCACTGGAAAACCAAAAAAAAAAAAAAAATTGTGTGACTCACTTTATTGCAATATTTGCTTTATCGTAGTGGTCTGGAACCGACCCTGCGATATCTTTGAGGGCCACCTGTACAATATATATAGTTAGTGGGGACTAACTTAGTTAATGCAGATCAAGTGTTCAGCACAGTGCCTCGCATATCCTCAGAACTCAGTGAACACTGGCCATTGTTGTTGAGTTGCCGGTGTTCTGGGTCAGTACTTGCTGTATTGGTTTAAGGGACTGGCCTCTACTTTACTGTTTCTTTTCCCCTATAAGGTTTCGGTTTCATCTTAGCCCCCTTTGCCTTACCCTTTTCAGTTTGAAGATCATTCTCCTTGGTGGAAGAGATAAAAAAGCAAGATTAAAGTTGAGTACCTCTGCCTTCTCTCTGTCATCTTTTAACTTTCCGTCATCATACGAAGCTGTTTCTATCACTTCCTGGACCATTTTCTTTTGAACACAGCTTTAACAAGTCTTTTAACTATTTTTTTTCTTAAGCTTTAGCCACTTTTCTTATAAGTTTGCCCTTCTGTTTTTATAACTGCCCTGTTTTTATATATTAGGAGTACATCTTCTATACATTTTCTTATATAATCTGATTTAAACTTTCTGGGTATCCATATTGTCTCTTAAATGTCTTCTGCATCGGGATTATTAGCTAGTGTACAGCCAGGATCAAATCATCTAAAGCAGTGCATTACATCTCTTTTGAATCACATTGCCTTTTTATTAGAAAGGTCCATAGACTCAAATTCATTATTTCCAACTTTTAATTTCCCCTCAGAAATCATGTTACTAAATGGCACATCTTACTGTTCACAGCATTCCCCTTTCTTAGCTAGTATAAATTCCGGGAGGATGTGGTCATATTCTCACAGGGATATCATTAATTCTACGTAACCATCTAGGACAAGGATCCTTAAACTACAGCCTGCAGGCCAAATCGGGCCTGCTATTTGTTTTTGTAAATAAAGTTTTATTGAAACACAGCCATGTTCACTTGTTTACGTATTGCCTGTGGCTGCTTTTGCACTACACAGGCCAAGTTGAATAGCTGTGACAGAGCCCACATGGCCCACAAAGTGTAAAATATTTACTGTCTGTCACTTTACAGGGAAAAAAATTGGCTGGCCCACAGCTGGGACTAGGAACAATAACCTCCTCCCCCACAGCAGTTTTTCTCAAAGATTTCCTAACCTTCTGGGAAATACTGCTGTCAGAAGGAAAAATCAGATGCCCTGTTTTAACAGAATTAAACTTCTAGCATGTCTAAATAATTGAAATCTTGTATGGCTAAAGTATCTTGCCTTTCTGCCAGTTTTCTGATCTCTTTCAGGAAATATTTTCAATATCCTCTGTCAGGCTGAGATGCTTGGTGGTCTACTCTTACTGTGATGTTATTTTCTGTCTCGTTTGCCTTTTGATCCAAATGCTCTCAGCCGTGGGTCCTGGTTTGTGAATTTCCATACAAGTCTACAACACCTTAAATGCCTTCTCTACCTGTTCATCTTTCTTTAAAATGCCGGCAGAGCCAGGTGGGAGCAGTCTCTGACTTTGTTCATTTGCCACAGACTTACTCTGTTCCTTATGCTTCCATTGTTGGATAGACTCCCCTGCTCTCACCCAGGTTCCAGCTACCAAGCAGGGTGGTATTGGGGAGAAGCTGGAGCCGCAGGGTCATTGTACGAGGTAGTCGTCTCTGCGTGGTGCTGTCAGCTGGAGAAGGACAAAGCTAGCCAGGACAGTAGCTGCTTCTGCTGCCTGGCGAGAAAGGACTGGGTACCTTGTTTAGGGGTGGATGGTGGCTTCAGAGTATATTAACAGGCAGGGGGCGGTAGCCCAGGCATTAAGCCAGGTCCAGAACATGAGAGATGAACCCGTTAGTTACACGTACACACCAGGGTGAGGTGGTGCTCTTTGCAGTTGAGTGTGTGCAGCTCTTTGAAGATGCTGGACCCTAGTGGGTCCCTGCCCCTGCCATTCCATCTCTGTCTCCATCACCTTCTCATTTCTGCCTTCAGAGTTTGTACTCCTCCTCTGCCCCCCTCCTCCGTCTGACCGTGCCCCTGCTGGCTTTATTTCCTCTCTAAACCACAGCTTCATACAAACAGGAGCTCAGAACCCTGCTTATTCTCGCCTCTTTTCCTTTGCTTCCTCTGATCCCCAGTCACTAAAATGTATTCTTTGTGTGTACCTCAGTTTTCTTCATCCACGAACCCTTCAAATTGAAAGGAAGAAAATATTTTAGTTGGGATAGAATTATGAGAAAAGAAGAGTTAATGGATTCATGGAAAAGCCAGTCATTCTGTATTTTAACAGTAGGTCATTTACAGTGCTTAGTGCAAGAACCATTAAAATCATTAACAGGTCATTAATGCTGGCTTTGAACTAGCTCATCGAAATCTCACTCTTAATAGCTTTAAAAACTGTTTCCAAATGCTTGAATTTTAACCATCAGGAGTTGAAGATGGAGCAGATGACTCTGGGGCTCCCTTGGTTTTAAGGTCCCAAGGGAAGATCAGGGTGTTTGGGGTCCTTCGCAAAAGCCTGAGACTAATGTCGTGGAGGGCAGTGAACGAGTTCCCTCATAAACCATGTCACGATGCCACTGTCAGAGCAGAGATGAAGTGGACGAAGCACCAGTAGCTCTGACCTACCGAGCTACGCGCACGCCCCTTTCCAACATGGCGGGAATCAGAAAAGGAAGCCGTGCTTTGAAGATTCTGTCAGCAAACAGATCAAAAAGGACCGCTGCCCCACTTTCCTTTGCAGGCTGTCGTGACGTAACACCGCTCATCTTGTGAGAGCCTCTTCTAACACGGTGCTCCTAAATTACCCCGTAATTTCTTCCTGTTATCCCTGCCCTGTCACGTGCTGTGTAAGAGGATTTTGTAGAAGCTGGAGTCCTGGTTGGGTCAAGTCACAGAGGAGGCTGGGACTTAGTCTATAGTTAGAGGCCAGGAGGTGCCGAGAGCTACTTCTAAGGTAGAGCTGGACGGACAACGTGGGCAAGGCTGGTGGAGGGCAGTGCTGCCATTTCAGCCACTAAAACAGAAAACATAGGGGCTGGTTTTCGCTCCGGGTGTACATTAAAGGATACCTGGATTCTGCCCTTCATATGTTGGTAAAGCCAAGATTTCCTTTTCCTTTGAGGTATGAGGGAGGATGTTAGCATTTCTATCATCATCTTCATTTTTCCTTTGTGATTAGAGTCTTCATCTCTTTTTTTTTTTTTTTTTTTTTTTTTAATTTATTCTTTGGCTGCACCTCACGGCATGTGGGATCTTAGTTCCCTGACCAGGGATCGAACCCACGCCTCCTGCCTTGGAAGCACAGAGTCTTAACCACTGGACGCCCAGGGAATTCTCTGATAAGAGCCTTAAGGAAGCTTTTTTCCCTGTCTATGCCAGGGGAAAAATGGTGGAGAAGGAGGAAATATTGGGTTGGCCAAAAAGTTCGTTCGGGTTTTTCTGTAACGTCCTACCAAAACCCCGAACGAACTTTTTGGCCAACTCAATACCACTTTTGCACCCTATCCCCTAATTATATAACCGAGAAAATTAAGGAAAATGTAGATTGGCATTTAGGGAGGGTTAGAAGAGCTCACAGAGAGAGTACAAGGGTTGAAAGGAGCATCATGTACTTTGGAGGAAGATGTGAAAAGTTGTCAAGATGTGAGATTAGAAACAGATAACCAATATAGATACAGAGATGGCTATTCCTCTGTTGGCCCCTCCAGATCCACTTCCCATCCTTCCACTCTGCTCTGACCACTACGAGGCTGAACCTGATTTACCAGGTCAGCGGGCTCCCCACCAGTCTGCTTAGGATTGGCCAATGGGATGCAAGAAAGAGCACCAGGAGGGTGAGGTTGGATGACCAGCCCCCAGTTTCTTTCGTCCCTCCTGCACTGTGGGTTGAGAATGGCTGCCTTCTTCTGCCAGAGATCACAGCTCCCTTGGGGCGGCCCCTCTCACAGGTCCAGCTTCTGCTGGGATCCATTATTAGCTCCCTCCTCTTGCCACCTCAGGGATCCAGAGCTAGTGACAGCTCCCACCGTGGCCAGACCCAGGGTGTTTCAGGACCCCTTGTTGGCTTCCCTTGACTCTGCCCACCCCATTTAAAATAGTCTCTTTGTTAAACTCTCCTTAGTCTCCCCATTTGGGGTTATCATCTGTTTCCTGTTGGAAACTGATACAATACTAGATATCTTATACCCATATACAATTTACCTACTACTGTGTACCCCTTTATATGATGTATGCAGTGTATACCTCAGGTCTTCCTAAAGCACCACCCAGGGTGTGGCACTGGCGAGTCCCCCCAGAGGCATTGCTCAGAGATTGTGGGAAGAATGAACAGTAGGGGTAGGATTCCCTGTTCTCTGTAGGCTGGGAAATGGGTCTTGACTCTCTCCATTACTGAGAAGAAAATTTCTCCCTTTCTTGCAAATTCTCCCTGCAAGAGTGGCCTTTTTCGTCGTTGGCAGGCCAGCTTCTTCTGGCCCCAGAGCAGTGTAGGCGAGTTGTCATGGAGGCAGAGTAGGGTTTGTTGGTGACAGAGAACACCAGGTTGGGCAGCTGGGCTGCTAGGCTGGCCTCACCATTCGTCTTCACTTCCTCTTTCGAGCCTGGGTGGCTGAGGTTTTTATAATCAGCAAGTATGGATGGCACTTAAGCCTGGAGTGGCTCTTAGCCTCAAACAAAGATGGTGGCCTCCTTACATGCTCTCCACCCAGGAGAGCAGGACTGTTGGAAAACAAAGCTGGTGTATCCTTAGCATTCAACCCTTTACCCTGGATAGCTTAATTCATTTTTATTATACTGCTTCGTCAAACCTCATTGGGTTTATTCTCCTCTTACTTTCTCTCTTTAAAGAAAGTATGCACCTAATAATTCAGACAGCGTACCATAGAGGTCACTTACCATGTTGTACTTGGCTAATGTCTGATGTGTTGTACTTTATGTAATAGGGAACTTTAATGGCATTTAGAAGTGCCTCCTCTCACTGAGATCTCATGTCTGGTCCTCTGCTTTCACCTTAGTTCTAAGGTTAGGTGATTTGTACTGTTGTGTGAATATTAGAATCATTTCTTTTGCCCGGAAAAATGTCAATGTGAATTTTTTTCAAGTCGAATCAAAACACTGTGATTTTTAAATCGCTTGCTTTGTTTCTTATGCTAATGTCTGAAAGTATTTTGAGAATCGCTGAAGGGTCATATCAACACATTTCCAGTTAGTTCAGATTTTGTAGAAGTTGCATCTCTATTAGTGGGGCTTTTAGGTTGCAGTCCACAGGAAATGACATTGACTCATTTAAGGGGGGAAAAAAGATGTATATTAGATTCGAAGGGAAAGGAAAGGAAAAGTGTCATGGAGCTTCCAAGGATCTGGGTAGCAGGAATTAATAAATACACTTTCTTTGTCCCAGAGATACACTCCTGGAACGAATGATGCTTGATGGCTCTATGGTTTCTGAAGTCTTTGTGGTACTCTGCTTAAGATTCAAATTCCAGGGAGAGGGGATCTTTTTTGGTCCAGTGTGGGGCCTCTTGTTTGACAGGCCCATGGAGATTTTATCCACTGGGGAAGGGGTTGTTCCTCAAAGCACAACTTGGGTGTTGTTACCACTAACAGGAGAACGGGTGCCTGGCGGGCAAAGCCAACAGATGTCCTCTTCAGCATCTCTCTTTAGTCTTCTGTTTATCTCTCTGCCAGATCATTAAGTAAGACGTTACATAAAGCTGGACTTATCATGGGTGCCACAGGCTCCCCACCAGGCATTCCTCTGACTATGTACATTATCACTAGTAATTGTCCATTTACTTTTAGGCAGGTTTTAGCCTCTGTGATGAGCTTCACACTCCTGCCAGTTTGAACCTCACGTAAGGAGTAAGCTTTCATGAGCTGTTGTATCAGTTTTTTAAAGTCAAAATGTATTATTTCATTGCCTGTGCGCTCCTCTCTACTAATCTTGTAATCCTACCCCAAATAACAATTCAATTTGGAAGGCTGCCATGTGGCCAGAACATCAGCTTTTCCTAGCCAGCTTCCGTTGTGTGAGCAAGGGCCCGGGCTAGGACAGCCAGGGTACCCTGCTGTCTGCCATCCTGGCTAATGAACTGGAGACACAATTTCTATTTCAGATGACCTGCTGAAGCAGTTTAGTGCTCTCTGAACCACTGAGGAAAAATTGAATTAGACTCAGTATAGGTGTATAATCCAAGCATATTTGAGGCTATTCAAATCCAGGGGAAATTGGTAATGATAAGAGCTAATATTTGTGGGGAGCTTACTATGTGCCAGACACCTTGCACTTCACCTGTATCACCTCTCTTGAACCTTCACCCCAACCCTAAAGACCCTATAAAGTAGGTACAAATATTATCCTTGTTTTCCTGGTGCAGAAACTAAGGCTTAGGGGCAAACTGACTTGTTCAAGGTTGCACATTTACTAATACGTATTGTATATACTCTAACCTCTATGCTGTGCAGCCACTCACGCTTGGTAAATACCTATGTACCTCGCCATCTCTTTACTGACTCCTCAGTTCAATGAATAAGATATGTATCAAATGCTCAGGGTGGGGCAGCACTGTTGGAGGTGCAGGTGCAGAATGTGTAGCTGATGAGACACGATGCCTTCCCTGCCAGGAGGGATCTTGCCTTCCAGGAGCTAACGTGTGTACAGAAGCTCAGTGACTTGAATGCTGTGTGCCCTGACTGTGCTGTTCACAGAGAGTGTATCCCCAGTGCTACCAGGCCATCTAGAATCCCTTCTGAAAGTGGAACATGGGAGAAGCTTAGGTAGGTAGGTAGGTAGGTGGGTAGCTAGCTAGCTAGCTAGCTAGATAGAATGATGAATGGATATATAGCTAGATGATAGAATATATAGATTAGATAGAGAGATGATACATGATGTAGATAGATGATAGATAGATGATGATAGATAGATAGATATACAGACAGACACATGTGCATTGTGTCTCTAACTCGTCCACCACGTTACACATAATTGCAGAAAGTGGAAACACGTCCTTCACATCCTGAGAGTGCGCTGTAGAGTGGCCTTCTGCAAGAGTTACATTCTTTTAGGTTTTGTGTATTATCTTAAAATTTTATTTTAGTTCTTTTTTTTAACTGAAGTATAGTTGATTTACAATGTTGTGTTAGTTTCAGGTATACAGCAAAGTGATTCATATATATATATATATATATATATATATATAAAACAGAATATATGTGTATATATATATTCTTTTTCAGATTCTTTTCCATTATAGGTTATTACAAGATATTGAATGTAGTTCCCTGTGCTGTACAGTAGGTCCTTGTCATTTATCTGTTTTATATACAGTAGTGTGTGTCTGTTAACTTCAAACTCTTAATTTGTCTCTTTCCCCCCTGTCCCCTTTGGTAACCATAAGTTTGTTTTCTATGTCTATGAGTCTATTAAAAGTTCATTTTAAAATGCCCTTTCCCCCATAGTATTTCAATGATTATTTTAACATAAAAATAAATCCCTAAAAGTCGATACTGGAGTAAACTGTGGCTCCAGGATAGGTACTATATTTCTGGGCAGTTTCCATATCCCCAGTGCCCCCAGCGGTTGGTCCGTATACTCTAATTTGAGAGGCAGGGAAGAGACTAATGTATCTCAGAAGCCTCCACAGATATCTTGAATGGGAAGTGGTTTAATACCAGGAATTTGAGGTTTACGAAACCTTTGAAAGGCTGGGGGAGTGAAGGCCAGGAAAGTCCTGTTCGGGAAAAAGGTACGTGCAGGGACTGCAGTGAAGCTACTGGGCGATTCTCAGGAGATGCCTGATGTCCCAGGCAAAACCCCCTCTGCTGGGTGCCAACAGTCTCACTGTGGGAATCTAACTGGAAACTTGCTGGCTAGGGCACCTACGAAAGGCAGTTTCTAGGCTCTAGAGAGCCTAGCACGCAAGGGAGAGCTTGGAGAGGTGAGGGTGGTGCTGAGGATCCACCAACGATATCCCTACTGCACAATGAAAAGGGACATGTGGCCTAGGATAAGACAATAGCCATTCCTCTTTTCCCTACTGTAGTCCTATCCCTTTCAACCTTCTCCCTGAACAGCTTAAAGTGCCAAGGAATGAGGTTTCAGTAAGAAGCAAAGCCATGTTGGGGAAATTTAGTTTTATTGATTCTCTTCCTTTTTTATTTCACTTTCCCACTTTCCACCATCTTGGTTCTCCCATTCCCTTCTTTTAGGGAAGAGAAGGGCTGTTAGTCTCAGGATTGTGTGTCAGTTCCTCTGGGGTCTGTTATCATCCAAGGCCTCTTCAGAGATAAGCTCTTTAGGGAAGACACAGGGTGAAAAGCGGAATTGATTGAAAGGATTTGTAGGGTTTTCCTTTGTAGGAATGTGATTTCCTCCTGTGGTAAAGGGAGCTAAATGCTCCAGCTAGTTCATCTGGAACTGATCTGATCTCATCTGATCTCATTTTCAAGATGCTTCTGATATGAACCTCAAGAAGAAGGTCTGTTTTCTTTAGTCCCTGTGGGGTCCCAACCACTCTCAGGTTGCGGAGCCTTTCCACTCTTTTCCAAGAAGATTTTCTCTTCTTCACCTCTCAACTTTCAAGCAAGATCTTGGTCAAAAGTTTTCATTGGTTCATTTTGATGCTTCCCTACTGTTCTGTAAATGGATACCACCATTTTTTTTTTAACTCAAATGAATTAAGTTGATGGACTGTCTTAAAAGACTGCATCACGTTTTTTAAAAAAAATTATTGTTAGAGTTGTCATTAAGCCTGTTAGAAAAAGAAGCCATATGGTCTCTACCTGGCATCTTTCATGTCAGACAGGGCCATTGTTTCTAAAATGTTGGGACCATTCCAAAAGAGAATGGATAGTTATGTATTAGAGAATGTTAGTTTAGAAAAGAGGTTGAATTTTAGAAAAGTTGTGAGAGAAACAAATGATTTAATTTATAAGTGTTTCAGGGGAAGAGTTTGAAAAGAATCTATGAAGAATAGTAGTTTATAATCTTAAACTTGGCTTTGTTTGCTGTCTGTATGGATTGTATGTTGGGACTAAACCATATTTAGAAGGTCACCAAGTATGAAACTCTGAACATAGACACTCTGACTTAGAAGACTGAAGGTCTGCATGCCTATTTGTAGGGAGGTTTGGTTAAAACAGTGAAATCAGGCAGGTAGATGTTGAGCTTTTCGGTTCTGCATGTGGAGAAAAGGAGCTCATGGTGGGAATTCCCCAGAATAGAGACGTGGAAGCAGGTGAATCTCTCTGTTAGCTGGAGTTAGAAGTCTTTATTCCTTCTGTCAATAGTTTCGAGTGGGTGGAAAAGATTGAGAAGGATCTGGACAAAGAGAAAGCTGACTTTCAAGCTGATAGTTCCAGAAAGAGATCACAGGAGGAGGGGACTAAGGAATCCTTTTCCAGCTTTATTTTGATAAAGTCATTCATTTTGGAGCTACAAACCCTGTACAAAAAAGGAGACCCCCAACTTCATAATGGGTAGTCTGTGAGTCAGTTATCCACAGGCTTTTAGGGGAGGGAGCAAATAATCACCCTTTTAATATATTTTATTTTCCCTTAACAATGCCCCACTGCAGAATGGCAAATAAATAGAAAATGCAAGGGAACTGGGATTCATGTTCTCAGTTTGTGACTGATCGTTAGTCAAGGGATGAGAAACCAGGATTTTTGAAAGCTATGTGGACATTTTTTTTTTTTTTTTGTGGTACACAGGCCTCTCACTGTTGTGGCCTCTCCCGTTGCGGAGCACAGGCTCCGGACGCGCAGGCTCAGCGGCCATGACTCACGGGCCCAGCTGCTCCGCGGCATGTGGGATCTTCCCGGACTGGGGCACGAACCCGTGTTCGCTGCATCGGCAGGTGGACTCTCAACCACTGCGCCACCAGGGAAGCCCTATGTGGACATTTTATTTAGCATCCAGATTTCAGACTGTCAAACTCCTATTATGAATCAGTGCATGGTGTTTATCAGAATCAACTGAACGAAGATTTACTGACTACTATTTTCTTTATGCTTTCACTTATATCATTGTCTTTAATCTTCCTAGCAATCCTGTGAGGTATTACTATTTCCCTTTTACAGATTAGAAAATTGAGGAACAGAGAAGTTAAGAGACTTGTCTTTTTAAAGGCACACAAGGAGGAAAGGGTGGACTACAAAAGTTAAAGCTGATGGCTGTCTGAGAGCAGGTCCAGAGCTGTGGTCACAGTGCCCGCCCTACTTGGTTCCAGTTTCTGGGGACCTGAATTCTATCATTGATGTTGCCAGCTGACCACTGTGATGTCTTTATTTGGGAAAATCCACCCAGCACGTCCAAAAAGCCTGGCGAGGTGACCTAATTTTAAGAAGATACAAAAAAAAAAAAAAAAAAAAAAAACTCTACCCCAAAGTTCCGACATTTTTCTAGCATCCGGAATAATAAGAAAGCAGAAAGAAGTATTTTTGTATATTCTGAAGTTGTCACTTAACATGAGATATTGTCACCTAATGTAACAAACGTTTTTCATCTAACAATTATAGGCTAGTTTTGAATTTATATTTATCTGTAATATTGTATAGTTTCCTGTGAATATTCTAGCTTCTTCTGCACTTTGGGGTAAACGTACCTTCTTAAAACTTGGTCTCCTAAATAAGCATGACTTAAAAGATCAATTTTAGGAATCGAATGTCATGCCAGAAAAATTTCCAGCGAGCCCACGTTTACCTTGGTCATTGCTGTCTCCTTTTCTTCTTCTGCATCACTCTATTGTACTGTACTTTGCAGCCACTTTTAGCCTCCTGACATTCCTCTCATTAAATTAGCTATCATGTAACATCACTTTTCTTTTTTTAAGGTACTACAGCACTTCCCAACACAGCCAGCCCTCCCCAATGGCTTCCAGTTCCCTCTAAAATCTTTGGGTCATCATCTGAGGTAGCTACCTGCGGCGGCAGCGCAGGGTCTATTCCCAGAAACAGCAAACACCATTCACGTGGGTGGCAGGTTGCTGGGGCTTTGTATAAAGAAGCAGCAGCCTTGATCTGTAGGACCGTGTGATTTTGTTAGCAGGACCCAATTTGGAGCCTTCTCATAATGGGGCGTGACCCGGAGGAACAGGTTGTTCTTGGACTGGTCGCTTGGATCTGGAAGAGGGCTAAGAGGGTCGGTAAAGACCGGGAAGACTGAGAGGCTTCAAAATGAAAACAGACCAGTTCTGGGGATCCTCCCTGGTATAGAAGGCTCGTCCCTGCCCCCGCCTCGTGCTTTTATCCTCTTCCTGAAATGTAGCTCCTCCCCCTGCCGTCCTTGCCCTGGCATACTTCTCTCCAGTCTTCAGTCCCAGCTCAAGGCTTCCTCTTGGGAAAGCCTTCCTTAACTTTCCCTGTGGAACGTCCATCCTCTGTGTTCCCAGGCAGCTTGTGTGGACCGTGTACCTTGTATGTGGTGATTACTTGTTTATAGATTTGTCTCTAACTAAACTTGGAGCCCCATCATCTGTGTCTTCCTGGCAGATGGTAGAGACTTAGTAGATACTTATCAGATGAGCAGATGGGCTTTCCCTCCCACCCCCCGCTTTCTCTTACTTGGGCCAGGGTGTTGTATTTTGCTTTGGTTTTGCCTAGGGTAGGTGACTGAGAGCAATCCACACAACACGTCTAATACCTTGGATGAAGGTCATGAAACTATGCAAGGTTCACGTGTTATAAACAAGAGGATGAATCTTCTCTCTCTCAACCCCCTCAGGGCCAATCTCAGTTTGGCAAAGATGACCATTTGTGTAGGATATCAACTCTAACAAACTTTCTGATTTAAAGTGAAAGCTAACTTAATATTCTTTATTGCTTCTTGGAATCTGATCTTGGCAAGATTAATGTAAAAAATATTATGAAGTAAGGTAAATCTTGTGGGATTTTGACCGAGTGAAATTGAAATGCCAGGGATCTCATTTTTCAAAAGGTCCCCAGCATTTTGTCCAGCATCTTCCGTCAGTGCACAGCCTCTTAATCACTGGCCTGAAAGCTCTGCCCTCTGGTGAGATACCCCACAAAGTAACCCCACTGCAGGCAAAACCCCCAGCGACTATTAAAAGAATAGCTGAAATTCACATACATTCCCCCAAATACAGTAAACCAGGGAAATGTTGATTTTACCTGCATGTTAAAAACAAGTCATCTGGTCACCTGGTGATTGGGGGGGCATTGGAAATAGCTGTTGAGCGGCCTCATTTTCCTGCTCCCCCAAGCCGGCCTGGCTGGAAGTAGCAAAGTCCAAATACAGATACCAGCCAGGTGGTTGGAAGGGTCAGATGTCTTGTTCGGAAGAGTAGCTGGAGTTAGCACTTTGGCCACAACTGGGGTGGTCCTAAGGCTGTGTTGTCCAGTACAGGATACGGTAGCCACAGATCATCTTTACATGTAAATAGATTAAAATGAAATGAAATAACCATTCAGTTTCTTCGTTGCTGAGCTGCATTTCAAGTGCTCAGCGGCCGCCGCAGATAGAATGGCCGTCACTGCAGAAAGTCCTCTTGGGTACTGCTGTGCCAAGGACCTGGACGCCTACAACGTTACATCTGCAAGATGCCTGACTTTTCCAGAATGGCCAGGAGCAGTCCCGGGAGGCACAACTTAAAATAGAGACAGAGGGCAGCAAATGGTGTCGGTTTGCCTGTGGCCAGGGTTTGGGTGATGCCCTTGGGTACCACTAGCAGGTCTGAAACATAGTTAGTGGAGAGCGAGGCAATGGAGCGGTTTAGATTCAAATTGAAATCTACCTAAGTTATTGTGTGATTAATGCATGCCAGAACCTACGCTGGGTGCTTTCACCTCCGTTACCTTATTTCTGCCTCTGAGATAGTGGCTACTTGCCTACTTTCTACAGATGAGAAAACCGAGGCTCAGAGGCATTAAGTAACGTGTAGAAGGGCACATGGTGGCAGGGTCCAAGTTGGAACTTGGTGCTTTTAACTCCAGTTCAGTGCTTCTCTGCCTTTAGGGCTAAGGAGAGGGAGGAGGGTGCAATGAGGGACCTCCATCCACTAGGTCCCTTGGCGCCTGGTTAGTGCTTGACCTCTCGGTCATGGCCTGATGCCGAGGTGGGTGTTTCTTCCATGGGGAGCTTAGTGAATGGAATGAGGATCTGCTGCATTTAGAATCAAAGATGAAAATATATCACCAATCATGACAGTAATAATAATGAGGTAGTTGGTACTGTTCAGTGTGTCAGCTACTGTTCTAAGCATTTTGCATAAGTTAATGATTTAATCCCCATGACTACCCTATGAAGTAGGCACTGTTTTTACCCCTGTTTTATAGATAAAGAAACCAAGGTTTGGAGAGAGAAAGTCAGGTGTCCGATGGCACAGTGAGGGGGTGGCATCTTAGAAACCATTATCTCCACTTGTGGCATCTCAGATGGCTCTGGGGCAAGGAATAGTGGGCAGGAGCGCACGCCCAGCCCAGCGCTTCATATTCGCATTACACGGCGCCCGCAGCACCTCTGTGAGGCCCCGCCAAAGCTCATCCGCAGGTGGCAGTGGCAGACTCTCCATTTTTCAGGTGTGGAAGCAGAAGCCTAAAGGGTTGAAATGACTCACCCAGTGTCCCAGAGAGTAAGTGGCAGCCCCGGCAGCCCAGGATCCCTTATAAACCTTTCCCTGCCTCTGGTACTCCAGTTCTGACCCCTTCTTGGGAAAGCCGGTTCTCAAAGGGGATGCTGCGGAGAAGTTTCTGGAGGCTCTCTGTGTGCGTCAGAGTATGAAGCTGTCTTCCACCGTCCGTTTCACTCCAGCCATTCCATGTGTGTCTTGTGTTGTGCTGAGTAGGGCCGATATCAGTAGGGCATCAGAGGTGTTCACGCATAGAAGATGCTAGTCTCGAAAACCATGTCTTAGTACTGATTTCTGCCTGCGCTCTAATGAGATTTTTGTTTCAGAAAAGAAAAGGAAATGTGGTGAACGTGGCTCTGATAGGACTAAAGATATACATGGGGTCTTCCACCCAGGCGGTGTGGACTCTGGGTACTGGATTTGCATCCTTTCTACCCGGGCTCTTTGAAACTCACTGCCACTGTTACTCTCACCTCAGGTGTAAGGAGGAGGGCTCAGTCATTTCTTTCCAATGGAGGATCGGGGAGTGAGGTGAGATGTTACCCATCCCACTGAGGCATCGGGCTGCGACGCTAGCCTGTGGGACCAGGAGCCTGCCTAGCTCCTCTTCTAAGCAGGGACCAGGAGGCGGCGCCCCAGGGGTTTGTAACGTGCACCTGGACCCTCCTACTGTTTCGCTTGTTGCTTCCCCCCGTTTTTTTCTTTTTTTCCGGCCGTGCCTTGTGGCATGCAGGATGATCTTAGTTCCTCGACCAGGGATCAAACCCATGCCCCCTGAAGTGGAAGCACGGAGTCTTAACCGCTGGACCACCAGGGAAGTCCATTGCTTCCCCATGTTGGGAGTCACCCAGAGCTGACACTTGGATTGCACGTTGCAAAATGCACATGCATTGACTCCTCTCCAACAAATCTGGGAAGGGTATGATATTCAGCTCCATCTTACAGATGAGGAAACTGAGACTCTTCGAGGCCAGTCATATAGAAAAAGTAGTTTGAACCCAGCACCCCCAGTTCCTAAGGCCATGCTCCTTCTACACCGCAGTCACCTTGACTCTTCCGGAGGGCGGCGCAAATTCAGACGCCACCTCAGATCCCTGCTGCCTTCCTGTGGCCGCATCCTTACCCTGTGCCCACAGGTAAGTACAGAGCTGTGGGCAGGAGGCTCAGGTGAGCCTGCCCCTCTCCTGGACGTGCTCTGCTCTCTGAAACCTTGAAGGTGGCTTCCTGCCAGTCATATTAAATACGCAGCTTCGACAGGAGCACTAATTCCTGCCTAGTGTTGTTTGAGAAGCATCTCCTTTAAATGCAATCCACGTGTCTTTCACTTTCCCCTCTCACTTTATGTCCCACTCATTTCCTCCTTTCTTCTTCTCTGACCTCTGATCGCCTCCCCTCTCCTTTGCTTTCCTCTTTTTCCTGTTGCTCCGGGAGTGGCAAGCGACCCTGGTTGGTTGTTATGCAGTGCGTACCGTTGTTGAATCGCACCGGAGTGAGCGTCGGCCTGGGATGAAGGGCCATGGCATCAGCTCCGTCCTAATGACCGGCCTGTGCTGCCCGGGGTGGGAAGCACTGAGGAGCCGCCGGCAGGACCCCCTCCCGCTGTGGAAGGGGGAGGTTACAGGGCTTCTCGCCGCCGTGCCCTGGCCCTGCGGGTCATGCTGGGGGCTGTTTTCATCTCTGCCTGCTGGTCCCGCAGGCACGGTGGGGCAGAGCCTCTCCCTCCTGATGCCTTGGGCGGTCAGGCCTGCTGTTTTCCTGCTACAAGCTTTCTGCAGGAGGAGATGGAAAAACAGAGAAGGAGGAGAGTGACAGAGGCTGGAGTGAACAGGTAGCTGAGTAGCTAGCTGCCTCTGTGTGCCGTCAGCTCCGCCTCCTTCAAGGCCGGGACCAGGGCGCTGACCCCAGCATCCTGTGCTTGTGAGGGTGCCTGTGTGCGGGGAGCGGGGGGGTGCGGGGAGCCTCAGGCCTAGAGCAGGGGTCCCAACAAAGGGAGAGAGGAGAACCCATCTGCCCACAAACCCCTGCAGATCAGGGGCCTTCCAGAAAGCCATCAGATAGGAGTGTGATATATGGCCTGCGGTGAGCAAGAGAGCAGGTAGCTACGGAAAGCTGCGTAAAGAAGAATAAATATTGACACAAACTCCTCGGAGGTTGTGGGTAGGTTCCTGTTTCGCGGGCTGTGAGGCCAGCGCAGACTTCCGAGAGGAATTTGCTCTCCTGGCTGGGGCCCCCTTGCCGCTCACTTCTCTCCCCTCCTCCCTGCCTCCAGCTTCTCCCAGAGCCTTAGTGTCCAGGCTGGGAGCACTGTGTCAATGCTAGAGATACAAGAAGGAATGGGATCCAGCGGTTTTCTGGAGTTGCTCCCAGTCTAGTTGAGACAGTCAAGACTTGCCACGGTACTAACTGTAACAGGAGAGGCATCAGTAGGGTCTCACCTGAGAACAGAAAGGGGCCCGGAACAGAGCCAGCGCAGGGAAATGTGGGAAGGGTGGGAAGTGGCTTTCAAGCGAAGGCGATGCTTGAACTGGCTGCTTAAGGAGAGAAGGGAAGGGCGGCCCAGGCGCCCCTTGAGCTTGAGTTGAGGCATGGAGATGTGAAAAGGCACCGCAAATGTAGGAGCCTTCAAGTCAAGGGCAGTAGGTTTGGAGCAGACGGATTCCTGAGGTGCCGTAAGCTGAGAGTGAAAATCTCTGAAAGATGCAGACCGTAAAGATCATTTTATGTCATGCGGGGGGGCATTAATTCAAACTATATCCTGAGAGCTGCAGGGAGCCACTGAAGAATCTTTAGACAGAGGAGTGACACAGTGCAGTTTACATTTTATTTAGAAAAGTTCCTTGGGAGACAGTGTGCAGGAGGATGCTCAGAGCGGTGAGGCCTTGCCAGTGATCCCAGCCGGAAAAGATGAAGGTCTGAGCCCGAGCAGCGGCAGGGAGATGAGACGGAGGGGGCACTTGGATGGAGGGATTAGCTATGGACAGGAGAGGGTGCACCTCCTCTGGGACGGAGAGAAGGGAAAGAGCAGGCTGCATATTGCTGGAATAATTCTGTCCGAGCGTTTCTTCCTTTTCATCAAACGAGACCAATTCAGTTTTCACGCCTGTACCTAACACCAAGACGTGGTAATGACATTGATTCTTGTAAGTACTCTCTGGCAGAGATTTGGGGGTGTTTATTTGTGTGTCCTATCAGTTTTATAAGGCTTTTAAGCTCTTCAAAGAGGGCACACGATGTATTTATCCATCTATTATGTGCTGCATTCATAAGTATTTAATAATAATAAGATCTAAACCCCAGGAGCATTATTGTGTTTGTCAGTGAAGGAATAAGTAGGTTTGGAAGCATTTTGTCTAAGTTTAAACTTTATAAGAAGACTATCAAGTATTTGAACTTCTGAACATATTAAAATCCATTCCTGAAGTGTAATATAAATGGCTTCTGCTCTTGGGTTTCCTAGGTAAATAGTTTAGTTGCCCTAATTGGAGATTGTTTCTTACAATGCAGGAGGTGGTATTTCTTTGTTGTTCTGTAATCTCTGACAATCGGTCAATCTGCCTTTAGAAAGAAGAGCTTTTTGCAAAGATGGCTGATATCTTCTAATTCAGGTCCCTTTTCTCTTCTCTGCTGTTTTATATAAATCAGAAAAGCCACCATTAGTTTGTCTCACCATTAGTTGCAACATCCTCTTCCCTCTCATATTCATTCCTTGTCACATTTGCCTTTATTACTCCTGGGTATTCCTCCAGCCTTACAGCCCTCTTGCCTGCATCTTTTTTCCTGAGTCTCTCTCATCTCTGTCCCAGTTTAGGGACCGGTCAGACGTCAGCCATCGGGCCGCTGGATACAGTGTATTTGCCCAGCACGTTAGTGCGGGGCGCCAGACCTCGCTGTGCCTGTCTGTCTGTCGCGATGCGCACAGTTTGCATCTTTCCCTGAGACTCTGATCAGAAACTTTTGCTGGATTTGGGAACAAAGCTCATTATTTCCTGCCCTCCGCTCCTGTTTGGGCTCCCCCTCACTAGGACACACAGCACTGTTGAGGGGTATTATTACTAACCATCGCAACAGGCTTCCGACCTCCCTGTGTTGAGCCCAGGTTGTCCTGATCAAAGATAAGTTCGCACAAGTCAGTACCGCTCGTGTTTATCTACTTGGGTTGTCTCCCAGCCAGTCGTGTGTTTTCACATGGATTTCTACACACACGAGAAGTAGTTAAGTCAACTTTAAGTGAAGTTCTGTGTAACATGGCCTGCCTGTGCCATGGAATTTGGAGCTCCAAAATTTTGCCCTTTGTGCTGCCCAAGGATAAGTGGCTTTGATCTGGCTTTAGGAAAGTAGGAGGAGAGAAGGAAGTATCATTATGTTACTTTCTTGGAGCCTGCCCTCATTGCAGGGTATGAACTCATACACATTTATACTGAGCATGGTGTGTGTACACACAATCCCAGGGCTGCTTCTTCTGACCACTTCTTCCACTACGTACCAAGCATTTCTAGCTTCTATTAAGGTGGTCGTTCTCTTCTGGAGCAGTCTAGTGGTGTGCTTTGTGTTGTGTACTTTTCAGGCCCCTTTGAATGTCCTTTCTTCCATTCCAGGCAATCACTGAATACTCTGGGGTGCATTTTGTAAGAAGTCTTAAGTAAGGGGACATGACTTGAAACAAGTTATATCAAAAACAAGCAAACAAAACAAACAAACAAACAAACAAACAAAACAACTATGGAAGGCAGTGGTGGTATTTAATCTGCAGGAGAGAAGATCAGAGCAGAACGCGATAGTTTTCTTCAGGCATTTGAAATGTTGTCGTATGGAAGGGGATCAAGGTTGTTCTGCGTTTCCCCAAGGAGCAGAACTAGTGCAAGGTAAAGGGAGACAGAGTTCAATTCACTGTCAGGAAGGATTTTAGAGTATGATAGTTAAGAATTTTTGCCCTGGAATCAAGCTTCTTGAGTTTAAATCTACCATCTGCAGTTACTAGCCACACTTGGGTACATTTTTTTTTTTAACTCTTCTAATCTTTAGTTTCTTTATTCATTCGGTGGGGTTAATATGAGCATCTATCGCATGAATTTCTCTGGTTATCTGGTAACAAAATACCAGTTAAATGCTCTTACCATGATGCATAGTGAGTGCTTGATAATGCGGGCAATTATTAACAATCCGAACTGTCTCAGGATAGTACATGCGTTTAACAACAGTTTCCAGCATTTCCTATTACAATTGAGCATTATAATTTTTTCTTTTCAAATTTGAAATTTAGAATATTTATGTGTGGTTTTCTTATTTTTTTTCTTCAGTGAAGGAGGTTGGTGGTGTCAGGGAGGAAGAACAACTTTTCCTCCACCCTTCTAGGTTTCTTCTGGCTGGTCTAAGAATGAAATCAACATGAGACAGATTAATAGGAGAAAATCAAACAAATGTTTAATAACATGTATATATGGGAGAGACCCAGGAAAACTGAGTAACTTAGCAAAATGGCCGAAATCCTCACCTCACGAAATCCAGCTAAAGACAAAAGAGGATGTTGGGGGTAGTGGTTTGGGACCTCAAAGGGGAGGAAGGCGATTCACATGAAGATGGAAACGCAAATGTTTGGTAGAGAAACATTTGCTGGGCCTTGCAGACAGTATGAGACACAGAGTGGGCTCTGATCTATAGGTCCTTCCTGAAGTTTTCCCCACCACACCCAGCCCAGATTGTTTGAAGATCCCTCTGAGGACAGCTCTACTCAGGGAAGCAGGCCCTCTATTTAAGTTCTTTTAGGCAGTTAAGGGGAAGGTCAAAGTTTCTTCCTGAGTCTTTTGAGCCTTGATTATTTTCACCTAGAAATAATCTGCATGCTAAAGAAACAGTTTGAGCTGGCAAATTTTGCTCCCCTACAGTGGGGAACTGAGAAGGCTTAGCTTCCGGAAAAAGTTAAATGGCATAAATATTCCTGTGATGCTTAGGAAAAGGAAAGTATACAGTGTCTTGAATTCAAAATAACTGGAGCCTGGGGTAGAATGGATGAGGATGTCATTCTGACCTGGTGAAAGTTAAATGAAGATATTTTATTTTTTTTAAATAAAGAAATGAAGTTTTAGGATTTAAAAACATCATACATATTTCTAACTAAGGCATTCATGGGCAGTAGTAAGTAAAATACCGTTCATGCACAGATTTTTTAAAAGAAAAGGATAAATTGTTTTATCTTTTTAGAAGCATTGAAATAATAAAGTCTGTAACTTTTGAGTCCTTGTTTATACACTTGAAAAAATTGAGGTAAAACATACACGTAGTTAAGTGAACAAATATCACATATCAAGCTCAATGAATGTTTACATATGTATACACCCACACAACCATCATAGATAAAGATATAAAACATTACCATCAAGCCAGGGAGTTCCCTCATGCCCCCTTCCAGTCAGTACCACCTCCGGTAGTGATGAAACCACTATTCAGACTCTGTCAAGTCTTAGATTTATCCCTGTTCTTGAATTTCATGTAAGGGAAATCAGGCAGTATGTACTCTTGTGTCTAGTGGCTTTTGCTTAACATCTTGTCTCTGAGATTCTTATCGTTGCATGTAAAAAAATATGCAAAAAGCTTATTTCTAAATGGCTTTCCATTATTAAAAATAAATGTTTGGAAGAAATGTGAGGCTAGAAGGAGTCTTACACAATTTCATGTCCAGGCCCTGTGATTAAGAAATGAAGCATCTGACATTAAATGACATTAAGGGGACTTCCCTGGTGGCACAGTGGTTAAGATTCCACGCTCCCAAATTCAGAAGGCCCGAGTTCGATCCCTGGTCAGGGAACTAGATCCCGCATGCATGCCACAACTAAGAGTTCACATGCCACAACTAAGGAGCAGGCGAGCCGCAACTAAGACCCAGTGCAACCAAATAAATAAATAAAATATTAAAGAATATATAAATGACATTAAGTAACTTGCATAGTTAACTCATGACCAAGTGATGTGCTATGCTGTATCTTCACACACATAAATCTTTTGCAAACTTTATTCTCAGTGAGAATCATGTACCTAGTGTCTGAGTTACATAGAAAATTTGAATTATTTAAAATTGCAAATTACTTTGATACAAATTAATCCTCTTCAGCATTGGAGCGTCTTCTTCGGTTGTACGCACATTTCGACAATGACGTTTTTGAGCGCCTTATTCTGATTGTCCAGTGGGCACATTGTCATTATGCCCATTCACCAAGTCATAAAGCTCCAGGTACAACAAAATGAGATTGATTTCGCCAGAGACTAAATCTTCACCTACACATCCTCTCTCTCTCCCGTTCTCACTTTCTCTTGTGTGCACTCACGTAAACACACACAAACACACATACTCACAAGCACACGTACCAATTTCAGTAGACCCTGTGAAAACCACACATTTCCTGGGATGTAACCATTCATCTCCATGTCATCAAGTGCGTAATTGTCTCTCCCCAATAGTATTGTTTCAAAATGTTATACTTGGAATTGACTGAATATAGCAAAACCTTGTAGTAAGGGGATGGGAGGAGATGGAAGGGTTGTTGAGAATGGGAGGACAGGGTGTATGGCTCGGAGCGCCTGTGGATTTGTTGGTAGTGAGGACGCCAGATACAAGGTAAAACGCGTTAAGTGACAGGAGTACAAAGAAATGCCATTTCGTCTCCTGGAATATGGCATTCTGGCTATTCAGCCTAACCCTCTGGCTAAAAACCAATTAAAATACTGGATAAAAAGGATGTTGTCCTAAGAGCATCAAATTGCTTTAAGAAAATAAGGAATCAGGGGGCTGAAATCCAAGAGAGAGGAAAGCATTGGGAGCTCCTTTTACCCAGTGGTATTTGCTGATCTAGGAAATGGAGCTGCAGTTTTGATGGCCTGGCAGGAGAGGGCACAAAAGAAAGCTTGGAACTCAGCTCAAGTGGGGTCCCTGGGGAAACCCTCCCGTATTAAGCTGGAGTCTCTGAACCAGAAATACCTGCATCACATCCCCAGGCAAGTCTATGGAGAGCTGCCTTGAGACTGAGCACAAGGGGCTTGGGGGTGGGCAAGTGAAAGAAACCTGTGGCTGAGAAGTTGTAACCACATCGGACTCTCAGCCCCGCAGCATTCTTGGAACCATATTTGCATAAATGGATGGTCAAGAACCCTCCAGCAGGGAATTCAGTTAGAGGTGGTTCCGGGTTCCCAATACTCTTAGGCATCCGGCAGAAGCAAATGCAAAATCTCGGAGGAACACACCTTCATCCTAAGATTACTGGGAATGCCTCCTCCCCTACACTTTCAATGAAAACGAGCATGCCGCAAAACCACCATGAACCAGAAGAAACTAATAGCGCACAGAGACAGACCAGAAACATCTCCAGACTCTGGAATCGTCGAGACGCACTTTGTGAGACGGTAGTTACTGTGTTTAAAGAAGTAAAAGGCAAGCTTAAAAGTATCTCCAGGAACCAATGAAGTATCAAACGTGTTCTAGAAGATTTGTAAAAGAACCATTTAGGGATTTGGGAATTACTGCCGTTGAGCAGGCGGGCATCCACAGCTGTGCAGGGCCTTGACCCCAGCCGGCTACTGGCGTGCGGGGGACATCGGAGCCTGGAGCCTTCTATTGGCTGCATCACGGAGCACAGGCTCTGCCCTCTTCCCGCAAGAACAAAGGGAGCCGGGATCCTCTGATCCTAAGCCTACCCAAGATGCAGCCCGCCGCCTCCCCGAGAGCCCCGCCCCCTCCACGGCTCCCAGGCTGGCTTTGCAGTGAGAGCCGAGGGCATCACTGCCCCACGTGTAGTTTTACGTGCATCTCCTTCCGCTCTCTCTGCTTCCTCCGGGCCTCAGTCAGGTGGATCCCCTCTACTCGCGGTGAAGTTCTTGCGACCTGCAAATTAAACTGATAAAAGACAGATTAACAGGAGAAAAGGAAGGACAACTGAAATATAACTTGCTGCCTTGTCTGGACTCACATGTACTTGGTAGCAATTTGCTGCAAGTCAGCTCTGCCACTTGATGGATGACACCGCTTTTCACCAAAAAATAATTCAAAAATGGCAGAACTCTTTATGGAATGCGAAGAAGAGCTGGAATGGTGGCAGAAGAAAGTATGCAAAAGAGTGTGAGGATGGGGATGAGCCAGTCTTGGTCGGAGAGGTATCAGGTTCAAAGCTAGTAATTTCAAATATTTTGAACACAGCTCCTATTCAGAGGAATAAAGAATGGTGCACTCGGTCGATGTATTACTGCTGCTCTCAAGACTACAAGTCAACACTGTGTGAACCCAACATCAAATCCAGTGGCTGCCTGTAAATTTTCATCCTGAATCTAGATCTTCAGGTAGTTCTGTTATCGTTCAGCCTTTGTCTAAACCTGGAAGTGTTTCTGAAACTATGCAGTCTGCTTCGGCATACAGTGGAAACTATTTATCAATACCAGCAATACGCAGTTAAAATTCTGGACCGTTATGGGTAGTCATCCAGTAGAAGCATAATCGGCCTCAGAACATGTCACCATCTTTATGAGAGCTCAAGCAGGAACTAACTACCCATCCTGTTTGCAAATCAGGTAATATGCTTAAATTAAATAGATATAGAATTGAAAACCGTGCCATCGAAACATGAATCAAAGTATAATCAGTAATGAATATTGTATAACGGTAAACTGTTTAAGATTATAAACTAGGCCAAGTGTTCTTTTTTTTTTCTCCAAGTGTTCTTAATTCTTAATTGGGAAGATTGTTGAGATGCTACTGTAGCTTTTAATTCTGAAAATATACCTTCATAGTTTAGTTCGTTTAAAAAAAACTCTTAAAAAGTAATAGTTAATATTTATTGATCTGATAATATTTATAAGGCTTTGTGTTAATTGCTATGCATAAATTAATCTCATTTAATTCTTGAACGTCCCTACGATGTAAGCACTATTATTACTCTTGCTTTACAGTTGAGGAAACTGAGGCTCACAGAGGTTAAATAATTCACTCAAGGTCACATAGCTGGCAAATGATAGATCTGGGATTTCAATACAGACTAACACATAGTTTATATGTATCTGCCTACATGCATACGTATATGTTGTGTATAAATGTATACTCTTAAAAAAAATGGAAACATTGCCTTAGTGCAACAGCTTTCAAAGCGTAGTCTTTAGTCCCCTGGAGTTCATGGGTTTGGGAGTCAACACTATTGTAATAATAATATATAGATACTACTTGCTTCTTTCACTCTGTTGACATTTGCACTGATGATGCAAAGCCAGTGATGGGTGAACTGCTGGTGCCTTCGTATAAATCAAGACAGTGGTACCAAGCTGTACTAGTAGTTTTTGTATTAGTCACCACCATGCATTCACAATAAAAAATGGTAGTCATATTGAATTTCTGTGATGAAATATTAAAATGTTATTAATTTTGTTAACTCTCTGCCTTTGGCTGTGTGTGTTTAAAAAAGCAGTTTGTGTGATGAAATGGGTAGTATGCATAAAGCACTTCTGTGTCTGTGCTTTAGATACAGGATACCATGGTATCTTGAAGAAAAGCACTTGGTGATCGAATTGTGAGCTAAGCCACCCGCTTTTTAACAATAGAAGACTATTTTTATCTGAAAAAAGAGAGAACCAACCAGAAGTTTTAGAAGAAAAACAAAAAACCGGAAAGTGAAAATTCATATGATTGATTTAGCAGGTTTACATACAGCTGAAGAGAGAATTAGTGGACTGGAAGAGTAATCAGAAGAATTATCCAGAGGCAGCAGGGAGAAACTCTCCCCACTGTCCCCCTTGAAAAAAAGAAAATATAGAAGAGAGGTTAAAATACATGGAGGATAGAATGAGAAAGTAAAGACCTTTTCTGCTTGTAATCAGAGTTCTAGGAATGGTGAGAGAAACTAGGTAGAAGCAGTATATTTGAAGAAATAATTCCATATGTCACATACATAGATCTCATGATTGCATCATAATAAAAAGTTTAGTTTACCAGAAATATGTAACAATTTGAAACTTGTATGTACTAAAAACCATGACCTTAAAATAGCTATAACTATCTATCTTGATCTGTCTATATTTATAAATTAATAGACTTATAAAAATAAAATGTACAGATTCAAGAGGTGTAATGAATACTAAGAAACACAAATACAGGTAAATGTATCTTTAATTTACATTTCAAAATGGTTTGTGCAGTAAACTTAATCATAGTATTACAGCAGAAAATCAACTACATAAAGAATATTTTAAAAGAAGTCACAGAAAAGTGGTAGATTACTTTAAAGAAATACCAACAGACTAACTCCTGATTTCTCAACAGCAACAACAGAAGCCAGAAGATAGTAGAAACTTTATGTGCTGAAAGAAAGTAACTGGTGCCTTAGAATTTTGTGCCAGTGAAAACATCTTTTTAAGAATTAGAAAGTTGAAAAAAGTTGGGGACCTCCCTGGAGGTCCAGTGGTTAAGACTCTGCGTTCCCAATGCAGGGGGCACGGGTTCGATTCTGGTCAGGGAAGTAAGATCTTTCATGCTTACTTTCTCATTAAAAAAAGAATGAAAGAGCTTCCCTGGTGGTGCAGTGGTTAAGAGTCCACCTGTCAGTGCAGGGGACACGGGTTCGAGCCCTGGGCCGGGAAGATCCCACACGCCGCGGAGCACCTGGGCCCGTGCGCCACAACTACTGAGCCTGCGCTCTAGAGCCCGTGAGCCACAACTACTGAAGCCCACGCGCCTAGAGCCCATGCTCCACAACGGGAGAAGCCACCGCAACGAGAAGCCTGCACACTGCAATGAAGAGTAGCCCCCCCTCGCTGCAACTAGAGAAAGCCCGCGCACAGCAACGGAGACCCAATGCAGCCAAAATAAAATAAATAAATAAATTTATTTAAAAAAAAGAATGAAAAAAGTTGTAAGAAGTAAGCAAAATAAAAACTAGAATTTTAGTCACTAGAGAACATTCTGAAGTTTTACTTTAAGCAGAAGGAACATGAGCCCAAGAGGAAAGGTCTGAAATGCAAGATGGAGTGAAGAACAAGTAATGAATATGTGAAACTAAAGAAATATTAGCCATATACAGTAATAATAAAATTGACCAAAAGTGATAAAATTAAAAATGGGAAAAGGGAATGATAACAACAATGTATAAATGAAGTAGGGAGGTCAATGGGGTTAAAGTGTCTTAAGATTCTTATATTTTCTGGGAGAGGGGTAAAGTTATTAACTTTACACCAATAAACTAAGTACACATGTTTTAATTTCTAGGATAATCACTAAAACAGTAAAACTGTGTATAACTTCAAGTAGCAGATGGGAAATAAAATGATAAAAATATTCAGTCAGCCAAAGGAAGGCAAAGAAAGAGGAAATACGAAAAAGAAACAGGTGAGGTGGAACAAATAGAACAAGCAAAATAAAACGATAAATTTAAGCCCATTAATTACAGAAACTAAAAATGATCTAATTAAAAAATAATCAGATTAAAAAATCTAATTATATGCTCTTTATAAGTGACGTATCTAAAACATAAGGATACTGAAAGAGTGAATATAAAAAGTTAGAAAAATATATACTTTGTAATGTTAACCAAAAGAAAGCTGATATTGCTATGTTAATATCATACCAAATATGATATTATGCAGATGGGTCACTTCAATGATTAAAATTTTGGTTTACTAGGAAGATATAAAACTTTTAGATTATAGGAACCTAGTAACACAACCTCAAAATATATGTTATAAAGATTAACAGTTGCAGAAGGAGAAACAAAAACATTCAGAATTATGATAGGAGATTAAAACATACTTCTCTCAGTTGCTGATAGAAAAAGCCAACAAAATATCAATATGGATATAGAAGATTTGACCAATATGATTAGCAAACGTGACATAACAGATATATGCAAAACACTGCAGCATACAATTTTTTTTCAAGCACATACAAAACATTTAAGAGATTGATTGTTTACCAGAACTTAAATCACATCTCAATAAATTTCAAAGAACTGAAATCAAGGTAAAAAAGACCTTATTCTTTCTGACCACAGTGCAGTTAACCTAGAAATCAAGAACAAAAGGATAAGTAGAAAATCTCATATATTTGGGGATAAATAACTCATGTGTTAAAGGAGAAATCGTGATAGAAATTTAGAAAGTATTTTGTCAAACAGTAACAAAAATGCTACATATCAATACCTGTGGGATGCAGGTAAAACAGTCCTTAGAAGGAAATTTATGGTCTCTACAGCTTGTGTTTAAAAAGAAAAAGACTGCAAATTAATAAGCTAGACATTTGTCTTGTGAAGTTAGATAAAGGGAAATAAAATAACCTAGAAGAGTGTAGTGGGAAGTAAATAATCAAGAGTATAAATGAAAGAAATTGATAATAAACATATAAAGTATTCACAAAGTCTAAAGATTTTTTTTTGAAAAAGAGCTTACACAGTTACAAATGTCTGGTAAGGCTGGTCTTGAAAAAATGATAAAGGGAACATGTAATCAATCTAAGGAATAAAAAAGGATAAACTATAAATGCTACATAAAATAAAAAGATAAGTTATAAAAACTATGTGCTAATAAATAAGAAAATTTAGTTAAAATAGAAAAACTATTGGAAAATATAGCTCACCAATACTGATTCACAAATAAGTAGAAAACCCAAGATTATGATAATCTTTGAAATGTTTAATTGGTAGTTAAAGAAATCCTCCAGAAAAGAAAATGCCAGGATTAGATGGCTTCACTGGCAAGTTTTGTCAACTATTAAAGGAAGAAAACTTTCACTCTTACGTAAACGCTTTCAGAGAATTTAAATAAATGACAGTCCCTAGGGGTGTGTGTGTGTGTGTGTGTGTGTGTGTGTGTGTGTGTGTGTGTGTGTCTTTTAAATGTGGCTTAACATAGTCTCAATACCAAAATTCAGCAAGGGTTCTCTGAGAAAGACAAATTACAGCCCTATTGCACTCATAACATAGATGCAGAAATTTTTAAAAAATAGAGCAAATCAAATCCAGCAGTCTTTGAAATCACTTTGATGTCATGACCAAGCATTTTCCCAGGAAAACAAGGTTGGTTTAATATTATAATAGCAATTAGCTTAATTCATCATATTAACAGATTAAAGGAGAAAGTCATATTATCATTTCAATAAACATTTGAAAATATTCAGCATTTATTAATGATGATGATAAACTCTTAGTAAACCAAATATAGAAGGATTGTCCTCACTCTGATAAATAGTATCTAAAAAAACCTATAACACACACGATAATTAATCATGAAATATGGAAAACATTACCTTTAAGATCAAGAACAAGACAAGGATGCACCGTATTGTCACTTTTACTCAGCACTGTTTTGGTGGTCTTAGCCTGTGAGGTAAGGAAAGAATAAAAGAATTTTAAAAATTAGAAAGGAGGAAAACCCCCATCATTATTTTCAGATGATATGATTGTATATGCAGAAATAAAAAATAATCCAAATATATTTGTTGAAACTGATGAGAGTTTAACTTTGTTGTATGATAAAATATATGAAATCAATTATATTATTAAGCCAGCAGTAATTACAAATGAAAATTTAAAATATATCATTTATAATGCCATAAAAAATAAGACCTAGGAATACATCTAACCAAAAAAAAACGTATCTGCAAAGACCACACAGAATACTATAAAACATTATAGACTTAAATTGAGGGAGAGAGAGACTATATTCACATATGGGAAGACTCTGCATTTAAAAGATATTAACTCACCTTAAAGTGATTTGAGATTCAATTTACTCCCAATCAAAATGTAGCAGATTTTATTTTGGAGAAATTAAACAGATGGATTCAAAAATTCACTGTAAAATGCATTCAGAAATTCACTGTAAAATTTTACACTGTAAAATTCACTGTCTTGCATATAGCTGAGCATACAGTCAAGACATTGTCGAAGAGGATGATCGGAATGGGAGAACCTGCCCTACCAGATAGCAAGACCTACTTTAAAGCTTAATGGTGTAATATTTTTACAAGGATATACAGACATATCAGTGGAATGGACTAAAAAGTTTCTGAAACAGAGCCCCACTGGTAGAGATACTTGATAAATGATAGAAGCACATGGCAGATTGGTGGGGGGGAAAAGCTAGACTTTTTAATAATTAGGGCTGGGGAAATTGGGCACTATATTAAAAAAATTAAATACATTCCTCACTTCGCAGTATATACAAAAATCAATTCCAGGTGGATTTGAGATGTAATTGTAAACAGTAAAGCCATAAACCCCATAGGAGCTAGAAGAATATTTCATCAACTTGGAGTAGGCAATTATTTTTTATTTAAAGCAAAATATATCTAATAATAAAGGGCCAGTTTGATACGTTCAACTACAATACATTGAATTTACAATTTTTTATCAAGTTACACCCTAAAGATAATGAAAAGACAGGTTGCAGAGTGGGAAAACATATTTAAAGATACATAGCTGACAAAAGACTCCTCTGACTATGATTGGTTGTACTGTTCAGTATGGTAGCCAGTAGCCACATCTGGCTATTTAAATTAAATTAATTTTAACAAGCAATTCTTTACTTTCACTAGCCACATTTCAAATGCTCAATAGCCATGTGACTACTGGTTACCATACTGGATAGCACTGATTTAGATTTTATAAGGAGATCTATATCCAGATTATATAAAGGATAGTTCCCTATATAATTCATAAAGAAATGAATATTCTTGTATAAATTAATAAAGAAGACAACTCAGTAGTAAAATGGGTAGTAAAAAGGCTTTAATAGACCCTTCCTAGAAAAGGATACCTAAATGGCCAATAAACATGTGAAAAGATGTCAACCTCATAAAGAAGCAAAGGAATACAAATTAAAAACATTATAAGTTGCCCCTCTATACTCTGTGCATTGACTGAAATATTTTAAAGAACACCAAGTGTTGGTGAGAATGTAGATTAAGAGGAAAACATCTACACTGCTTGTGGAAGTGTAATTGCCCAATTTTGAAAAATAATTTGGTGTTACCTATTAAATCTAAAGTATATAGAGAATAAGTTTGAAATTCATAGGGACAATATATGTGTATATACATATATACCCATGTATATCCCTGCTCTGAATCCCACATGTAGGTAAAAACCTTAAGAGAACTTTATACACTGTCATACCAGGGTTCCTGAATAAGAGTTGACATGGCAGAAGAGCTCCAAGCTGCAATCGACCCAGAGGTCTTATCTGTATTCTAATGTACATAAGTATATTGAGTGGAGCAGTGTATAGCAATTAAGGTAAGCGAATTACAGCTGCACGCAACACCGTGGCTAAATCTCACAGGTGTGATATAGAGTAAAAGAAGCAAAATGGGAAATAATACACACGGGATGATTCTATTTACATAATTTTATAAAACAAACAACTAAATCATACTACCTAGGAATTTGTCATTAAGTGAAAATTTGAAGAGGAGGAAGAAAATGATTAGTATAGTACTCAGTAGGCTGGTGGCTTCCTCCACCAGTGAGAGAGAAGGTCATAACAAGGAAAGGGCCCAGAGGGGCCTTTTGGGGTAGTTATAATATGCTATTCTTTGATCTGGGTGGTAGTTATGGGAGTATTTACTCTAGAATTATTTGGAAGAGTGTACATAAATAGTTTTTGAACTTTTGTTATATATATTTCATAATAACAAAGGAAGCCCTAAGCTGCTTGTGTTTTCTTGAGTATACTTGAAGTTATACAGGAAGGATGTTTCAGAGTGGTATGACTAGATTAAGCAGTAGACACATAGAAAGATCATTCTAGGACTGGAACATCATGAAAGCAGCATGGAGGTGGGAAGCCATGCCTGTTTGAGTCCTGTCAATAGTGCCAGCTTCCTTTAGGGGAAGGTGGAAATTGTTGGGAAATAAGGCTGTTACATAGGTTAGTGATGTATAATGGGAGACCCTCCTAGACTTGAAACTGTTTTGAAATTATTCTTGAATTAAAAAAAAAAAAAAAGCCCTTCATATGTAACATCATCTTCTACAAAACACAGCTGGGGATTTCTTGAAAGAAAACATGACCATAGTCATAACCCCATTGGCACCAGACAGAATAGGACAAGTATTCAACATCTTAATATGCTATTCTTTGTTTATACCACATAACAGGAACTGGACAGTTGGCAATATCCCCATTTGATTTGTTTAATTACAGATGAGCCATTTGCTTTAATTTATTATTTTGATGTAGAAAGTAATCATGTCTAATATTTATAGATTTCCTAATGTGTGTTTGGCACTTCTCACCACCATGCTGTGTTGCGTAGCAGAGCTGCTTGGGGCAAAAGTAGACGCCCCTCTGGACATTCCTGCCTATTTTCATCTTCATTTGGATTGAACATGGCTTACGTAAGGCACCTGCCCAACTGCTCTGCGACTAAACTCTCTTCAGCTTGGCACTGACCCATTTACTTTTGTCAGGTCATAGTGTCTTGTCTTATTTCTACTGAATGTTATCCAGTCTTTTTTTGTAAGGGTGGTTTTTCCATTTTAAGGATATATGTGTGTGTTTGTGTGTGTATATATATATATATATATATATATATATATATATATATATATCTTATATATAAAATATGCATACGTATATAAATATATATCTTATATGTATATAATATACATATTTTTTACTTTCAAAGAGTTAAGGGCCCTGCACAAGTTAGTGTCATATGTCAGTTTAATTAACGTGGCCCTCTTTTAAAAAACTAATTAATGTGGACTTGATTCCACATCCAAATTTTAATAATATATTTTGGGGTGAGTCACACCGTGTTGGGCTCTAATTTCATCTCCACTTTATAAGCTGTTTTGACCAGAGGCAAAATATGGGCTTCTCTGAATTTTAAATTTTCTTATCTATAAAATGAGGAAAATAATTCTTACGCAAGCCTAGGACAGTATCTGATAAAATGTAATTCTCAGTAAGTGACGGTAGTAATACTAAGTAGTAGTAATAGTAGTAGTCGTTATTATTTGCACTAGAAAATATGCCAGGAAACGCAGTGAGCAGACAAGGAAGAACTACATTTGTGTTTTGCCTCTTGATTTCTCGCCACACCCAGCAAGCAGGATGATCTGGCTACAAAGTGACCATACAGTGACAACAGAGTTCTCTCCTGTGGTGAAAAACACCAGCCTGGGAATCAGGCAGGCCTGGGTTCATATCTTTACACTGCCATTTATTAGCCGTGTGACTTTTGGCTAATAACATAACCTGTCTCTAAGAAGCTTTAAGTATTAAATGCAATTCTGTGTATAAATGGTACAGCATAGTGGCTAACACATAGTTATTCAATAAATATTTATTATTATTATCTCTAAGAATAGTTCTATTAATCAAGAACATAAGGAGCTAGAAATAATGACTGGGAAAAAAATCCCTCCATCTCAGACTCTGACCCTGATGGGTCTCATTTGCAGCCTGTGGGCTTGGTTAGCTCAGAAAGGAGAGAAGGAGAGTAACATAAGCAGCTCCTGTGGGTATTTATTATCATTGTTCCTTCCCACCTCTCTTTGTCTCCTCATTAAAACCCTTGTTGGCAGAGCCAGTGCTGTTTTAAGGTAGTTCTTTCTATATTATGAAGAAGACGGCAGTGGGAGGAGGACGGAGGAGGATGGACAATAAGGACCAAGTTATTTATTTTCATTGCAATGAAAAGCACATAGTGTAAAATGTATCATCGCAGTCTTTTTTAAGTGTGCAGTACAATAGTGTTAACTTCACGCACCTAGTTGTGCAAATGATCTCCAGAACTTTTTCATCTTGTAAATGGAAACTCTGTACCCATTGAACAACAACTCTCCTTTCTTCACTCCCCACAGCCCCTGGCAACTACTGTTCTATTTTCTGTTTCGAAGAGTTAGACTCCTTTAGATAACTCATATAAGTGTAATCATGCAACGTTTGTCTTTTTGCACCTGGCTTATTTCACTTCGCGTAATATTCTCATAATTCATCCATATGATAGGATTTCCTTAGTTTGGTGGTTCCATTTTTAATTTTTTGAGGAACTTCTATTCTGTGTTCCATACGGGCTGCACCATTTTACATTCTTACTAACAGTGCACAAGAGCTCCACTTTCGCCACATCCTTGTCAACACTAGTTATTATTTTTTTTATGATGGCCATCCTGTTGGGTGTGAGGTGATATCTCATTTTGCTTTTGATTTGTATTTCCCTGATGATTAGTGATGTTGAGCATCTTTTCATATGCTCGTTGTCGGTATATCTTCTTTGGAGAAATGTCTGTTCAAGTCCTTTGTCCATTTTAAATTGGATTATTTATTTTTGTTGTTGTGGTCTATATTCTTTATATATTCTGGATATTACCTCTCATCAGATATGCAAATATTTTCTCCCATTCCATAGGTTGCTTTCACTTTGTTGATTGTTTCCTTTGCTGCACAGAAGTTTTATGTTTGATGTAGTCCCATTTGTCTATTTTTGCTTTTGTTGCCTTTGCTTTTAGTGTCATATCCAAGAAATTATTACCAAATCTAATGTGATGGAACTTCCCCCTATCTTTTCTTCTAGGACTTTTATGGTTTCAGGTCTTACATTTAGGTCTTTAATCCATTTTGAGTTAATTTTTGTATGTGGTGTAAGTTAAGGGTCCAGCTTCCTTCTTTGTATGTGGATATCCAGTTTTTCCAGCACCGTTTGTCAAAGAGACTATCCTTTCCTCATTGTGTAGCCTTGGCACTCTTGTCAAAGATCATATGGCCATATATATGAGGACTTACTTCTGGGCTCTCTGTTATGTTCCATTGGTCTGTATGTCTGTCTTTATGCCAGTATCATACTGTTTTGGTTACTGTAGCTTTGTAATATGTTTCAAAATCAGGAAATGTGAGGCCTCCAGCTTTGTTTTTCTGTCTCAAGATTTTTTTGGGTATTTGGAGTCCTTTGAGATTCCATGTGAATTTTAGGATGGTTTTCTATTTCTGCAAAAAAAAAAAAATGCCATTGGGATTTTGATAGGGATTGCATTGAGTCTGTAGACTGCTTGGATAGTATAAATATTTTAACAATATTAAGTCTTCCAATCCATGAACATGGGATGTCTTTTCATTTATTTGTGTTTTTCTTTAATTTCTTCAAGGACTATTTTGTAGCTTTCAGAGTATGAGTCATTTTCCTTTTTGGTTAAGTTTATTTCTAAGTATTTTATTATTTTTGATGATATTATAAATAGGATTGTTTTTTAAAATTTCCTTTTCAGATTATTCATTGTTAGTGTATAGAAACACAACTGAATTTTGTGTGTTGATTTTATACCCTGTAACTTTGCTGAATTCACTTATTAGTTATGACAGTTTTTCTGTGGAATCTTTAGGGTTTTCTATAAAGAGGATTATGTTATGTGTGAACACAGATATTTCATTTCTTCTTTTCCAATTTTCACACCTTTTCTTTATTTTTCTTGCCTAATTGCTCTGGCTAGAACTTCCAGTACTATATTGAACAGAAGTGGCAGGAGTAGGCATCCTTGCCTTGATCCTGATCTTAGAGGAAAAGCTTTCATTTTGAGCATGATGAGCATGCTGTTGAGCATGATGTTGGCTGTGGGTTTCTCCTATATGGTCTTTATTATGTTCAAGTAGTTTTCTTCTATCTCTAGTTTGTTGAGTGTTTTTAATCAATGAAAGAGTGTTGAATTTTCTCAAATGCTTTTCTGCATCAGTTGAGATGATCATGTAGTTTCTGTCCTTCATTCTGTTAATATGGTGTATTACACTGATTTTCGTATGTTGAACCATCCTTGCATCACAGGAATAAATCTCACTTTGTAATGGTGTATAATTCTTTTTTTTTTTTTTTTCTTTTTGTGGTACGCGGGCCTCTCACTGTTGTGGCCTCTCCCATTGCGGAGCACAGGCTCCGGACGCGCAGGCTCAGCGGCCATGGCCCACGGGCCCAGCCGCTCCACAGCATGTGGGATCCTCCCGGACCGGGGCACGAACCCGTGTCCCCTGCGTCGGCAGGCGGACTCTCAACCACTGCGCCACCAGGGAAGCCCCGGTTTGCTAGTATTTTGTTAAGGACTTTTGCGTTAATATTCATCAAGGGTATTGGCCTGTAGTTCCCTTGTGGTATCTTTATCTGGTTTTGGTATCAGGGTGATGCTGGCCTCATCAAATGAGTTTGGAAATGTTCCTTCTTCAATTTTTTAGAAGAGTTTGAGGATTGGTGTTAATTCTCCTTTAAATGTTTGGTAGAATTCTCCAGTGAAGCAATCTGGCTTTTTTATTTTCAGAAGTTTTTGTCTACTTATTCAGTCTCCTTACTAGTTATAGGTTTGTTCAGATTTCTTTCTTTCGTCATGATTCAATCTTGGTAAGTTGTAAGTTCTGAGGAGTTTATCCATTTCTTATACATTATGTTATTTATTGGTGTGTAATTATTCATAGCAGTCTCTAATGATCAGTTTTATTTCTTTGACATCAGTTGTGTAATGTCTCTTTCATTCCTAATTTTTGTTGAGTCCTCTCATTTTTCCTTTGTCTAGCTAAAGATTTGTCAGTTTCATTGGTCTTTTCAAAACACAAACTCTTAGCTTCATTGATTTTTTTTCCTGTTTTTCTATTTTGTATATTTCTGCTCTACTCTCTGTCTGCTAACTTTGGGTTTAGTTTGCTTTTCTTTTTCTAGTTCCTTGAGGTGTGAAGTTAGGTTGCTGATCTGAGATTTTCCTTCTTTTTTAATGTAATAAACTTACCCCTTCGTACCGCTTTTATTGCAGCGCATAACTTTTGGTGTGTTGTGGTTTTGTTCTCAATAAGGACCAAAGTATTAAAATAGTCTGGGCCCAGGATGTACTTCTCCAGTACAACTAAACAATTAAGCTATACTCAATTATTTTTATTTTCCTAGTAAAAATATGCTCTCATTATATATCTATCATCTATTGATCGTCTGTCTAAATACAGCCAACACTGGAATATAACGTGGATTTGAACTTTGCTGGATCCACTTGCATGCAGATATTTTTCAATAAATATGTACTACAGTACCATACAGTCAACAGTTGGTTTAATTTGGGGGTGCAGAACCATGGATACTGAGGGACAATTGTAAAGTTATACAGGGATTTTCGACTCTGCAGGGGTCAGTGTCCCTAACCTCCGTGTTGTTTGAGTTAACGGTATCTATCTGTCTGTCTTTCTACCTCTGAAATGGACTGCTACGATTACCTAATACAACATTCTTATTTTCTGGAGGGAGAATCCAGGCCCAGAGAGATAAGTGTCTTGCATGAGATCCCCATAGCCCGTTACTTCTGAAGGTCTAAAAGCTCCTGACTCACTGGGGGAGCTTATGCACCCTATAGACTGAAAACAGTGTTAGAATGCAGGCATTCAGGAAACCTTTCTTGAGAAATGATAGGTTAAGGAGGTTACTGTTTTAATTTGTATTCTTGTCCAATAGTAAAGATTTGGGAGTCTCTTACCGGTCATCTGATGTACTCTTCATTACACAGTGGTGTTTCTCTCCTCTGTGTCTGCTCCTTTTGTAACTTCTGGCTTTAGCAAGCCAGTGGAGCTGGAGGGTAGGGTGTCTTTTATTTAGAACATACTAACAGAGAAGGTGGTGGATTTGGACAGTTTCTGCAGCAAGGCTTTAGCTGGTCTGGGCCGTGATTTCCCTGCATGAGAGAGGCATGAGTTTGGCTGACTAACTTAAGAAGCTCTGAGGAAGTATACTCAGTCAGTGAGAAACTTTCCTAAGACAACAGCTTTTCCCTGTTTCTTGTGCTTTTCTCAGAGAGTTGTAGGGAGGATGGGATGCAGTGGAACGATTCTTCTTTTTAGGGCAATCGAAAAGAGCAAGGGAAGGAGAAATTTAAATGTTTGTAATATTTTAAGTAAGTGACATTATTATTGTAACTTGTTGTCATAATTATTATCATAAGTGGTACCTGTTATGGGGGGGGGCAGATGTGCCACACTTCTTTCTCGGTACTTTACATACATGATCTCATTTATTTATCAAAGAGTTCTTCAAGGTAGGTATTATTATCTTAATTATTGTTATCTTTACAGATGAGAAAACTTGGCTCAGATAGTTTAAACAGTTTACTCAAGGTCACTCAGCTAGTGTATGCCAAAGCTAGGTCAACTCTGTTTATAGTCCTTGCTAGAGAGTAAAATATGTAGATAAAACTTAACTTGCCCATAAAGTGATAATAGTCTTTTATATATGGACTTCTAAAGGCCTCCCCCAAAGACATTTTGTATTCTGGACTTTTCTTTTTCAAGGACTTCACTTGTCCACAGAGCCATGAGATCACCGTGTGAGTATGGTAAAATACTGAAATGGCTTTTCTAGTGTGACTTATGGAAGTCATTGCCATGTAGTCATTACACTCATTTTGGAGATGTATTTTAAAATTTACAAACACCACTGTGGCCTTCATGATAACTTTCTTAAATTGTCTGTATTTTCTTGACTTTGGATTCTTTGTGTGCCCTCCCTGGCCAGTGGTGATGCTGTAGACCTTTCGAAGGACCTACCCGATCGCTTTGCTCTTTTCATTGGACACCCTCTCCCCTTCTGGATTCCATTCCAAGTATCTGCCTTGATCTTTAATTACAAGGCTCTGTGGATTGTCGTAGCCAAGCTCGTCCTGCACCTTAGCTTCATCAGCTGTGCACTCCTGTCCCAATCTTCCCACTGTTACTCATTTGCCTTGGCACCATACTGCTGTTCTCAGCTCTGAGTTTAGTGGCAGTTAAAGGAGACTCCACATTGGTAGAGCCCTCTGTTACACTTCACCTCTCCTCTGAAATCGCACTATGATCCTCTGTTTGTACTCATTATTTTCTATTATCAATATTGAGTTTCTAAATGTAGAAAATATTTGCAAATGGAATTTATCTAAATAGTATAGATGAAATATAAGGCATATACACCAACTATAATATGCACACAGACATTTGGTAAAAGCCCACTGGATATAAAGGGAGTTGATGTGTTCTCCCAAAGTGGTTTAAGTCCTGATTTAGTCAACCTTTGCTACATATAAGGATACCCTGATTAATATGCACAAGGACTCTTAAGCCAAAAGGCACTGACTTAGACCCCAAAGTTGGAGGAACTGATGTAGAAAAGATCTAAAGATCCACGTTCAAAAACTTTTTCTGAAAACCTCAGATAATGAGCTTAATAAGTCACCTTGAAATACTTTACATATGCTAGTCACAGCCACCAAGAATCACAGGGCAGGGATAGCTAGCCTAATGTACAGGAGCGGTGAAATATTTATTATCTGCAGAGTTCAGTTTATATTATTAACCCACTTTTCTGTCATTCCTCAAGAACTTCTCAAATTCTTGGCCTTTCAGATTTTGGAAAGAGCTGTTTTGATCTTACACTACCCATAAAACAAATACTGCTTTAGCCTCCGCTTTCAGTTTATTCTGCTAATTGAGCAATTAGTGACCACCTAGGACTGATACATACAGATCAAAGTGCCCAGCCACACACTCCCAAGAGCATTTGAAGTCCCTTCAGTATACAAAATGGTTAAAGTGAAAGTACTCATTTTCTGGGCAGGGTAAGAGTGGGTGTTACTGTAACTTCATTTCAACTTTCCAGTTTCTTGCAGTCACAGCCCTGGGGTGTAAACTTGGCATTGCAGTTTCTTGGAAAACCTCCACACGGGTTGTTCAGCCACACTGGCTTTGTCACTGGCTGGCCAAGCAGCCCTGAGCAAATTATTTAGCCTCGTGATTTCTTTGGGTTTCAGTTTCTTCATCTGGCAAGAGAGAGGGTTGAAATAAATCAACCGATACAACTCTTAGTTGCTCTTACATTCTTTAGTATGTGTCCACATGTTGCAGGCACGTTCATGATATTTACACAATGTACACATGCCTTTATAGGCAAACAAAAGAGGATGCAGCCCTTTAAATAAACTTGAATACTAAGAATTAGATCATGACTCGCATTTAACTTAACAGAAGTGATTGATTCCTTCCAAAATGACTCATTATGTGATTCCTTTAGGTCAGAAGTAGTAAATATGTGACCCAAGGCATTTATGTACTCAATTTTATTTGGCTAATGGGGTAAATATTTCATATGCTCGCAGTTGCTAACACAACATGGCCTTAAAAAATTTAGTGGCAGTACCTAAAAGGAGACAGGAAGAGGCTCCATTAATCTGTTTCTCTGCCTTATTTCAGTTTTATCCTTCTCCCTGCCTTTATCTTCTTTTTTTTTTAAATTAAATGGCTGGTGTACATACTTGAAATACATGTAATACATAATTTTAATAAAATTTTTTTCTGATTATGAAATTAATGTATACTCACTGTATAGTATTTGGGAAAAATGGAAAAGTTGGCAGAAAGAAGAAAAAAAATCACTTAAATTCCAACAAGGTAATTGCTATTAACGTTTTGGTATATTTCCTTCCAGTATTTTCTATGTATTTTTATATAGATGGAATCATACTATTTTTTTGGTGCTGGTTCTTTATTTAACGTTACAGCCATAAGGGATTTTCTATGTTATTAAAAATTCTTGGTAAACATAATTTTTTAGGATATTTAGCATTCTGTCATATAGCTATAGCATAATTTACTTAACCACATTCTTACTGTCACCTATTTAATTAATTTGAATTTTTCACTATTATAAATGATGTTACAGTGAACATTTTGGTGTATGAAGCTTTTCTGTCTCTATTTTACATTATTTCTTTAGGATAGATTCCCAGAAATTGAATTACAGGGTCAAAGGTATGAACATTTTTAAGGCTCTTGATCCATAATGCAAAATGGCTTTTCCAAAATGGTTTTATCAGTTTATACTCCCTATAGCAATACGTGAGAGTGCTGTTTTACCATATCCTTGTCTACTCCCCTCTAAAAACTAAATAAAAACTCCTTTATGATTTGGTGGGTAAAAGTTATACTCCACTGCTAGGTTAATTTTTATTTCTGTAATTACCAGTGATATTGAACAATTTTGCATGTTGGTTAATCATCTGTAGTTTCTCTTTTGTTAAATTTCTGCTCATATCTGCAGTATTTAAAAAATTCTTTATTGTGGGCTTCCCCGGTGGTGCAGTGGTTGAGGGTCCGCCTGCCGATGCAGGGGACACGGGTTCAACTGGAAGGCACATTTCTTCGGTAGTTGGCTGTGTGATTAGAAATCAGTGTGTGTATGGGCCCCATGAATATTTTATGGATAGCAGTGGTGAAATAGAGTGTGTTCGCTGTTTTAAAATATGGCTGCTCAGATGTAATTCAAAAGCTGTTCAAAACAATTTAATCACCTTTATTTGTACACAAGCACTTAGATATGGGCAAGTGCTAGTCTTTGATCAATGTCGATCAAGTCATTTGCATAGTGAACAAAACCCAGAACCAACCCGGATGGTTCTCAAGGGATGGGGACATTTGTGGTCAGGTCACAGCTCGTCTCTGACTCTGGGTGCGCATCCCTGGTGACTGTTGCTCTGAGCTTGCAATCCACTAGTTCTCTTTCCTGAAAGAGAAAGTACTTTCAGGATGTCAGGTGAATTCTTTTGGAGCAAGCTTTAAGATTCACTCTCTAAAACCTCAGAAATAGGAAGTCTTCCTGGAGGGCTAACGGGATAACCTTCACTCCCTTAACGTCGTCAAGAGAACTGTGTGGTTAATGTGGGCCATAGGCGGCCCTTGGGGCTCTCACTGGATGCTCTGGTGCTCCACTGTATTTTCATGACCGCAAGGCTTTTGAGAGGCAGTTACAGGGAGAAGCTTCCTTATCCAAGGTGGCAGTTTTTGCCTTGCCTCTCTGACCTCTGCAGAACCAAGAGGAATAAACAAATGGTTGGGGAGTAGAGAGAGTGGGAGATACAGCTTCATTCTGGCCTGTGTGATGTTTCAGCTCACGGTGTCTGGGAATCGTGGACCTTCATCGCCCCCTGGATCACTTAGGGAATTTCGTTTATTCTATTCCCAACATGGGAAGGATAAATCTAGCCTGCATGATATTTCATTATGAGAATTTGAAATAGCTTCTTAAAAATAATACTCTTTACAAGGGAACTAGGACTAGAGAACCATGAGGCTATTTTATTGAATTTGACATATAAGCATTAAATACAAATTAGAACTGGGCCATTGGGAGATGGAACTTCTGATTCCTTTCTTCCCCTGTGTTATTATAGCCCTGAATGAAAACCTTTTCTGAGAGTTAATTTAAGGATCTCACCTTGGTTTTTTGGGGCAGTTGTGTTTAGCCTATGAAATTTTAACTCAACTCATTTAACAATTATTTATACAAGAGTCACTAGGATGGTTTCTTTGGGTTTGAATCTGGCCTCTACCATTTTTTGACTGTAAGATCTTGGGCAAGTATATTTGTCACGAACAACCAATGATATGTCCATGTTGAGTGCTGAGCATGGTGCAAAGTAAGTGCTGAGTGAATATTGGTTCTTGTCATTATTTTTTTTAGATTGTACACTTCTAAATGGCAAGACTGGTCTTACCTTTATACTTTTAACAACTTAGAAGAGTGCCTTGTACATAGTAGGCAAGTAATTGTTGGATGTGATTAGCTTCTTCAGTTGCTTCTCTTGGGTCCTAGCAAGTCTTTTTCTCCTTGTAGCTTTGATGGTAGGTTGTGGTGATGATGATGGTGGTGGTCCCGTAGCATGTGTAAGACACATGTAATTTACTATTCGGAGGCTAAATAGAGGGTTCAATTTTGCAGGTGCCAGTCTGACACCTTTTACCAGCCCCAGTGTAAATATCACTTTAAAAAGCTTTGTAAACTGCATTTTTTCTTTAGAAAGCTTGAGTGGCTGCATCTGGACAGTAGGTGAGAACATTTAAATTTAGAATTACTAAGGAGACTGTCAGATTCCATGAGGTTGAGAATAAAATCCCCAATTGGCAGTGAAGGAGGGTGACCCTCATTGCATTTGTAGCACACCTAGAGAAAGGCACTAAATAATGTCTCGGAATGACCATTGTAGGTTTAAATGTAATTCAGTGGAGCCTGTAATTTTCTCAGGGCTTTGAAGCTTAGTGAAGTTGCAAGCTGGTCAGGACCTTGAAGGGAAGATGGGGAGAGCATTGATGCAG
The DNA here is from genome assembly GCF_008692025.1 of Phocoena sinus. Classification (NCBI taxonomy): domain Eukaryota; kingdom Metazoa; phylum Chordata; class Mammalia; order Artiodactyla; family Phocoenidae; genus Phocoena; species Phocoena sinus. The sequence continues at coordinate 92,381,148 of NC_045772.1, forward strand.
GGGGATGCAAGGAAGATGCTCTTCCTTCTTGAATAAGAATCACAGTGCCATTAAAATAAAAATGCCAGAGTCTTGGCAGAAAACACAGATTTGCATATTATTCACATGTATTTGCATATCTAGTTCAAGAGGCTCATCTTCAAGTATGTAAAATAAATAGTGTAATCTGCTGCAATTGTGTTCCAATCCAGTTTCCAGGGCATTGCACAAATGAAATACATAACGCATTTAGAAATCACATTCCAGAAGACGGAAGATGGCCATCAGCTAAAGGCGGCTGCGCATCAGTAATCCTGACAGGGAACAGGGATTGTCTGGCTTGGCTAAAGTACAAGAGAGGGAAAGCCACTCTCCTCGAGCGTCCTCACCTGCAGAGGAAGCCGGCTCGGATGAGTCCTGGGCCCGCTGGAGTTTGCAGCTTCGGAGACCAGGCTGCCCAGGGTATTGCCTCTCTCCCGAAGTGGAAAGTCTGCATGGTGCCCAGATAGCACTGCTTTCCCTTAAATCCTACCTGAGCTGGGCAGGAGTCACACCATGTACAGGGTATGGGTGAGATGTGGACCAGACACCCCCCATCCACTAGATTTCACGGGCTCTTTCAGTTTGGTCTTAGAGACCTAAATACTCAAAATGGTTCAAATGACAACAATGAGATAAGGAATGATGGGGAAACATCATCCCATAATAGCTCTAAGCCTTCCTACAGCATCCCTTCTCCTCAATAAACATATACACCAAGGGCTTCCCTGGTGGCGCAGTGGTTGAGAGTCCGCCTGCCGATGCAGGGCACACGGGTTCGTGCCCCGGTCCGGGAAGATCCCACATGCCGCGGAGCGGGTGGGCCCGGGAGCCATGGCCGCTGAGCCTGCGTGTCCGGAGCCTGTGCTCCGCAACGGGAGAGGCCACGGCAGTGGGAGGCCGGCGTACCACAAAAAAAAAAAAAAACCAAAAAAACCCAAAAACCCACATATACACCAAGTAAACATAGTGCTTGCTATGTAATTGCTGCCTTACGACAAGTCCCTCAGCTTCTTTTTCTACCAGCTTGCTGCTCCTAAGCCTCTCTTCAGTGGACATTCTAGTGCTGCCACTGGCTGCACGGGGTGATGGTAGTGGTGGCTCCACCTCACTTCTCCCCAAGTCAGCAGCAGATGGATTTCAAGACCCAGTTGAGGTGCTATGGTTTACAAATCCCCAGTATGGCTTTCAGAAGTTAGAGAATCATCTGTAGGAGATTCAGAGTCCCTGATGTATTTTGCTTTCTAGAAGTGATAAGATAGATGGGCAAATTTCACAGAATGTTAAAAGCAAAAGAGTCTGAGATGAGACAGATGGGGCAAGAGGAAATTATTGGAGGTGGCAGCAGTGCGCTGGTAATGAGTGGCAGATATCCAGGACAGAGGATGTTAACATTGAAACTGTGTCCTTAATGTTTAAAGTTCACGGTTCACAAAGATTTGACTTTAAGATGTAATGGGATCCTAGCAGTAGCCATTGGGGAAAAGGGAGGATGAAAATGGTGCGTGAGATCAGGGAAAGTAGAACTGATCCAGCAGTCCTGGAGAGGGCTTCCCTGGTGGTGCAGTGGTTGGGAGTCCGCCTGCCGATGTAGGGGACGTGGGTTTGTGCCCCGGTCCGGGAAGATCCCACGTGCAGTGCAGCGGCTGGGCCCGTGAGCCATGGCCGCTGAGCCTGCGCGTCCGGAGCCTGTGCTCCGCAACGGGAGAGGCCACAACAGTGAGAGGCCCGCGTACCGCAAAAAAAAAAAAAAAAAAAGTAGAGAGAGAGCAGGAGAGAGAGAGAGAGGGAGGAGGATGGGTGGAGGATGTACCAAGTGATAGGGTCTGAAAAGGCATGAGGCAGTCAGGTCCTTACTGGGAATCTGGAGAACTTTGTGTTCCCCTAGAAGGAAGAAACTGTCAAGAGCCAGACAGAGGCTCAGGGCTCTATTTGGTGGCTGGAGTTCAGGGCAAGCCTCCACTTGTAGTAGGGGATTTTTGAGCCATCAGGGAGGCAAGGTGGGCCTGCCATATGGTCAGGACCGGCACCACAGGTGGGCAGCAGGGCCTCAGTTCCTCTTAGGCACAGGGAGGACAGAATTAGGATAGGAAGACCATTTCAGTCCTCACTCACTGGAGGGACCCAGACTGTTGCCTTGACCAGGCTTTGCTTAGAAGCCTAAAAAAGATGAAATGTGCTGACGAGCAAGGCTGAAGAATGGCAGCGACTGATGGTGAGCCTTGTGCCCCTGCTTGTACTTCTCTGTACCTGTTACCACTGGGTATTTTAGTTTTCTGGGCTTATATTTACTTGTGAGAAACGCACCTCTTTTTGTCAGTTGAATGAAAACCAGGTGTATGCACCTTGTACTAGTGCAAAATTCCATCCTTGGTGCCATTCCATAGATGCTAGGAGGTTGAAAACACAAGCAGTTTGGAAAAATATGGGTTTGGCATGGTCTTGGGGAACAGAAATACTTTACTGCTGTTCACATTGTGATTTCACATGCCAGCCTCTCTTCAATTTTAGGTAAGTCATGTAACCCCTTCCTCTTGGTTTATCCATTTACACTGGGTGTTTAATACATACAGACCTTGTGGAGGTTTGGTGAAAATTAATTAGGTAACGGTTATAAAGTAGTTGGAAGATAAAGCACTCAATAATATTAAATTGGGTAATTGTGCTTACCTAAAACCCTCTCAGCAGACTCAGATAGTAAAGCTTTTTTATGTCCTATCCTGTGCTAATAGGTGATGACCATGTTGTTTTCCTTGCCTAGCTAGAGATGCTATATATATGAATTTCAAGATTAAATACAACTGTCTCTCTGTCCCCTTTTATACTCATTCTCCTTATTCCCTCTTCCTCTCTCGTCTCCTTGCCTTCTCTTTCCAATGCCAATTCAGCTGTTTCGTTGTTTGCTCAACTGACTTGGAATTGGCCCAAAGTAGCAAACAGGCTTGTAAAAGTGGATGAAGGTGGACTGCGGACTGCATCGGTCCCAGGGCTCAGTCCACAGCCACTAAGACAGAGCTATTGTCACAATACATTTGAGGACATGACATGGTTTCCTTCATATTTCAGAGTGAAGCTGCTATATAAATGTAGTACCTGTCCCCAAAGCAGGCTGCAGAAGTAAATACCTAAGAGCTATTAGCCTTCTCTGCTTCTCAAGATTGCTCCAAAGAAATAAAATCCATGAGATCCAGAAACCCCCAGTCTTCATTACTCACTTTCCATAATTATTACGTGTCCTGGATGAGTGGGTAAGTGTAAGTAAGTCTGAAATAGATCCCCCAAGTGTCTGAAAGCAGGTCACTTTGACTAAGAATTGAATTATTCTTTTAGGAGTTGTGATTTCCTTTTATTTTTTTCAGCTTCCATTCATGCCATCGTTTGCTCATCTTTTTGTAAGAGTTCTATTGAATCCTCTGCCTTATCCTCCTGCCCCTATATATTAGTTTTTTTTTTTTTTTTTTAATTTAATTTCAGGGGTAGAGAGAGCAAGCACCCTTTTTTTCCCCCATGAAAATTTCTCTATACTTAATTATGAAGGCATTTAAAATCTTCAGTGGTGGTTTATTTTATAAAAATTCATTGAGCTGTATGCATACTTATAATGTATGTACTTGCCTGTGTAAATGTTACCAGTTAATAGAAAGTGTTTTAAAAGTCACTTAGGTTATTCAGATTTTTGTAAACTGTTTTCTTCGTTGTGTTTTCGTTTCTTCTGTCTCACTGAAGTTTTTTCAAAAGCATTTCAGCTTATTTTTGTAATTATTTGGCTTTCCCACACTCCTCCAGTCGGGGCTCCTTTATCTATAAGTGCACAGTAGAATCACTTGGGGCACTTATGAAAAATGCAGATTACCAAATTTCAATCTCAGAGACTCTGCACCACCTTTTCTGGAGTCAGGCCTGGGTTTCTACAGATTTTGCCAAGTGCTCAAGTGATTCTGAGGGAAGGTGCTTGCAAATCATCTTTGGAGAAACACTGCATTGGATGTGAGTTCTTTAATAAACTGTATACCTCGCCCTCCTTTTGTCCTTTCTGTGCACGAGTACTCTATCTTATGAACAAGTTCTATTCTGAAAGTCAGTTTCTGAGACTCTCGTTTAAAACTGGTGGCACAGTGGTTAAGATCCCACGCTCCCAATGCAGGGGGCCCGGGTTCGATCCCTGGTCAGGGAACTAGATCCCACATGCATGCCGCAACTGAGAGTTTGTGTGCCACAACTAAGAAGCCCGCGTGTCACAACTAAGGAGCTGGCGAGCTGCAACTAAGGAGCCCGCCTGCCACAACTAACACCCGATACAACCAAATAAAATAATAAAAAAAAATAAATAAATATTTTAGAAAAATAAAACTTAAGAATACACGTCTTTCGGGAAGGTTGGTAGATTCCTAAGCCAACATGTAAAAGCCTAGTTAAGCTTTCCAGAGTTTGTTACCAGCACTTCCCAAACCTGTAGCTGGCAGTGCTGGCTTGAGGGAAGTGGGGATCCGGATACAGGTCATAGGCAAGGGGCAGAGACGGGGGCCCCTACCATAGTAGGAAAGCATTTATATAAAGACTGAAGTAGACATGAAGGAAGAAAGAGTGAAAATTCTTACATTAATCGGAAGAAAAAAGTTTGTTTGGGGGAGTTTCTAACCATACCCAGGTAGGAAGGATGCTCTTCTCTTAAGGATGTATATCTGTGCTTTCAATTTAGAGAGAGATTTCATCTTCATTTAGTTGTCACTTAGGTCAGTGTTTTTGGCTCTGACTTCTCTTTCTCTGTGGTTTAGTATTTATCTTTCATCACTGCAACGTTTTCTACAACTCTGTGTACCGCTGGCACCTGGAAATTGATATAAAATACACAGAAGTTACTCCCTAAATTGTCTCCCATCCCTGGCTTCTCCTTCCCAAAACATTGGTGTAGAGAACAATTTTAATATAATTTCAGTCTCCCACCTTCTCCACATCTTACTGTGCTTTACTCCTCATCAATTTCAGATCTATTATCTCCTCTCCAGCAATTTTTTTTTATGGCCTGATTATCTTCTACATGACTAGCTACAACCTCCGTGGCAGGGCTTCTTTTTGTTATACTTCAGTCAATCTGATAAACTCTAATCAGAATAACGCACCACATGTGTAATTTAAATGCACCACTCATTGCTTTTCAAGTCCTTGTGAGCAGGCAAGCTCATAGAAAGAATCTTGAAGCAAAGGCAGAAAAAAAAAAAATTCCAGTGAAGGAAACAAACTATTCATGACTAAAAAAAATTCATCAAACTAGAACTAGATGGGAACTTCCTCAACCTGACAAAGGGCATCTGTGCAAACCCTACAGGTAATATCCTGCTTAATGCCAAGAGACTGAATGCTCTACCCTTAAGATTAGGAACAAGGCAAGGATGCTTCCTGTACCACTCCTCTGAACCATTGTATTGAAGGAGGTCCTAGCCAGTGTAACAAAAAGTAGAAAAAGAAGGGAAAGGGAAAAATAAAACTGAATTTATGATTGTCTATGTAGAAAGTAGCAAAGAATAGACCCAAAAAAGCTATGAAAATGAACCAGTAAGTTTGGTAAGGTCACAAGGCCAATATACAAAAATTAATTGTGTTCATAAATGATATCAATGTACAATTAGAAATGGAAATTTAATAGTTTGCCTCTGCTAATCCCAAACTCCCATTACTTCCCTCCCCTACCCAGCCCCCCCCCACCTCGTCCTTGGCAACCACAATTCTGTTCCCTATATCCGTGAGTCTGTTTTTGTTTCGTAGATATGTTGATTTGTATCATATTTTAGATTCCACATATAAGTGATATCATACGGTATTTGTCTTCCACTTTCTGACTTATGTCGCTTAGTATGATAATCTCTAGGTCCATCCACGTTACTGCAAATGGGATTAGCAGATGCAAACTAATATATGTAGAATGGATGAGCAAGGTCCTACTGTATAGCACAGGAAACTATATTCAATATTGTGTGACAAGCCATAATGGAAAAAATATGAAAAAGAATGTGTATATATATATATATATATATGTTTGAGTCACTTTGCTGTACAGAAGAAATTAATACAACATTGTAAATCAACTATGTTTCAATAAAATAAAAAAAAGAAATGGTAATTTAGAAACAAATTTACGATATCAAAAACATGATATTCATGGGGTAAATCTTATAAAATTTCTGACTTCGTATTGTTCAGATGTCAGTTTTTCTCAAATTTTTGTGTAGATTCAACACAAGCTCCATAGAAATCCCAGCAGAATTTGTTTGGTAGAAATTGACAGATGATTCTAATATTTATATGGAAAAGCAAAAAAGCCAAGAGAACTTTGGAATGAAAGAATAGAATTGGAGGACATACACTGATGATAAGACTTACTATAAAGAAACAGTAATCGCTAGTGTGGGAATGGCATAAGAATAGATATAGAGGTCAGTCAGGCTGCGGAGATAGTTCAGAAGTAGACTCACACACGTGGGCAATTGATTTTTGACAAAAAAAGAACCTTGACCCATATCTTACGTCATGTAAAAAATTAAAATGTATCATAGAACTAACTACGAAACTAAAACACTTTTGGAAGAAAACAGAAGAAAAATCTTTTTTGTTTAGGTAAAGATTTCCTAGATACACAAAGAACATGAACCATAAAAGAAGTGATAAACTGGACTTTATTAAAAATAAAAACTTTTGGTCTTTGAACATCATTGTTAAGGAAATGATAAGATAAGCCACAGAGTGGGAGAAAATACGAGCAAAATACATATTTTATATAAAGGACTTGTGTCTAGAATATATAAAGAACCTTTACTACTCAATAGTATGACAAACAACCCAATTAAAAAATGAGCAAAAGATACTTTACCAAAATAGAGATACAGATAGTAAATAAGCACTTGAAAAGATCCTCAACATCATTAGTTGGCAGGAAATTTAAATTAAAATCATAGTGAGATACCACTAAACATCCAATAGAAATGGATGGATTTTTCTTTTTCTTTTAATTAAAAAAAGAGGAAGGAAGGAAAGAAAAAGAAAGAAAACTCACAAGATCAAGTGTTGGTAAGAATGTGGAAGAACTGCTGGTGGGAATGCAAAATGGTATAGCCACTTTGGAAAAGTTCGGCAATTCCTTATAAAATTAAAATTACGCTTAGCATATAACCAAGCGTCTTCATTCCCAGGTACTTACTTAAGAAAAATGAGAGCATATGTCTAAGAACTTTATGTGAATGGTATAGCAGCTTTATTCATAATCACCAAAGTGGAAACTCCCAAATGTCCATCAACAGTGGATGGATAAATACTTTGTGGTACATTCGTACGGGGAGTATCACTTGTCAATAAACAGGACCGAGTACCAATACAAGCAACAATATTGGGAAATCTCAAAAGCCACTATGTCACGTGAAAAAAGTCAGACACAGAAGGTTGCATACAGTATGATTCCATTTATAAGATGTTCTGGAAAAGGCAAAATTATAGAGACCAAATCAGATCAGTGGTTGCTAGGGGTTGGAGTGGAATAAGGGATTGATTATAAAGGAGTTCATAGAGGGAACTTTTTGGGTGATAGAAATATTCCATATCTTGATTATGATGGTGGTTACTTATATACTGTATACGTTTGTAAAAACTTATAGAACTGTACACTTAACAGGGTGAATTTTAATGTATGCAAATTATACTCCAGTAAACTAGACCTAAAAAAAAAGAATTTTGTTATTAGCTAAAATTTACATACTGATGTATGCATGAATGAATAATTTGTCAGTTCCATTTGAGAATAACAGACTTCCTCATTCACGGTACCTTTCAGTTTATATGCTACCTTTATACATATTTTCTCATTTAAGTCTCATAACCCTGTGAAATAGGGTTATTTTCACATCATTGTTCACATTTAGAGAGGACCACGTCTCTGAGGTTCAGAGAGCCTAGGTGATGTGCTTAATGTCACATGGTAAACCTTTTTCAAATCCAAGCCTTTTCCCACAATTTCTCAGTGCCTCTTTAAAACTGAAAAAAGAAAAACAAAAGCTGTTTCTCATTATGGGTTACTTGGGTGCTCTTTATTCCCTTTGACTAGCTGGGAATTCCTGCTTTGGTGCCTTGCACTGATTCTCCGGTCCAGACCAACTCCAGGGAGCTTCCTGGTGCTTCACTCAGTCCCTTCCCCCCCATCAGAGCTCTTCCATTTCCTCCAGATTTTAGGTCTCCTGGGAAAAGGCTCTTGATGAGCCCAGAGTTACCCTGGGCACCCACTGTGCCCCCTTCCTTTGGCAAATGTGGCATATATGGTTTGTGTCGGATGTAACTAATTCATCTCTACGTTATTTCTTCATCTGTCTTTTGGAGAGATTTGTGTAAGAAAGAGCCTGTTGACTCTGGACAAGGAGACAGATGGAAATTTGGAGAATTGGTGTGGGAATGACCAAGCGCATGGCTGGGAGAAGAACCGGTGAATTTCAAGGCATGAATGATTAATTAGGTGCAGGGGTAAAGGCTTAGCCGCCTTTTCACTAAACTCCGTGGAGTTCAGACTGGATCAGTTATGTTCCTGTCAAGCGACATTGCTGAGTGTCTGTAGACTCTTAAGGCAAGAGGAGACTAGGAAACAAGATGTCAGAGTTTAAAGAAAGAAAAATGTAGTTTGGCAACCAGGAGGAGATGATTCTGATGGGGATATTTTGATGTGAAGTGAAAGAAGAAAGATGGTTGAACGAAAGCAATAGGACCTTGCATCAGGTGATAAGGAAAGAGTTTGGTGGGAAAACAGAGAGAGTAGCAGGGTCCGACTTAGACCAGAATATAAATTAGACAAAGGAAAATGACAAGGGCATATGAAGAGCTGTGAAAGCATTTCAGACATGTCAACCTTGAAGTGAGGCCAGACAACTGAACAGATGGATAAAAGTGTAAAACAAGACCTTTCTTTACAGGTTAGGAATGAGTAAGATTTGAGCCACCAGCTCAGATGAGGGGAGGGGAAAGTAGAAGGTTAAATTCTGGGTAGAAGTGAAGCTGCCTGGAAAGACAGGATGAGGAGGGAAAAAGAGTGGTCCAGAGTAAGTAAGAGAGTAGAGGCAGAGGCTCCCAGAGACATTCAGATGTAAGCAGACCGAGGAAAGCAAGGAGGTTAGGCTTCCGGAGAGATGATGAGATGGGGCAGAAACAAATAATGAATCCTGTCAAGCACAGCCAGGGAAAATGAGAACAGCAGGAAGAAAGAGGCAACCGGGGTTGTTCGTGAATATATTGTAAGTGACTTGTGTCAAGGTAGTTTTAGTCAAATGGAGGGGATGAAAGTGGGAAGACACTCAAAAAGAACTCAGCAAGAGGAAATTCTAAGAAAAAGAGAAGACAGATTTGAAAAGAGAGGTGAGGAATGGAATGAAAAGGATGGAGGAGAGGCCAGATGAATGAGAATGAGTTATTCCCTCTTGCTCTCTAATCCACGCACATGCAAAACCTTATACCTATTCATCAGCCACAGTGAGGCCAGAGAGAATTTGCAAACTGAAAAAAAGGCCGCCTGAGGATGAAGGGTTTCCGTGAGGCTGTGAGACAGCCTTTGAATGAGCAAGTGAGAGTCCTAAACTGGAAGAGCTGAGGGACTCGATTTAGGATGGAGATGAGAGGACGAAAGAGGCTTTGGAGCCCAGGGGCAGTTTCAAGGCAGTGGTCCAGGGCTGTGGTGTTGAGGTTCGTGTTACCGACAGGGAAATGTTCATGTTGAGAAGAGGACCGTTTCCATGAATAGTATCTCAATCAAAAGCACTTCAGTGAATGGCATTTCATCAGTACTTCGGTTTCTTAATCATCATAAAACTGGGGTCTTCTCAACAGTGGCGGTATTATCCTGGGCCTAGAAGGATTTACCGTGCTGTAATAGGCCAGCCTGGTTGATTTCCCAAACAGCACTAGAGTTTCATTCGCCTTGGAAATTGAGACTAAACCGAATTTCACGATCGGAGATCTTTTCCTTCCCCTCTCTTTCTTCTGTCATTTCTTGCCGCCTGTCTAGCATATGTTAAGCACCTTAGCTGAGCACCCAGATTTCTCTGTGTCCCTTTTCAGCTTTATCTCACGACTGCTCTTTCCATGAACTCTTCTTCTGGCCAGACCATGCTGTTTACCATCCCTGTTAAGCTTTGTGTCTCACTGCTTTGCTGCCTTAGTGCCGCCTGCCTCACTTCTGTTCCTGCGCTCAAGCTCGATTCCTCACCTCAGATACCCTCAGAGCTGCTTCCAGACAAAGTTGTCCGCACTACTGAGCCCAGAGCCAGCCTCCCTCTGCTCGTCTCTGTAGTTCTTTACATCCTTCACGCCATCTGACGGTCTAGTGTTGGGGAGTCTCTGTCGTCTCCTTGCTGGAGTGGGTAGTCCTCGTGGGCAGAAGCAAAGTGTTAACTCCCTGGAACACTTCTCTGTGATTCGCAAAGTGAGTCTTCAGTAAGGATGTGTTGATTCATTGGACTTTTGAGGGGAAAGGGATAGGAGCCGGTGTGTGAGGTCGAGTTTTTTGCTTTCAAAATCTATATATTTTCCCAGTTTTATTGAGATATAATTGACATACAGCACTGTATAAGTTTAAGGCATACAGCATAATGAGTTGACTTACATCATTGTGAAATGATTACCACGTAAGTTTAGTTAACATCCATCACCTCCTGTGTCAAGATCTGATTTTAACGGGAAAGTCGCATGTACCCTGAGTGCACTCCCTGTATTGGATGCGCAGATCTCCGCGGGTGGATTGTGGCGCTGCCTGCGACTGAGTTGTACGGGGGAGAGGGGTTCATTTGGCCTGGGCGGGGCCTGGGAAGGGAGGTGCAGGCAGTGCCAGCTGGCCTCACCCTACCATCTCTATGGTGATAGTGGACACGGTGATGCAGGCCTGATGTACATGCTGTTCTAACAGTGTAAAAATGCTGGACTCAGGCAGAGAGAACAGCTACTTGCTTTTTAAAAACAATGAAAAATGTGAAGGGTGGCCAGATTACAACTATATTATTATCATTACAGCAAGGGAGCCACAAACATTTTTTTGGTTCTTTTTCACTATTTTAATTTCTTTTCCACGTATTAAGAAACAATACAGAGTTAACTGTCACGTTTCCTTGAAATATCACCTTTATGGTTTCTTGTGTTGCCGTATTTCTTTGTTTATACTTTGGCTTATAATTTGACAGTGAACATTTGACTCTAAAATTCATTTTTTCATGAAACGGATTCCAACCAAACCAAAGAGAAAGAATGAAAGTTAAGGCTTCCTTACCCAGTTTGTTTCTTCAGCTACATAAAGTCCCATTTAATGACCACATCTTCCTTCATGAAAATGCTTGGCCTTTCTCTGGGTTGTGCTTTGGAGTCATTCTGATAATTGCTTGGTGTATTTTTCTGATGCCCAATGCTTTTATATTCCTCACTCAAAACGCTAGCTCCTGGAGGCTATTCTCTTGAAATATCCTACAGACGTTTATCCATTCTTTGCAGGGGGGCCAGGCGCCCAGAGAATGTTACTGTTTATCATACTGCTGGCCGAACCTGGACCTGAGGATAAGCAGGAAGCACCATCTGGAGGGGCCATACCTTATTCAGTGGTGGGTGGGGTGGAATTCAGGTCCTGGTTTTGCCATTTTGAACCTGAGAGGCTCCTAGGCATTATGGAATGCAGGGGGAATCTGTATCATTTATGGTCAGAGTAGGAAACGGATAGCAACCCTCAACTGGTTTAATTTGAAGAGAGTTTAGAAAAAGGACTGTTTACCAAGATGTGGGCAATGCACAGAAACCACAAGAGGTGGTACAGTGTCCTGAGCTAGAAGTCACCTGGCGTAGTTACCACCATTTTTAGTCCCGAAGGAGGAAGCTGGGAGTGATAATCTGGAATCTGGAGGGGGAACTGGGTAGAGAGAGCTGTGTGGAAAACGATGTTTCATGGAAGCCGTGACCTTCAGTCAAGTGATAAAAAGCCAACCTGCCGTGAACCCACAGGGAGGGAGGCACGAAGGGGAAATACCCCAGTCTTGGCTTTCTTGTTCCCTCTTTCCTCCTGCTTGGGCTGTCTGTTGGGTCAAACCCAACTGGAAGCCAGAGGATTAGGATGTCCATTGATGTGCTCCAAACAGGACTGCCTCCCAGGGCTCAGAGAAGAGGAGAGAAGAGTAGGGAGTTGAACTTGTGGGGGGTATGGAAGACAGAGAGATTCACAGAGTTTTAAAGCCGGAAGAGACTTTGAGAACAGCCAGTCCATTTCTCTTACTTCACAGATAAAGAACAGAGCCACAGAGAGGCTGAGTAATTCTTTCTAATTCACCTGGCTTGTTAGTAGTAGGTTTGTAACAGGGCCTGGGGTTTCCTAATCCTCAGATCTGTGTCCCTTCTACTACACATTCTTCCCGTACAGTAATTGGAGAGGGAGAGAGTGAGAAGTGAAATTAGAGAGGTATGTTTCCACTTATGATTAATTCTCTGAGTAGGTGCTCAATTCCACATGTGAGGTTAAAGGGATTTAAGCGAGCTCAGAATTCAGTTATGATTGGTAGCGTGGTTAACAAATATGAATATTGATGGCAAAAATAAAGATGGCATTTTACGTTAAGAAACATATGACTGCATCTGAAGTTGGCCTGATAACCAGCCAGCTCAAGTGGTGTGGCTTTTGTTCCCTATTGATTCTGGCCTTGCTACCATGCTTTCTTTGAGGTCTTTTATGGCCTCAGGGTCTTGTTTTAAACCTAGGCTTTGAGTGAAGGCTGAATCATGTTTTCATGTTTGGGTACCATCCTTCAGCAGCAGCAGCCTCTTACAACTTAGAGACCAGGGGAAAGAGGTCTAATTTGTACACATATGTATATCACCAGTATAGGCATTGATTTACCCACATATGTACATGTGCAAATGAACACTCAGATACATAGACAATTATCAGCTAACAACACTGACCTAAGAATGACTCTGTAGAATATCAAGAAGTTGGGAATTGTATTGGTGTTTATGGTATTTCCCCTCATGTTGTAACCCTTGGGAGTGAAGGACCTAGACTAGTGCCTTCATTTATGTGTCAATGGAGATGGAGAGAATCAACTTGTTATTGGCATTCTTAGGTACTTATTTATTGGTTCATTCATTAGTGTCGCCAACAGACGTTTCTTGAGCACCTACCATATGCCAGGCACTCTGCTAAGTACTGGACGTAGATAAGGAAGACACGTTATCCTTGACTTCACTTCATTAGGGTTTGCTAGAAAAGCTATCTTGTTAGCCAAGCTAGTGAGAATTGGGTTCTCCCTTCCTATATTCCATGCAGGGAGAATCACTATTAGTAAGTGAAGGTATGGGTTCCAAAGATAAGAAATGAATGCTTTTATGTAGTTGAAGTTATCATGTTACTTTGCACAAAATTTGGTGGCTGTTTGGTGGCTGGTGGGAGATGGGGGAATAGGTTCTACTGCTGGGTGGTTCTAGAATTTAAAAATCTATTTTAGGGACTTTCCTGGTGGTCCAGTGGTTAAGATTCCATGCTCCCAATGCAGGGGGCCCGGGTTCGATCCCTGGTCAGGGAACTATATCCTACATGCCGCAACTAAGACCCGGCGCAGCCAAATAAATAAATAAATATTAAAAAAACAAAACAAAACACTAAAAGCTTAAACAAAATAAAACAAAATCTATTTTAAATATTGTTTATATTGGATATCAGGTTGTTACTTGTAGACGAGCTTTTAAAAGCAACCTGTGTCTAAGGTTGGTAGAAATTGTACTAAAGCTGGAGAGAGGGGTGGGAGGGAAGGAGTCTTTGACTTCTTTCTAAGTAATTCAAGGCAAAAGAAGCTCCTTATCTGTCTCTGAACACAGTATATTCATATTCAGTAAGTAAATATCAGGTACGTGCTATTTGCTAGATGCTTTCAAGTAAATTGTTTAATATTCACAACAATTCTGTGACGTAAGGATGATCACCCCCATTTTGTAATGAAGAAAATGAGGTCCAGGTAGTTTAAGTTACTGCCTCCCCTCCATCTAAGGGAAGTAAGTGTCAAAGCCTAGTGTCAATTCTAGATCTTTTGACGTCTAGTTCCTTGCTTTCTCCCCTGTCTCATAATATCCTTCTAACTAATATTTTATTATTTTTGCAGTTTGAATATATTCATTACTATTCCTGCTTATGTGTTAGTACTTAGCTTGTTAATCTCCTGATCTCCCAGACAGGGTTAGGCGGCCTCCTGTGGAGCACTGAGCACGCTCTTTTCTAACTCATCACATCGTACCGTAATTTCCTGTTTATTTTGTTGTCTTGGACACTAGACTAAAGGCTCCTTGTGGACTGTATTCCATTCAGTGTTGGATCCCATCTCCTAGCACATTCTCTGGCACATGGAAAGCGTTTAACAAACGTTTGTCCAATGAGTGAATCTTCACAATTATCCTGTGAAAACCGTTACTGTCTCACGTTTTACAGATGAGGGAGCTGAGGGTCAGAGAGGTAAAGAAACTGATCTAAGATCACATAGCAAGTTAAGAGTAAATGTAAAACATGTTCTCAACTCCAGAGTTTTGCTATCTCCACCACAACGCAGCACGATTATTGCTGTTGCAGAACAGGCTTGGTAGAGGGTTGCAGTGGCTTGGGATATACTTAGGCAGTAGAGTAGATCATATGGGGGACTTGGAAATGGCCCTCCTCAACACCCCAATTTTAAATCTGTTTTAACACAGGCTGTTTATCTGCAGCTCAGAACACCAGTGTGTTCTGGGTGGATGCGTATGGTTCTGGTGGTCCCTGTTCCGTCCCTGGCTCACCGTTACCCTCCCAATATCGTCCTTTGACCTCCTTCCCAGGTGACATTTTTTCCTGCTCCCCATGATTCTCTTTTTACCATCCATCACCCATTTTTACTGCTCATTCCCCCCTCTTAATAGTCAGTGACAAGGCAATAATTTTTATTAACACTTGAAAATACTATTTTGCTGTTAAACCGATACATGCAATTGCCCTCATCTGCTGCCAAATGGCGATAATCCGAATCAGGTTTCCAAAGGTTTGGATTTCAGCAGGGCTGCCTACACTGTCCTTGGAGGCATATAAATTAATTATAATTAAGAACCGTGTGCAGATGTTAGAAGAGAAATTTTGCTGTCTGCTCTTGCAGAATATTGAAGAAAAAAAAACCGTCAGTGGCTGTTGCTGATGGGAGTACAGATAATCATCTATGTTTATATTACATATTTCTATGAAAATGCATACATATAAAGTGATTTATGATCCTTTGTTTGTTATCTGTTCAACTCTTGTGTCAAGAAATTGGGTGACAGTAGAAGTGATACTTCTGCTTTGTGCGTACAGCAGGAAAAAATAGGTCAGATAGAAAAGCCAGGATTTAGCTCCTGGAAGGGTGCAGAACAAGGTGGTAGGTTGTAGAGCAAGGCTCAGGTGGTAGGTCTGCTTGGACTGAGCGAGAACAAGGAGGCTCTTAGGTAACAGGAGTCCTAGGAAAGCAAATTCCTCTGCCAAGGAATTCAATGGCACATTGGCCCTTTGCAATGATGAGGCCATCTTCTCATAGGGTCTAGGGGACTGGTGGTCTTTGGAACGGCATCCTTACTTGCTTTATGTAGGAGGACTTGATGGAACCATCTGCTGGGTCAAAGGTTTAGATAATTTTTTCCTGTATCTTTTCCCTCTCTCCCATGTATCCTGCTCTTCCCTGATCGAGTACTTTCCCAGAAATGACTTAACTAAGGCTCTGAGTTCTTTGATTGTCTATTTACATTATTTGTTATGACTGTGGTATGTTGAAATGGATTTGGGATTAGCTCTGCATAGAAGTATGTTTAGATAAGTTAAATCCCCCGACAGGACCAAGGAGAGCAGTTTGTTGCCATGTCAGTCACTACATTAAAAATGGATTCGGCATGTTTACGGGATGTCCAGGTAGACTTTTCTATCATCACTGGTTTCATAGGCACATAGTCCCAGACCCCAAATCCCAGATTACCAGGCTTTCTTACCTTGTTCCTTATGAAGAAAGAGCAGGGGCAAGGGAGCTCAGAAGCTCTAAAAGAGTTTGGATGATGATAACAGTATGTATGAAAAGAGGAGAATAACAATGCAGAGAGAAGTTTTAGGTTCTAAGTCCACTAATATTAAAGATAGGTGCCTTTTATATGTTATATTTACAGATTTAGATGAAGTTTAGATGTGTTTAGCAGACCCTAAATGCTTCTGGAGGATTGAAATTGGGTTTCCAAATGTCCTGAATGCATAGATGGCATTGTGCTTCTTTTGCTAGAAATGGGTATTAGTCTTGTACTTCAGAATGGCACTGGATAGTAGATGTTTGACATCTGGTGTACTCCTACTTTCTGCTTCAGATGATTGTGGAACACATTTATTACCTAAGCTAAGCATTCGGACTCAAAAAAGCACCTCTTTGGTTCCACATTTGCTGTGCCTCTATAAATTTGAATTTAGAAAGTATGACTTAAAACCTGAAATTGACTTGGAACTTAAACGTTTTAAAAAAATGTGTTAATTAAAAATTTTTTATTTTGGATCTGTTCTGCAGAGTTAAGTTATTCATACTTCGCTGTTCAAGGCACACTTTCATTACTGGTTCAGATAAAGATGTCTCGTTTAATTAACTTGTTCTCCATGTACCTTTATTCTTCTTTACTCTTTTAGAGTAAGATAATAAAATTCCTTTAAAAATCCTGCTGTTATTTTGATAGGAATTGCCTTCAAGTTACGGATTAATTTGGGAGAAAATAGAACTTTCTAAAATATTATGTTATCCCCTCCATGAATTCGTCTATGATTACATTGTTCAGGACTTCTTTCATATCCTTTAGTAGAGCTTCAGATTTTCTCTGCAGATGTCTTGTGCATTTTTTGCTAATTCCTAAATAATTTATAGTTGTTTTTGTTAGTATGACTATTATATTTTCTGGTTGGTTAAAAAGAGCTACTGATTTTTTACAAGAGTATTATTTATCTAGCAATCTCATTCTACCCATATTAATAAATAGTTTAAAGTTCTGTTGGACTTCGTGTAGATAACCATATTATCTTCATGTACTGCTATTATTTTCTCTTTCCTTCCCATCCTTAAAACTTTTGTTTACTTGCCTATTTTATTTACCAGAATCTCCGGGAGCAGTGATAGCATTAACTCACTGTCAAAAAAAATCTGATTAAGAGTTTTTGGTATATACTCTTACCAGGTAGACTGATGATCTCCTTCATTGCCTGTCACCAAAGAGTTAAAAAAATATTCTAACATTTATATCATAAATAGGTGCTGCCCTTAATCAAATGTGTGTTCTTCTTTTTTTTTTTTTTTTTGAGATATTCATATAAATATCTTGTTTGGTCCATGAATGTGGTGAATTATTTTGATTTATATTCTGATATTAAACCGTCCTTGCATTCCTTATATAAACCACGCTTGAATATTATTATTAAAATATGCTATTTGTTTTGGTTAGCTAATATTTTGTTTACAATTTTTTTGCCTTTAGGTTCATAAGTGAAAGTGATCTATGATAATCTTTTCTTGTACTGTAATTATCTGGATTTAGAATTAAACTTTTCTTGTTTTTCTGTTTTGTTCAACTTGTGTGAACAAGGCTCATTTCCCCACGTGTACCTGTTTTACTTCCTTTTATTTTGGCAAAGATGGGGTGGGGTGGTTTTGGTGGATTAGAGTTGGGGGCCTTTGATAACCATTTTATTTTCTTTAATGGTTATTATTCAAATTTTCCATATTTTTTTGAAACTTTTTGCTTTTTAAAATTAGATATTTATACATTAAATTTAAAAGCAACTAACTTTCATAATATTCTTTTTTTTTGGTTTTTTTTTGTTTGTTTGTTTTTTGGTTTTTTTTGCGGTACATGGGCCTCTCACTGTTATGGCCTCTCCCGTTGCGGAGTACAGGCTCTGGACTCGCAGGCTCAGCGGCCATGGCTCACGGGCCTAGCCGCTCCACAGCATGTGGGATCTTCCCAGACCGGGGCACGAATCCGTGTCCCCTGCATCGGCAGGCGGACTCTCAACCACTGCGCCACCAGGGAAGCCCCATAATATTCTTTTATTATTTTAAAATTTCTACTGTATATGTTGTTATTGTCCCTTTTTCATCATCAGTTTCATTTGCATTTTCTCTTTTGTTTCCTTGATTGGTCTTGTCAGAATTTTGTCTAGTGTAATCTTTCGAAGGATCAACTTTTGGTTTTGTTTTTTTCTTTTCTTTGCTTTCTGTTTCATTAATTCCTGCCCTTATCTGTATTATTCAGTTCCTTCTTAGGGTTGACTCTGTTAATTGTTCAATAAATGAAAATTTAATTACAATTAATTATTTTATTTTCTTACAAGTGAATTTAAAGGTATAGGTTTCTCTCTAAACCGTTTCATTTATGCTCTAGAAATTTTGGTATTTAATATTTTCATTGTCATTCTAATCAAAGGATTTTTCAGTTTCTGTTATGATTTCCTCCTTAACGTTAGTGTTATTTAATATTGTTTTTTAAAAGTTTTGGATATGTGATATGTTTAGCTACCTTTAGAATTTTATTTGTAAATTT
Source organism: Phocoena sinus (assembly GCF_008692025.1). Taxonomy (NCBI): domain Eukaryota; kingdom Metazoa; phylum Chordata; class Mammalia; order Artiodactyla; family Phocoenidae; genus Phocoena; species Phocoena sinus. Next base: position 92,399,757 of record NC_045772.1, read on the forward strand.
AATCACATTACAGAAAAATGGCAATCATTCATATTGATTCTTTGGAAGTTACTGAAGCACTTTCGTAGAGTTAATATTTTCCATGTGCTTATAAAGAATATATATTCTCTCTTGTATATGTTGCTAGATATTTGAAATAGTTCAAGCTTATTATTCATGCTTTGTTTTGTTTTTTGATCATTTATGTCACTGTTTATATTTTCTCTGTTGGATTTGTCTGTTACTCCCTAGGGTAATTTTAGTTATTGCTTTATACATGTCAAGCCTGTATTTTTAGATTCATGTATATTCATGATTATAGTATCTTCTTGGAAGTGGTATGGGACATCTCTCATTGTCACTTTTGATGTTTTCACCTTGAATTTTATTTTGTCGTGATATTAAAATTTTGATAGAGATTCTCACACTGCCCTCCAAAAAGGTTGTACTCATTTATATTTCACTTGACTTAGACTGTATGAGGCTCCTTTTCCCCTCACATTCTCCTGTGTGGCAGATTTTAAGGCCTGTGCATCGTAACTTTCTGTCTTTATTGGTAGCTTGGGAAACTGGACCTGATGCATAGTTCTGGCACTTCTGATCTTCATTTTATTCACTGCCTATCATATTCTAATCACAGTCGCCTTAGTTAGGTCACTTGAAACAGCGTCCTGACTCCATTAAGGATGGTGCTTGGAAAATTTGACTTACTCATCTATTAAATCACATTTTATCCTTCTTTTGGGGGTTGCCCCAGGATTCAGTTTTCTCTGAGAACAGGATTGGCCCAGCTTCTCACTCAAATATGTCTTCCTTGGAGCCTGCTGTGGGCAAAGTGTCGCCTGGTCCCTGTTAGTTACCCTGCACTGGTGGTAGGCATGAACACAAGCTACTGCGGCCTTCTGCTTGCTGTAAATCTAAGGGCCGCTCAACTCAAGCCTCAAGGAGGCAGAGGATCAGGAGGTGAACAGTTGACTCTCTAATCCTGATGCTTTGTTTTTGGTTCTGCTTGTGAACCCTCGTGTCTGAATTTACAGCATGATTTGGGGGTGCCGAGTTCCACCGATCCCCATTTCTGACCCTGGCCTGAATTACTCTTGAATTCTGCTGCACTTGACCGGTAAGCTGTCAGTGGAGTTTGCTGCTCCCCTGAGGCCATTATGCAGCATCTTCTTCGGGGAGTTAGAACGTCAGGGAACTCATATCTCTTGCCACCCGCCCCCCCCCCCCCCCCCCCCCCCGCAATCCCCACCTCCACCTGCACCTCCATCCTCCCCTGCCCTGAAGTTCCTCTCAACATTCCTCTCAGACTGTCTGCCATTCTCTCCCGGCCCACCTCCCACATGCTGACCTGGTGCATTCATAAATAGCTAGCTAGGCTCCTTGAACAACTTCTGTAGAAGCTTAAAGGTGACATCCTTTGCATCTCTAGAGATTTTATATTCTTCAAAGCACTTCCAGCTGCATATCATCATTTGATCCTCACATAAAACTCTCTCAGGTATTTAGGTTAGGTATATTATCCGGATTTCACCGATGAGGAAACAGAGACAGTGATGAGGAATTGCCTACCCTCAGGTACTTAGTTACTGTGGAACTGCTATTAGAACACAGCTTGGTTTTGGTTAATGAGTTTGTTTGTTCATTCATTAATTCACACACTCATACTGAGAGGCAGTAGAATGGAAAGAGCAAGGGTTTCGGCGACAAACTTTGGTTTGAAACTTGATGCCAAGTTATTAGCTGTGTGATCTTGGTCGTGCACTTAGCCTCTCTCTCAGAAGATCAGTTTCCTGATTGGTAACATGGGGGAAACTATATCATGTTTACATGTGATTTAACAATCCATGAAAAATAGTGTCTGGCATATGGTAGATTATAGGTAAAATGTTACTATAAATATATAATATATAAAATAGGTTACTAGTGTAGGTAAAAATGGCCAAACATTGACAATTTTATTATGGTAGAAACTCAGCGGCTACCATTTATTGAGTCCTTCCTTAGTGTACGTATCCAAGGCACTGCTAGGCCCCAAGAATTGCAAATATAAGTGAGGCAAGGTTTTCTTGTGTGTCTGTGTCTTCTACTAGACTGTGGTCCTGGAGGGTAGAACCTGTCTGCGTTATATCCCTGACACCGAGAACAATGTCTGCTAGGGAGTGGGTGCTTAATAAAAGTGCTTAATAAAAGTGGGTGCTTTCTGAACTGAAAAGGTCCCTGCCCACCAGGAGATGACCAGCAGTGAAGACAGGCAGATACATAATCATATACTCTAATAAACTGTTATGGGTATTTAGATAGACACACACAGGCCATGACGAGAGCCGAAGGGAAACGGTGCTCAGTTCTACTGGGGTAGGGGGCACTGCAGTGCACAGGAGGGGGCACAGCTTCATAAAGCAGGTGCCGGAAGACTAACGTGGTCTGTTGGGTGGAAGGGAGCGCCACCAATTAGCTTATCTTGGACTACAAGCTTTCTCTCAAGTAACCCCTTCTAAGGTGTGAAATTGAGTTTGTATTCACAGCACTTCTTTGTCTCGCAGTCCCTCTGTTACTGGTATCTCCCATAATGTATTACTTCATAAAGTGCTTTGCTGTATCCTGAGTATAAAAAGAGACACTCAGTAAAACCAGAGTCTATTCTTCGAGTGTCACGACTAGCCATCGCATAACAAAGTATAATATATTGTGTAAGAAGAAATAGAGGAATGTAAGAGATTTTTTTTTTCCCCGATACGCTGGCCTCTCACTGTTGTGGCCTCTCCCGTCGTTGCGGAGCACAGGCTCCGGACGCGCAGGCTCAGTGACCATGGCTCACGGGCCCAGCCGCTCCGCGGCATGTGGGATCTTCCCGGACCGGGGCACGAACCCATGTCCCCTGCATTGGCAGGTGGACTCTCAACCACTGCGCCACCAGGGAAGCCCTGTAAGAGATATTTTAAGAGACCAAATAAAACATCAGAGTGGGAGAGTGTAGACGGCATTAAAGTCAATAAACAGTCATGGCAGAGTGGACCACTTTTCAATGTGAAGGAACCTGATTTAGTGACTGACGACTGTATGATTCGAATCCCATTGGAATGAAGTTAGCTGCTACTTTTGCCAAATTCTAAGTCTTTTGGTTCTCCTTGAGAACCAGTCCTTGAAATTTAACAGGTTATTTTTGTTACTGTTTTGCCAATAGCTCTTTGAGGTGCTAAAGCCGTCCGTCTTCCTCAGTATTCAGTGCTGCTGGCTTAGAGCTCTGGGAGGAGGAATTTGGGCTCCGGCTGCCCTGCGCAGCTGGGGACAGTTCATCACACGGGTTGCCAGGGCTGTGTAGTCATCCGGTCTCCACAGAGACTCAAAGCCGAGGAAGTTGTCAGGAATAAACTTGGTTCAGATGTGAACCACTGAGCTGCTCGTCTTACTTGCAAGAGAGAGACAAGGACGGTGTTACAGGTCTCCTTCTTGGCAGTGGGGAAGGATGACTACAACAGCAAGGGTTCCAAAATGTTTTCTGCCAAGAACTGGATTGGATTTTTGCTTCCTCAGCCACAAAATGTCCCCAGCATCTTAGCCCCAAATCATGAATGCCCTTTGCAGTCAGTCTGCTCAACCTGGACACTTTCTTATCTTTCTTTGCTCAACACCCTCATCATTATTGTTTGCTTTTTGTTAGCTAAACTCTCAAGGCTTTTTGATTCCTAATATCTTACCTTTTTTTTTTTTTTTTTTCCAGACAAGCAGGAGATATGAAGCAACATTATCATCCTTGATTACATTCTCTCCCTTTGGAGAAGAATAAAAATCCCTGGTTTTGGTTTGGGGTGCAGTTTATAGACTATTTCCTTGGAGTATAAAAATACTATGTGTATTTTATTTTTTTTTAATTTAATTTATTTAGTTTTGGCTGCGTTGGGTCTTCGTTGCCGCGTGCGGGCTTTCTCTCTTGTTGCAGCGAGCTGGGGCTACTCTTCGTTGCGGTGCGTGGGCTTCTCATTGCGGTGGCTTCTCTTATTGCGGAGCACGGGCTCTAGGCGTGCGAGCTTCAGTAGTCGTGGCACTCGAGCTCAGTAGTTGCGGTGTGTGGGCTCTAGGGCACGTGGGGCTTCAGTAGTTGTGGCGCACGGGCTTAGTTGCTCCACGGCATGTGGGATCTTCCCAGACCAGGGCTGGAACCTGCGTCCTCTGCGTTGGCAGGTGGATTCTTAACCACTCTGCCACCAGGGAAGTCCCCAAAACGCTACGTGTATTTTGTATTGGCATGTACCGGCATGCTGGTGTTGTAATATCATTGACCTTGGCAACATAATGTAACTGTTTTGAGCTTTGGTTTCTCCATTTGAGAAATGGGGATAAAATGACTAATTTATAGGGTTTCTAGGAGGACTAAAGAGATTGCAGAGGAGGAAATGCCTAGTATGGTACCTAACACATACCAGATGTACCATAAATGATTATTTAAAACAAATCAATACAATCTAAGCAGGACCAGTTCTATTTCAGTAAGGGGAGCTCTTGGAGAATGGTGAGACGTGAAAAGAGAAATGGCCAAGCTTTGTAGAGAGTTGTGTCCTCAGTCTGGTGCAGAGTGTAAGATTTAGGGGCACATGTGGAAGTAAAGAGGCAGGAGGAGTTTGTGGTAAAAGGTAAAAAGTGGTAAACTGCATGCAAACATGAAGTCAGTCATTTCAGGAAGGTCACTAGGTCAGTAATTTAATAGCATTTGTCCAAATCGCCATACTTTGATGCATAAACAAATGGGAATAAAACTATTCCTCGTAATAAGTGATGATGATGTAAGAGGCAATGTGATGTAAGGCGGGTTGGCCTGAAACCAGAAGATCTGGGCTCATGTTCATTTCACTTAATTGGCTTATGGTCTCGGACTTCTTAGCTTTTCCGAGTCTTCCCTTCAACATCCATAAAATGGTGATAATAATGTTTTTCTTATTTCCCCCCTGCTGGTTTATTGTAAGGATCGGAGATGTTTTTAAAAGTACTGCCCAAACAACATATGGGCTGTTTTTGATTTAGTATTAAGAGCCGGATGGGTTGCTGAAGAATTTTCAGGCTCTTGTCCACCTTTGAGGTGAATACAAAGTAAAGGCATCAAGAATGGAGGCTTATGTATCTGTAACTTCCTGTATCCAGCTCTTCCAGACCACGTTTTGTAGGGAACCTCTGCTGAGCCCATTTTGCTGCTCACTTTGCCTGGCCTTTGCCATCCCTTGGCCCCAGAGCAGTTCAAGGATGGGTTGTGACAGGAGTACCGGGGATCTCGCAGCAACAGCCGGACACGCTCTTGGAGACTCCTGTGTTCGTGCGCTTGGTGTGACTTGCCTGGACCACTTACCTCCTCTTTCCGTTGTTTGTCCCTGTCTGTTTGCTGCTGATGGCTATAGCAGTAGCACCTTTTAGTGTCTTGCTCAAGGATTTCTGATGCTTTCGGAAGTTTTTTTTCCTCACTCTGCTGTGCAAACACAAGAGATAAGAAACTAGGCTAGAAGATAGAAGCTGGGTTTGATGATCAGTAAAAGGAGATGAGTTCCTTGACTTGCAGCATCCAGCCTCTTCCCAGACAGTCGTGTAGTGTGGGGTGTAACGTTACCATTCTCTCTTTGTGTTTCCAGGGAGTCGACGAGTTGAAGATGAAGCCCAGAGCAGAATGCTGTTCCCCCCGGTTCTGGTTGGTGCTGGCTGTCCTGGCCGTGTCGGGCAGCAGAGCTCGGTCTCAGAAGAGCCCGCCCAGCATTGGCATTGCCGTCATCCTCGTGGGCACTTCAGACGAGGTGGCCATCAAGGATGCCCACGAGAAAGATGATTTCCACCATCTCTCTGTGGTGCCCCGTGTGGAGCTGGTAGCCATGAATGAGACGGACCCAAAGAGCATCATAACCCGCATCTGTGATCTCATGTCTGACCGGAAGGTCCAGGGCGTGGTGTTCGCTGACGACACAGACCAGGAAGCCATCGCCCAGATCCTTGACTTCATTTCAGCCCAGACTCTCACCCCCATCCTGGGTATCCACGGGGGCTCCTCGATGATAATGGCAGACAAGGTAAAAGGGGGCCGTGGTGAGAAGAGCCTGGGGGGTATGTACTGAGAACTAAATGATGCATTTGTTTGAATGCCGAACTCGATTATGAAAGATGGAGTGTAACCAGAGGTAACCAGAATGCACTGAGTGAATGGATAGACCAGGAGCTAGTCTAGTGCTTTGGAGTTGAAAGTGAGGGAAAGATGCTGGTGTCTAGAAGCTCCTTTTGTTTGGAACAGGTTTGTGTGTCCATTTGTTTGTAAATGGATTCACCGAAATGACTAAGAGATGTTGAAGGTTGTAGCTCGGTGATACATTTTCTTCAAATACGTGTATGAATACCTCCTTCAAAACTTTAGAAAAAGTGTGCTGTATTCTTCCTCGATAATACGTGTTCTCCCCCCATACCAGTTTCAAGAATATAAAAAGCAAAATTCCCTGAGGCAGGTAATTTGTCTCCTTGAAGATTCAGATATCCTAGAGAAGTACTTCTTGCTAAGGTGTCCAGGCTCAACACGCATCCCATCTGCACATGTGAATGGATTTTAACCCATAGAACCAGTTGCAGCTGTGTTTTCCCCAGGCTTAGATTTGAAGGCAGTGGTTCTTGACCTCGACTGCACATTGGAATCACCTGAAGAGCTTTCAGCGCAACCATTGCCTGGGTCCCACCCCTAGAAGTTCTGGAGCACAGCCTAGGCTTTAGGATTTTTAAAAGCTCAGCAGGTGATTCTCGAGTGCAGTTAAGGCTGAGAACCACTGCTTTAAGGCGGCCAATAAGTCATAGCCTCTCCTACACTAATATTAGATTGTCACACGACAAAGTAATTATCAGGTGACAACGATGCTTATTCTCTGCCTACAGGAAAAAGTGTTTTGTTTGTAGTTATGTTTTGTTTTTACATGTTTCACTTATTCGGTTATTTTTCCTTGCTTTGTACAATGAAAGTACAGCACTTCTCACATACATATTGTCTCTGCAGTCGTTCATACCTTAGAATGATCCATTTCACAAATGCAGTATTTGTTGCACATCACTTTGGGTTTCTTAAATTGTCTCTACTTTTGCATTGTCATCTTATACTTCTTAGTGTCACTTTCAAAACCTCCTTCAGTGTTGTACTGAAAAGACGTGCCGTGGGCTTAACGATGTTTGCAAACAGCTCAAAACCTAGCACAGACGCCACAAGCGTGCTACTTGGCCAGTTGAGAACCACCAGGCCACAGGGCTTAACAGAGTAAAATAAGCTTGCGTGATCACTATCGCCATCTGTCGGCAGCAGGCAGAGATGTCTGTTTCGGAGCTTCCTTTGTTCAGTCTATAGGCAAAGTCAAGCGGAGAGTACTGAGTGCAGGGACTTCATGCTTTCAGTAGCATGTGAGAAGGCTGTTGTCCCATGCGCATGGGTAAAGACACAGGTAAGGATGTTAGAAAAAATGCTGCCCCGAGGAGCCCATGCTAAGGGAAGTGGGATAAACTTGCATAGAATGGAGAATATAGGTGGACTTGGCAAAACCTAACGAGTGTTTGCTTCAGGTAGATTTTTTTAAACATCATTGCCCTTAGCAAAGTATATTATATTTTAGCAGTGGTATTTTGAGGGCACAATTTGCATGGCAAGAATGCCAAGGTGGAGGAGCCCAGTTTTTGAATCATAAATAAGTGCAAACTTACTCTGAGAGCAAGTCCGGTGAAAATAATTGATGGATTGATTGATTTAGCATCTGTGGACTCGTGCACAGCCTGTTATTTCAGGCTCACCCCTCCCCCCATCCCAGTGTAAAAGGTTGTTGGCTAAACTGGTTGGTTGCTTCTCTGCTGTGTCTCTTACAAATGCATAATAACAATATAAGAGTATGAAGAATGACGCAGGCCACGTGGAGAGACTGGGCTCTTTTGTTCAGTGATGTATCCTAGGTGCTTCAGAGTGTTTACCGTGTGCTGGGAACCTACTGCTTTGCCTGCAGTATCTTAATTAATACGCTTAACAGCCCAGTGAGCTAAGTGGCATTACTTATCTCCATTTAGCAGATGGGGAAGCTGAGGCTCAGAAAGGTTAAATAACATCCCAAATTAGGCTGCTAGGAAGTGGCGTCCAGGACTGGTTGCTGGCTCCACAGACCATGTGCTTGATTGCCTCTCAAGAAAATGGAGAGGAGGGTTAAGGTCTCTCATAGCTTCCTCTTCTTTACTTTCTCCTCTGTTACGTAGCACTGTGGTGAATGTTATCAGCCTAAAAGTGAAGCATCACTTGATTCATTATGGCAATACCGGAACCTGACTAGAGGAGAGGATTAATGAGCTATGAAATGGTGGAGGCCTAGGTGTAGCCTAATTCTATAGGGGGCCCCTTGGCTACCAGTTCCAGGGGTCAAATGGAGGATGGAAGCCAGTAAGGGAGATTTTTCCAGGTCATTGTAACGAGATCCCCCTCTGGTCTCCTCCCCTTCCCCCTCCCCCCACTGCAACCACACCCCAATATCCCATCTTATCTTTTTCTCTCTCCATCAAAAAAAGGAGGTAGGCAATGATTGTTAGGCACTTTGCTAAAATGGCCTAAATAATATCTGACTTTGGACCTGAAAAGAAGAGTTACTGAAAGGTAGGTAGAAAGAGGAGAAAGAAGAAAGAAGCAAGCAGGAGGTCCTGGTGCCACAGAAGCGGGAGTGTTGAAGGCTCAGTCACGGGGTGGGAGGCCTGGATGGGTGGGGGGCGGCTGCAGGGGATGGGTGGGGCAGCAGGAGGAACTGCCCCCTGGACCTCTGGGATCCAGAGGGCAGCAACACTGAGATGCTGGGCATCTGTGCAGAGGGATGTTCGCAGGCCTAAAGGACCAGCCGGAAGGCAAATAAAAAGTCCCCCAGAAATCAGAGAAATAAGCTTTGGGGGCAAGTTTCAAAAATAAAACACCTCAAATTCTAAGGCCAGCTTTTTTATTTTTTGATAGAAGTTATTTTTAGTACCATGACTGTATCTTACCAACATAGAATGGGGACACAGAGTTTGACAACTCTGAATCCACTACGGGCAATAGGACAACACGTTTGAAAGCAGAACTAATGCAGAAAATGTAAGAAATACAGCTTTGCTGTGTTTAAGGCATAGTCTTGAAGGTACAGTCGCCATCCGAAGGATGGTGAATAAGCCTTCCATTTTGCTTCCTCCATCTATGAGATAGGTAATTGCCACTCTGTTTTGACTCAGTTGTTTTTTGTGTGTTTGTTTCAAATAAAACTTACTAAGTGTCCTTGTGGAAGATTGGTTTACAGGGAGGAAATACCTGATTCAAGGAGTTCGTGATGGAAGAAAGGTAGCACAGTTAGTTACAGAGACTTTTTGGCAAAAGTAGGGAGACATAGTTCAGCATCTGATCAAATAGATTACGCTCACTTTTTTGCTAATGCTAATTAATGTGCTAATTAATCAATACAAACATTAATTAGTCTCCACTTTCCCATTGAGGAAATGCACCTCGTACCATGGCAGAAAGAAGCATGGGAGCTGATAGAGCAGAGCTGTTCTAAGCTCAGAATTCGGACTCCGAGCAGTTTTAACCATCATTTCCTAGATGTGGGGATCTGGACAACTTACCAAACCACTTACGCTAAACCTTGGTTTTCTTGTCTGTACCATGGGGATAATCATATATCCATTATAGGGTTGTTGAAGATTAAATGAGGTAATACAGAGCAGCTGCTTCACTAAGTGTCCAGCACAGCATTCAGCAGGCTGAGCTGAAGGTTGTATGGAGCAAGTCTGAAGGAAACAAGCCTTCATGAGACAGGAGAAGCACGGAAAGGAAATAGGGTCACAGCCAAATAGAGAGGCGCTTCACAGCTGGAGACCAACCGAGAGGGGAGCTCAGGTGAAAACCGGGGGAAGGGCTCTGAACTGTGTTTGGAGCTTTGCTCTTGTCCCACCGGGGAGGCCGAGGCTCATTGGTGGCGTAGCCGCTCCAGGGCCAAAAAAGGGCACATTCAGTTAAGGAAGAACTCTAATAAGGAAAGAACTGCTCGCGCTTGTTGCAGAAGACCGTTTAGAACAGTAACGGGGTCCATTTAAAAATGCACGAGGTGGGCTTCCCTGGTGGCGCAGTGGTTGAGAGTCCGCCTGCCGATGCAGAGGACACGGGTTCGTGCCCTGGTCCGGGAAGATCGCACATGCCACGGAGCGGCTCGGCCCGTGAGCCATGGCCGCTGAGCCTGTGCGTCCGGATCCTGCGCGTCCGGAGCCTGTGCTCCGCAACGGGAGAGGCCACAACAGTGAGAGGCTGGCGTACCACCAAAACAAAACAAAACCAAAAAATGTATGAGGTGATTTTTGGCAGTTCCCCGCCGAGTATAAAGAGTCCATTTTATTTTGCCTCTGTTATAATTGCTTTTATTCTCCCTGAGATCCTGGATTAGGATGCCCGTCAGAATCCAAATGATGAACTAAAGCGAGACATACTTTCATTCCTTTGCAGGAGGTTTCTCTGCTGATTTGCTGAACCCTTTCTTGGGTTTTCAGATTTTAGCTCAGAGAGGTTAAGTAACTAATCCAGGATATTACAGTTTACGAGCAGTGGAACTGGGATTCAGATCCCGAAGTACCTAGTTTGAAGCCTGCGCTTTCTACTTACGCAGTTCTGCCCCACAAAGCACTGCTCTAAGAATTGTAAGTCCTGTGTTTCAGTCTCCATTCTCAGGAGCTTTGGAGATTTAGGCAAACAAATCACTGCAGCTACATGACGCTCGGTTTCTAGTTTATAAGTGTTCAATTTTGTTTTCTGCCCTACCCACTTTACAACATTTTGAAGATAAAATAAAATAGTTGGAAAAATGCTGGGCAAACAGATACTTTAGGTGAGCCAATTAAAAAGTGGGGACAGGGAATGACAGTCACTGAAAACTATTTTGTCACTAGCATTAGGGCCAATGAAAATGGCTTGGGCAGGTGGTAGGAAGGAATACAGAAAGTGGAAGTTACAGTAGGATCAGGCAAAAGGGTGGAAGACCCGAGCTTTAATGCTGCGGAAATGGAAGAGAGAAGGTGTGCTGAGTAAAGGGTCAGGGTCTGGAAATGGATTGGAGTGATCTTCACTCTGTTGATCAGAGTGGAGTACAGTAGCTAAGACGTGTGTCGTGATCCTTGTTCCTCCCTAAAGGACAGGTGAGCAGATTCTTACTCTGGCATCTGTTGCTATGATTGTTTCATTTCTCAATTTATTGGTTGAGAATTAATACTTCTACTAGCGCTCTGATTTTCTTTGCAGAAAGCCACGTTTTGGAATCCACCTGGGGCCAGGAGGATGGCCCTTACTCTCCTTTGGCCCCATCTTCCCTCACTCTCCCCCTGTTCCCTACTCCCTCCCCCCACCCCGACACCTAATGGCAATATGTTTGGAGACAGTAGTTGAGCCAGCCGTGGACTGTGACCCTGTAAATACCTTAACTGCCTTCCATCTGCTCATGTGGGGTTTCCATATCCAACATAATCTTGAAACCAAGATGGCCATGCGATTCATACCCCACTGTATTCCCGAATTTGGGGGTGACTTTGAGTTTTTTTTTTAACCTTGCTTCTTAGTTGTTTGTGATATGGTATTTCTTGGAATAGCACACTTCAAGAGCAAACCGTGGTGTTAGAGCATTCTTTGGTGATGAGCAGAGTTAAGTCACAGAGGTGGGAGAGGCAAGACAGTAGCAAAGCTGCTGTCATACGCCAACTTTGTGCCAGGCATGACGTTAATGAGCATCTTAATCCTTAAGCAGTCCTGTGGGACAAGTAGCATTATTTCATTTGATGGGAGAGAGTTTACGTGTCGTGGCCAAAGTCACACAGCTAGAAACGTAGTGGGACTGGGATCTGAGTCTTCTTTTAAAATTTTTTCCGCCGACTTTAAAACTTTCAGTCCACACACTGAGGAGGTCAGAAAAAAGCCAGGATAGAATCATCTGGGGGTCCGTTACTCCTCTCCCATTTTTCCTACTTCCTTGAACTATACTCTGGGGGAAGGCGCGCGGGCAGTTCTCTCTGAGACACCGTAGACGTTGCAATGATGCTGCCCTCAAGCCTGTGGGGGTTCCAGGACTATACACCTGCATCTCATTGGCCAGCGTATCTGCTCTTTTCCAGTTGGAGCTGGGATTTGCTTTCAAGAGACCAGCCACTTGAAGTCCAGGTGCAGTTTTAATGCCTGGAAAAACTGAGGCTCCAGAAATTGCTTTAGGCATTCACAGAAATTAAGGTGCTTGTTGCTAGAAAGTAACGCGTGAGGCATCACTTCTCACGCAGCTGGCAGGAGGTGATGGTGTGTCTGTGGAAGGAAGGAGGTGACATCACATGGAGGGAAGGCGGGCTTTGTAGCCAGTAGGCTCAAGCTCTGTGCATTCCCAGTCATGTGACTGTAGTTGTGCTCCTTAAACACTCTTAGCCTCCAGTTTTCCGTTTGTAAAATGGGGACAGAAATAACACTTGGATCCTAGTGGGTTTTACCAAGCCTTATGAAGCAGCGTGCCCAGCGCTTGGTAAACCGTAGGGCCTCAGTATACGCTGTCCTGTGTTTTCCTACACTAGACCTTACCTAAATCATTTGAAGAAAATGGGACTCTAATGTTTTCCCATTAACCGAAAGAGAGGAGCTTGGGATGTCAGTGCCCTTCATTTTAAGCCCGGTGGGTCAGCAGCAGCTCCGTGGGTTCCACCTCTGTGGCCATGCAGTTACTGACTGCGCCCTGATCAGGACATATCACGATTTTCAAAGCAGAGACATACAGTGATTTCAATAAACTGATACATATAGGATGTAAGCAATGAAGATAAGCCAAGAACATTAAAAAAGAAAGCAGAGCAGAATTAAATAGTCTTTGAATCCAGGGTTACTCATCGATTTATCTCTGTTGATATAAAAGAAAAAGTGAGCAATGAGATGAGGGGAATATTAAAAGTACTAGGTAGGAAGTAGTAATATGTTAAAGACATAGGAAGGAACTTAATTTACTAAATGTCACCAGCCAGGTTTTATCTTTTTAATTTTTTTGGCCTCACCGTGCGGCTTGCAGGATCTCAGTTCCCCAACCAGGGATTGAACCCGCACCCTCGGCAATGAGAGCATGGAGTCCTAACCACTGGACCTCCAGGGAATGGCCTCACCAGCCAGTTTTTTTTTTTTTTTTTTTTTAATTAATTAATTAATTTATTTACTATTTGGCTGCATTGGGTCTTCGTTGCTATGCACAGGCTTTCTCTAGCTGCAGCGAGCGGAGGCTACCCTTCATTGAGGTGCGCGGGCTTCTCATCGCAGTGGCTTCTCTTGTTGCAGAGCATGAGCTCTAGGCGTGTGGGCTTCAGTAGTTGTGGCACGAGGGCTCAGTAGTTGTGGCTCACAGGCTGTAGAGCGCGGGCTCAGTAATTGTGGCACACGGGCTTAGTTGCTCCGCGGCATGTGGGATCTTCCCGGACCAGGGATCGAACCTGTGTCCCCTGCATTGGCAGGCGGATTCTTAACCACTGAGCCACCAGGGAAGTCCCACCAGCCAGTTTTTAATAGATTACACTGATACTGCTGAAAAACTCCTTGGAATCTGATTTATACACCAAGAATGTATTTTCATTCCCCTTTCTGAGACTTCCGTGACTCTATCTTTTTGCCTCATTCTTAGGCTTTATATCTATATTTTATTCAACATTTTATATATATACATATTTTAATTAATTTTTATTGGCGTATAGTTGCTTTACAATGTTGTGTTAGCTTCTACTGCACAGCAAAATGAATCAGCCATACATACACATATATCCCCTCCCTTTCGGACTTCCCTTCCATTTAGGACACCACAGTGCATTGAGTAGAGTTCCCTGTGCTATACAGTATGTTCCCCTCAGTCGTCTACTTTATACATAATATCAGTAGTGTATATGTGTGAATCCCAATCTCCCAGTTCCTCCCACCCCACCCCTTTCCCCCTTGGTATCCATACATTTGTTCCCTACATCTGTTCTCTATTTCTGCTTTGCAAATAAGGCCATCTATACCATTATTCTAGATTCCAATATATATGTGTTATATATGATATTTGTTTTTCTCTTTCTGACTTACTTCACTCTGTATGACACTCTCTAGGTCCATCCACGTCTCTACAAACGACCCAGTTTCGTTCCTTTTTATGGCTGAGCAATAATCCGTTGTATATATACGTACCACATCTTCTTTATGCATTCGTCTGTTGATGGACATTTAGGTTGCTTCCATGTCCTGGCTATTGTAAATAGTGCTGCTGTGAACATTGGGGTGCCTGTGTCTTTTTGAATTATGGTTTTCTCAGGGTATTTGCCCAGTAGTGGGATTGCTGGGTCGTATGGTAGTTCTATTTTTAGTTTTTTAAGGAACCTCCGTACTGTTTTCCACAGTGGCTGTATCAGTTTATATTCCCCAACGTTATATTTTGATTCTGTGGCTTAAGGGTTCACCATGTATGAGAGTAACGTTCAAGGCTAGTTTTATTCCATTTTTCTGAAGGCAAAATACTTTACTGCTTCTATTCTGTTTCACAGGCACAGAGAACCCCCGAGTTTATCACGGGTTGTTAGGAGGTTTCAATGAGAAAGAGAACTGACACCGATCATTTGCTTTCGTCAGGCTCTGAGCTGGTCACCTTAATATGAGCTTCATTTATACGTTGCTTCGTTCAGTTCTTTCATTGTATTTGTAAGGCATGCATTTTGTCTGCATTTCACAGGTGAGGCAGCTGTAGATCAGAGAGGCTGTTTTGCCCAGGATGTTTAGGTATTGACTGCTCATGATGGCTTAAACCAATAGGTGTTTATTGGTTTCTCAGCGCTGGGGACTGCTGGGCTGGTGCAGTCACATGGTGAGGTCAGGGCTGACCGCGGGGATTTCCTTGACATTTTGGTAATTGTTGTGAGGAGGCTGCCCTTGCTCTAGGCGTCCTGCCCCAAACCCAGAGCAGGGAAAGCCAGGGGCTGGGTATCATTAGATCAGGAAAAGTCTTCCCCATATCCTTGATCTCATGACCCCAAATCATGTCACATGGCCACCCCTTTGGAGGTTGCAGGCTCTCTGGTGGAGGTGGCAAGGGGACAAGCGTGGGGACCAACTTTGAGGTTAGTCAACAGGCAGTGTCTCTCAAAGGAAGGAAGTGATGACCTAGGAATTCAACCAATGTTTGTGTGACTCTAAAGCTCAACATCTCTCATGTGAAAATTCTCCTGCCTTACACCAAACTCTGCTTTTGTGCCCTTGGTCCAGTCGCCTCACATGTCCTCCAGGACTCTGGCTCATCAGTTATGTCCTTTTTCTCCTTAATTATCCACTTATTCCTCCCTGCTGGCATCTGCCCTCTAGCTTAGTGGTCCTCAGGAGATGTTTGGAAATGTACTGGGGCAGTTTTTTGGATGATGATAATGACTGGTCTGTGTGTGCGTGTGTGTGTGTGTGTGTGTGTGTGTGTGTGTGTGTGTGTGTGTGTTTCTGCACGCACCCAGTACTAGCACTTAGAACACAGAGGCCAGGTGTGTTAAGTGTCCTGCAGTATACATGATAGTACCCACCAGTCAAGAATTGTCTTCCCCAAAATGTCAATTTTGCCCTCTTCGAACATGCTCAGATCACTCTCATATTAATAAGTAAACAAACCTGAAAGCTTTCCTTGACCCTGGTTTTCCTCCCTCGCTCTTTGTTTTCATAGTTAAATTCCTTAAATGCTCCTCGGAAATTGCTGTTTTCAATTCATCGTCTTTCCCTTTATCCAAAATGCCAAATCCAAGTGGGATTTTCAAGTCGTTCGTGACCTTCTGTGGCACTGAACACCGTTGACCCTTTTAGTGCTATTACACAAATTACGATGACAAGAGTCATTAGGTTTGTCACAGACTTGGTGACAGTGGAAATGAGGATGAGTAGAATTTGGAACGTGGGTGGATCACAGGAGTGGAAACCACTGGCAAGCGGTTGGATCTGGGACTGGAGGTAAAGAGAGTGGTCTGGTGGGCTGGAAGTTGAGATGAGCCTCGTTAGGATGGAGAGGGTCGTTGAAACCAGGAGCCTGGAGGAGAGGCTGAGAACGAACGCGGGGGACGAGGAGAGAAGTGTGTCCAGGACAGAAGCCCCACTTGAGGGATGGGAGGAGGGGGAGATGGGAAAGAGCTAAAGAAATTCTTAGAGAGATAAGAAGAGAACAAGAACGAGGAGAAAAGAGAGGCTTATCTAAAGCAGGAGGGAGCAGCTGCCCAGTCCGGGGTCAACCCCGGCCACTTCCTTCCCCTCAGGACAGTTATCCAACAGTAGAGAAGCCTTGTCGCGGATCCCCTCCCCACCGTGCACTGCAGTGACCTCAGCAGCACTTCTGCCCTCTTGTCCTCCCCGCCACGTGGCAGCTTGCCTGTGTGGTTCTTTAGAAACTCAGATCTGATGGTTACACTTTGACTTAAAACTCCATACCGGCTTCCACAGCTGGGACTAGGACATCCTCTCTGATGTGGTCCCAGGCCACCTCTCCAGGATTTTCCCTTCACCTCCCCGCCCTTGAACGGCAACGTGAGGTCACGCTAAATCAGTCACCGCCCCTCGTCTGGTCCTGACTGTTTTACATCTCTGGGCCTTGGTCAGTGCCTCTTCCTCCTTTTCCTCCCAGAAGCACCTACTACTCACTTTCCAAGAGAAATCATGGCACTTCTGTGAACCCTTTTCTGACTCCCATCTTCACAGAATTTACTAGTTCTTTTTTATTTTTTGCACTTCACCTGTGCTCTATTTAAGCTTTTATTATAACCCATCCTGTTTACTTATCTGTCTCATTTGCTGTACAGCGGGCTCCTTGTGGGCCAGGCCATGCTTTACTGACTTCCGTGTTCCTAGCACATGCCATAATGTCGGGTGCATAGTAACAGCCAACTGTTGTTACACAATTAGCAGTTGTTAAAATGTACACTCTATATACACACTCTAGTGGGTTGAATGGTGGCCCCGAAATGATACTTCCGTGTCCTAACTCCTGGACCCTGTGAATGTGACCTCATTTGAAAAAAGGATCTTTACAGATGTAATTAAGGATCTTATGATGAGATCATCTTGGATTAGCCAAGTGGGCCCTAAATCCAGCGACAAATGTCCTTCTAAGAGGTAGAAGAGGAGAAGACATCTACACAAAGGGGTAGTCCTTGAAAGAGGCAGGTGCTGGAGTTATTTAGCCACAAGCCAGGGAAGCCACCAGAAACCTGGAAGAGGCGAAGGAAGATTCTCCCCTGGAGCCTTTAGAGGGAACACGACCCTGCCGACTCTCGATTTCAGGCTCCAGCCTCCAGAACTCTGAGAAAAGAGATTTCTGTTGTTTTAAGCCGCCAAGTATGTGATACAACTTTTATGGCAGCCTTAGGGAAGTAGCAACTCACATGGCAGTTAAGGGGGGGCGCTCTGGAATCTCAGTGCCTAGATTGTTTCCTGGCTCCACTGTTTACTGTGTGACCTTTGGCAAATAACTTGACTTCTCTGAATCTTAAGTTTCCTCGTCTATACAATGGTGGTAAAAATAGACCCTGTTTCTTAAGGTTTATTAAGTAAAGTTATTAAAAGTGCTTAGAAAAGGCCTGGCAAATAGCAGGAATCAGTAAGAGTGGGTCTGCGAGAGTTTTTCAGTAAGTCTCCACTGAATAAATGAATGAGTGAGGGAGTGATGTGAATAGAAACGCAAGCCGTCCACGGCAGGATCTGAACTCACCTAGCTCCCGGGTACTTGGCTCGCGTGTTCTGGACCTCCGGGGCCTGGGACAGTGCTGAGAGGTGAGGTGTCAGAGTTAGTCAGCTGTTCTTTGGTGGAAATTCAGGGCAGTGAGGCTTGTCTTTTAGCATCCCTTTCTGTCCTCCTCTCTCCTTGGGTTTGGTTTTGCTTCTTTGTGTACCTGTGCGCGTGTGCGTGTGTGTGTGTGTCTGTGTCTGTGTGTGTGTTTGCCGCTGCCGTTAGTTGCCTGTATCTTTCTCTTATCCAGTCGTCAGGATAGAGCATCTCACCTAGGGCTGCCCTCCTAATCCAATGTCATGCTTTCCGATTTTTCTTTTTCCCTCCCCTCAAATAAAAGCTCCTGTTTCTTTTCCCTTTATCCCCTTTCATTTCATACTTTTCATAGTCCTTATCACAACTGTAATGAATCATAATCGTTTTTTATTAGCCGTCCGTCCTGCTAGACTACAAGCTTCATGAGGGCAGGGGCTATGTCTTTTGCCTTTCTGTGTCTGCAGAACATAACGTATAGCTTGGCGCATAGTAAGCCCTTGATACATACTTATTTAAATATATAGGTAGATTATTATTTCAGTGCAACAGATGTTAGTCACAATTAAGAGAAAAGTATTTTAAACCCAAATAAAAATGGACGGTAGGATTAATCTCTGGTTGCTGGCGAGTACATTCCTTCTCTCTCTCCAGGCTGCTATCTCCCTCACCCTTCCCTTCTTCACCTCTGCCAGATACCAGCCCTCAGCACCTTGGCACTCACAGCCACTTAATTCCCAGCAGACACTCATGGCAGGAGGGCAGTCTCAGGTTAGGGGTGCATCTGAGGTAGCAGAGCAAAGCTTTTATCACGCAAAGCAGACGGGTGCCGGTGATGATCTTGACTCTATTAGCCTTCTTTCAAAGGAGGAAGCAGAAAGAAATAAACATTTTTTAAAAAGTTTTGAAAGGTAAACATGTGCGATTCATGTGACATGCTAATCAGCCAGGTAGCACCAATGAACTTTAATCAGTGTGATTAAGTTTCCAAAGGTACTTGCGAGAGATTTTGAAACTTCCTTTAGCAAAAAACAACAGCCTTTCTCACTGATTTATTTATTTATTCAAAAAATACTTATTAAGTATCTACTGGGTGTCAGGAACTGTTCAAGGTCTTGGAGATCTAGTCCATAAGAGAGGCATGCCCTCTGGGTACAATGACTGACAATAAACAAACACATAAAGTAAACAGTATTATTTGAGGCAATGGTAAATGTTTTTTTTTTTTTTTTTTTTTTAATGGTAAATGTTTTAATGAAAACAGCAGGGAGGGATATTGTGGGCTATTTTGGGATTGTCAGGGAAGGTCTCTGAGGATGTGGCACTTGGCATTTGTATGAGAAGGATCCAGAAGGATGAAAATCTGAGGAGCAGCCTTTTGGCAGAGAGAACAGCAGGTGCAAAATTCTTGAAGGGGGGGCATGTTTTTTTGTTGTTTGATGAGTGGCCGGAGGGTCAGTAGGGCTGGAGGGGGATGGGCATGGGGGCAAAGGTAGCAGCTGAGGTTGAAAGGTACCGTGAGATAGATCTTGGAGGGCCTGAGAGCCTTGGCACAAAGTTGGGTATTTTTCAATTCATTCTAGAAGGTGTAAGAAGGGAGTGATGTAACTTGACTTGGCATCTTTTCAGATGGGAGCGGTAGAGTGTGGTAGACGGGACATGTACCTTGGAGCCAGTTTGAGTCTTGGCTCCGTCTTTCAGAAGCTGAGCGACCTCTTGCCATGTTGTGTGACTTCTCACCTCTGTGATAGGGTTAATGCTCATTAACTTCAAAGAGCTGTTATGAAGTGAAATGAAGTACCCTTTACAGGACTCATTACTCGGCCAGGAACACGCCTGGTTTTGCAAAATCGCTGCTATTATCATTCCTAGTAGGACTGAGATACAGATGCCTCTGGAATCGGGCATCATCTTCTTTAGATATATCTACGGATGATGCAGTTTTGTTGTTTTCACAAAATTTGTTTACAAACTTGGGAGCAAAGTAGCCAAGCAATGGAGGAAGTTAGAAACATTGTCATTGGCTAAATAGCTTCCTCTCCTTTTGAGTTTATGGAGTTCCCATGCACGCACCAGTGTCCGGTGGCCAGTTCCTGGACTTACATCTACATCGCTGCAGCCTGAGAGAATCACTCTTTCCAAGGGGGGCTGATGGCACTGAGAACGGTGCCACAGGGAATGGAACAGCCAGGGCAAGATTTGATGGGGGGTTGAAGGGTGTGGGCACTGAGAGTGGGAGGTGGTGTAACGGCACAGCCAGTGTAGCCTGCCTTCAACTGCGGATTCCTGGCACACCCCCAAGACCACATGGCCAGCCACCATGTGTCTTGGATGCATTCTGTTGCCTTGACGACATGTTGTCCAGTGTTAGAGGGAGCAGCAGCCTTCAGGCTTTCAGCATCACGTTGCCAGGACAACAGACAACTACAGCCAGGCTTCACTGTAGTTTCTCCATGCTGCTGCCCCCCGCCCCTCCCGCCCCCCCGCCCCCCCCGCCCCCTGCCGGTCCTTATTCCTGCTGCCCTCCACCTGCATTCTCGTGCTTTCCGCCTTCATAGATCCACGTCTGCATAGTCTTTCCAGCTCCCTCCAACACCTTTGCCTTTCATTCTCTTGCCATTCCAGGGTTCTCATTGCTCACGTAAAAGCAAATATTGTAAATTCTTAGAAAATAAAGCTGTGTAGTATCATAAGTTGAGAGGGTGATGGGAATGAAGGAACCAAAAATCATCAAGAAGAAGAGGGGAAAGGAGCTTGTTTTTGTAGTTTAATTGTGCAGTGTGTGGTAGTGGTTCTTAAAGTGACTGGAACTTAGAAGCCACAGAGGAATTTTAAAATTTTATTATGATTTAAGAATTCAGATTCTCTGAGTCTGTACCCAGTGATTCTGATTTAATAGGTTTGGAGTAAAGCCCCACTAATTTCACAGTTGTCACAAACATCCCCCAAGGGACTGGGAGACACAGCCAGGTTTGGGAGCCACTGGTGAGTAAAGCATGGCACGTTTTTAGGTTGTAGAGTTCTGCGATGGGTCAGGACCTCTCCACTGAGCTTTCTGTTTGTACAGTGTATTCACGTGGTCCCCAATGCAATGTATTCACGTGGCTGCTTAAGGAGGAGCGAGAGTGGTTGGCGAAGGGTGAGAAGAAGCTGAAGGAGGAGAGGAAAGGAAGCTGGAAGGGAGGGAGCAGTGAACGTGGACGTGGTAAGGAGGGGCAGAGGAACTGGGGTAGGGGACACTCAGCCATCACATGTCAGGCTCTGCGGCCCTCGGCCCTGACCTTCAGCTGCAGTGCAGGCTCTCGTGTCCTGGTCTAGAAGCGATTATCGTGCTCTTTCGGATGTGTTTTCCGTGGTTACTGAGAGACTGGGGAGGACTAGATCTGGAGTTTCAGAAGAAGTCAGCTTCATTCTCTTTGCCCGTTTAAAAACGACCAAGTGCCTCCTACAAGTCAGGGCTACATGTTGTACGAGATAGTGCTTTAGCCACATTTAGCCAGTTTAAACTCTCAAGGGAGCCCTAGGATTTAGGCAGTAGGACTGTTCTCCTTTTCCAGATGAAGAAACTGAGCGTCAGAAAGGCAAGTAACTGGCCACGGTCACACACTAGCAGTGGCAGTGCGGCAACGGGGACCCTCGTCTGATGACAGTAGCGCCCAGGGACTTCACCGGGGGGGCCGCACTCGCCCTGGGTCGCTGTCATGTCCTCGGTCTTCCTGGAACACCCAGCTTAGCCTGGGAGGGGACTCTCCCGATTGCCCAGACAGCGGCCAACTGGCACTTGACCTTGAAAGTTGATTCCTCCCTCTCCCAGTCGGTCTTGCTTAGGACTTAAACATTCCAAACAAGAGGACAGGCTCTGAAGGAGAGAAGAGAGTGAGATGAGAGACGAGAAGTAGAAAGGGAAAGAGAAGTCAGAGAGAGAGGTCCATGAGGGTGGACAAAACTGCTGGTCAATTCCCAGTCTGCTTGGGCCGGAACTGAGGCTCCCAGGAGCTCCCACGCCTTCCCAGGCCTCTGTTCTCCCAGAGGGGACGTGCCCCCTCAAGCCCACCCACTTCCAAGTGGGTGGCCCAGGATTTGACTCCTGGATCAAATCAGACTCTTCCCTGACATTTTTGGGATTGGAAAGATATTTTTTTCTAGCTTGCTGTGTGTCCGGAGAAAGTGAAACCAGATACACATCGGTCTGAGTTTCCATCTCAGCAGGTGAGAAGTTGACAAAGAAGGAGTAATATTTTTGCTTCACTGTCCTGTATGGCTATAGGCCTTGGAGAAAACTGTCTCTTGCTATTCTCTCAATAGTCTTAGGAAATCAGCTGTAAATGTTATCACCTTGGATCAAAATCTAGGCAGGTGCCACCTTCCTGGGGGTGGTATCCATAGGCTGCTTCAACCAGCCCCCTCCTCGGCCCCTTCCCGCTGTTCCTCTCTTTTTGCCGGGTCTTCACCACCTACTCTCCCTGTTAGTTTCTCTGATGATCAGAGGCCTGTTTACGTGCAAGAGTTGTATTCAGGTGTGTGAATGGTATCCGTGTCGGGGTGGAGGGACGGATAGCAGGGTGGGCTCAAGCAATGCACAGGAGAGGCAAATGTATCTCGCAGTGTGGCAGCCCTTTTCTGAGGAGGGGAATCCATTTGTCTCCTCTTCGTGTGACTGGGGCCACATGGAGCACACAGGGCACACTCAGTACATGTCATACCTTATTGGTAATGAAAGAGCCTTTGAAATCAGATGGGAGCAGGCCATATGCTCTTGGAAGAGGGCCTACTTCGCAAGGTGGGATGCATGAGTGAGATGTGGCTCTGCGAGTTCTTTTCATCTCTAACATCTGTGATTCTGTGAATAATGCTCTTCCCCTTGGCCCAGGCTGGCCACTTGCCTGGAATCTCTGCCAGAGCCATCTTCCCCCAGCCCCTCGGAATGGAGATCACAGAGGGTCTCCTACCCTGGATGGATGGTTCTGGAAGGCAGAGCTGATACTGAAAGGACGAAAGGCTGGTATCCCGGGGTTGGAGCCCAGGGACAGAGGAATTGGGGCAGGACATGTGAGTGCACTGTTCCCAGAACCAGGCAGGAGAGGAGCGGCGAGCTTCAGCTGAAGTTGTCAACAGCGGCAACTCCGGTTGCACTCCTTCGGGCCCTGGAAGCTTTTCTCAGGCCAAGGAGGGGCACAGGCAAAGCAGCAGGACCCCAAGACTGCTCAGCGGGGCGGAGAGGAGGGCTGGTGGCTGGAGTCTCAGTCCTC
Organism: Phocoena sinus; assembly: GCF_008692025.1. NCBI lineage: Eukaryota > Metazoa > Chordata > Mammalia > Artiodactyla > Phocoenidae > Phocoena > Phocoena sinus. The sequence continues at coordinate 92,422,780 of NC_045772.1, forward strand.
ATTCTGCCTGCCTGCCCAGCGATCTTCCCAGAGACGTCTAACCTGTCTGTACCAGAAGCATCCGTGAGTTTGGGGTACTATTTTTATGAATGCCTTGGTCTCTGATCACTGTTGCCGAGACTAAATTGGTGGCTTATTTTACCAAGGAACGTAACGTGGCCTTTGGGGTTCTGGAAGTTCTCCGATTCGTCCCCGAAGTTTCTGTGCCAGGGAGAAGTCTCCCTGGTCAGTGGAAGGGAAGACTTGATAACACCTTGAAGAGTTACTGGTGTCATTTCAGTTCTTCTTGGAGATCAGTTTCATGATTATGATGAAAACCAGTCTGTTCAGCGGAGGAGGGGACCTGGACACAGGTTTCCGTGCTCTGGAGGAGGTGCACCTTCTCTTCCTTTGGCATTTTCTGCTCTTGTGCTCTTTGACCCAATAGAGAGGCTCCCCTGTCATTACAGTAGGGGCTTCTGCGGCTTCTAAGAGTTGCAGATATCTGGAGCTGGCTTCCTGTCCTCTGGGAGGTAGCAGTAGGGCTTGAATAGGGTTTTTTGGTATGTTGCTGGGACTTCCAAGTAGCAACCGTGGCCACCTTTGTCATCCTGACCTCGACCGTTAGCCCTGAGAAAATTACGCAATTGGAAAAGAATGTGTTTTTAATCTTTTTCTTAACTCCCTTTCCCCATGCTCCTGTCTCCTCTTTTGACAGCAGCCACCTTGTTTAACCATCCGGAGTCCATTTTCTGCCTCTTGACTGCCTGGAGGACTCCCCTCCCCGTGCCCCCTACTCCCTGCATTGCCCGCTGATCGGGCTTCCCCAAGAAGCACGATGTGATTCGGCCCGGGGTCTGTCCTCCATGGAGCCCCCACGGATGTCCTCCTCGTAGGTCCCTGTCTCATTTCAATCTGGGAGACAACCTGTACAACCAGGTCCTTGCCAGGGTTTAAATAGACAAAAGCAGCTAACGTGTGACCCTTTCCATGGGCATTTATATTTTAACTCAGAGGAAGAACTTTGGACTAGTGGACTTTCAGATACCCTGTTGGACCTTAAGGGAAATACACATTTAAAGCCGAAGGTCCTTTCCTGACTCCCACGAATCCTGCCACTCGTAAGGAGCCTCATCAGGGGCAGCGTCAGCCTAGGCTCCGCTGGGGGGCCTGGCTGCAAACAGAAGCTAAAGGGAAGCCGCCGAGAAGGGTGTCAGTTACCCCCAGCGGAGAGGGCACAGCACACAACCTGCTCCGGAGCCTTTGGGAGCACCTCGGCAGCTAAGGCAGGAGGCCTCTGGAGCTCATTCTGGGAAATGGAAAAGAATCCAGTAGAAATGGGAAGCCGAGTTTCATCAGTGAACTCTAGCTCTAGACGTTTTAATTTTCCACACCGTGGAGAAGGCTCAAATCCTACGTTTTGCACTCAGAACTCTGAGCTGCCTCCTCCTGTCCCCAGGGCTGCACACCTCACCTGTGTCTGCACCCTTCTTTGCTTCTCCCTCCCTTAGACTCTCTGATTTCTCCTTCTCTCTGTCCTCCTTTCCCTCCCCTCTTCTCTGCTCCCTGCTCCCCCAGCATCCCAGTTCTGGTTTGTGTTTCTCTGTCCTTCTCTCCCCTTGCCCTCCCCCGTCTCCTGTGACCCACTCTTCCACGTGACTTACACTCTGTGTGGTGCACGTGACTTACACCTTTCCACGTGACTTACACTCTTCCACGTGACTCACACTCTGTGTGGTGCACGCAGCCATCTTCATGCTTCATCCTGTCAGTGTCCGGGTCCCTCAGTGGCCCACCTTTGAACCTGGCATAGTTAAAAGTTCCCAGGTGGTCTGCTCGTGGCTGTCAAACAGAACTTTTATAGTCTGTGTCGAGTGAGTGCAGTTGGTTAGAGCTTGGCATTTAATGAGGCCAACCAAAGATATCTGTCCTATCTCCGTAGGATCCCGCTTGCTCTCTTCCGAGTCATGGCCAAGGTAACCTCGAGCTGCCCCCTTTCATGTCCACGCCCTTGGTCACAGTGAGGCTATGGCTGAGGGACGGTGGCCGGATCAGTGCTAACTTACTGATAAGGGACATCGGTAATAATATTATGTATGTGAGTTTTCAAATTAAATTTTTATTTTGAGATCATTGTAGATTCACATTTTATATTGTTAAAGGTCTAAAAAAGGTTTGAGCTCAGTGTCATAGACAGAATTCAGGCCCAGACAGCCCTGGACTCAGATTCTGGCTCTCTGTGACCTTAGCCTGGTTACTTAGCTTTTCTGTGCCTCAGTTTCCTTAGCTGTGAGACAAGGGCCATGATGACAACGGCACACATTTGGCCTCCTTCAGCCTCCCTTTACCTGCACACCTTCCCCTGCCTCTTTTGTTACTAGGTCTTCAGTTACACTGTTTTCCTCCTTATTTGTCCTTTTGTTTGGACATTTGTCCAATGTCTCTAGAAATTCTGCCCCTCTCTTCTCCCTGTTTTGTGCTTCTCTTTCCATTTTCCTGACTCTCAGCCAGTTCCTCATCCTCTGTTTCCTGCTCTCTCCTCCACCAACCCCTCTCTGAATTTTTACATACTTCCCAAAGCACGTGTCCTGACCCATTCCCCGCCATCATTCACTGTTCCTGGGCCCTTCGTGGCTTCCGGGAGAATGTGCAGCACTTACTTCCTTATAAGCATGAGAGAATAATTACAGAACTGATTGAATTACTCTTTTCCACGTAGATCCTGGGCTGGATGATGGTGGAGTTGGAGCATATCAGCAAGCACACTTGCTATGAGGAAAAGGGTTGGTTCGAGTAGGTTTGAGGTGGGGATGCAGCTATAAAGAGTCTATAGCAGACTTAATCACAGTTGTCAAAGGCTGGAAAAACCCCCACAAAAGCACAATAGACAATTAATTCCCAGCTAGGACTGTAAAATGTGAGATACGTGTCACCAATATCTGAATTGAGGCGGGAGCGATTGGGGCTAAGTGTTTTGAAAACCATTTTGGAACACAGAGGCCCTAGAGTAGATGGAACACTACTGCTCATTTTTGGGGAGAGACTTATCCTTCTTGCAGCTGCTCCCTGGGGTTGAGTGGCAATATTCACTTAGTGGTGGCTGGGGTTACGGTGGAAAGCCTGGACTGAACTGCAGAATCAGGAGGCCTGGTTCTCAGACTTCCTTTATAACCAGCCACAGCTGTTTGGTCATGTCCCTTGATATCTCTTAGTCTTACATTTTGTCCATCTGCAAAATGAAGGGATTGGGATTTATAACATGCTGAACGCTTCACTAAAGGAGAAGGTGGCACAGAAATTAGATGAGGAAGACCAAAGTTGATAAACCAAGATTCGGAGGCCCTCACGAACAGTTTTGCAGCAGTGAGCTACAAAGGCAGATAACCCGTTCTAGAAGTTTCCGATACGATGTCCAAGAGAAGCAGATGTTGACTGAAGGAGAAGTGGGTAATTGAATAAGGGGAAGCCACGAAAAAGGTACAGGTGTCAGTATGTGTAGATAAAAGTAAATAAAGGAAACGAGGGACAGTGGCAAAATACGAAAACATGTGGTCAGACTATGAGCTTTCCAACTGCATCCTTTCTGACAGATTTTGAGGTTTGGAAGGCAGAGGGTCGCAAAGAGAAGGTTGCAGCTCTCCTCACGCAGTGAAGAAGGGAAAGGGAATTTTGGAAAAGGAGCTTTCTGTTTTCATCCTCACCCCATCTTAGTCCCCACCCTTCCACAGAAGTCCGGATGCATGTTTTATCTCGCTGTCCTATGTACAAGACCGTTTGGCCCAGAAGGGATCTCAGAGACTGGATCAGGGCGCTTATTTCATGGTAGAAGACACTGAGGCCAAGGAAGATTAGGTGACTTGCCTGAGGCCACACCCCTGCTCTCTCCTGGAGCTGGCCTAATTTTCCAGATTACCAGGTCAGTCTCTGGTAGGACTTTTACCTCCACAAAGCACCAGTCCTGCTAGTTCACACTGTAGCAGATAATGTGATACAATGAATTGCAGTCTCTTCTCTCCTGACTAGAGGTGAAGGACAAGGGAAAATTGAATTAGGATGGGTGTGGGGGGAGATGACTTTTTTTTTTTTTTTTAACCATTTTTTGCACTAATGTGGTCTGAGATAATTGATTAGAAGTATTTTAACTAATCTGTCGGATATTGATAAAAGTGAATATCATTGAATGTATTTTTTGGCCTCTTTATGGTAAAAGACCCATACATGGGGAGGTTGTGAATTTACGATAATCACAGGTAGGCAGATGGAAAATAACTTTGGATAAAGTAAATTTCATCTGGTTGAGACTCTTCAATGATCAGAGAAGCTGGTATCTCCCAACTACTTACAGATCGGTCTTCCCTTTACTCCAAAAATGGTGCCTTGAGATTACCCCTCTTACTTTTTATTTTGAGCTATTCCTCTCACTGAGATGATTAGGAAAGCAGGACTCAAGTACGCATGGACATTTGTCTGCAACCGGGGGTTCATACTGGAAGGGCGGGGAGGCTTCCAGAAAGAAAGAGGGAAAGCAGGAGAGAGATCAGAAAGAAACTCCTCAGTATATGTGGTTAGAGATTTCAAAAAAATAACCAAAGCTGACATTTTGTGACGCTCTACACCTTTCGAAGAGAATTTATGTATTTAATACTTTGTCTTAATTTGATAATGACAGTTGTGTAAGTTGGGAAATACAGCCTCAGGTTGTCTCTCTGAAGAATGAAGATGATAGTAACCATCATCCCTGTCCTCCAGGTAAGGAAACGAAGACTGGGAAGTTAAACGATACAGCGGAGACCAAGAAATTATAGGCTCTAGGACTAGAATCTAGGTTTTCTGGCCCCAAAGCTAGAGAGGAGAGAATCAGGTGAACCATACTGAGGGGTGTTGAGGGACACGAATGACCTGTGGTTTCAGGTCAGTACAGGGGGGTCACACAGAATCCAGAGGGTTTGGCCACAGGAATTCTTCATAGACGCTGGCTGAGGAGATTTAAGTTGAATGAAGAGCTCAGATGGGGCTGGAGAAGATCCAGAAGTTACTTAGAGGGAAGAAAAAGAAGCCATGGATATATTAAATCTGCATGGACACGTCAGAAAGGTCGGGCAGTATCTAGGCTGGGGAATTCATGGGTAAAGCTCATACCAAGGAATTTTAAAATAAGGACGAGGATTAAACCTCCGTGTTAGTGAACAACAGACCACACCGTTCAAGCGAAAGGTGGCAAAGCCAAGTGTACAGCCTCTCCCTTTATCTGTCCTCTCTTGGGGGAAAAAAAAGAGCCACTAGTAGAGCTTTTTGCCTGGGTACACTTAAACCCGTTCTGAACAAAGCTCAGGATGGGCTGGGACATCTTCCCTTCATTAACACTTCATTCAGCGTTGTCAGATATCAGCCTCCTAGCCAGATCCTGGCAAGGGACTCTTACTGAGGTGATAACGAGGAGGAAATGTACTAGGGTTTTGGCCTACTCCAGAGCTGTGGAATGTAGGCCGAAATGTATTTTGATAACATTGGCTTGAAAATGGATATTAAACAGTATTTGACACTGGGCGGTGTAAATAGAACGCATAGGCACAAGCAGAAAGAGATGTGCACGTCAGTGTAACATGCCACATCTCAGGGAGATCTGGTGATTTGTTGTCAACAGATGATACAGACCTGAGCCGTGTTGGGCTTAGAGAACGATAGGATCTTGATAGATCTGAAGCTTGCACCTATTACTTAAAACTTGCTTCCTTCAAAAACAGACGTACTAATCTTGTGGGACCCATGGGATGTTGGTGCTTCTAGCCCTAATCGATTTCTTCTGGCTGTTTAATATTTATCAACGACCAGGTGCTCTTAGAATTAAATAACGCTCCCTTCGCAGAAGCTTTCCCAGTGCTTCTGTAAGTCCTGTCACACTGCCTTAATAAACTGTGAAAGCCTGAAGGTGCAGACATTTTAAGAGAAAAAAAAAAAATTTAATCTTTACTTTGAAGAAGTTTTAGATTTGATCAGCCATGAAAAATTGGAAAAATTTAAAAACTGGATCAGATGTGACTGGCCCTTAGAAGTATTTGATGTGAACTCAGGTGGCCGGGCGATTATATTTATAATAATCGGCAAACTGATGTCAACCAAAATTTTGGAAGTGTGTGTGTGTGTGTGTGTGTGTGTTCTGGAGAACATACCAAATGGTGAAATCATGTTTTTAAGGTGTTTTTCCTTGGCCCAGTGTTGATATTATAGTTTTTTAAAACCAGTGTTGTGACTGCAATCAAGCAAATTTCCTAAAAAAAAGAAAAAGAAATCACCCCAGCATTCCTACAAGCAACTAATCAGAAGAGGGCTTGGAAAGGGAAGAAGATTAACATTTATGGAGCCCTTGCTATGTGTAAGAACTTTATATGTGTTATCTCATTATAATTATCTTAATTACTTTTGCTGGTGAAAACCCATCACTTCCCTAGACCTCGCTTTCACCCTATTTCCATAATGAGCTATAGAAGTTAGCTTTCTTTTCAGGTCTATTTTCACAAAAAAAGTCAACGTTTTGATAATTTCATAGAATTATGATTAGCTTCTTAGAAAGTGATCTAGGATTAATTTACTCATTCGGTAAATATAATTGAGCATCCATTATGTGTTATACCTGGTCCATGTCACTGAGAACACAGTAGTGAGGTTGGAGAAATAGCTGGACATGAATAGGATTTTAATCAATAGTAACGTGCAGAACGCCTCTCTGAAATTAGATGAAGAGGACCGAATTTGAGAAACTAAGATGTGAGAGGCCAGCATGAAAAATTTGCAGCCGTGAGCTACAAAAACCAGGCACGGCCACCTTGAATACCTTGAAGGCTTGCCTCACAGGCTCAGAAAAATGCGGCATGTAAGAGCTGCTGATACAGATGTTGGCACTTGGTAGGTGGTTATCCACCAATGTTAGTTGAATGTAAAAAACAGAAGCAAAGAAATTAAAACAAAGATCCCGACATAACACAATAAAAACCCTGTGTGACTGAATTCAGAAGCTACTGAGCGGTGAGTGTCATGCTGCTATGGTTTTATGATGCTCCCGGAAGCCCCTTGACCATGGCAGTAGCAGGGCCTCCCAGAGCCTCATCTGCTGGGATGGCCCCAGCCTCAGTGGAGACTTAGTGCTTCCTGACACACAGCCTCTGCTGCCTGCTGTTTAGAGGAGAGGTTTCCTGGTTACTTGATCTGCAGACTAATTATTTTCTAATCACAATGGCAGTGGTGGCATGATCGAGCATGATGAGTCTTTATTTTCCCAACTGAAGATATATTTTTTAAACTCTATACCGCATTTTTTTTTTTTTTTTTTTAAAGAAAGGTCTTGGATACTTACTAAGAACAAAACAAAACTAGGAAAGACATGATCTCGGAATAAAGGAGAGTCCTTTAAATTGAATACATTTAGCTGTATTGTTCAACAACCACTGCATTGTTCTTAGACTTCTCGCTTCTCTGGGCGCCAATGATAAGTTTATCTTGGATTGTCACTGATCGGTGGACTAGTGTTTGGGAAGCACTGCTGTAGATATTATTGCCAGAGGCGGCGTTACCGAGTAAATTACTTCTAAGAGCCGTGGATCCAGATGCGTCCCCTGAACTGGTGGTCTGGAGCCTGACAGTTAAGGGCTCTGCTCGTATCCTGTTTCTCTGCCAGAAATCACAAAGGTGTTGCCCTGAGATTCTCCAGGGTAGTCACAATCTCCTTCAGTGACTGATAGATGAGGCTCGGGGACGGGGGATGGGGGGGGGAGTGATCTACGTACTCAGCTTTGACTTTAGCGAGCCTTTTATTTCTGTCCTGCATGACATATTCATCCATAACCTGAGAAAATAAAATCTAGGCACGACTTGCTGGTGGGAAGGTTATGTCACAGTTGTGGTATAGAGGAGCAGGAGGCTCGTCTGAGAGTTCCACGTGCTGGGTTAGAGTCCTGGCTCTGCCCTGGCCAGCCGTGTGACCTTGCACAAGTCACTTCATTCTTTGGTCTCAATTTCCTCATCTGTAAGATGAGAATTGTATCCCCTGGGGCCCACTGGGTTATCTTCAGTGTTCAAAAAACCCAACAGGAACTTTACATTTACCCACAACTAGGCTGTTTAGGCTAAAAAACTGATATGTTTCTTTGCTTTGAGTTACCAGTATATCAGCTCACTGATACATGGTTACCTCACAGTGTTCCAATCCCTATTAATAAAAAGGAGAAAACTATGATTACTTAATAAACACACGGATATAGGGCGTTATGTGATCTCCATAGTGAAGAATGAGCTGCCTTTACTTCTTGCTTCTGGCCCCTGGAGAATCAAGCTGAAGAAGAGATTCCTACATTTACTTGGTAGAAATGTATAAAAAATGACAGGACAAACAATTCAAGGCTCAGAGAGGAAAGGAAAAAAACCCAGAAGATGTAGCACATCAGAGATAAAAATCAGTCATGTAGTAGTATTTTAAAATTAAATCAACGAAGAAATACTCAGTGATTTTGGACATATAAAAGGTGGAAAGAAATCTAACTTGAACTGAACAGGTACTTTGTTGAGTACCTGTTCAGTTCAAAATGTATTTTATTACATCTGATTATATTATTTACTTAATGTTATTTAACGTATTACCTTAATGAGATCATCTTGGTTTCACTATAATCCTGTGAGGTAGATATCATTACCCCCATTTTATACAGGAGAAAGCTGAGGCCAAGTGGTTGTCAATGTTGCACATCGGCTAAGAGGTGCTGCCAGAATTTAAACCAGGCCTCTTGGCTCCAAATTGCAAGATTCCCCCGCACAGATGCAGTCATTCATTGCTCCTTCCTATTGCAGAGTAAGTGTCCAAGGCATTTTTCTCAGCCCTGGAATCTGTTTACTATCTCGTTCTGCTGTTCTCCTTTCCAATGAGATGACCTTGAGTTCCTTTCCAGCTGTGTGTTTCTAGAATGGCTGGATTCTTACCAAATAAACAGGTTCCAGAGGGAGCAAAGCTGGCCCCGGTGATATGGAGAGGTGCGATGGGGCAGAACTGAGAGGCACAGAATGAAATAGAGCAGCGCGTCATGCGCTGTGGTAGCATACATAATGTCCTCCTAGAGGTGATGGGAACACGCCTCACCATTTGAGTTATGAGTGGTTTAGTCCTTCATTACAGGATAAACTCCTTCCTCCTGCGAGGTAGGGGAGAAATGTTACATTTTATTCAGAAAGATTCAAGTATAAAAATATTCCATGATTCCTATATAAATACACACATATGCAGAATTTCCTATTATGGAGATGCTTTATGTTCACTGAATGAGCCGTACTGGTCCATTCGATAAAATCAAAGCTTTGACCTGGTTATTCCTCACTAAAGAAGGTGCATTTTCAATCGCTAATTGATGCTGTTGAGTGGCTTTTCGTATGCACGTTATTCTTGGATCTTGGGTTTTTCTTGTGCCTGCCCTTGTTTCTCCCAGGACTGGGGACAGCAGTGCAATAAATTTGAAGCGTGTAGTCACAAGACCTTTGTCTGACACCTGGGTCTTCCACTTGGCTCTGCTGCTTGCTGGCTGCGTGACCTTGGGCAGATCACTGAACCTCTCTGAGCCAAAGTTTCTTTGTCCATAAAGTGACAATGGATGATGTCATGATTAAAAATGAGATAGTATACATGAGAGTGCTTTGTTAAGCTATAAGCACTCTACAGGCGTCAGGTGTAATTATTACTCTGGTTAGAAGGAAGTGAAAAGAACTTGAGGATTTTCACCACGGTGATTGTATGTGTGGTTACATTTCACCACTTTTAAATTTCCGTCATGCAGGAAAGGATCTAGCCCACACCTTTCTTCTGTGTAGATAAGTCATGGTGAAGCCCCTCCCGGGCCCCGTCACCCTCACTCTGTTGCTTCTTAGCCCTTGCCCAAACTCCCTTCTTTTGTGGTTGTCTGTGTACATTATGGCGAATAATTAATTGTAAATGATGGGAAATCAGCCTGCCGGGCTGCCGTGGAAACCGCTGGATTCTTTGCTGTTTCTTTAGACTCATCCATCTTTTTGCACATGTGGGCTTCACGGTGCCAGGGCTGACCTGACCACCGAGTGTCATCGGCACGTGTTATAATCAGGGTCCATGGTGGCACGTTTTCTGCCACATGTCGGCTGAGTGGACAGGTGAGAGGGTTGAGCAAAAAGTGGCTCAGGCATTGGGGGCCTTGCTCAATGACTGCAGGTTCGGTGAGCTGCCCAGAGCAGTGCTTCCGAAAGTGTGAATGAGTCAAGTCAGGTTGTCAGTGAGGGTGGGCAGGCGAGTGCTGGCGTGCCCGGGATAACTTCGAAGCGGGGAGATGGGTTTTATGCCATCTTGCATCAGCAGGGTGCCAAGAGCAAGCTGCCAGGTCCCTCTGTACGACACCCCTGAAATATACTCATCTCTTGAGCAAAACATCTGGCTTCTGCAACCACTCCCGCTCCCCATGTCTTGCCTGTTAAACAGCTCTGAGGCCATGTTAGAAATTCTCCTGTGTCACACCTGATCATCAGTGACTACTGGGTGAATGAGTGGTTTGACCCTGTAAGTCCTTGAAGAGGTGACAGGAGATGGAATAGGTAAGAGGGAGGAGAGACAGACGTGAACCTTACAGGAGGTGGAACCCAGAAGGCTGGCATCGGCATCGCAAGAGGCCATTTAAGTCATGTGACAAAACAATGCAAGGATAATTCAGTTCTTTTTCAGTGCAGGTTAATTGACCTGAGGAATGGAGAGAGAAACAGGAAGGTCAGATAGGAAGAATAAGAAATTGACAAGAAAAACAGTGCCAGAGTCCTTGAGTTCTGGGGGCCTGGGGTGCTCTGGGCATGGAAATTTCTCTGGATCAGATGGACTTAGACTAGGGATTTCTTCCTCAGAGAATGAGGCATCCAAGGAACGAGCAGGGGCCTGAAGGGTGGGAAATGGAGCACTTTGGGTCATGTCTGGCTGTGTTTCAGGCTTTGTCCTAAGTGGGATTTTAAGTAGCGAGTTTGTTAAACACTTACTACTTTCCTCTCTCCTTTTCCCCATTCACCATTTATCTCGTTCTTTCCTATTTTCACTCCTCTGGTGTGCAGCCTTCTGCTCGTTTAATTTTTATAAAATGAATGGTTTCACATTTCCTGTTGTATCTCCCTCCTAAATCTTTAAATCCCTTGGTAATTCGTGGATCTCCAGCTAGAAAAAAAAAAAAAAAAAAGCAGAATTGCAACCAAGGAATACATGGTATGGCATTTTCTTTTAAACAGATATTTCTTTGCGTTTATCAGAAAGGCAGGGTGCTCAGGGCAGCACCGAGAGAGGCTGGGGGGTAGGTGCCTTCAGCCCTTCACAGATTTCCATCAGTTATACCTCCCTGCCCCAACATGCGTCACCCCAAATAAAGACACATGCTAAACGCTGACTCTGCTACGCAGTGCAGCCTCGGCACAGCTCCTGAAGCCCTACCTTCCAACCGGACTGTCAGCTCCAATCGCCTCTGTGCAGAAACCCCGAGCCACCGTTGAGAGTAGGGTGGCAGTCAAGGGCTGTGACTGTGAAAGCCAAAATCGGGTTCTGCCCACTCCTAGCTGTTTGGACATTGGTAATTATATAACCTCTTAGAACCTCAGGCTCTTCTTTTTTTTTTTTTTAACATCTTTATTGGAGTATAATTGCTTTACAGTGGTGTGTTAGTTTCTGCTTTATAACAAAGTGAATCAGTTATACATATACATATGTTCCCATATCTCTTACCTCTTGCGTCTCCCTCCAAGCAGGGTCATAATACCTTGCGGGGTCAACAGAGAAGGAAAAGCCTTATGGCACTTGGCATACACATATACATATACATATGCACACAGGGATCCCTTTTCACTTCAGCCTGCAAACGGGCCTCACTCTTCCACAGTTACTTCATTCAGTCCTCCCAGCAGTCCTGGGCGGGTGGAGACTCCTGTACAAGTGAAGACACTTAGGACTTGGGAGATTGTGGTCTGAGTCTGTGCAAAGGCGGCAGAAGAGAACGTGGAAGATACATTCTAGGTGGAGGGGCGGGGCGAGGGGGAGGGTGTTTATGGGGGAGAGGCCTGGTTTTCTTTGGCTTGGGATCTTGCGTGGCCTCCCTCGTCTCTAGCTGGAGACGCAGCCAGCCACGCGGGATAAGACAGGACCCCTGCTGGGCTGGGCTGTGTTCTCGGAACAGGAAACTTTCTGAGAGAGCACAGCAGAGCAAGTGGAAATTTCAGCTTCATGTGCTAAGAATAGATCTATGGGGAAGATGATTTGATGTAAGCTGATGAACAAAAAGAGAGGGAGGCCAGGCCTGGGGAAACAATACACACCTGCTTTTATTATTCTTGCTGTTGTTAATCCCCATCAGGTTACCTGTGATGCAGGCTCCTTCCTCCACCCTCGGGCATCCCCTGGAGCTTCTCTGTTCTGCTCTGTCTCGGGCAGCCCTTAGCCCTAACAGAGAAGTGGGGAAAGGCAGGTGGACAAAGCCAGAAGGGACCAGGAGAGGGACTTCCTGGAAAAGGAAAGGATACAAAGTAATGTGGAAGACAAGGTAGTTGAGAATCAGTTGCAAGGTACAATAAATGCTGAACATTACGTGCATAATTTGAGTAATTAATGTTCCAGATGGGAGAACAGTTTTACATCCTGACTCATATTTTCTAAAGGTTCAGAGCCACTCAGTAAACTGTTTCCTGAATTCCTGTCATCACTGGCTGGATCCCAAAGTACCACACATGGCATCACTTCATTTAGGCATGGTTTCCAGGTGGCTTAAAAACATTTTTTTTTTTTTTTTTTTTTTTTTAAATACATGAAGTGTTTTTTCCCTTAGGCCAGAGTTCCCGACCAGGGTGCCATGAATGGGTTCCAGGTGTGGCTCAGATGTGGCTTTCCTCAGCCCTCAGGGCTGCCGGATTCCCTTCCCCTGTGGCTCAAGACCGCCGGCCCCTTGGGGGTCCTGGGAGGAGGCCTGGGCGCAGAGGGCAGCTTCCATGTTGGGGTGGCAGTTCAGACGATAAAGGTTGAAGTCCTGGGTTAACGTCTGTGTGGGTCAACATCTGGGTTCACTCTTGGGAGAGTCTTCCTTAAGATACAGGGTACCTCTCTGCAAATACAGTCCCCAACCTGCCCAAGTGGGAGAGGAAAGAGCCCCCTCAGAACTTGCGGGTTCACTTTTCAGACCTCCCTTGAAGCGTGCCCGGGGCCCCGGGTGGCACCTCTCTCTGGCCCGCGGCGGACTTCAGACTCTTCTTTCTCTCTCCGACCCCTCCATTCTCTTTCTTCCTTCTTCTTCATAACTGAACTATTTAACACGGTGTTTAAAGGCATGCCTGGCTGCCTCGTGGAGGTTCAGAGTTGCCATGGCAACGTGGCCTGTTTCTCCAAATTAGGACATATTCCTGCTGCCTTCTTTTCTTTTTTTTCTTTCTTTTTTTTTTTTAATGTGGTATGTTTTCTCTCTCACACAACTCCTTGGCTTCCTTAAATCCTTCCCTCTCTTTCTCCCCCAAAATGCTAATTTAAGTGCCTGTCCCCAGGACTGGCTGGGTCCCCAGCCTAAGGGGGCGTTTTCCTGAGTTTCACCCTCACCCCGCCTTGTCCGACCCCACGAGGGACTGTGTCCGTGGAGGTCATTTCAGTGGCCTTCACAGAGTACTTTCTGCTGGGTTCACTCCCGGCGCGGCTCCCGTGCTATCTGGGCCGAGCTAATAGCAAATGAGTTTTTTTTTCTGTTTTACATAAAAGCTTCTGTGAATGGGAAGAGGTAAGATAGAGACAGCTGAAGCCAGGACGTTAAATATTCTTTCTCAGAAACTCTTCTTAGGCACATAGTTATTCGAGGGAATGTTCACATAACCGGGATTCCAGATAAACGAGCACGCGGGCATCTTGTCTTTTCCCTTACATCTCATTTTAGGATCCCGGGAAAATGTGAGCTTCAAATCAAGAGAGCACGATGACTGAGAGTAAGGACAGAGTAAGGACAGAAGTCGGTCAGTGCTTTAAAAAAGGGACAGGCGGAGGTATTCCTTTCCTTCGGGATTCTTTTCTGCTCCATAGATGGTAGATAGCTCTTCGAGCCACTTGAATTACAGCCTGTGATGCAAATGGGGAGAGAAGGAGAATAGGGGAAGGGACACAGATTTAACTCTCCTTTCCCTCATTTCCATTCCTGGTGCTCTGTCCATGGCACATAAAGGTCAGTTAGAGAAGGGTCCTCTGGCCCGTGCTTGGAACAGAGGTGCACAGACTCGGCTGCACTTGGGAAGTTTAAAAAATACAGGTGCCTGTGTCCCCCCCGCAGAGTCTGATGTCATCATTTTGGGGTGCACACAAGTGTAATTTGTTAAACCCTCCAGGGGATTCTTATGTGTAACAGGTTGAGATTTACTGGCTTAGCCGGGGATGGTTTGGCGAAGGCAGTGATCATGGCTTCCGCACACTTGGCTGTAAAGTGGCCATCCCTGAAATCCTTGGCGGGGGGGGGAAAGGCACATAATTCTCAGATTTAGCTCAAACCTCCCTCTCCGTCTCCGCATGTCACCTTTAGAAAATGCAAGGTCCTCGTGAAACATGACCATTCTTTGACCTGTGAAAGGGGCGAAGGGAGAACACCACTGCAATTAGCCAGGTAAGCAGGCGAGAGCTGTCCCAGGGTCAGGGTCTGCCAGCTGCTGCGGGATAACAAGATGGGAGCCCAGGTGGAGTCAGGGGTGCCTAATGTGAGGGTGCACGGGGGGAAATCGTGCACTCCGGTGGTCACTCGGGTCGAAAGATGATGCTCTGTGTGGCGTGCGTGAAACAAACGTGACTTGGCATTTTAATCTGCGTCTGGAACTTGACCTAAAGCTGCTGATGGAACTTCCTATGGAGGGTTTCCTCTAGTTCGAGACACTGTCAGATAGAAAAGGTGTGTTTTCACCTTGCTCTTTTTTCTTGCCTTTACCTGTGGGCAGTGGACGTCTTAGGAAAAAGTAGCAAGCCTTCAACTCACAGAATTTCGATCACATTCAGGCAGCGTCATCAGTTTTTTTTTTTTTTCCCCTCTGTGATTTCCATGAGGAAGGAATCATGGGGCTGTAGGAAGGGCCCGATACCTCTTTGTCATCGTGAGCTGTGATCCTGTGGAGCAGTGCCTTAGCCTCTGGGGACCTCATTTCCTCCAATGTAAGAAGGGTAGGAATGGGAGTGAGATGGGGCCGTTATAGCCTCTTCGGTTCTAAGGATGTTGTTTCCATCAGTGTCACCTTAGCACCTGCCATTTGCTCAAAGTTACCTAGCAGGTGGCCACATGGTGACAGCCCCCATTTTAGATCAGGATGAGAGATATGCTAGAAGACAGGAGTTCCACAGTTGGAGAATCTTGGGCTCAGGGGTCATTCAGAAAGACCAATCAGAAAACAACTGAATTTATGGGCTTCTCTGGTGGCGCAGGGGTTAAGAATCCGCCTGCCAATGCAGGGGACACGGATTTGATCCCTGGTCCGGGAAGATCCCACATGCTGCGGAGCAACTAAGCCCGTGCGCCACAACTACTGAGCCTGCGTTCTAGAGTCCGCGAGCCACAACTACTGAGCCCACGTGCCACAACTACTGAAGCCCACGTGCCTAGAGCCTGTGCTCCACAACAAGAGAAGCCACCGCAGTGAGAAGCCCATGCACTGCAATGAAGAGTGGCCCCTCTCGCCGTAACTAGAGAAAGCCCGCGCGCAACAGCAAAGACCCAACACAGCCAAAATAAATAAATAAAATAAGTAAATTTCTATAAAAAAAGAAAACAACTGAATTTATAACAGTTTTACAAGATAATTTATAGTTTATAATATTCTCAGCTAGTTTAATGAACTGGATTTAGGAATCAGGGAAGAGTCATAGCATAAAATTAGAACAGGAAAAAGGCCAAGGTTCTGCGGAGACAGAAAGGAAGAATGTTCTGAGGCCCATGGTGGCTGCCCTAAGGCAGGTTCTAGTGTGTTAATCCTCCTTGTAAGGACCAGGACTGGACAATGGGCCTAACGATCCTTACATTTGAGTGCCTACAACCCTCTGAACAGATTGATTGAAATTGTGGGATGTCTTAGTGCTTAGCCATCTTCCAAGGTCAGATTTACGGTAAGCTCCCAGGTCAATACAGATCCATGTCACCTGTCTACTTTCAATTCAAGAGATAATCGTTTTTAATACCGTACCATATGCCAAATGCCATGCTAGGCACTGTTTTCAAGAAGCATGCAATCCCAGTAATAACTACAACTTTAACAATGACCATTTGTATACAAAGCCCTCATCACATGATCCCATTTGTTTTCCGTACCATTTATTCATTCATTTATTTATTCAATAATTACCCACTGAGCACCGTTGTGGACATTGTAGGCCTTGGGGTGACAGTGGTGAACACAGAAAGACACTTTCTTCATGCAGGTTGCAGCTGAGCAGGTCGTTAAGTAATCACAGGTAAACTTAAAACTCCAACTGTAGTAAGTACTAGGATGTGAGGTACACAGTGTTAGGGGGACCTGACCTAGTCGCAGAGGTCAGAACGGCATCGGGATGAGTAGTGCCAACTGGGCATAGAGGGGAGGAGAGAGCATTCCAGGCAGAGGAAATAGCACGTGCAATGGCTGTGTCAGAGGAGGCTGCATGGCCAAGTATGAGAGTCTGAAGAAGGCCAGTGTGGCCGGAGCTAAGGAATCAGGGATACAAATAACTACGACACAAGGCAGGACACGATTGCTGCAGACAGAAGGCTTTCTGAGCTTTGTGATGGAGAGAGCACACCTGTGGGGCACAGTGAGCAACCTCTTCACGAGCTCCGTGAACGCTGCTCTGGTGAATAAAAATATAGTCTTTGGACAAGGACCTTGAAGGAAGGGTAGGCTTCCTGTAAGTGGAGATGGAGCGGTGGGAAAGGAGGCAGAAGGGGGAGTAGAGGCTAGGGAGCACAGCCTGCCTGGGAGGAACAGCAAATACCCATTATGGCTATTTTGTAAGGTAGATATGGGGGGGAATAACAGAAGATGAGCATGATAAAAGGTGGAGAACTGACTTTATTCTTTGGGAAGTAACACAGTTTTGAACACAGGCAACTCAATTTCACTGACATCAAAAAATTCAAATTCAAGCTATCATGAGATACTATATTTTATCCATCAGAGTGACAATTTTTTCTGCATTAAAGTACTTAGTGTTGGTGAGAGTACGGGGAAATAGACACTCGCATAAATTCATCATAAAAATGTAAACCAGAATGACCTTTTTGGAAGACAGTTTGGTAATAAATGCCTCAAAAATATGTGTATACATTACAGCTGTTCAGCTTATAGAAAATGACCCTATGACAACGCAAAAATATTTATCTGAAAGATGGTTATCAAAGCGTTATTTATCATAGTGATTTGAAACATTTTACATGTTCAGTGATGAGCTACTTAAATTATGGTTTGGAGGCTAAACAGCCATTAAAAATTGCATTATAGAGGACAAAATTAATGAAATGGTAAAATGTTATATTCAATAAATGCATGAAAAAAGCAGTTGTAATAATTAGTCAACAAATATTTGTTGATTCTCTACTGTGTTCAGGACACTGTATTTATTATGATATGCAGGGGATGGCATGTAAATAAAAGAGACAGACCCTACACTCTAGAAGGTTCTATCCAGTGGAGATGGGGGTGCGCTCTGAAGGTTTTATCCAGTAGTGGTGTGGTGGAGTGTGCTCTCTGGAAGACGAAGTCCAGTGTGCTGTGTGTTTTGCTGGGGGTGTAGAGTGAACTTAGGAGGAGCCCATGTTTGTAAAAATGGATATACTGTGATGATGTGAGCAATGGAAAAAATGTTCATCTCCAGACACCAAAAGCGATAAGTTATGATCTCTGAATGGAGACAGCAGAGGTGATTTCAGTGTTCTTCTGTATGCTCTTTATAATTCCCCAATTTCCCACAGTTACAAGGTATAATAATACTCTTACAATAAGGATACATACTTATAAAAAAGAAACAGGTCTCAGGAAAATTGCTAAAGTTTCCTGGACTCCATGTTTGTTTGTGAACACCACCTTTCTTTAAGTTTGTTCCCCTACTGCTAATGGCTGGCACCAATAAATGAAAATAAAATAACAC
Source organism: Phocoena sinus (assembly GCF_008692025.1). Classification (NCBI taxonomy): domain Eukaryota; kingdom Metazoa; phylum Chordata; class Mammalia; order Artiodactyla; family Phocoenidae; genus Phocoena; species Phocoena sinus. Next base: position 92,440,901 of record NC_045772.1, read on the forward strand.
AAACCTGTCCCCCAACCAGGAACACTCCCCCCTCCCCCGGCATATAGCATATATTTTGGAACAAATACATGCAAGGCTTCTCTTATAAAGGCAAATTCCCCCCAAAGCTTATAGAAAACGAATGAAAAGCAGAGTACTGCTTATTGAATTTGTTTTAGCCCTGCTGACTTGTTTCTCTTAAGCCCAGATCACTTTTTGTTTCTGGATGTGTCAGTACACAGTCTTTCTTTATAAGGTTGAATAGGAAAAGAGACTAAAACTGTTTAACTAGGAGGCGGCCTGGCCTGGCCTGGTGCAGAGAGAGGGGCCTGCAGCTTTGGTCTGCTGACTGGTTGTAGAGGAAGCTGTGAGGGGCAGTCACTGGGTTCCTCCACATGGACCCCTCTGCTCCTTTCTCCCGTCCTTGCCTGTCCGCAGTGCGTTGCCGATCTCCTGCTCAATTTCAACCCCTTTCAGTCCATCACATTTACCCAGTGTTGCTGTGCCCGGGCGTCACGCTGCCCTCACCCTCCCTCTGTCCTTGGCTTTACCCACCACTCCTGTGCTTTCTTGTCCCTCAGGCCTGAGCTGGCATCTCCAGTGGCCAGAAAGGGTGTTTGTTGGCTCCTGTTCTAGAAGAGACGATCACCAGCAATTGGTAAACTCTGGGAATTCTCTCACCTCTGACACTGTCTTTTGGGGCAACTTTGAATTTACTTGCACTTTGATAGGGAACCAGAAAATCAACTCACTCACCTGCAGTTTTCACTTTAAAGCTGTGACGGGTGCGTGGGGAGGTGTTGATGAGCATCATGGTATTTACAGCGGGACTTTCCTGCTGGGCTCTGTTCTTTTCTTGCAGGAAAAGGATTCTTTAAGCAGGGATATCTGGGCAGGACTGCTGCCTGTGTTTTAAGCCTTCCTCAGTGGAGAAGAGGGCTTTTGTTCTAGATGGCTTATACGGTCCTGTAGCTTAGTTTCTTAGATTGGGGAGATATATAGATAGATAGATTTATCTATCTACCTATCTATCAATTTATCTATATTATCTATTTATAATTATATTTATATCTATATTATCTATCTATCTATATTATCTATTTATAATTATATTTATATCTATATTATCTATTTATCTATTTATGTATATATAGCTCCCCAATCTATGTACATATATTTTAATTTTTTTCCTTCTTCCTTTGATAAGGTGTTACAAAGATAAGCTAATGCTAGTGTTTGCTCCAAAGAAGATGAAGGCATTTGTTTTTTCTCCAATTATATTCTCTGTAGTTTCTCTGCAACTCTCCTTTCATTAGGAAATGAAAGACATGCTCTCTTTGGGTGTTTGTACAGGATCATAAAGCTAGAAGTCATATGTCAAAAAAATGTATTCCTCAAGGTAGAAGCCTAAGTTAGCCTAATTTGTTTCAGTTTTTGCAAGACTGATAGTTTTCTTATCCGAGTCTGTGTTAATGAGTTATAATCCAAGTCATAAAAATAATGGAATTGGGTCGTAACCCAAGGCATAAGAATGAGCTGACTGACTTGGCCCTGCTCTGGTTTGGGCCTCTTACTGAGCTGTAATCTCTTACCTTAGGTAATGCCTTCTTTAAGGTTCCTTGCTTTTGTCAAGTATCTTTTATGTGGGTGTCTTAAGGGACTCTGGCTTGTTGACAGACCTCAACCATTTTCTGATCACAGGGTGACAGATTTGCGCTCTCTTGTCTGCCAGGGAGTGGGTGGGTCTCAGGTGCTTTGAGAGTAGGTTAGATCCACCACACACACTCTCGTGTCTCATCCCCTCCTTCATCCCCCCCTCCCACTCGCCAGCACTCCACATCCCTTCTTCACGCCTGTACCTTCCCACAGCATCTTGGAAAGAGGGAGGGGGGACACCTTCTTGGAGGTGACCCCTTTCTTTCAGACAGAGCGCTATCACAGCCGCCACCGCGTAAGCACGGAAAAACTGCTTCGGTAAAGGGACTCCTCCTTTCCTGCCCTGAGTTCAGGAATGGTCTCATCTGAGACACAAAGAGAAAGGCTACTGGAACCTGGCAGGTGGACTTAGCAGGGCTGGTGATCTCTTCCCTCCTACATCTCCCTCTTAGAGACTGCCATCTCGGAGGATTCTGATTTTAATTCAGATAAAGATCAGTCTCAAATATTCAACCAGGACCGGGTGAAATCTGCATCATCCTTAGGTCTCAAATTTATCTGTCAGGCCGGGACTGCAGATAATGAAGCAGGAATGGGTGTGTTGAAAGAGCAAATGGAAAAGAAAGGGTGTCAGCATCTCCAAGGGCTTAGTTCCCTCTCTGTGTTTTCTCTTTCTCTAGACCACAGTCTGCTCTCCGTGTTCTAAATTCTAATTTAAAATGAACAGTATTATTTATTCAACAGATACTTATTGAATACCCAGTATAGGCATGTACTCTTATAGGTGATGGATATTCAGGAATGAAGAGACTTGTCTCAGGGCTCATGGAGTTTACATGTCCCAGTCTTGGAGATGGTCAGATAACACATCAATGAACACAATAATTTCAGATAGTGGTAGGTTCTATAAAGAAAATAAAAGGGAATCTTTTAATGTGAAGTGGCTGGGGGAGTAGCTAGCTTAGATTGAGTGTTCAGTGAAGATACTGAGGAGGTAAAGTTTGGACTGGGGTTAGATGATGAGAGGCCACCTATGTGAAGATCTATGGTAGACGCACCCTAGGAAGAGTTAGTAGCAAGGATAAGGGCTCTGGTGAGGAATTATAGAGAATAAAGAAGGCGAATGTAGCTGGAATGGAGTGAGCAAAGGATGATTAGTAGGAGTTGAGGTCAGAAGAAAAGACAGGCATCAGATGATGTACATCCTTATAGGCCATGATAAAGACTTTGGGTATAATTCCACACGTAATATGAAGCTATTGAAGGTGTCTAAGCAGAGACAAGATGATATAATTTAATATCAAATATAAAAAGTGTGAGACTTTAACTTCCAGCCATGAGGGGGTAAGACAATCTAGAATTAGCCCCCCCCACCATAAACAACTAGAAAATTGAAAGGGAAAAAGGAAATAGCTAATTTTAGACATTGGAAAATAGGCAGCACAGGACTGTTCTTCCTGAGTAAAAGGAAGTCAGGTTATCCTAGGCTGTTTACCTGGAGATAATTCCATGACTGAGGCACAGGGAGGGGTGATCTGAGTAGAGCTGAGCAATCTCACTGAGGTAAGAAAACAGAGGTCAGGCTTTTGGGAGGCTGGGCAAGAGCTTTGTGGGACAGAACACCCAAAATGAGAAAGAGCTCCAGAAATATGCATAGGGCTCCTCTTGAGTCTTTGTCCAAATATCAATCTGTGCACATTCTAAGTGAAACTCCCCGAGATTGGATAGGAGCAGTTTCTGAGGAAATAACAGTTATCATGGAGCTATAAGAAGAACAGTCCCATGACTCCCACAGGGCCGGGGGCCATTCTAGTTCCCTTAAGCCAGAGTGGAGAGACTTCACTGAGTTCAATAGAGATCTCAGGTCTAACGTCTTCGAAGTGGGTTAAATTACTGTTAAAATAAGGGTTATTCTAGAATGCCATAAGAATCAGTAAACTAACCTGTAAGTAACTCCATGCCAGAAAAACATTCCCACATTTTAAAAAGGAATTTTAAAGTTTACCTCCCCCCACCACACACACACACACACACACACACACACACACACACACACACACGCAAAACAGGAGACTATGACCTGTAAACATGGAAAAGACCCCAACAAAACATTAGAAAGAGAGGCAGAAATAACAAAGATGTTCAAAACACCGGTAAAGGGTACTAAAAGAGCTATTATAAATATGTTCAAGGATGTAAAGGAAGATGTGAACATGATGAAAAAGAAAACGGAAGTTTTTTATACTATCTGTGTAGTGGTATAATATTATTTGAAGAAAGAGTATAATAATTTAAAGATGAATGTTGTAAATCCTAGAGAAACCATCAGAACAATGACAGTCCAAGAAAAGGCAAAAAACAGAAAAAAGGAACAAAGAATAGATGTAAAAAATAGAAAACAAAGAGCAAAATGGTAAATATAGACCCAAACGTATTAATAATAATGCTAAATGAAAATGGCCTAAATACTTCATTGAGAGGCATAGATTATCAGATTGGATAAAAACCAAGGCCTCTGTAAGAAGTCCTCTTTAGATATAAAGACATAGATAAGTTAAAAGAAAAAAGGTGAAACAAGATATACTATACCAGTGCTAATCCAGAGAAATCTGAATAGGCTATATTAATATCAGACAAAGTAGAATTCAGGGCAAGGAATATAGCCAGGCATAAGAAGGGACATTTCATAATGAAAAAGGGTCCATTTTTTTCTTCAAGAAGATGCAACAATCTTAAATGTGTGTGCACCTAATCACTTCAAAATACGTGAAGCGAACACTGGTGGAACACTGATGGAAAAGAGAAATAAACAAAAATATATTTGTAGTCTGAGGCTTCAGCACTTCTCTTTCATTCATTTACAAAACAAGTATGCCAAAACATCTTAAGGATATAGATGACTCGGAGAATATTATCCACCACTTTGACCTGATTGACTTTTGTAGAAAACTTTATTCAACAACAGGAGAATATACATCCTTTTCTGGTACACTAGTAATATTTATCAAGAAATGAAATAATAAAGTAAGAGGGGAAATCAATGAAATAGAAAATGGACAAATGAAAGAAAAAAATCAATGAAATTCAAAACTATATCTTCAAAAAGATCAATAAGATTGGTAAGCCTCTAGCAAGACTGACTAAGAATTAAAGAGATTAAATATAATTGCCAATATCAGTCATGAAACCAGGATACCACTATAGATTCTGTAGAAATTAAAAGGTAATAAAAGAGTATTATAACCAATTTTATGCTAATAAATTTGATAACTTAGATAAGTGGACAAATTCCTCGAAACACATAAAAGCATCAAAGTTCACTCTAGAAGAGAAGATAACCTAAATAACTCTACATCTATCAAAGAAACAGAATTCCTAGGTAAAATCCTCTCATAAGGATAATGCTGGGCCCAGGTGTCGTCACTGTTGAATTCCACCAAATTATTTGAGGAAAGAATAATATAAATTCTACACAAACTCTTCTAGGAAATAGAAGAGGAAGGAACATCTAAAAACTTAAAGCAAGTATGACATTTGGTACCTCAATGAGATAAGATTTTATAGCAATACTATATACTAATATTCCTCATGAACATAAAAGCAACAATTTTCAACAAAATAATAGTATACAGAAATATAGCAAGAAACAAAAAGGATAATACATTATGTCCAAGAGGTGCTTATCACAGGAATGTTATATTGGTTTAACATTTGAGAATCAACCAATGTAATTCACCATACTGACAGAAAAAGAAGAGAAAAACCATATGATCATCTCAATAGATGCAGAAAAACATTTTGACAAAATTCAACAGTCATTTCTGATAAAAACTCTCAACAAACTGAGAATAGAAGGGAACTTCCTCAACCTGATAAACACATCTATGAAAAACCTACAGCTAACATTGTGCTTGATGGTGAAAGAGTGAATACTTTTATCCTAAGATTGGAAATAAGGCAAGGATGTTTGCTCTTACTGCTTCTACTTTGCATTATACTAAGTTTTGTAGCATACTGAATAAGTCATGAAAAAGAAATAAAAGCCATGCAGATGGGAAAGGAACAAGTAAAAGTATCATGACATGATCTTCTATGTAGAAATTTCTAAGGGATATAAATAAAATCACTAGAAGAAACGAATTTAGCAAGGTTATAGGAATCAAAATTGATATGTAAGAATCAATAGTATTTTTATATATTAACAGAGAACAATTGGAAAATTAAGAAATTTAAATAAAATATTATTTACAATAACATTAAAAACGTGAAATACAGAAAATGTAACAAAATATGGGTAAGACTTCTACGTTGAAAACTGTGAAGCATTGCTCAGAACAATTGAAGACTTAAGTAAATGGAAAGATATACTGTGCTCACAGATCAAAGGATTAAATATTTATTTGAAGATTCAGGGTTTTTCACCCTAACCTTTAGACTCATCTAAATCTCAGTCAAAATCCCAGGGGGATTTTTTTGGTAGAAATTGACAAGTTACTATAAAAAGCTTATAGAGGGGGCTTCCCTGGTGGCGCAGTGGTTGAGAGTCCGCCTGCCGATGCAGGGGAGACGGGTTCGTGCCCCAGTCCGGGAAGATCCCACATGCCGCGGAGCAGCTGGGCCCGTAAGCCATGGCTGCTGAGCCTGCGCGTCTGGAGCCTGTGCTCCGCAACGGGAGAGGCCACAGCAGTGAGAGGCCCGCGTACCACAAAAAAAAAAAAAAAAAAAAAAAGCTTATAGAAATTTGAAATCACAAAGGACCTATAATACCCAATAAAATTCTGAAAAAGAGCAAGGTTAGAGGATTTAGACCTGTTGATTTCAAAACTTACCATACTTACAGTAATAAAGGGTGGTGTTGGCATAAGGATGGACATATAGATCAATGGGGTTCTTAAATGGACTTATATGTGCAGTTGATCTTCATTAAAGATGCCAGGGTAATTCAATGGAGAAAGAGGCTTTTCAACAAAAGGAAGTGGAACAATTGGATAACCATGTGGAAAAAGAAATGATTCTCAACCCTTGCAGGTGTCTTAAAGGAATTAAAACTAAGAATTATAGAATACGGACTTGGGGGGTCATTTATGTAAGAAAGATAGGAGCTCCAGTCATCAAATCAAAATCAACAAAAAGCTTTTGTCTCTATATCAAGAGATTAACAAATGGACGCACATTTATATATTCTAGCTTAAAATAAGACGTAAAAGGTATAAATATTACTTGCTTCAACCAAAGTTTTCTGTCTATCCTGATCTTGTCAGATGAGAAGACTTCTACTGTAGGGACTTTGTATGGTTGCTAGGAGACTTAACAGGGGTGTTGCAAACGGCTTGACCTGTAGAATCTTCCCAATAAATAAAGTTTTGTTTTGATGTTACCCCATACTTTCTTTGCTATTCATCTCATTAACCTTTATCTGATTCTGTCATATTTTAGTTACTTTTCCCCGTGGGCACACGTTATTTTAGCAAATAGGTTGTAAGTTCACGGGCTGTGTACTTATTTGTAACCCCTACAAGCATCCCCCTTTGCCTGATACATTTAGATCTTTGACTACTGCATTACAGGCTGAGAGGGTTGAACCCCCTTACAAATGTTTTTCAGAATCTGTTTGATTGTTTGGCTCCTTTTGACCAAATATATTACAAGGGTGGTACCATTATTTTTAACCAAATATGTTACAAGTGTGGTTCCATAATTTTTTCGTAGACTTCTCTCCCTCTCTTTTTTGCACATCCAAATTCCCTTCTGAAACCCCTGTGCTAATAATTCGTAAGACTTTAGGCCCAGCCCTTTAGGAAATACAGTACAGAAAAGAGAGTAGAGAAACAGAGCAAGTTAAACTGCTTTGCATCTCATTCCTTGATTTTCATTCGACTTGTTATATATGTTAAAGTTTGGACATATTTCATGGCTAGGATTGAGAATATTTACGGGCAGCTTCTTACTGCTTCATTGCCTCCCATATTTATTCTGTATAATGGAGAAAGTTAGTAATGTTTGAAGTCTTAGAAACAACAAGGAGTATACTTCCTGCATTTTACGTTCAGCTGGTAGAAAGAAATCTGGCCCTGGGTAGGATGGTAGGCTTGTGATTCTTGTGAATTCAATAGTTCACTTGGTTGTAAGCTGTTTGAGGATAGTGGCTGTATCTTAATCATATATGTCTCCGAAGGAACGTTTCACAGTGGCTGGTACTTAATTCTCCCTAAATGACCAGATGATCAGGGTCTCTGTTACTACATGGGCCAGCATTGATCCCAGGCAAATGGTAAAAGAGGGCAAGTTTGTTTTATGTTCCTTCCTACCTCTTTTTGTATGTGGCACCTTTCTTCCTCTCTGACTTCTCCTTCTTCCCAGGCACCAGTCCCTTTCTGTTGCTCAGCTGGCCATTAACTAATCCCCGATAACGATTAACTGATCATTACGTTAGCCTTTGCGTGTGATACACCTTTCAGATATTAGCATTTTAACAACATCTTCTTAAAGGCAGAGGGGTACATTTTCCAGTTCAAGTCTGGGGCCAGGAATGACCTCCACCAAGTACATGGTATGCATGAGAGAGGAAGAGAGCCCGTCCTCCTGGAACCCTCCCTTACTGTATTGCTTGGTTTCAGGGGAAAAGAATGACTTTGCCTGAGAGTTGAAGAGACTCCACATAGGAAAAGGTATTTGAGCTGGGCCCTGAACAGTGAACAATGGGTTTTTTCAATGGGGAGGTGTTTGGGGGTAGGGGACGAGGTGGGAAAGAGGAGCCATAATTAAGCATTACAGGAAAATGGAACAACAGCCTGGGGAGAGATACAGACACGAAAGAGCAGGGTGTATTTTAGGAACATGGAGTAATCTTGGGTAAATGGGGTAAATGTTGCACGGTAGGAAGTGCAAGAAGGGTGGAAAAAACAAAAAGCGAAGAAAACAGAACAAAAACCAGTTTGGACTAGATTGTGAAGTGCCGTGTATATGATTCAAAGGAATTTGATCCTTACCAAAAGGTAGTGGAGTGATCAAATTTCTCTTTTAGAAAGCTCTCTTTGGTAGCAACGTGAAGTGTAAATCTTTGTGGGCAGGGAGGCCAGTCATCAGACTGGTGCAGTAATTAGCCAAGGGACAGTAAAGACACAGATCTGGAGAAGAAGAAAGAAAGGTTGCCTTTTATATAATTAAAAGCATTTAGTGGCCAAGTTCTCCCTCATCCCTGTTCCTTTGTTCATTAATCCAGTCACCATTAATCTGGCAAGCATTGTGTGAAAAACTTGAGAAATAAAAAGGACATGGCTTCTTCCCATAACAAACTAAAAATTTAGTAAGAAAGGTTGGCATTTAAGAATTAAAACGCAGTATGGTGACTACTATAGCAGAGGTAAGCAATGTGTGCTGTTGGTATACCGAGCAAAAATGTTTCTAAGAAGTTCCATGAGGGTAAATTTACTGTTTTACTCACGGTTGTATTCCTAGCACTTAGTTGAGTTGAAGAACCTACTATGTGCTTAATGTTTATTGAATAAATATTTGAGCTTGGGTGGGTGGGTATATGGATAGGGGAATGACAACTTCTCTACTTTGTCATAGGCTAGAGAAGGGACCTTTCTCTTGGTTTTGAAAATGGAAGGGTCAAAATATGTAGGGTTGTGTCCCTAGGTGGTGGCACTTAGGATAGCACTAGGTAGCTGGCTATGGGCCTTCTTTCCTCTTTTCTCTTGGGATGTGGATTATTTGGGGGGCTGTAAGCCTCTGAGAGCTAGCTACCCAGAGTAGGGTCAGAATAGCTCTGTTTGTTCCCCTTTGTTAGCCCTTGGGATTTAATAAAGTTTTTTCTTGAAAGTTCTAATAAGGGAAACTAAAGGAAAGGCTTTGTCCAAAGTTGTCCAGAGAGTTAAGGAGAGAAATGTTCACCCAGGGCCAGGAAGCAAAGTAGGAGAATCCAGTGAGGAAGGCGAAACCTCGGGGCAGGACGTTTATGCTGCTTGTTGCTTGCTCCTGTTCACCAGAAGAATCTCCATTTAATTCTCACCCCTGGAGGTTCTGGATCTCATTTATTAAGGGAGGTGGATTGAGTCATGATCTCTTAATTGCAGGGGAGAAATCCAACATATGCTGAAGAACAAAGCATTTTCTGTAGTTCAATTATGGTAAAAACCTGATTCAATATAAACTCATTTGGCAGCAAAATCTGACCTAAAGTGATGTGAATCCATTTATAGTCTTAATTTAATCTTAAAAGTGTTCAGTTCTTATGTTTTGTGGGGGAAACATTTATGTGTTTGATTACAGGATCTTCCCCTAGACACCCCTAGGAGGGTGTTACGTAATATTCAGGAAATGCACCACCATGGTACTTTTTAAATTTTGAAAAATTTTAAATTATCAAGCACATCCTGCTCCTAGAGTCTTAGATGAAGGATTGTGGATTTCTATTTCCTTTCAGAGATGAGTAAAGGCTTTTGGACAAGATGAGTGTGAGTTGAGTTTTGCAGATGCATAGAACCTTTTTTTGCTTCTCAGCTGGAGGTGGTATTCTCTCCTATATTGGTTTGCTAGGGCTACGATAATAAACACCACAGACCGGGTGGCTTAACCAACGGAAATTTACTTTATCAAAGTTCTGGAGGCTGGAAATCCAAGATCAAAGTGTCAGCAGGTTTGGTTTCTCCTGTGGCCTCCCTGTCTTGCAGATGGCCTCCTTCTTCCTGTGTCCTCACATGGTCTTTCCTCTTTTGGGCATGTCCCTGTTGTCTCTATGTGTCCAGATCTTTTCTTCTTATAAGGACACTGGTCATGTTGGATTAGGGCCCACTCTAATGGCTTCATTTTAACTTAATCAGCTCTTGAGAGGCCCTGTCTCCAAATACAGTCATATTCTGAAGTGGCGGGTGGAGGGGAGGATAGGGCTTCCACATGTGAACTTTAGAGGGACACAGTTCAGCCCATAACTTGCCCATGGGGTGTTTGGAAATAAATGTGTGGATGTACATTTCAGAGGTTACGTGACTGTAGGGTGTTACTGTCACAAGGGAGAGGGGCTAGGGCAGCCTGTAGTATAAAAGAGAGCCCCCCAGAAGGCCGACCACTCTGGTGTGGAACACAGAGGGAGGAGCTGAAGAGAGACTTGGACCAGCCCCTGGGAGGGGGTGTGTCAGGATGGTCCCATCTTTGATGGGAAATTGAGGTCTGGCAGTCTTCAGGGGATGAATGTTCTTTTCTTCAAACTGCTGTCCCCTCTCCCCTCTCCATGCCCTTTTTGGCTGGTTCCCTCAGGCAGCATTTCTGGACTCTGTGAAGCAGATGTCATGAGGAAATGGATTTAAGTACATGAGGTTTGGATTGGAGTTTGGGCTCCTTCGTCTCTAGGAATAATGAGAAATTGACACTTTCTATGTTTCCCCAACTCACCTGTGACTCTTAGACTGAAATAACCCCCCCACCCCTTAAAATAAATCCTGCCCCGCCTCTAGGCTTGCGGTGGTATGAAATAAAGATTGCATGTAGAGCTTAGCACAGGTGCTCAAAAGCCAGGGCAGGAATCAGTGCCCGGAAATGTGCCTCTGGCATGTGTGGGTGCTGATGTCTTCCCGGAATGGCCTTTGGTCCGAGAACGTCCCTGTTCTCCCCCACTGGGTCCGTTGCTCCTTCCTACCCTTTGGTAGAAACGAAGAGACTGAGACTGTTCAGTCCCTTTCACGTTTAGAACACTGAAATGCTTTACAAATATCATCACGTTCATTAGAGCCGTCGTAGGTTGTTCATTCAATTATAAACCAGCGCATCACACAAATGTTAAGACTAACGGCAAAGTGAACCTCTTTCATAGGCACTCGCTGCCCAGACAGTACCCCGTTTATGTTTTCTTGAGTCACGCTGAATTATTCAATCTTCTTTTTACGATTTTCAACATCCAGGAGAAACAGGAAAAAAAAACTGTAGCAATTATCACTACAATACACAAATAAAAATGAATAATTCAGAGCTCCTGTGTTACTTTACTCCCCCTTGTCTAACTCGGACTGATCCGGGCTTTGCTTTCCATCTCACAGTTCTCAGCAAGGCAGGCAGAGGAGACTTTTCAGGTGAAGAAATAAAGACGTAGAGCATTTTAGTTATTTGCCCCGAAGAAGCATTCCTGAGGTGCTGGAAACTCACAGCCAGACTTTCATCCTCTCTGCATATATGTGCACTCTTCCTACTCTTTACTCATGATCGGGTGATGCTGAAGGGGCTAAAAAACAATCCCAGGGCTTCCCTGGTGGCGCAGTGGTTGAGAGTCCGCCTGCCGATGCAGGGGACGCGGGTTCGTGCCCCGGTCCGGGAAGATCCCACATGCCGCGGAGCGGCTGGGCCCGTGAGCCATGGCCGCTGAGCCTGCGCGTCCGGAGCCTGTGCTCCGCAACGGGAGAGGCCACAACAGTGAGAGGCCCGTGTACCGCAAAAACAAACAAACAAAAAACAATCACAGCCCCATCTTTCCCAATCAGCAATTTTTGAAGCCCTCCTTTACTATGTTTCCTCTCAACAATTTTACCAGGAGCTGTAGCTTCAGGCTCTTCTCAGGTGTAATGTTTTTATGCATCTGTGCATTACACGTGTGGCAAGGTCAGGGTCCCAAGTTCATTTTATCAGGTGGAGAAAGAACTGAAAACAGGAAGAGGCTTCTGAGGGTCCCAGGTGCAGTCTCCTGGCTGGGCCAGGAGCCATCCTGCAGTGCTCTGTCAAGTTCCCGAGCATCTGCTGGCTCCCAGGCCTCCTGAGCTCCCAGCTACTCCTGGTCCCTGGGCATCGCTCCAGCTCGGCTAGAGGGCACGTCAACCAGCCAGATTCCAGCCCCGTGCCCTGCTGGCCTGCTGTCACTCAACCCTCAGAGGGACTGGAGAGAGGGGCATGCAGGATACAAAGTGTGCTCAATCACCCATGCTTCTTCCTGTTGGAATTGTCTACCGGATTCCAGAAGGCCATTTCTGAACTTTTATTCTACTTTCGAGATCATGACCAAGGGATGGAGACTGAGAAAACAATCCTACCAAACCTCCAATTGATCACCCATGATAACGGTTAGGGGAGAGGCTCTTATGCATCCTAACAGTTAATTAAATCCTTTATATTTGGACAGTGGCATTCCAGGCAGACAAAAGAGGATGAAAGAACCCACCGCATGAGATTAGTAAGCCCATCTTTAATACGCCGCTTGTCAAGATTTTTACTTTTGCAACTTCAAGTTTAGGGGGTTTGAGCCTTTTGGTTTTCATTCTTCTCTTTTTTATCCACCACCTCCCTCCCACCCCCAGTGAAAGAGGAAGAAACATCTGATTTTTTTTCCTTCATTCAAGGATATTAATGTATATTAATATAACCAGGCAAAAGCCCGGTTAGGGCCCCGCTTTCTCAAAATACCCCTTAATCATTTGTGAGGGGTTGGGGGCATGTGATACGGAGGTGGATGTTAGAGCAAAAAAGGGAGAGATGCTTCAGTTTCAGAGGGCCTGGAGGCAGAGTCACAAAGAGCTGTTTCCATGGCAGTGCTATGGAAACCAGGCTCTGCTGCTCACTCCTTCCCAGAGTAGAACTTCCATGCTTCATATAGCATGGGCTCCAAAGAAGCCTGCCAGCCTCTTACCTGAACTGTGACTTTAACCTTCTTACCTCATTGTAACCTATCGTTCTGGGGAAGAAAATAGGAACCTAGTCCAAACCGCTGGTGGAAACTCTAAACCTTAAATCTTCTGTGAATTTTCCAGTAGGATGGAGAGAAAAATTCGTTTTACCATGTGTCGGTTGTCATAGCCATATGCATCCACTTTTCCGGGTTCCATTTTATAGCACTGTCAAAACCCGTAGTACTACAGGTGTCAGCTCCGTGTACCTATCTTTTTCGTAATCTGTTTGGAGTTAGGGTGCAGGATCTGACCCTTTAGGGACCTGTCATCTCTTACCTCTGGCCACAGATGGTGGTCTTAGCCTTCATATGACTTGTATGTGTAAACTGGTTTTCACGAATGGGGACCATATGACAGACCATGGATGATTCTTCTTCGCTCTGCAAACACCTCTCCTGTGTACGCACCGCTGGCCGTGGGTTTGTGGCATCATTTCGTACATGGAGAACTACAGCTGTGTGTGTGTGTGTGTGTGTGTGTGTGTGTGTGTGTGTGTGTGTGTGTTTTGGGTCTCTTGACTCAGGGTATTGATGTACACTTGAAATTATCACCTACTTGTGTTCTTTTAATGGGAAGATTATTGTGTAAGGAATGACGTCAGAAGAAGCCCATGAATACAAGTAGCAGAAGAAAGGCTAAGTCTACAAGCACATTTTTAGAAGGAGAGGCAGAAAATGCATTCGTATTTTAACCCACCTTTCCACTTCAAAGATAGGCACAGTGGGCTTTCATGAACAACACCAGGCCAGATTGTTTGCAGTGAGAGCTTATTTTGTTAGACTTTAAAAACTGATGATCTTTTTTTTTTTTTTTTCACTTCTCCAGTTCTCATATTACACAGAAATATTCCCAAAGGCCCATTATTAGACTGTAACCACATCTTTTCCATAGCTTCTTCAAGTGTCTCTGGTACCTATCCCCAAATCTCCTTTTTCTAACGACTCCATTTCCCTCCTCAATAAACAACCCATCCTTAATGATTTTTAATCATTTTCTGCTCCAGGAATTCGTGAATCCCAAGTTACTCATTTTATTGGGAATGATTATTTTATTCTCATAATGTCAGAAGTTTGTTCTGAATGGTGCCTAATACTAGATTCAGTTGAAACATATTCCTGTTATGTGTTTTTGATTTGAGAGGCTTTTGCCTTGTGGCTTAACCTCAGTATCAGTTATATTTGCCCACTGATTCGAAGAAAGGTACCTTGAGTAAAATGCTTAAAGATTTGCTGGCCACCTAACTTTGCCACTCGTTTATTCAGCCAGTATCCATTTGTTTGTTCACTCATCCAAAAATGCATTCATTCATTCAACCACAGACGGTTCCTGTGTGCATAGCTTTGTGTCACGTATTAGTCATACCAAAGAAGCCTAAGATACATTATATAGAGTTGAACCATATGAGACTTGCAAATATTCCACTGTTCTTGACCTGTAAAAGGGCAATTTTATATGCTTTAACCAAAGATAAAGGTGCAGTATAAAAAGACCTCGAAAAACAAGATTGACATTTAAAGATAGATTTTAAAAAATCCAAGAGATGAAAATTAAGGGAAGAGTTGAAAATAGCATTCAGAGACAGGAAGAACTAGGAAATAGGAAGCCAGGCCTGCTCAGTGCTCTAAAGTTTCTGCCGTGACCAGTACAGTAGTCACTGGCCACCTGTGGCTACTTCAATTTCAATGTAAGTTAGTTAAAACTAAATAAAGTTAGAACTTCAGTTTCTTAATGGTATGAGCCACATTTCAAGTGCTCAATAGTCACGTGTGGCTACTGGCTCTCACATTGGACAGCACAGGTAGAGAACGTTCCTGTCATCACCGGAAGCTCTGCTGAACCACGCTGCAACATAGAGAGGGAACTGATCGTGGCAGAAGATACAGGTTAAGAGAACTTAAACTTCCTCAAGAATATCTGTAATGATAGAGAAAAGGTGTGGTGACTTGGAGGAGGCTCTGGTTATTCACTGAAATTCTTTTGTTCTCTCCTGGGGTACTAAGCTTTGTGGCTGTTTTGTAAGTCTTAGTGGCCCCAGTGAAACTGGTCCCAAATCTTAGAACATATAAAATAAGCATCACATTCAAAAAACACTTGCCTTGTAGTGATTCTCTCCTTTGATGGCCATCTCAGCCAACCCTAACGGCAAAACATGACATGTGGCGTTGGACATGGCTCTTTTCTCTCTTGGGTCCCTCTGCCTGGGACTGCACACTGAGGGATGCACAGGAGAGGGGAGCTCTCATTTGCCTGCCTTAATCTCTTTTATTTATTTATTTGGTTGTGCTGGACCTTAGTTGCGGCATGCAAATGGCATGCGAACTCTTGGTTGTGGCATGTGGGATCTAGTTCCCTGACCTGGGATCGAACCCGGGCCCCCTGCATTGGGAGCACAGAGTCTTATCCACTGCGCCACCAGGGAAGTACCAAGCCTTCATCTCTTTTGAAAGCGTTTTGTACTCTAGACATTAAGTTCCTAAATCCAAACACTTCCTAGGTTACCTGGAAGGGCAGGTGTTTGATCCCAGCTCTGAATCTCTGCTGTCTCCTTCTTTATGACTTTTTTTTTTTTTTTAAATCAATGGCCACTTTCTTATTTTGTCTAAAAGGAATCATTTGGGGGAATCCTGAAGTGACGATACATCCATGGTTTTTGCCTCTTGAGTCATTGCCCACGTTGATCTGAAGACTCAGTCAGTGGAGCGTGAGAACACGTGTACACAGAGGCATAAACGCTGTCAGCCTTGAGATTTTCCAATTTCCCCAAAGGTGGGGCTGTACAGCTTAATTAAAACAAGGCCAAGAAAAAATAGAAAACATCTCGAGAAGGGTAACTTTTTTACCTGTTTTGTGAGCTTGGCCACACCCTTATTGACTTGTATGTACTCACTTCGAAAAAGGAATGTGTTCTCAAGTCTTCACTGCTTTCACTCTATACCTCATTGAATGAATTAGCACTTAGAGGGTAGGTGGGCTTGGGTCTAAATCCTGCATAAATGACCTCTGGCAAGTGCCTTCATCTCGCCAACCTTCCTTCCATTTCCTCATTTTTTTTTACAGAACCTTGCAGAGTGGTCACTAAGATGAAGTGAGAGTGTGTGTCAAGCACTGGCACATAGTAGGTGCTCGTTACTTTTAGCTATTATTATTATTACTTTTATTTTGCTGCTGCTGCTGTTGTTAATTGCTCTCCAACCCCCAACTTTTTATCCTCGCCCTGTTCCCAACTTCCGGTACCCCGAGTCCCGGAAGTGGAGTGTTTGGGATCTACAGCATTCTCACATGCTTGCTTTGCCATCTGGTTCTCATTTGTGCGCACTCTTATTCTAGCCTTATGTCATAATTCTGATATTCAGTATTCAAATGGATGGCTCTTTAAATAGCTTTATTGCTTGGTCTTTTCTTGATTCAGTTTTACATAAAATTTCCCTAAACTTCTCGGTTGCTTACCTCATTGTAGCCTGGATCCCAGTTTACTGTGAAATGCCTTTACTGATTTCTACAGCGGTCACTCTAGGCGAGTCCATTATCTTTTCACTCCCAATGCAAATGGTTTCATGGTTTTAAATATCGCACGTGTATGCTGGACACCCTGATCAACATCTCTATCTTACTATTAATTTTCTTATTTCTCTTCCTCACTTCCGTTTCTTTCAGACATTGCAGTTTAATCTCTTGCAGCTGCCTCAGATTTAATAGAGTAAAACACAGAATTCTTTATTTCATTTGCAGTTTTTATCTGTTGGATTTTACACTGTTCTTCCTTTTTTTGAATGCAAAGCACTGTGGCAGAATTTTGCTTGTGGAAAATGTTCAAAGTTGAAATAGATTCAGTAGCAGATGAGAAGAGGAAAAATGAAAAAAAAATGTTATGTACAGATGAAAATAGAGGTTGGGGAGAGTCAATAGTGGAAAATGCAAATGTAACAGGTGAATAAAATTCAGTCCAAATGCCTGATCCCAGAAGTTATTTCAGTCAACATTTTGTTAAGAATTTTATTCCCTCATAAAAAAAAAAAAAAGAATGCTAACATTTTCTCGAAATTTCTTCTGTGAGGCACACCCCCGGAAATGGTGCTACACAGTATCTTGCACAGTCTGGATCTTAGCAAATATTTGTTGCATTGATTTTTATGGTTGGATAGATCGATTAACGGTAACATTGAACCCTGCCCATGAACACCACTATATCTTAAGAGTCACAGGACATACTTCCTTTTTTCTGTGGAGACTTGTATAAAGCAGTGGCCATGGCTTATGGAGCCTTTAAAGACTCTAAAGGAAGCTATAGATCCCTTTTTGAGAAAAGTATCCACAAACCCCATTCTGCATTGCAGTTTCAGGGCATTTATGGGTCCTCTGAGGCCCAGTCATGAGCCCCAGGTCTAGCATCCCTGCTTCCTATTCATAGGTTTCCCTGGACGTCTTCCTTCTTCCTTATCTCCACTGAAAGATGACCTCTGTGCCCAGTTCCAAGCCAGAAGTCTTAGTGTAACTACCCACTCTCTGCCCTCCAGTTAGGCTAGTTGTGTCAGTTGCCAGAGTTCGCAGCTCCATCTAGCCCACGTTATTCTTACAAATGCTCTAGCATTTGTAAGTACTATTGTCCAGAAGGTCATTGTGCAGGCATAGTGAGGACCCTTCTTGATGTTTGACCGTATTTTACAACTGTAAATAAGGCCCGTCCCTTGCGGAATGGGAATGGGATCACAGGGAGGGTTTGGTTCTCATATTGCCAACTCTAGTTTGCTTTGGCATCTTCCTCATTA